>NC_140595.1:530419397-531019397 GCF_964204655.1 Triturus cristatus
TTACCAAGGCTGGGGAAACCACGTTCTGTCCCTTTTCATTATGTTGAGAGGTTTAGCTATTGGTCCAGAGGTTATCTTACTAAGGATGGAGAGAGATGTGTTGTTTGGGGATGTGAACCAATGCATTGGCCATCTTTATTGTGATGTTTGGGCTGTAGAAGGTATGTACCTTTGCTACTCTGACAACATTTCAGATACCTTATTTTGCAATTTTAATTTTCTCTGTATAAAAGACTGGCTGAGGAAGAAGGTGGTTCAGTTTGTTGTGTCCCCCTCTTACAGTTGTAGGTTTGCATGAAAGAAAGGGTGCTATTGGATCTCATCGTTATGGCATCTTTTGTCATTGAAATGTCCTTAACACTAAGGCACTTTTGCCTAATGTCTCGACACATAGGACTAAATCATAAAAAAATGCAAACAGTTCTCTTGTCTAGGCTCTCCATGTTGATGCACTGTTCTGCTTCCTTTTGGCTAGGTTTGGGCAATATAAATACTCCGGGGCAGATTTATGAGGTTTTGCCGTAGGGAAGCGCAGCAGGCCTTCCGGCTGCGCTTCCCTACGGCAAAAGAAAAGGGCAGGGATGCGCCGTATCTATAAAATGCGGCGCATTCCTGTCCTTTTCCCCAGCGCCGGCGCACAATGGGCTGCCTGCGCCAACGCAGGCACCTCTGCACCATGGTGCAAGGGTGCCTGCGTTGCGGAGATGAATATTTTTGTACAGGACGGAGAAACCTTTCTGTACAAAAATAATCACAAGAGGTTTTTCCTCTTTGTATGGGTGCTGCAGAATGCAGCACACATAGAAAAAGGAAAAAAGAGGAGAAATAAAGATATTTCTCCCCGTTGCGCCTCCCTCACGCCTCCCCTGGGGAGGCGGAAGCTTTTGGCGCTGCCTCAGATTTATGATTTCTAGTAAATCTGGGGCAGTGTCAAAAGGCCATGAATGTTGCTGGGAACGCCCCCAGCAACACCCATTGCACGCCCCTTTAACGCAGAACACTGCGATAAAGGGACTGATATTTATGAGGCAGCATTAAGCCAAAAAAAGTGGCGCAGTGCTGCCTGATAAATATCACGCAGGCTTCTGCGCCACGGAACGTCACAAAAAGTGACGTTCCGATGGCGCAACGGGCCTCATAAATCTGCCCCTCCATACATAAAAATAATGGCATTGTTAATTTAGCAGCTAGATGACCTACCTCAGCGCCTCTAAAACCTGTTTGTGTTCGCAATTACCCATTCCTAACATAAGGGAAAAGTATTACCAGCCTGACCAGAGTCTGATGGTCCGTATCCTAGGTCTAGAAATTGATGGATTTTACGATCTAGGAGGAGCAGAAGAACATTATGCAGGATTGATGCACGAACAAAACCAAGATGGCCCAAGTCTCTAGGAGATCATATTACTCTGTTGCTTGTATAAAATATTAAAACAACATTTTTTTTAAAGATCGTACTTTTTAGGACTAAAATGTCCTCTGCATGGTATGAGACATGTACTTCTGTCCTGAGTGCACAACTATATGGTTGTCTGGATCTCCGATATTGTCAGTGGCTAATACTGATCATGCATGTGCTCCATAACTTAGGCCTGTCTCACGGATTGCAGTCTTCATGGACTGAGAGGGGTGCCCAAAGCGCTCCCTCATAGTGGTGGAGGATCCCACCTTCACAAGGAGTTAAGCAGCACAAGCCCTGTGGTGGTAGCATACCGTGTAGTGATCAGGAGCAGTGAACAGGGCCTTTTTACCCTGTGTCACCGGAGTGAGAACTACAGGCTCACCCAACATTTGAAAAGTTCCTCTGCGGTGTGCTTAACTCACCCCTTGGCCTACATAAGGTGGATGTGTAGTGCCACATAGCACAGGACTAGTGACTCTGCGCTGGATATTGGGGGCATGAGAAGGGAGCAGTATTGTTCCGTGCGTGTGAGATTTGTGGATGTGCTTGGCTTTATGTATGCCTGTGAGGAATACAATATATGAGAGATGTAGTGCTGAGCGATGCGTGCGCAATGAAACCATGTGCTGGGTGTATGTGTGCCTGCGAGAAGTACAATACATGAAGGATGAAGCGTTATATGGCAGGCACAAGGTCCGTGTGTGTACTGGCAGTGCCTGTAGTTAATACCGCAACCTGGTTAAATAATAGAAGAGCTTCAGTGCTGAACAGTGCACGCAGATTGTGTGTGTGTGTGCGGAGTGCTTGTGTACATGTAGGGGTACAATGCATGAAGGTAATAGTGCTGGGCAGCAAGTGTGCTGTGAATGTGCACTGAGTAAGTGTACCTGCAATGTTAAGTTAAATGGAGGACCCTGGGGTTCCATTATGGGGAGCCCAGGCCTGTCTGGTGAAGAAAGGAATCACTCAGACAGATTTGTGTTTTGCTGCATTCCTGTGAGATGAGTGGAACATACACTGGAGGAGAAAAGGATGAGAGTCCTTTTGCAAGTCAAAAGTCTGCTCTTCAGTGATAGATCACAAGGAAGGGGACTGGACACATCTCAGGAAATGAGATAGGGCTGATAAAGGAATCATAAAGTGTAAGGCTCAGGGTCTGGGATTAACCTTTTGATGAACACTTCACTGTGACCGACATCCAGGTGTGAACTCTGGTCACTCCTATGAATTGTGTTGTGCGACAATCTGCTACAGAGTCTTGCCTGCTGTGACAGACCGTCTTTTATGAGGAGGAAGAAAAAGAAGCAGAACCCCAACATAAAACTTCAAAGACTCAGACAGACCTTAAATCACATTTTGGTGTCTGGAAATGGACTATAAGAAGGGAAGGTTGAGAACCCAAATTGTGGCATCTGCCAAGCAGCCAGGCATGCTATGTGAGAATGGAAAGGTCTGCAAGGCTTCTGCCTATGATTAGGACTGGGTTGAAAGGCATGCTATTCTCCCTGCTGGATGAGAGGACTTTAACCAGGGAAACCAAGACTACCTTCTCTGGAGAACCAGTGCCTACCTGCTTGCCAACACCAGTGTGCCCTGTGAGGAAAAGAATAGCGTTGGAGAGAGCGAGGCCAGTGGGGAGCCCTACCATGAGTACTCCTTTTGCGAGGTGTGATAATACAGCTGTGTACTGATTCGGTCTTTGTCTGTGTGAAGTGTTGCTCTGCCACCTTCATATGCCTGGAGAGGGCCTCCATGTGTTGAGCGATGTGCGTGTCTTGCTGAGCCTGTACTACTGCACTCCAGCGAGCCCATATGCCAGAGGGGGCCACTTGTAAATTTTCTACTTTGAGAGATGCTGAGACTTGCAATCATCTGGGCAGGGTCGCTTCTGCTGGAGGAGCCTGCGTCTGTATTAATCCCATACCTCGGCAAACCCCATATGCCAGGAGGGATTGCCATTACCAATATTGCCAAAGTATTCAGGATGCCACCTAAAAGAAAGATTGAGGCTACATTTGGTGGTTTGCACCCACACTGCGAGGGACCTGCCCCCGACTCACCACTGAGGACTGCAGAGTATGCCGTTGCACCCCCACTGGTTCCAGTCGGGAGCTGAAAAGAGGATTAAAAGGCTAGGTAAAGCCTTGCAGCATCTTTGCAAGCTGTGAGCTGCGCCAACAACTGAGAGAATTCCAACAGGAGAGAGAGCCTGCGCCACTGTGTACTGCTGCATGGGCCGCAGGCAGCCCGACTTCGCAGAGCAGGACTCGCTGGTGCTCGCAATGAGGGTATCCACTGAATCGCTGAACTCTCCTGTGCTGAGTGAGGGGCAAAGTAGTAAACTTGGCCGATGGTGGCCCCAGGGGAATTGCTGCTAATGGTGCTGCAGCTCCATCGACCCTTGACTGAAACCTGAAGGGTCAAAGGTGAACTCTTGAGTATGGCCTAATAGTGAACATTCCCTGGATGCGGCCATTAGTGAATGGGGTAGAACCCTCAACACATTACATGAAGGAGTGTGGGACATGGATTTGCTAGACTACTTTTAAAGCCTCTACCTCAGAGATCGTGGTGTTGCGTTTGAATGTCGTATTCCTTTGCATGTGTAGTTAGATATAAATAGTACTTAAAAAAAAGAAAAAAGCAAGTATTTGACTGCTTATTGATTTGTTGTTCATAATGTTTGCACTTTATAATCCGTGCTCACTGACCTGTATCTACATCTTTTTATGCCCCCCCCCCCCAACCTCTTGAGGAAGCTTTGACTGCGGATCACAGCTATCTCTGAGAGTCAAGTGCAGAAGGGGTACTTGGCCCAGTTGCTCAGTATCCATAGAAAGTTGGGCCCTGACACATCAGGAGTAAAAGGCCTCAACCCCCATGGTTGGGACCAGTAACCAATGCATTCCCTGGGGCCCTCTGAAAGGAGTTCTGACTGTACTACTGCAAAATACCCCATATTACCATAAATACCCCATATTACCAGTTCTAAAGTTCAGTGAAGCTCGTATTCACCAACATCAATCCCATCTTCAGAATCTATCCTGCCATTGTTTTTCCCCAATTACTACATCTTAATTTATGGACATCATAAACAGAGCCACTGCCTAGCTTGATATGCTGAACACTGTGCTGGCAAGTACAAATACGAGTCCTCCTCCAAACTGTGGCTTCTCTTTATCCTTAGTAATCAATTTCCTCTTATTTGCACAACCCTGTGTTCTCTTCTGTAAATGACTAGCAAAACTTGTACGTTTCAAAGTATTCACCCTGTACGGCAGTTGATTCGGTTTGATCATATAGAAGATTGTCAACCTTTAAAATTTATCACATCAGATTTCGTTTAATATTCTATTCCTCAAAAGTATTCCAAACAAAATCCAGCATTATGATTGAGCTTGATGATTGAACTGGACCACCCTACATCATTTGTGGACCTCTGTGTTAAAACCTGCTTGATTTTCAGTAACCTCTCAGTGTCACTGTTAGCAGTTTTGATTGTTGTATCTTGTAGTAGAAAGGGGATAATGCGTCCTCTGGTTGCAGGCTTGGGTGACACAGGAGAAGTTGTATTTGTGGAAAAATATTTATTGGTAAGTAACTTGTTCATTTCTTTCTTTCTAGCGTCAAGATGGCATCAGACCTGCACTGAACAGTCCAGTGGAGACCTCATCCGTGGATCAGTGGGATGGTGATGCAGAAGGCCAGGTAAATCTACACAAAATATGCTATTTAAACGGACTGACTCGCTTTTTATATTCGGTAATGGTAATTTGGCAGCCATTATGCTGTATTTGAATAATATAAGTATTGATTTGTTTTGCAGTTATTATACTTTATGATTTGAAGAAAATAAAAATGAATGTTTATGCTGATTTTATTCAGGTTTACTGAGGAATATACACACTAAATATATGAAGTCAACCTAAGGTTCTACTTTTTGTTACGACATTCAGCAATGCACAGATACTCCTGATAAATAGCCCTTTCTTAGGAAAAGAAGGTGAACATTTGTATACCAAAATTACTGCTAACACACAGGTGCCTTATTTCTGTCAACACAAAGATGGTGTGAAGGGTAAGGCATGGCTATTATCTAGGTGAAATGTATATCTGCCACAGTGTAGAAAAAATAGATGGAATTTTGAACATTTGGTAGAGGGGTCTGAGAGGTGGCAGCTTACGTCTAGCATAATCTGAAATAAATCTGGCACTTAAGGTATAGAATGTCCGGGGTATAAAAAAATCTTCAGTAATTATGAGTTGGCCTATGACTATTGAAGATGTTTAGGGAATGTTATAAGCTGCTTCAAAGGACATTTATGTGAACAACATAAACCTTGTGGGACCTCCTCTATTTTGTAATATTTCGTTCTGAAGATGAAAAATCCAGAAGGTTGATTAAAGATGGCGACTTGCGGTCTAGTCAGTGCTGAGATCTAGCTCCCCCACATCCACATAGCTTTAGAAATGCGGCCCAACCCTTGTCAGCAACGGCGTCCCCAGACGATCACCCCTGCCTACAAAGCTGGTCTTCTGGTGGTCTGTCGATGGTTTGGCTGACTGTGGTGCAGTTGTCTGATTCCCGATCTTCAGTCCGGTCGGCCGCCTGGAGGCTAGGGGATCGGCAGAAACAGACGTGGTGACTGACTCCAGCTGGAGGTCGGCTGGCGGAGCACGGAAGAGTGCTATTGGACCATGGTTGGCTGAAATACCTGCGGCTGACTGCTCTGCCTTGCATGTCGGCTGTAGAGGGAGCATGGAGCCCCCAGTCTTGAAGCCCTTGTGGAAAATCGGCTGCTTGCAACCTCATACACACTGTTCTTCTCGTTTTGCAGGGGTAAGGAGAGCATCCGCAGCAATTGTTACTTTGTTGCAGGACTTTTTCTCCAGCCACCGCATTGTCAGTTCTGCTACAGGGCAGCTGCCCTGCTGGATATGTTGTTGCAGTGTGGAATGCGAGCTCATAGCCTGCAGGTGGCCAAGGCAGAGTCTGCACTGAGTAGAAGTGCACTGAATTGAAGGAAGGCTCCGGTTTCACTATGGGGTGATTCTCGAGCTGAAATTAGGATACAAGTCAGTGTGCCTGCTAGGAGTGGACCGAAGAGGGGGGTCGAACAGAAGTGGACACCTCCCATTTCTCTCCAAAGGTGGAAAAAAAGTGTTTGTTGCAAGTCAAGTTGGGTGATGGCAGCATGAGTTCCCGGAGTGGGCTTAAAGGGGGGGTAAGTGGTCACAGGCTCTCCTGACCCCCCCCCCCCCCAACAAGGATAGTGCGGTGGATTCCCCTGTTCTAACTACCTTGGAAACTATCCTGAATGAGAAGGCATCTAGGTATACCACCTCGAACAGTCCGGCTGGACTCAGGAGGTACAGTTTGGTACCTTGCTCACAACGCACAGTGGACGCAACTGTGTCGGCTGTGATTATTGAACTGGGCAATGATATGAGGACAGATCGATCAAGTAAGTGCTCCGATCTCTCTGCTATTTTATCTCAATTAAGAAGCATGCGGGCGGTCTGCCAGCTGATCAAGTAGAGGGCTTTGTGTTAGCAGCGTTCGTTCGAGGCGTAATTGACCGGGTCACCTCGCTGGTGGTCGAAGATTAGTTGTTATGGGATCCTGATGGGACTAAGTTGACACCAACTCATCACTCTTGCCTGGAGGTGGTACCCCTAGTCATACCTTCTCTCATAGAGTGTTGAATAGTCCCGCCTGTCTGCGGGGGACCCCGGAGCACTTTTTCCAATATAACTTCTTAAGTGCTGAAGTTCGCCTTTCTTCAGGAAGGCCCTGAAAAGTCACTTAAATCACAATGCAGCCTAAAGGACAAGGCTACAATGGTCAGAATTCTTCATCTTGAAAGGGCAAAAGGAGAGACTCAAACAAAATATGCACTTAATGCCTAAATAATTTTGCAAGGGCACAGTAAAAGAACCTTCACAAACCTTTTTCCTATGACAGAAACAGGGATGAAGTGCTGGGCAATGTACCCATAGGCTGCCATTATAAGTGAAGAAAAAGGAGACTGTGTCTTTAAGAACAGTGAGACCTCCAATATTCCATCATGCTTAACTAGAGCAGTTACCTTAATACTTTCTTCCGCCATCTGCTGACAGGACCCTTGGAGCATTGAACTCAACCTTTCTAATTGTTTTCTTCAAAATAGAACTTTAAAGTTCAGTGTTTTTTGCTTCACTCGACGTCTTTTGTCTTTCTTTTTTGAGTAAAGTATTTTCCTGGCAATAAAAAGGTATTTTTTCTGTTTAAAATGCCTTCCCCTTTCAACAAACGAGTCGTCGACGATCGAGGTCGACGTCAAGAAGGTAATCGACGTCGAGGAGACAGTGGAAACCCACTAAAACGAGGAGAATCTATCCATCATCCGATTTCTCATTCCACATCTCCATTTCTGGTAGAAGTACCCTCTTCTCCCATTCTGGTATGTTATCCACCTGGCTCATCAGCTCCGTCAGCTCCTCCGTCTCCGGCAATACTAACCTCTCCTCTGATGGCACCACAAACTACAATTTTGCTGCCACCAGCTCTACCTGCACCGATCATTCCACCTCCTGCGGTACCGCAGGTTCCTATCATACCAGTTCCTAGGAGATCACAGTCACGGACACGCCATCGCTCTTGCCATGGTCACCACTACACACCTGGATGTTCTCCTTCTAGATCACAACACTCTCGTTTGCATCACAGATCTCATCACAGATCAAGATCACGTTCCGACCACCATCACCATGGGGATATGTCCTCTTCCACCAGGCACAACTCTTGTACCTTGATGGACTTACCTCAACCTCGGTCCTCACCAGTTGATATCATCAACACCTTTTAGGAGGTTCTGGTTCGAAGCGCATCTTCTGCCTCCTGTGACATCTGCAAGACCTTCTCCAGACGAACCCTGTGTGACAAGGAGAAAATTCACCTTCAGGAAAGGGAAGAAAGAAGAAGGCCACATGAAGCCAGTGGGACCTATGAGCGAGGGGGAGGTAATTCTCCCATCAGAGTTCTTCTCTCAGCCTCCAGGGCGTCTTAGGAGGTCTAAGAGGTGTTTTTCAGGAAGAAAACGCTATTGGTCCTGGTCAATGTCGAGAGGAGGTACGGCGCCGAGATGCTCGCCGTCTTTGACTGGCTCAACATAAGTGTCAACGCTATACGTCGAGAAAAACTCTAGCGACGTTGATACCTGCTTTACATCGCCAACCGACGTCCAGGGATGGATGCAAGGACGTCGAGCGATTCAGACTCTCCGTTCCCGACAGGCGAACCTAAGTCGACAGAGGTCGATGTCGAAAAGCAGCTAAATTGAATATACCAATGGAGGATTCCACTCCATCGACGTCTGTGATCTTTGAAACACTTCAACACGGCCTCTAGACCTTTGCTCCCACTAGTGCTGGGTCTCCTTGAGTCAGCCATGGAATTGTTCCATACTCTAGCTGTAACTAAATCGGCACCCTCCAGGCACCAGAAGAAATATCCCCCTCCGGAGCTAGATCCGCTCTTTCTGCGCGCTGACCTTCCACGTGACTCAGTGGTGATATTAGCTGCCCATAAATCTCACGCCATATCTCCATCTGCTACTTCTCCCCCCGGATAAGGAAAGCAAAAGGTTGGACTCATCTGGCCGCAAGGTCTGTAACACAGCTGCTACGTCCATTAAAGTGGCCAGCGCAACAACCCTCCTAGGGAGATACGATCGAGCCTAGTGGGATTTCCTCCTTCACTTCGTGGATCACTTTAAAAAAGAATACCGGGAGGTTTTTCAGGAAATCATCCAGGAGGGAGCCATGGTCTGAAGGTAATACCTGCTCACCTTTCAGGTGTTCAGAATGTCTTGTCACACGCGCTCAGCAGGGCACACGACAAAAACCATAAGTGGGTGCTGAACAAAGAGGCCTTACATGATATCTTCTTGTGGGGCACACCTTCTTACAGACCTTTTCTCCACAGCGAAAAACAAAAAATGGTGCGACTTCGCCGCCAGGTTTTACTATCCAAGGTCATTGGGGAATGCCCTATGGATCGAATGGTCAAACACATTTCTTTACGCTTTTTCACCAATGCCTCTGATCCCGGCAGTCCTGCGCAAGCTTTCAACCACGACAGCCAAGATGATCCTCATCGCTCCAGAGTGGTAGAGGCCTGTGTGGTTTCCAGACTTGCTTCGCTGGTCGCTCCGCCCACATCTCAGGCTGCCATGCAGGCCAGACCTTCTCACGGAGTTCAAAGGTCAGCTTTTTCATCTTAAACTCTCTTCCTTAAGTTTGACTGCAATGCTCCTGAGAGAGTGCAGTATGGCCATCTGAACCTACGCAATAAACACAAGGAGAGGGGAGACCCAGTTATTTGTTACAGTGTGTATCTTGCCTGTATCAGAGACAGGTGAGCGTAATGCACCTCGGTAAATCAGTCCTTGTTTCACAATTTCTCAGACTGATATATATATATATATATATATATATATCACTGAAAAAACCATAGGTTTCACACATGTTATAGTTAGCTGGACATTTTACTGATAAAAAAACCAATGAAATTCCCCGTTATAGTTAGTGCAGGCAACTATAACTCACGCGACCGCAATCCTCTGCTGATGACATATTTGTCTTTATGAAAAAAAAATATTTGTAATATATGTATAGCTAAAATTTAATGGAAGAAGACATGGGCAAATAAGTGTCTAAATACAGTATTAGCATCAGCAGAGGATTGCGGTCGCGTGAGTTATAGTTGCCTGCACTAACTATAACGGGGGAATTTCATTGGTTTTTTATCAGTAAAATGTCCAGCTAACTATAACATGTGTGAAACCTATGGTTTTTTCAGTGAATTTGCAAGGTTTTTTAAATGCTAATTCCTAACTATAACGTGTGTGAAACCTATGGTTTTTTCAGTGAATTTGTACGTTTTTTTAAATGCTAAGTTACTTTACGCCATTCGTGGCGTGCGCGCCCACTTAACGCAGTTCGTTCCGTGCGCGCACGGTGCGCTTCGCGCACCGCGCGCCCACTTTACGCAGTTAGTGCCGTGCACGCACGGTGGGCACGCGGTGCGCTACGCGCACCGCGTGCCCACGTTACGCTGGATGGGCCATGTACGCACGATGCGCTTCGCGCACCGTGCGCACATGGAGGACATATTAGGCGCTTCGTTGTGAAAGGTAATGTTTGCGTTTTTAAGTTAACTCATATGCAATGCACAAATGGTGCCCTTCGGGCACCATTTGCACACTGGGTGTGGAGAGTGTGGATAATTATTTTTTTTTTTTTTTACATTTTTTTACCGTAAGCGTAATCCCCATTGATGTCAACCTTGTGAGAGCTGATCTCTCTAAGACTAACGACCGGGTCGACTCTTTGGCCCACACCGCGTCGGGCCTCACGACTGGGGTGGCGGCCCTTCAAACGGAGGTGCACCGGCTCTGTCAGGCGAGTGCGCTCATGGATCGGCGCCTGGAGGACTCCGAGAGCCGGGCCCGGAGGAATAATATCCCCATCATCGGAGTGCCCGAGGGACGGGAGGAGTCGGCGGCGGATCTCTTCGTGGAGGACCTGATCACTACCCATCTCCAGCCTCGAGGGCTGAGTAAATTCTTTGCCGTGGAGAGGGCCCATAGAGTTCCCGGGGGCAGGCCGAAAGTTGGAGCCCCTCCGCGGCCTCTTATTGCCCGTATCTTTAACTTTCGGGACAGGGATGCGATTTTGCAAGCTTCCAGACTGCAAGGGCCGATTAAGCTGGAGAACATGGAGGTGAACTTTTATCCTGACTTCACCCAAGCGGTCCAGAAGCACAGACTGAGTTTCCTGGGCGTCAAGCGGCGGCTTCGAGGCATGAACTTAAAATACGCCATGCTCTTCCCGGCCAGGTTGCGGGTGGAGGTGGATGGTCGCACTCACTTTTTTGACCGTCCTGAAATGGCCGGGGACTGGCTGGACACTTTGTCTGGGGTCATGATCGGGATGGCGGGGGGGGGGGGGGCTGCGGGAGGAGATTGCCCACCGGACCGGGTCTGAGGTACTGATGCCGGGGCTCACTCCGGATGACGCGGCCACTTTCGGCCAAGCTTAGGGTCCTTTGTTTGTTGTACTCGTCTCCCCTCATTTGGAGGCTGTGCGGGGTCTTGAGGGGGTGCTCTTTCCTCCTCTAGGGGGTCTAGCTAGTTCCACTTATATAGGGGCGACAGGCACACTGCAAGTTGGGGGGGGCTGTCTGGGCTCATGCAGGGGTGCAGGGAGGGGGGAGTTTTGTTGGGGCGGTTGGGGTGGGGTATTGTTCATTTGTACCACAAGGCAAAAGTATTGTTGTGTTACTCCTAAAGTGCTCTCTGGGAGACGATTGATCGCTTTCGGTTATGATGGGGGGTAGGGGACTGAGTCTTTTGTCCTGGAATGTTAATGGACTGGGGGACAGGATAAAACGGGGTGTGGTCCTGCAGTTTCTGAAACGAATTTCACCTGATATAGTCTTTCTGCAGGAGACGCACCTCATCGGTAACTCCTTTCGTGCTATGAATCGACGGGGCTACCGCCTTCTGGCCCATTCGGGCTTCACGTCTGGTTCCAGGGGTGTGGGCATCATGGCTAAAACCTCGCTCCCATTGGAAGTTGATGAGGTGCTCCATGATGACAGGGGACGTTATACGGTTCTGGTGGGTAGAATGGAGGGTAGAGTGATTGTTTTTGTTTCTGTCTATGTCCCGCCAGGGTTGCAAATGACTACTTTTGCGGATCTGGGGCGCCTCCTCCTTGGCCTTCCGGAGGGGATTCTAGTGGTTGGGGGGGAATTCAACGCGGTGGTTTCCGGAACTGAGGACCGTCACCCCCCTAGGGATCTCCCCCGTGCCCAGGCGTGGTTATCTGGCCTCTTGGATACTTTGGGGTTGGTGGATTGTTGGCGTTTGAAACACCCTACGCAGAAACAGTATTCCTTTCATTCCGGGGCCCATGGCAGTCTCTCAAGGCTAGATTATGTCCTGGTGCCGGCGGCGCATGCGGGGAGGATCGGGGAGGTGCGCCATTTGGCGCGGGGTATTTCAGACCACTCCCCGCTCCTGTTGCACTTCGACATTCTCCCGAGGGGGGAGGGTAGGGTGGTCCCGATTAATCCCTGGTACCTGCGTGACCCCACCATTCGCGCAGAGTTGGATAAATCCCTTAAGCGATATTTTGACGATAATGTGGGGTCAGTGTCATCGGCGGTCTCCCTGTGGGAGGCTTTCAAGACGGTACTCCGGGGGGAGGCCCTGTCCCTTATTTCCCATTCCCGGAAGTGCGAGCGGGAGGAGGTGACCCGTATTGAAACTGAGATAACCGAGTTGGAGGGTGACCTGGAGTGTGGGGTGACGGATGACAAACTACATGTTCTCCGACTCAAGCAGGCGGCCTATAAGGCCCTCGTTACGGAGGCGGCCAGGGGCCTTATTAGAGAGCAACAGGGGAGACTGTATGATGTGGGTGATAAGGCTGGGAAACTGATTGCGTGGCTGGATAAAAAGGAGAGAGCGAGTCGAGTTGTCCCGTCGATTGAGAAACTGGATGGTGTGTGTGTCACTGAACCGGAAGAAATTGTGGATTGCTTTGCAGAATATTTCCGTGGGGTGTATTCCCCGATGTCCTCCCGCTCGGAAGATGATTCCCATGCCCTGCTCAGGGATATCGCGCTGCCTTCCCTTTCGGAGGAGGACAGGGTGTCGTTGGACGCCGCCCCAACATCTGAGGAAATTGCCCTCGCCATACGTTCGGTCGCTTCCGGCAAGGCCATGGGTCCTAATGGTCTTCCTATCGAATTGTACAAGCTGCGACCGGATACGCTGGCGCCGCATCTCCGTGCTATGTTCCTCGCGGCCCGTTCGGCGGGTTCCCTCCCGCTAGACCAGCGTCTGGCTACTATCGTGGTTATTCACAAGGAGGGGAGGCCGCGGGACCGGGTCACGTCCTACAGGCCCATTTCGCTGCTGAATGCGGAACCCAAAATTCTCGCCAAGGTGTTGGCCAATCGGCTGGTTGGCGTGGTGTGCGATCTGATTCACCAGGATCAATCCGGTTTTATCCCTCATCGCAACACTGCGCTCAACCTGCGGCGCTTGCATGGGGTGCTCGCGCGTGTCCCGTTCATACGGGAGCCGGCCATTTTGGCGTCCCTGGACGCCACTATGGCGTTTGACACACTTGAGTGGCCATATATTTGGGCGACGCTGGCGAAGTTTGGGTTTGGCCCGGGATTCATCGGTTGGGTGAAATTGTTGTATTCCGGACCGCTGGCGCAGGTGGCTGTAAACGGTAGAGTGTCGGCTCCGTTTGAGCTGGGCAGGGGCACGCGGCAGGGCTGCCCGTTATCGCCGCTCCTCTTCGCGCTTGCCTTGGAGCCCCTGGCGGAGTGGCTGCGGTGGCATCCTTCTATCCGTGGTCTCCGATGGACCCCCGAGTATGAGGACCGCGTATCTCTTTACGCTGATGATATTCTTTTGTACCTGGCTTCCCCGCGTAAATCGCTGATAGTGCTGGTTGATGTATTGCACTCATTTGGCCTCAACTCCGGCCTAGTCATCAATTGGGCTAAATCTTGTGTGTATGTCCTCTCTGGGGAGGCTCCTATCCTTCCGCGGGGTTGTCCCATCCATATTGCCCCGCGGGGATTTAGGTACCTGGGTATCTTCATTACCGTGGACGCGGAGGCCCGGTATAAACAGAACTTGCTTCCCCCCCTCCAGCGCCTGAAGGATGACGTCGCGCGTTGGAGGCGCTTGCCGCTCTCGCCCGGGCGGCATTGTTTAAGATGATGTCGCTGCCACGTTTCCTGTACGCCTTACAGAACACAATGGACGTTGTCCCGGCGTGCTACTTTCGCGAGGTGGAGAGTTTGCAGCGCCGCCTGTTCTGGGAGGGTAGACCGCGTATCGCCCTGGCGAAGCTGACGCTCCCGTGGTACGATGGGGGGGTTGCCCTCCCAGACATCAAGCGATATTACTGGGCCTCCCAGCTGGCTGCGATAAATCACGGCCTTTGAGATGGATAAAATGTTACTGCCGGGCGGCGACTATAATCGGGCGCTTTATTCTAGCTCGCTCGACGCACGTCTGACGGGCCCCACGCGGGTCATGGTGCGAGTGTGGCACGCGGCTAACTTGGCGATGGGGTGGAAGGATCGTTTGACCCGGGCGACGCCACTATACGCATCTGAGCGGCTGGGCTCCCTGTGGACCTCGAAGGGCTTTGAGAAGTGGGACATGATAGGCATCAGCAGGGTGGGCGATCTCTGGACGAGGGGGGGGATTCAAAACGTTCGATGTGCTGCAGACGGAATTCCAGTTGCAGGACAGGGAGTACTTTTGATATATGCAGATCCGTCATGCGTTGTGCTCCGTATTCCCGGATGTTGCCTCCATCCAGGAGTACTCCCCTCTGGAGGATAGAGTGCTAGATGGGCATGTACCGGACGCCACGATTTCATTAATTTACAAAAAACTCATCAATGATCGTTCGGGACTGCTGACTGCTGACTGGCCTTCGGGAGGCGTGGGGGGCTGATGGATTGGAGCTGGATGACGAGGACTGGGTGTCTGCGGTGGCCTCCCCGAAAGAGGTGGCCATACCGGCTCGCCTTCGCTTCGTCCAGCTCAAGATACTCCATAGGGTCTATGTTACGGGGCCGAGTCTGATGCGTATGGGTGATGCTGTGGACGGGTTGTGTAAGCGTGGGTGTGGTTCTTTGGGGACCTTTTTCCATATATTGTGGGAATGCCCGGAGGTGGCGCGATTCTGGCGTGGTGTGCACGAGGTCTTGCAGGCAGTTACGCATGTGCCGCTGCTGCCCGAGGCGAGGAGATGTCTCCTGAATGTGTGGGAGCCAACCGACTACTCAGTGCCGCAGACGTGGTGGGTGACTCTGGGATATATGGTGGCCAAGCGTGATATTGCGCAATTGTGGGGTTCCCAGAGGTCACCGACTGTCTCGGCGTGGAAGGACAACATGGATTGGTGTATGTTTCGGGAAAAGGTGGTGTATGTTGCGAGAGGTAAGCCTGGGAAATGGGTGAAAGTGTGGGGCCCCTGGAACGCCTACCGTGGGGGAATCTGTACCCCGCCGCTGATGCCTGATCCGTCACCGGCCCCGTCTCCTTAGCCTGCTTGTCCTCCTGGTTCTGGGCTTGAGTTCACTTTGTCTCCGTCCCGACCTATCCCCCCCCTTGATATTCCTGTGGACCGGTAGGGTCCCCCCCAAGGGAGCACATGCTATTGTTTCCGATTGTGGATTGCCTTGTGGACTTGTTTTCTTCGTTATTTATATAAAAATGAAACCGTTGTGTGGGGTCCGGATGATGTGGCTGCCAACGCTTCTTTCAACTCCTGTGATCTTCCTTCTGCCGCAGCGTGTGTTCTACTGTTTGTATTATATGCTCTTTCTGTCTGCTAGCGGCCGGCCTGAAGGTTGTAGGCCCATCTTTGTATATCTTTTGGATTCTGTAATAAACGGTTTCAAAAAAAAAAAAAAAAGAAAAGTTGAAATATAAAATATGTGCTGGGCAGTGTAACGTTGCATATGCACTATGACAAAGATATGGATCCCAGATTGTAATATGTATGGCATAGCGCTGTGCGTTATAACATAGACATCGAGGAAGGCACGTTAGATGGGGCAATATAACCCGTGCGAAGGCAAGTGTGGCATGACATATTCACGGGGTGGTGTTACAGTGCACATGGGCTAGAGAGTGTCATAGCATACGCACTAGCTGGTGGAATGCAACACAGAGGTGTGAGGCACTCGGCGGGCACTGGTGGGTGTAACACAGCATTGGGCTCAGCCCGGAGCACGCTGTGACTCTCAAGTGAGATTCATCTCCTTTCCAGAGAGTAAAATAAAAAGTATTACGGTGGTGGATGTGTATTTTATTAACCGTGAGGGGGGTTTCTTGCATAGTTTGGTCGAATTTTAAGTTGGGGAAATAATTCCCTTTCAATCCTGAGGGACCCTGGGGGCCAACTAGCCCACCAGGTGCTTCCAGTAAGCGCCACTGCGCTGCGTTGCAGAGAGGTGGTCTAGGCCGTGCTCCTTTTTACATCTCTCTGCAACGCAGCTCTGTGGCGCTTACTGGAGGTACCTAGTGGTCTAGTTGGACCCTAGGGACCCTCAGGATTCAAGGGGACTTAATCTCCCAATTTAAAACAGCCACAGGGCGTGTTTACACAGTGGGGAAGTGAGGGGACGGGCCTGAGGTGACGTGTGCAAACACGCCCTGTGGCGCGTTTTAAAAGGTAGTTTTAATCCCCTGCCCTATTATATACTAGGGGCTTACAGAGGAGGTCCTGCTGATCACACGGTGATCCCAACGCATAGTGTTCCCTAGTGTATGTAGGTGGTTTCACTGTATTCTGAGTGTCTTTTAACATAGCACTGGCTCTAGGACTGGTTAGTCAGACTCAGTTACCACCAGTATCCGTCTGAAAAAGTTGAGGGTACAGGATGATTTTGCAACAAGGCTTCTTTCTGCTCTTCTGTTGTTCTTTCTGCACGTTATCCTTCTTCCTGCACTTTTCTTAGTCTTTGAGGACTTCTGTTGCTTCTTTCTGCATTTCTTTTTTTTCTTTCTGTGCGTTTTTTCTTCTTTCTTCACATGTCCTATCTCTGTAGGCATAGTTAGAAATTAGCATTTAAAAAACCTTTGAAATTCACTGGAAAAACCATGGGTTTTAGGCACGTTATAGTTAGGAATTAGCATTTAAAAAACCTTAGAAATTCACTGAAAAAACCATAGGTTTCAGGGGCGTTATAGTTAGCTGGACTTTTCACTCGTACAAAACCATTGAAATTCCCATGTTATAGTTAGTTCAGCTAACTATAACTCGCGCGCCCGCAATGCACTGCTGATGACGTCACATATTACATCACTCATGACATGGTCAGTGACATCACTCATGACATCACTGATGACCTCTCAAATGACATCACAGATGACATCATCCTTGTGACAGTGTGGCAGACCTCCTCTCCCCCTAATATAACCTTTGATACACACATTCAAAAATAGAAACTAACATTTTCAAAACAATTGACATACCAATATCAGTTACAACAACCTATTCAGTAATTCTAAGATCCACATACACATCCACTCATTCACCAACAGTCCTATACAGTCACTCATACATATACTCACTCATCATATGTACTCATACACCTATACATCCTGTTACACAATGCCACTCATCCATAAAGTTACTCACACACATACACTCATGCTAATAAAGAATCAAACATCCATTTACTTGCATATACAGTTATACACACACCACCACACTTACTTCTACAGAAACGTACACATACTTAGTCTTTTAAACAATCCCTTATAGAAACACATACTACTCCAGTATTGGGGTATCTTTCATAGATTCACATGCTTGAATATTCCCCGTCGTCTGAGTGGGAGTCCCACGGTAAATAAAATAGCAATATATATAGTCATAATATACCTAAATAATACCATAAATAAAGCTATGTAGGTGTAAAATCACCAAGAATGTACCTATATGAAATCTCCATAGGGATACATGGAGAGAGAAAAAAGACATTTGCAGTCTATCTCTGTCATTATCTTGGTCCAAACTACAGCCAATCAGGCGTCAGCACCTCTCCAGAACCTTCTCCTCAGAGTTCCTGACCTCAGATTTTCTACCGCACGTCGTGTGACAGGGAGTCTCCCTGAGCTCTGCTCAGTTTTTGTCTGTCAGAATGTCTTCAAGTAAGAGATCTCTGTTTAGACCTTGTTCTTCGTGTGGAAAACTGCGTTTATTCTCTGAGGACCCACACAGTAAGTGCATTTACTGTTTGTACCCGGATCATGAGGTGGCAAAATGTAAATTTTGTAGAACCTTTTCTACAAAAACTTTGAAGGACAGGGAAGGCCGTCTCTTATTGTGGTTACAGAGACTTAAAGATAAGGAGGATCCAGTTTCTGATATGGAAAGCCTTATTTCTGGCCGTTCCCAGACAGCCTCAAAGCGCAGTAGTGTGGAGGAGTTGCCATCTCCTTTCCTGAAGAAAAAGAAAATGTCTTTGGCTCTTACATCTGCCACATCTGCTGTTTCACCTACTGTTTTGTCACCTTCGAGACCTAGTTCTCAGGCTATTGAGGCGTCTACTTCCAAGTTTTCTGGAAAAATACTGGCAGCCTCGTCGACGATACTTCCGACGAAATTGGCAGTGACCGGCTCGTCGACGGTGACTCTGACGACGACAGCAGCAGCGTCTTCGTCGACGATTGTCCCGTCGACGGTAACCATCAGTACCACAAGGTCGGTGACTTCTATATTGCCCATTACATCGTCGTCGACGAGGAAAGAAAAGGTTCCGTCGGCGAAGACTTCGTCGTCGACGAAGGGTGTGAGATCGACTTCGTCGTCGAACTCATCGACGGCTATTCCGTCGACGAAGAAGAAGATTCCGACGACGGCTTCGTCGACGACAGCTCTGTCGACGGCGACGTCGACGACGGCTCTGTCGACGATGGGTTTGTCGGCGCAAATTTCGTCGACGATAGTTCCGTCGACCACCGTTCCACCGACGGTAGCTCCGTCGACGAGGCCCTCTCCGAAAACGTCCTCGGTGAATACCACGCAGCCGTCGACGGCAATTTCATCAGTGAGGATAAAAGTGAGCAGAGTATCATCTGCTCAAAAGTCATTGAGAGAGCAGCTGCCTCCCGCGTCTTCAGCACCGGTCTCATCTTTCGCTGTGGTCCCCTTGATGCCATTGCCACCTAGTACTGGCCTAGATAGGCAAGCCGAAATTATTCCTGTAGAAGAGTCGCAGCTTCCATCACAATTATTTGCGACAGATTCTGAACAGGAGTCCGAGGAAGGTTTGCCTGACTCTTTTGGTACGGCGCAAAGCCCATCTGACTTGATAATTAAATGTCAGGATGACAGTAGTGAGGATGAAGATCCGGTTTACAGGCAGCAGGTTCCTGCGCAATATTCAACGGCGACTCTGCCATTGTCACTCATAGCTAATCTCCAACGCATGTTGGATGATTATAACCAACGTTTTCCTCTGTCGCCGCAACATCCTGGGGTTCCGTCAACGCCTGTGGTTCAGACAAATATAACTCCGGTGCCGATTGAAAATCCTTCACCCCTGATGCCGTCAGCACCACCAAGACAGCCTTCAACGAGGTTTTTACCTCGTCAGGAGTTTGTGGAGGAGGTCCCTCAGGAAAGAGAAGAAGGTGAAATCCCAGATGATGATGGTGATGTTGATAATGATGATGATGATATGGTGGAGTGGGACGTGTACCAAGCACAAACACCATCCCCCTCTCAAGTGGTATCTCGTGACTCACCTCCAGTGGACATAGCGACTTTTCACCAACTAATGGAAAGGGCGGCACAACGTTTTAGGCTGACAACGGAGTGCAGAGAGGAAGATTGTTTCCTTTATGATTTCAAGAGTCAACCTTTAAAACAAACGCATACTATTCCCATTGTGGATTTCATTTGGGAAGAAGGCAAGAAGTTGATAAACACCTAATACCTTGCCAGAACAGGTGCCTCAATTAGAAGTATAAGGCGCCACTAGGAACCCCAGCATGCCTCACAGGTCAGTCAAGACCTGAGTCCGTCATTATGCAGGCAGCGCAACGTAGAGCGAAAAATCCTGCATCTACTGTCACCGCACCACTGGACCGTGACGGACGTAGAATGGATGCCATAGGGCGTAAGTTTTCATCAATGGCCTCTACTGTGGTTAGAGCGGCTAATGCCTTGGCCATTTTGGGTCGTTATGACCGACAAGTGTGGACTGACATTTCGACCTTGGTTCAAGAACTGCCAGAGCCATCTAAGGGCGAAGCAATGAAGTTGCTCCAAGAGGGAGAGGCTACGTCGGCGGAAATGATTGATTGTGCAGTGGACATCGCATGCACGGGTTTCCGTCAGCTTGCTGGAGCGGCTGTTCTGCGCAGACAGGGGTGGTTACGATCGACATCCTTTCGCCAGGAGGTGCAGTCCATGATTTTAAACATGGCTTATGACGGGGAGGCGTTATTTGGAAATCACTTCGATGAAGCGCTCCAGTCCATAAAGAAGGATACTGAGACGGCTAAATCTCTCGGAAATTTACATTTTCAAAGACAAAATTTTCGTGGTGCACGCGGACGCGGCACCTCCTCAAATTTTCGAAGGGGAAATAATCAATATAGACCCAATAATCAAGGATCCAACCGCTATTCATATAGCCAGCACCAACAATCATCACGACAGCAGGCCTCCAAGTCGTATAGAGGGAAATCCTCATACAGAGGAAACGCGTCAAAAAGACAATGACTCTTACCAGACAAGCAAAGTTGGAGGTCGAATCTCTCTGTTCTTTTCCCAATGGTCCTTAATTACAAAGGACCGTTGGGTTTTTGACATTGTGAAAAAGGGGCACGCTTTAGAGTTCACGAAATTCCCTCCGTCCACACCACCCACCGGACCACCACCAGCTCACATCAAGGAACTTTTACATCAAGTTCGACTTCTAAGGCAAAAAGGAGCTATAGAGTTGGTACCAATATCTCGAAGGGGGAAAGGATTTTATTCCCGGTTCTTTCTTATTACAAAGAAGAACGGAGAATGGAGGCCCATCCTCGATCTGAGGGCGCTCAACAAATATATAAAGAGCCAATCCTTTCGTATGATGACGCTAGTAGAGATCTTGCGTTTACTCTCGCAGGGAGATTTCATGGCAACGATAGATCTCCAGGATGCCTATTTTCATATCCCTATATTACAACGTCATCGCAAGTTCCTGCGTTTTCGAGTGGGTCAACACGATTTCCAATTGAAAGTGTTACCGTTTGGTCTGCGCTCGGCCCCTCGAGTGTTTACAAAGGTACTAGCTCCAGTGATAGCGTTTCTGCGACTCCAAGGTGTGCAAATATTTCCATACCTAGACGACTGTCTACTAAAATCACAGTCAAGCGCTCGCCTACGACAACACACGTTTCTATGCCAGGAGATGTTTCGCTCATTAGGTCTCTCCATAAATGCAGTGAAATCCCATCTTCATCCTTCACAACAAAAGGACTTTCTGGGAGCCACTCTGGAAACGGTATCAGCCAAAGCGTTTCTATCCCAGGAACGTCTACAAAAGATATTACGGCTGGTGACTTTGATCAGGTCAAAAAAGTCAGTTTCTGTAAGACTGTTGAAATCATTTCTGGGGATGGCATCATCGTCCATTGCCTTGATTCCTCACTGCAGGCTAAGGACACGTCCTATCCAGGAAGCACTGGATGCTCAATGGGGTCAAGTGTCGGGATCTTTCAACGACATGGTATGTGTCACAGATCAAATGAGGTCAGCACTCGAATGGTGGACAATACCAGCCAACTTAGCAGAAGGCACTTCAATTCTGTCGGTGCCACCGGACAGGACAATCACGACAGACGCCTCATTAGAGGGATGGGGCGCTCATTTAGAATATCTTTCTGTAAAAGGAAGATGGTCAACACATCAAAGAACTTGGCACATCAACAGGCTGGAGCTTATGGCGATTTTTCTGGCTCTAAAATCATTTCTACCCCTAATCCAAGGAGAATCAGTGCTAATACAGACAGACAACACAACCTGTATGCACTATGTGAACAAACAGGGCGGAACGAAATCCCCGAGTCTGTCCAGGTTAGCTCAATCAATTTGGGACTGGTTTCTCAGTCATCGCATCATGATTACAGCAGTTCATCTACCAGGAATATCCAATGTCCTAGCGGATTCCCTGAGCAGGTCTTCCTCATCGACCCACGAATGGGAATTACACCAACCAACTCTAGAGAGGATATTCCAACAATGGGGTCGTCCACGGCTGGATCTCTTTGCTACGCCGGAGAACCGAAAATGCCGAGATTATGCAAGCTGGCATCCCCACAAAGGGTCACAGGGAAATGCCCTTTTGATGAACTGGTGCAATCTATTTGCGTACGCCTTTCCTCCAATTCCCCTCATACCTCGGGTCCTTTGGAAGATGAAGAGACAGCCTTGCCACCTGATTCTAATAGCCCCACGTTGGCCCCGACAAGCATGGTTCTCAGAACTGCTCCTGCTGTCCCAATGCCAACCAATCCTCACGATGAGCGAAGGGAGAATTTGTCATCCGAATCCTTCCTCACTGAGTTTATCGGCATGGAACCTGAACACCATGAGTTCGCCCATCTAGACATCCCGCAGGATTGTAGGGACATTTTGGCCCAGGCAAGAGCACCCTCTACAGTCAAGACGTACAAGTTGAAATGGAAAAGATTCTGCCACTGGTGTGCTTCTAACGGAATCCACCCAATACATTCCACGGCACACCAGTTACTACCTTTCTTCTTGCACTTGGCTAGTTCTGGACTATCCCATGCAACTTTACGGGTTTTCCTAGCAGCGATTTCCCGTTTCCGACAGGATGGCTCAAATTCCCTTTGTTCCTCAAGAATAATCCGCCAATTCTTTAAAGGCTTATTCCGAAAATTTCCCCCAGTTCGGCGTCCTCCTCCGTTGTGGCATCTTAACGTTGTGTTAGCGCAATTGATGAGACCACCTTTCGAGCCCATTCACAAGGCCGACTTATAACATCTAACTTGGAGGTGGCCCTTCTTCTGGCACTAACGTCTTCACGTCGTGTCAGTGACATCCATGCTTTTACCATCAAACCTCCTTTCCTGCAGTTCAAACCGGATGCTGTAGTGTTGCGTACCAACCCATCATTCCTACCCAAGGTGCCTTCTGATTTTCATATTAACGAACCAGTCATATTAAAGACTTTCTTTGCTAACCCTCAGACACCTGCGGAGTAAAGGTTGCATTCTTTGGATGTGAAACGATGTTTGAAGTTCTACATCAGCAGGACAGCTTCGTTTCGAAAATCCGATCAGCTTTTTATAGCATATGGACGCTGTCATAAAGGACGTCAGGTTACTAAACCGACGATTGCACGCTGGATTTCGACGGCTATTGTCTTCTGCCATCAAAAGGCAAACAAACCACTGCAGTCTTCAGTGAGAGCACACTCCACTAGGGCAGTATCATCATCTACCGCCTTATTTGCTGGAGTACCTTTGCAACACATCTGCAGAGCAGCTACGTGGTCGACCAGACACACGTTTACTAAGCACTACTACTTGGCGGCTTTAAGCGAGGAGGATGCTGCAGTGGGACAGGCAGTGCTGCGCAATCTTTTTAAATAAGGTGAGCCTCTTCCTCCCGCCTCCATATTGTTTCCATTTACTGTTCAATATTATTCATTGCATTTATATACATGCTGTATGTCAACAGAGATATGTATCTATATATATATATATGTGATGTTTTATCAGAAGGTTATGATCATTGCGATCTCATGTTGATGGCATTATGGAAACAATTATATGGTTACTGCTTTCTATTCATATTCAAGCATGTGAATCTATGAAAGACACCCCAATACTGGAGAAGAACAATTGTTACTTACCTGTAAACAGGTGGTTCTCCAGTATTGGTGTCTTTCATAGATTCACATGCGACCCTCCCTCCTCCCTTCAGAGGCTTTTTCCTCCTCATAAACTATGCATACACTTTGGTGCTACGAAAATCTGAGGTCAGGAACTCTGAGGAGAAGGTTCTGGAGAGGTGCTGACGCCTGATTGGCTGTAGTTTGGACCAAGATAATGACAGAGATAGACTGCAAATGTCTTTTTTCTCTCTCCATGTATCCCTATGGAGATTTCATATAGGTACATTCTTGGTGTTTTTACACCTACATAGCTTTATTTATGGTATTATTTAGGTATATTATGACTATATATATTGCTATTTTATTTACCGTGGGACTCCCACTCCGACGACGGGGAATATTCAAGCATGTGAATCTATGAAAGACACCAATACTGGAGAACCACCTGTTTACAGGTAAGTAACAATTGTTCTTATTCATACAGGAACTCTTTCAATCTCTCACTCTCACATATACACACTTATATACACCAATAGTCACATATACTAGTTTAAAACATATGTAGTTACTCATAAAGACACTATTGAGACAGTCATTCACTCACTAACACACCCATGCACACACTCATCCACCCATACAGTCCTGCACACATGCTGTCTTCAACACATACAAACAGTGAGTCACTCATTCATACACCTATGCACTACGTAATACCCCCACCGAACCATACAGACACTCATACTGATACTCAAAAAACCAACTAATAACCTATATAGACAATCATGTAGCTACTCACCAACCCATGCAGCCTCTTATACACAAAGTGAGAGACTGATACAGATATTTACATATTTAAACATTACTCACTAAGCCATGTATTCACTAAGATACACTTAATCAGTCAGTTATACAATACATTTTTCAAAAACAAATCATCCATTTAGACACTTATATACCCATTTATTCTTCCATCGACCTTGAGATATACATATATAAAACATATGTAATTTTCAGAAAAACACACATTCACTGGATGTCATCAGTGATGTCATTTGAGATGTCATCAGTGATGTCATGAGTGATGTCACTGACCATGTCATGAGTGATGTAATATGTGACGTCATCAGCAGTGCATTGCGGGCGCGCGAGTTATAGTTAGCTGAACTAACTATAACAGGGGAATTTCAATGGTTTTGTACGAGTGAAAAGTCCAGCTAACTATAACGCCCCTGAAACCTATGTTTTTTTCAGTGAATATATATATACACATATGCATAAATATGTGTATATATATATATATATATATATATATATATGTGTGCGGGTAGAGGTAGAGGTGTAGAGATGTAGAGGTGTAGAGGTGTAGAAGGGTAGAGGGGTAGAGTGTGAGCAGTAGCGAATAGTAGTGTGAGCAGTAGAGTGTGAGCAGTAGCCAATAGTAGAGTGAGCAGTAGAGTATGAGCAGTAGCCAATAGTAGTGTGAGCAGTAGAGTGTGAGCAGTAGAGTGTGAGCAGTAGCGAATAGTAGAGTGTGAGCAGTAGCGAATAGTAGAGTGTGAGCAGTAGCGAATAGTAGAGTGTGAGCAGTAGAGAGTAGTCTGTCAGTGTATCAGTGTCTGTCTGTCAGTGTGTCAGTGTCAGCTAGAGCAGCTCTGCTGACCTGGTTCTCTGGCTCTACAGCAGCTCTGCTGACCTGGTTTCTCTGGCTCTAGAGCAGCTCTGCTGACCTGGTTCTCTCCCTCTAAATCAGCTCTGCTGACCTGGTTCTCTGAATCTAGAGCAGCTCTGCTGATCTGGTTCTCTGCCTCTAGAGCAGCTCTGCTGACCTGGTTCTCTGCCTCTAGAGCAGCTCTGCTGACCTGGTTCTTTGCCTCTAGAGCAGCTCTGCTGACCTGGTTCTCTGGCTCTAGAGCAGCTCTGCTGACCTGGTTCTCTGCCTCTAGAGCAGCTCTGCTGACCTGGTTCTCTGCCTCTAGAGCAGCTCTGCTGACCTGGTTCTTTGCCTCTAGAGCAGCTCTGCTGACCTGGTTCTCTGGCTCTAAAGCAGCTCTGCTGACCTGGTTCTCTGGCTCTAAAGCAGCTCTGCTGACCTGATTCTCTGGCTCTAAAGCAGCTCTGATGACCTGGTTCTCTGGCTCTAAAGCAGCTCTGCTGACCTGGTTTCTCTCCCTCTAAAGAGCTCTGCTGCCCTGGTTCTCTGCCTCTAGAGCAGTTCTGCTGCCCTGGTTCTCTGCCTCTAGAGCAGTTCTGCTGACCTGGTTTCTCTCCCTCTAAAGAGCTCTGCTGACCTGGTTCTATGGCTCTACAGCAGCTCTGCTGACCTGGTTCTCGGCCTCTAGAGCAGCTCTGCTGACCTGGGTCTCTGGCTCTAGAGCAGCTCTGCTGACCTGCTTCTTAGGCTCTAGAGCAGCTCTGCTGGCCTGGTTCTCTGGCTTTACAACGTCTCTGCTGACCTGGTTTCTGTGGCTCTACAGCAGCTCTGCTGACCTGGTTCTCGGCCTCTAGAGCAGCTCTGCTGACCTTCTTAGGCTCTAGAGCAGCTCTGCTGACCTGGTTCTCTGGCTTTACAACGGCTCTGCTGACCTGGTTTCTGTGGCTCTACAGCACCTTTGCTGACCTGGTTCTCTGCACTCACGATGGACGCACCGAACTTCGCGAAAATATATTTAAAAATAATATAAGTTTATTATAAGTACAAATATGTTATTTTTATGACTATCTTAGATAATCTCTTGCCCGAATATGTATATTAAAGACACATACATATAATTTTGGAACATACATTTTTTTTGCGGGACTCGCGCACCCAGTGCTCCCCAGCACGTATATGACGTCACGCGGGACCCGCCACCGCGCAAGCATCTCGTAATGTAACGCGCATGTGTCGCGAATGCGCGGGAGCAGGAATCGCGGACTGGTCGCATACGAATCGCGCACATCACGTAATATTAAATGCATATGATGTAACTGAAAAACACGCAGCCGTCGCACACCGTATGCGGATCCTTCACGACTTTTCTAAAATAGCAGCTAGAATCCGTGCGCGAAATTAGAATATTTTTTTTAAAGTAAATAATATAAATGTATTAAAATAAAAAATGAAAACAAAAAAATTAATCAATATTTCAGGTTGGATTTTTTTTTGTTGCAATTTTCAGAAAAATTTTGTTTAATGAATAAAATATTTATAAATAAAGTTTAAAAAAACTGTAGAAAATCAGTACAAAAAAATAGGTATAACTACTATGACACTTAAAAATTAGCATTTAAAAAACCTTTGAAATTCGTGGCGAAGGATTATGGGAATTGTAGGAGTTGAGTGCGGGAAGGAGGCATAGGGAGGGGAAACGAGGGTTAACGGATTGATGGTTTCTGATTGAGGAATTTGAGGGCAAGGCTATGTAGGTCACGGGTTGAAATGGCGCGAAAGAAATAGTTTAAACAGCGCACAGAGTAACTTCAGGGCTGGTTGAGCATTCGGCAAAAGAAAGAAAACCGAGCAGATGCGAGCAAACGTCTTCAACATGTAAATTAGAACTCAGGAATCCGTGATGGCTGTTTATTTAAGGGCACAGGATCAGATAACAGATATTTAATTTCCGTGGTGTAGTTGGGAACAGGGTTTTGTTAATTTTGAGGTTTTATTGAAGGCACTGGGGTGGTTCGTGTGTTTATTTAATTACGCGGCATAGTATTGGCAGGTTTTACAGCGAGGAAGGAGAAGGGGAGGTTACCGCGTTGTAATAAACACTGGATACAGTTAGAATGGTTTTGAGGGTTAGGGATTACGTTAGCAGCTTGAAAGGGAATTTCACTTTCATTGGGATTACAGTAAGGAAGTTTGAAATTAGATCACGGAGTATAAATGTGGAAGAGCAACACAGGTTTTATTGTATTTAAACAGCTTCCCCTGACGAAGGGCAAGAAAGGATGCCCGAAATGCATTGGGAGTATGATGTTGCTGCATTTCATGAAGTAAATGTCCTGACAAGTAGTAAGAGGCCTGGATTGGCACAATTATTTTACGTGAAGCATAAGGATATTTTGGACAGCTTTTTCGTGTATGAATCCAGTCAAGCTGGATTACATTTGAATATTCCTGAATAAAATTAATGACAAGTTCAAAAGTCTGCGACGTAATTTTCCGAAGCTGTGCGAATGGGTATACAGCATAGTTATGCTGCATGTTGCTCATTATTGGAGATGGCCCTGAGATGTTGCAATATACGGACATGAATAGGGTGAATGGTGCTGCCCATGTACTTTTTGCCACATGTACGTTGTAAGACGTAGACAGCAAAGTCTGATTTGAAGTTGTAGCTGCCTCGAATCTCGTAGGGGGAATGTCTGAATGGCATTTGGACTGTTCTAGTATTTACCCTGTGTTTACACGCTTTGCATTTAATGCATTTGTGAAACCCTCTTTGTGTTTGGAGCCAGTTGGATCCCTTCGCAATTGCTGGTGCGTTGCATACTAGTTCTTGGCGCATGGATTTTGCTCATCAGAAAGTTATTCAGGGTTCTTTCGCGCATGTAGGGCCAATGACTGGATCGCTGCGCACTGAACCCCAGTGTCTGTAGTATCTTACGCAGGTTGGCATGATAAGCATTTAAGCCTGTGATTAGTCTGGGCGTATCGATTTTTCTGTGTATACACCTTGTTCTTACTTTTGGTATTGAAAAGCAGATCTTCCCTTTTTATGTTAATACTTTTGGCTTTTGCTGTGGATAGTGTTTCTGTGCTATACCCTCTCTGTTCTAGTCTAAGAAAGAGGTCATCAGTGAATTGTTCTAACCCTTCTTTGATGCTGCAATTGCGCTTCATGCACAGGCATTCTGCATATGAGATGCTCTCTTTCAAACTGGTGGGGTGAAAGCTACTAGCGTGGAGGATGGCGTTGTCAGCGGTAGGTTTTCTGTAGGTCCTAGATTGTATTTTACTGTTCTCCACATATTTTTTGAGATCTAAAAATTGGATGGACTCCCTACTGGTGTTGCAAGTGCATGAGAGATTCAGGTTATTACTGTTTAATTCTTCTGCAAAGGTCTTTGCACTCTCCTGGGTTCCCTGCCAGAGAATGAATATGTCGTCAATATATCTGGCATACAGAATTACATTTTCTGTCATAGATTTTTCCTGTGTTCTCATGAGTACTTGCTCCTCCCACCAGCCCATATGCAAATTAGCATCGCTGGGGGAGAAGCAAGTACCCATGGCTGTACCCTGTAGCTGTTTGTAAAAAAGTTTATCAAAAATGAAGATATTGCTGTCTAAGCGCCACTCTGTCATTTGCAACAACATCATGATATGCTGATGCAAATGTATTTGTCACTTTCCCAGATAATGATGTAGAGCATTTAATCCATCCGTGTGTCTCATGCTGGTATATAGTGTGTTTACATCAAGTGTCATTAGTACACAGTCAACATTCCAAGATATATCATAAATTTTAGTCAAAAAGTCTCTGGTGTCTCTAATATAGGACGGAAGTTAACAAACGGCTGGTTGAAGAAAATAGTCTATAAATCTTGAGGTATTCTCGAAGAGTCCACCTATAGCCGCTATGATTGGTCTTCCCGGGGGCTTAGTGTGATTTTTGGGTATTAAATACAGTTGCGGTGTCATCGGGTAATCTGTTTTCCAAAATTTAATTTCATGTTTTGAAATCAATCCCACTCCTCTCCATTCATTTTATTTTTTTATTTTTTATTATTTATTTTTTCCCCAACTATCGCAGCATTAAATCAACGTTACATACACTAGCCTCGTGCAAGAGAGCCAGGCAACTTAGGACAGTGCAGGAGAAGTTAATTCCACAACATTTTCTTCCCTAACCCCCCCCACCCCGCCCCCTCTCTACCCCCACCCCCCTTTGTCAGTGTGCCCGCGGAAGACCCCCTCCCGGTGAGACATATAGTGCCCCAAGGATCAAGAAGGCCGAACTCAAAAATAGGGGATGAGCCCCCGCGGTGCTCTCAAAAGGACCAAAGGCTGCACACTGCCACTCACACGCAAACCACTCCTGCGGCATGACCACTCGGCACGTCTTAATATATTGTACAGATGCCGATTTCTCGCGGAAAGTATTCAAGTGGCCTCGACCTGAGCAGACTCCCCAGCGGTCCCAGGGGCCCCCGCCTCACTCCCCATATTCTCCCCACCTTCCTCCTCCTGCTCCCCAGGGCAACGAAGCTCCTCCACCAAGGCTCCCCACACCCTAGCAGCGTCTAGCGCCTTGTCATTAGAAGCACGCCTGGCCAGTTGTAGATGAAGCGTCCCTTCATTCCCTGCTCAAACCGGGAAACTCGCCTTCCACCTCCTAAAGCTCGGTCCTGCCCTTGCCTTCCAATGCATGGTAAACTCCCTTTTTGCCATTATCAGCCCCAAACTCCTCTCCATTCATATAGGGCTTAGTGATATTTTTCTTTTATTCCAGTGATACTGGTTGGACTTGTGCGTCTATAGCATTCTCTGTCTTGTAGCTGTCTTTGGGCCTCAATGTTGTAGTTGTCCAATGGCCTTAGGACCACATTGCCGCCTTTATCGGACCATTGGACAACTATATCTTGACGTGGTTTGATTTCTTTTTTTTATGAGTTCATTGATTTGGGTCCTTTTATTGTGGTTGGTTTTGAAAACTCTTTGCTACACTCTTGAGCAAATTCCTTTAAGTCTCTCATCACATTTTCTCCAAAAATATCAAGTCCATCTTTTGGCATCATTGGGATGAAGACCGATTTGGGTTTGAACGGTGTGCGCACACTGCCACAGATATCAAGACCTGTTGCCATAGCCAATTCAGCTGGTGTTTACAGGCAATTTGATTCCTCATCTTCAAGTATTGCCAGATTTTGAAGAAGAGACATATCTTCCACATTGAGAGCATTGTCGGTGTCCTAGATTGCAACAGAATCATCACTTTTACTGGATATGTTGAAATTCTTTTTGTAATTTCAATTTGCGTACAAATTGAAAGAGGTCCACTCAAGTCTGCATGTAATTAAAGTTGGTTTTCGCACAGAACGTTAGGCCTGAGGAAAGGATTTTTTGTTCATCAGTAAGAGCCATGTTTGTTAAATTGATTACTGTGTTGTCAAAGTCTTTGTTCTTGTCTACCTCAGTCTGTTTCTTCTGTATGGTAGTTTGTTTGTTTTTTTGTGTTTCGTTTGCCCCATTGTGTGTCCTTTCTCCTCCTCCTGTTTGAACTCTGCCCGTGCTTTTGTTTTCTGGGCGCTGGGGCCGTGGCCGCAGGCTCATGGTTTGTTCGATTTGTAAAAAAACGAATTCTTGCAACACGGTCTGCGTTTTTCGTTTCTGTGCACCGCTTCCTGTTGATTCTAAATCTGACTCTACTTCTGAGCTCAGTTCAGATCCGCTGGGTTCTTCAGGACTTATTTGCATTTCAGCAGTAGCGGACAATTGCTGTCGACGGATATTTTCAAATTTCTTTGAGAACGTGTAGATCTTTCCATTCATTTAATCTTTCCTGTCTCTTTGGAATTGTATCGCCTTCGTATCCTTTATTGATTGCTCATATTTTGACCGTCTTGCCTTCATTTCAGTGAGTATTTTCTTGATTTCGTCTTGATTCTTAAATTTTTCCATTTCCTTAAACAATGCATCGATTTTTGTCCGAATAATTTCATGATCATTTGTGGCATACTTAATGAGTATTTGTAGCATTCTTCTTGATGAATCGGCACTGTTATCCGCCCATTCTCTCAACATTTCGGGGTTAGGATTTTTATACGTTGGGGCCATGAGAATCCTAAATCCTCTTGGAATACGCCCAACGTCGAGATACCGTTGGAGCGATTTACATTCCCAGCACTTTGAGATTTCGCTCTTGCGCAATTTTTCCAGTTCATGTTATTTTTACTATATCATTTGCTGCAGATTGTGTTAGTGTCCTAGTTGCAGTGGAGGCTAGCGTTGCATTTGTATCCGCATCGCTGAAAATGTCTATTGCTGCCTCTTCCTGTTCCCTGACCCACTCCTCGGCCATTGTTAGAAATAATCCGTTTTCTGTGTCACTCACTGCCCGTCTCAAAGTACACGGGACTACCTTTCCCATCAGCCACCAGGCAATACATCCAAATCGAGGAGGGTCAGCAGCAAGATTCCGGAGAAACTTCAATATATTACCAATCCTGGCAACAGCAAATGACAGGCACTGACTCCGTGAGAATATGACAGAGAAAAGTTTTAATCCAACAACGACCTAGACTCGTTTCGACGGCGAACCGCCTTGATCACTACATCAGTTACACTTAAATTGTCACTATTTATGCTAAACACTCACATTTGGTTGTCACAGCAACCTGTTTTTCAGCAATGGACATAGGAGTTTCTATATGACGTCACATACATGACTATGCAAAAAAGCTGTTTTTATAAATGTAAAGAATAAAGTATAAATTATCATTGTTGATAGGCCACGACTATTTCAACACAATAATAATCAACTTAAAATAATTTCAACTGTACACTTTGTAAGAATTAGAAAAATTAAAGTATCTACACGAGACAATAGACAAATAAGTGTGTATGAATTTATATATATATATATATATATATGTGTGTGTGTGTATATATATCTATCCTCATGCACACTACAAGTTCCATAAGGCACCGCGAACAACTCATCTGAGTGGCCCATTAGAGGGCACCTGATTATAAATTTAGGGTGTGTCAGCACATGTGCTAAAACTGAACGTCGAGCCTTTGAAGGTGGAGCAGCAGCTCTTGACTGAAATCGACATCAGAGCTAGGATTTTTATCCGAATGCAAGCTTCCAGTTTTACCCATAATAAAGACTCATCTAAGTCAGCTGTTGATATTGTGCGTCCTTGTTCTTGGGGCACTTGGTTTGGAAAAAAAATAAAGATAGATAGATCTATATACATACATATATATATATATCAGAAACTCCTACCGGAAATCAGAGCCCGGGGGTGGGGGGGGGTTTGGGGGTTGCGTTCACCCGCGGAGATAGACCGGCATCCAAATCCAATGCAAAATTTCAGTAGAATCGTGCTCTCAGGACAATGACTCTGGAAGCTCCAATCAGAAACAAGGGGATTTATTTAACTTCATAAACCCTCTGTGACGCGTTTCGACCCAAGATAGTCTTGATCATACACCAGAGTCCCAAATTTCATGTTCTTACATACACTTCCTTGATAAACATAAACATAGAACTAAGCATCGTTAAATGGCATAACATTACAAGCATGGCCGCCATGATGGAAGAGTATCGTGTACACACAAAGCACAGAAACCACAGTGTAATTAATTGCAAACTATCTGATAGTGACTGACATAAGTGTGTAATGAATCTGTGTACTGAAATCCAGAATATGGACAAACTGGTATAATGTCTGCCATGGAAAATGTCTCTCTAATTAAGGTGCTTGACCGTAGTGGCTCAAGTGAGAGTTGCAGGTCGGATCATCGTGGAGTACAAAACCTTCTATGACCTAAGTATCGGTCAAAAGGTCATCTTGAAAAGCTAAATGCATAACATACACGTGTGATACTCCCACGCAGTGCAAGGCGCGTAAGTGACTGGGGAAAATACCAGGATGATGTTAGACAGACAGGATGCATCATGGTACATGATGTCCTGTGTGAGACCTTCTGTCACATGTCATTGTAGGTATGGCTTAAAAAAGTCAGCCAGGTGCCTTGAATACAATAGATGACTCGTATCGTAGTCAAGTTCAAGGTCAAAATTTCAAAGCCGTGTATTGAGGGGTCGTGTCATTCTGTAAACCTCCAAATAATACACACTTATGTCAGTCACTATCAGAAAGTTTCCAATTAATTTCACTGTGATGTGTGTATACATTACTCTGGTGTGCGAACAAGACCATCTTGGGTCGAAACGCGTCACGGAGAGTTTATGAAGTTTTATAAATCCCCTTGTTTCTAATTGGAGTTTCCTGAGTCATTGTCCTGAGGTGTGATTCTACTGAAATGTTGCGTTTTAATTCTTCGTCCGGGTTAGAAGCAGGCGTGGACCACAAAATTGGTGCAAAATTGTATATATATCCATCCCACAGGTACCACTTGTGGCATGCACTAGGGTTGAGTGAGTGTCTTAAAATAGCCTTTAAATCCTTTGTAAGAAACGTTCTAGGGCTAGGTTAAAATAGATCAGTGTGATGCTTTTAGGAATTAATGTTCCCATGCATCTGATGCCTCACCTGTGGGTATATATATCTCATCATTTTTCACACCATCTTAGAGAAAGTTTACTCTCTGATAAATTGTGAAGTAAGCACTGATTTACCTGGGTGCATTACGCTCACTTGTCTCGGATACAGGCCAGATAGGCACTGTCGGATCTATCTATCTATGTGTCTGTCTGTCTGTCTGTCTGTCTGTCTACAGCCCTACCTACCTACCTACCTATAGGTAGGACCTGGTTACGTTTATTGGTTTGCTAATAACGTTGGCGTGACATGCCAAACCTTGACAAAACTTTAAAAAAACACATCCACCTTAACTACTTCTTCGAAAGTTTCAAGGTGATCTGTCAAGCAGCGTCCGTAAAAAAAAAAAAAAGGGTTCAAAAAGCATATTCCACATACAATTTTCTGGCATAAAATTGAATGACAATACCACAAAAACAACTGAAGGAAATTGCACCAAATTTACCAGAAAGCGAGATCTTGTCCCAGGATGTGTGCTGTTTGTGATATGGTGTAAATCCGTTCAGTAATTTTGGGCAAATTAAGGTTCAACAACTTTGTTAAGTCCTGTGATCACACATCTTTAAATAAGAGTGATCAGGTTGGCCGCTTTTTTTTTTCCTGTCGGTCGCGTCACTTCTGTGGGAGCTCACGCTCTAATTGACCGACCACAGCATGAAGAGAGATGTTATGGCTCCCCTTTCAGGGCATTGGAACTCTGTCACCGTATCCTGAAAATTAAAGAAAAATAAATACTATAAGGTGTGAGGGGCAAGTTAGGGATACTCTGATGCCCTGGATTCTGATTACCCGAAGGCCACAGTTTGGAAAAATATTTTTGGGTGATTTACATGAACCACTGTCTCCCGCAAGAGTCTCATGGGATCGGATTTAAAAAACAAAAAGGAGCCGGCCTGAGGGTCTGCAATGGGTTTCGACATAGAGGCGAAAAGCTGTGTGTGATGGGTAGGCATGCCTGTGGGGGGAGTTGATCTTCTGTGTCGTAATAAAATATTACCTAATGTGTAAAAAAAAAATATATATATATATATTCACTGAAAAAGAACGAAGGTGAAATTGGCATTACATTTAGGTATGGTAATTTTTTACTTCGCATTGAACAATAAATTCAGAAATTTCTCTGAAGAGAAATAAACTAAGGTTTAAGTGACTATAGTTGTGAAAATGTCAATTTCAACGTATTGTTTTAAACAAAAAAAACTGAAATTCAACTGTTATATATATTTCAAGTGACTACAACTTGCGTTCTCCACACTCTCTGCTTATTACCTCACATTACAACTCTCATGACGTGTTCTGTGACATAATTGATAATATTCCTGGTGCCAACTGAATTCACATAATTGACAATAACACTATGCATGGCAGGGCATGAGTTATACTTAGTTCAAGTAACTGTTGAATTTCAGTCTTTTTTTATTTTTTTTTAAATGTTTTGTTTAAACTGACGTTTTCACCTAACTGTAACGTCACCTTAACCTTTGTGTTTTTTTGTTCTTCATGAAATGTATATATGCACTCTGTGCTCTTGCAGTAGGTTTTTGTTAACATTCCTTTGTATAAAATACCTATATTTAATTGTTTATCAGTTGAAAAGAAATGTTATTTGAGGGATACCTATGTTGTGACTCAAAGTCAACCATAAAAGGTCTGCCAATGCAATGTTCCTATGCTGATAAGCATTACACCTTTACCGTTTACATCTTGCTACCTTTGCAAGATGAGATCCTAGTGAGCCTCTTGGCAACTGCCATACTGTTGCTGGCTTCCAGTTGGAAGCCAGAACTGCCCCTTCCTGTGGAAAGTAATTTTTCAATATACCATGAAAAACTATCATCTCAGCAGTGGTAAGGTTTCATAAAAAGAAATGTGATTTCCCCCCCTGGATTTCTCGACCGTCCACATACCACACTTATCTTCCACCTCAAGCTCATGATATGCTTATTGCGAATCTGTGTCTTCCATTACCTGATCTTACTGTAAGAACATCATATTTGTAAAGCTTTGGCAAGTATTTTGTGGAAAGTTGAGGTTCTATTGGCTAATGTGCCTTCTCTAACATTAATTACAGCGATTTGGATACGGTTTACTCCATGTACCTGTATTAGGATTTAGATTTACTGTAACTTGCTGTAAATGTACATGTCTCAGTTTTGTCTTTTATAATGACGATTGTTAGAACCCCTTTCAGAGGGCCGTATGCACACAGGGGCTACTGGGCCCAGCCGTGGTGGTTGAGGCCTTTTACTCCTCATGTCCTGGGCCTAACCTTCTATGGTACCTTCACAATTGGACAGAGCTCCCCTTCTGCACTGACTCGCTGTGGTAGTGTCACATGGCTAGGTTTGGCCCGGGAATAAGCACTGCCATTTTAAATGTACCAATTTCAAAAGTCCCTTTCTTTTTCCACACTTTGACTTTTGACACACATTTGCTTACATGAAAGTGCAGAATTAGTTTCTCTGAATCCACTTTGATTACAATTCCACTTTTTAAGTACACTATCACGACGCCTTGAAATTTCAGTACAAGGCCTGAACCTACATTGTGCAAATGTTGTTCATTATTCATCCATAAGGAGATGGCACCATCACAGAGACCATAAACAATGTCCGCTTGGCTGAAGACTCGACACGAAAGCATAAATGCTATTATAAATACATGCGCTTTTCCGTTCTCAAATTGGAGTAACACTCAGCTGCCATTGCGAGGTTATCACTATCGTCTGCGATTCAGCACAGCTGAGTCCTGTTTGCCCTCTGCGAGGAGGGATGTCAAACCTGTGACCAAGACGGGGATCTACCTACCTTGCCTTCTGATAATGGGGATTTAGATCATCCAGTAGTGGGTTCTTGGCAGAAGACAAACCCTATGCAGCTAGATTAGGGAACGCATACGTAGGAGTACACTATACACAGTACTTAAATGCAAGCATATATACACTGTTTTACCACAAAGCGTTCATTCTTATCACTGTCCTCATATTGCTAATCACATTTGTCTCCTTCTGTCTACTAATCATTGAAGCGCATGTATTTTATACAAGAATAGTGATGGCTCAATAAATATTGAAAACGCCCCTTTATGTAGTTCTTGTACATTTCTCTGAGAGAGCACGAGTGACCCAGCGAAAGGGTTCTAGATCTTTTTCCACGATTCCCTAGGGGTCAGAGTTGTCATGTTCTGAGACTGTCCAAGCCATTTGTTACCTTACTAGGTTGAGTGGTACTTTTGGTGGCACTCTGAGCTAGCAGATCTATAGGATAACATATCCTCATGGGGTGCACGGTATCGGTCTGGCACCATCCCAACATTTGTTGTTCAATGAATGAACAGTTCCTACAGAGAATTGGAACCCGTACAACAGTAGCTGTGGTTGAGCAGTAAAGACTCACTCACTGGGTGGAGGGGATGGGGTGATTGGAGGGTGATGAACAGGTGATACAGATCATTGAATATGACTCGTAACTCAAAATGCAAGCAGTGCGATCAGTAAGAATCAAGGGAAATGGTGCACCAGCAAGGAGCCCACCGATCGGAGCACCTTCAAGACATCCCTCAACCTGTACCACTGTCTCCTGAAAGAGACCAGAAGGCATGCCATAGCCAACTGCATTGAAGCCAGCTCCAGTCACAGCACAGAACTCTTAAGTATCGTCAAGGAGTTCTCCAACCCCACAGCAGCTCAAAACATTATCACCCTCTCCCCCACAAGATCTTCTCCATCTGCAAAGACTTTGGTTCCAGCCCGCCGACATACTCTGCCTCCTCTCTCCCACAGCTGCTTCCCCCTACCACCGGATCACTGCTTGGGAACAGCTCACCACGCAGAGTACCACGGACATCATGCACTCAGTTCACTGAGGAGCACCCACAGACCCCTGGTCCCACCACATGTTCAACCTCGGCAACAAGAACATCAGCGACAAGCTCACAGCCATCTTCAACACATCCATCACCTCGGCCACTTTTCCAGATGAATGGAAACGCGCAGAGGTCAAACTTGTCCTCAAGAAACCATCCGCTGATCCAGACGAGCTCAAAAACTGTTGACCCATTTCCCTGCTCTCCTTCCCTGCCAATATCCTTGAAAAATCCATCAACTGACAACTCATGGAATACCTCAAGAACAGCGACCTTCTGATCCCATCCCAATCTGGGTTTCGCATGAACCAGTGCTCCAGAACCACATTGATCGCAGCCACTGACAACATCAGACCCCTCTTGGATCAAGAAGCGGCTGCCCTGATCCTCCTCGACCTCTCAGTGGCTTTCAACGCTGTGTCCTACCACACCCTGATTAAGAGGCTCCATTAGATTGGAATCCAAGAGGACGGTTTCAAATGGATAACATCCTTCCTCACCAGAAGCACACAAAGAATCTGCCTTCCACCTTTCACCTCAGAACCCAAGAACATCATCTGTGGTATCCCTCAAGGTTCATTCCTCAGCCCTACATTGTCAAACACTTACAATACCTCCTTGGCCAACACCATTAGTGCCCATGGACTGAGTATCATCTCCTACGCAGACGACACTCAGCTCATTCTCTCGCTGTCTGAAGATCCTTCCACCGCAAGGACCAACTTCCACTTGTGCATGACCAACGTTGCCGACTGGATGCAAACAACTGCTGAAAGCTCAACAGACACAACTGAAGTTCCGATCTTCAGGAATAACACCTCCCCATGGAATAGCCCCTTGTGGCCTGCTGAACTAGAGCCTTCGCCAACCACCATGCACCACACCTGGCATCTCTTCAACACCCTGGCAGCAAACAACATTAGGAACCAGATCAATGCAGTCTCCTCCACCTGCTTCCTCACGCTGCGGATGCTCCGAAAGATTTTCAAATGGCTACCAGTCCCCACCAGACGCACAGTCATTTAAGCCCTCGTCTTCAGCCGCTTGGACTATGGCAGCGCACTCTACTCAGTAATTACCACACACCTCGTGAAGCGACTGAAGACCAGCTGCCAGACTCATCCTTGACTTCCTAGATGGACAACCATCTCCCCTCCCCTGAAGCAACGCCACTGGCTAACCGTCCAAGAGATGCAATTCAAGAGCCTAACTCACACCTACAAGGCCCTGCACGACCAAGGACCAGCATACATGTACCACCACCACCTATATTTCTATCAACACCCCCCCCCCCCCCTTTCTCTTGCCCACACCCCCTGCATCTGCCGAAGTACCTGTGGAGGACACTTCCCTCACCTTGCCGCAAAATCCTGGAACAGCATCACCCTCCATCTACGGACTTCACCCTCTCTCTTCAGGAGTTTAGAAGAGGGACTCAAGACTTGGCTATTCAACGGAGGCCTCCCGAGGAGCTTGGACCCAAGTGCCTGGATACCCTCACGGGTGATTAGCCTCGCTTCATAAATCCTGTTTTGGTCTGATTTGGTTTGAAACCAATGTCGAGCCAAATACTTAGTAGTATTTTATTTCTAATTCTACACACGCAAAGAGATGCAACGTTCAAACGATTAACACAGTCCCACTTGAGGCTGGGGCTCTAGACGTTTTCATGCGAATCTCTGTCCCACCCTCCTTTGTGTAACGTGTTCATGGTTATTCCCCATTCACGGGTAGCTGCATCAAGTAATGCAAACTATTAGGACGTACTAGAGTTCTTTCTTCTGACCTTTTAGGAACTTAAGTCAAAATTGTCTATGGTGCCGCAGCACCATTAGCACTAAGTTCCGCGGGTCCCCAAAGGCCCGGTTTCAGTCTTACCCACTCTGGCGGTATGGCAATGTTCAGCAGTGCAGTGAGTACCCTCCCCTTTGGGTTCCCAAGTCTGGATCCTGTACAGCGAAGTTGGGCTGCTCGCGATGAGCATGGCAGCGCTCAACTGTGCAGGCTCTTCCTGTTGAGCAAAGCTACTAGTTAGTTTCCAATAATCGGAGCTGCTCCTGCTCGGAGGACCATAAAGGTAAGCTTCTCTTTCCCCAAGCGAGTTGCTGGTCCTCTACCTCCCAATCGGAGCTCAAATAAGAGTGCAATATCCTTGGCGGCGTCTCTATGAACCTCTGGGACTTAGTCCTATGCAGCTCATGGTGTGCAGACTCCACCCACTGGTCACAGCACCTCTCCTTCAGTTTGCGGGTGGTTGCCTGAATTCTTGGCTGAAGTGGTGCCAGCTGTTCAGGATGGGGACTCTTAAGTGATCGCCCTCACAATGGCGGCCCCTCTTTGCATATGGGTTCGCCGATCTCAGCTGTCACAGGCCCTACGCTCTTGGCTCAAACTCTGTTCACCAGTGATCTCTTTTGGCATACGGGTCACTGCAGCTATGCAGATCTGTTTGGTGCTTTCTATCCAGTGCTTCCAATAAGGCTCAGCACAACGTGGTCCTTTCCTGGCATATGAGGTTCATAGAGCTGGTTCTGCACACGGGCAAAAGCCCGATCGGTACACAGCCTCACATCTCGGTCAGGGAATCCTTGTGCATGGCTCCTCACTGGACCTCTCCCCATCCAACGCTCTCCTCTCCCTCACAGAGCACACTGGTATTGGCACACAGGCAGCCAATGGTGCTCAAGGGCAGATGATCTTTGTGTCCTGGGGAATGTCCCCTCACTTAGCAGGGAGATTAGCAGCCCTTTTGCCGCCAGTCCTGGACACAGGCAGAAGTCTTGCAGAGATTCCCCTTCTCACAGCATGTCTGACTACTTGGCAGATGTCAAAGTTTTGGGGACTTAACCTTCTCTTTTAATAGTCCTTTTCCATACACCAAATGTGAGTTATGTTGGAGTTCTGCTTAGTGGTATGTGCATCAAAGGGTTAGTCCCAGACCCCCAGTGCTTCTCTTTAAGATCCTCATATCAGCCCATCGCCCTTCCCGAGATGTGTACAGGCCCCTTCCTGTGATCTATCACTGAATCAAAGAGCAGGCTTTTGAGATGTAAAGGGAGTCTCTTCCTTCCCTCCAGTGTGTCCCCACACAGCTCACAGTAATGCAGCAATACACAAATCGGTCTGGGGTCCTCTCCTACTAATGTCTTCACCCGTCAGGCCTTGTCTTCCCAAAATGGAACCCAGGGCCCTTATACAATGTACCATTGCAGGCACATTCTCCAATTGTATATTCATACCCCACTTGCTGTTCAGCACTAATACCTCTTTGCTTTGTACCCTCACATGTTCCCATGCATCCAATTCACACATTCTGTGTGCACTGTTCAGCACCAAAGTGTCTGTCTCTCTCCCTCTCCTCCCCCCTCCCTCTCCTCCCTCTCCCTCTCCTCCCTCTCTCTCGCACACTGCATCTACCTGATCTATGCCAAGGGTGAGTTAAGCACACAGCAGCAGAACTTTTTTTTAAAAAGTGAGCCTGTAGGCCTCACTGTGGTGAAACAGAGAAAAAATGTCTTGTTCACTTACTACTAATCACTACTGAGTATGCTGCCACCACTGGACTCCTGCTCCTTAAGTCCTGGTGACGGTGGTAGCCTTCCACCACTGAGGGTAGCGCTTTGGGCACCGCTCTTGGTGTAACAAGATCACAATCTGTGAGGCAGGCCTTTGTCATGACACACATGCAAGGCCTGTGGTCACCCATAAGGATCCAGACAATAGTCCAGTTGAACACTTGGGCAGGGTACAAGTCTCCAACTGTGCAGAGAACTTTTCCATTCCAACAACGGCTCATTGAGATGTTTTATGTTGCCATGCCCAGTTTGTGGGTGCTGGTAATTATGCACTTGTATTTTCTGCGAGTAAAAACGCTTATAAAGTCAATTTCAAAATTATTCGTTCAGAGTATGTACCTTTTATTGTGGATCAAAGCAAATAGCGTGCAGACTCTTTTTTATACCAGAGTGCATCAGACACTCCATCGAGGAATCTCGTGAACTGCTTCAACATATTGTTTTTACCCTTTTTTGACAGACTGATAGAGTTCCGCTTGATCTAAGTTCTGGCATGGAGGAAGTGGAAGAATACAGTGAAAGTGACCCACCACTAGGTGAAATGCGTGAGGTTGAGGTACGAGGAAGTCGCTTTTCTAAGTCAGCTGAAGAAAGACAGAGAATGCTAGTACAACGGAAAGAAGACTTGGTGCAGCAAGCTAGAAGGTATGATCAGTGTTACATGTCTCTTGTTCTAACATTTCTGCATTTCACCATGAGATTTTTACAGTTTTTGTTAAGGTGCTATCAACTAGTGATCCACAGTAAAATTTTCAGTGAACATGATATGCATTCTGAGTGTAATATGCTAATGTCATTGAGTTTTGAATGTGACCATGATTTCCGATAGGCAAAGCATTGTTTGGGTAAGATGATGCTCCTCTCCCTCTATAAAGCTACACAATAGCATATTATTTTTGGTGCATCTGCATCTCTGTTTTTACCATGGTGTTGTATTTGGTCAACAATTAGCCCAGATCTTTTGTTTTTCAAAAAACAAATATAAAAAAATACATTTTAGCTCAAAGGAAATTTGGCTCAGCCCTCTTTATCAAATGGTCTGTCAATCTGAAAGAGACTATTAGTTATAGATTCCTTACCTTAGAATTACCCCCAGGCATCAGACTGGATCCAGAGAATTTTTCTTCAGCAGTACCCCTGCACGTCGGTTGACGCAGCTTTCGTCATTGCGTCGGGATCGCCAGAATGACATTGTGGTATCTACTTAGATGCCTCCCCTGCACGCTGACGTCAGTTCATTCTTTTTCTGCACCAGCCAGCGCAGATCTAGAGAGAGCGGTACCCTTAGTCACTTTTTAACTAAAGTTTTTCGACTTTTGTTTTACGTTTTTCGAATTGTTTGACTCCTGGTGCACGTAGGGACGTCCCATCGACTTACCGGCTTCAAACCTTGTGACTCCTGCCACAAATTGATGTCGGTCACAGACCCACACCTCGGGTGCCTCTGGTGCCTGGAGCGCGACCAGGACCCAAAGTCATGCTCTGACTGTAGGGCCATGAACCTGAAGGAGCAGTCCCGAAAGCTTCTGGACGCCCGGCAGTCCGCTCCACGCCGCTAGAGGTCCTGGTAAAGGAGGTCGCGGGACCGGTCGCGGAATCACCACCTTCATTCATCTTCAAAGTCTACATCTTCGGGTAAGTCAAAAGCACAAGAAAAAAGCGAAGAACCACCGTCTCTCTTTACCTTCTCCCTGTCCTCCTGCTGATGGGATGTGGAAGGTAGTCATCCTTTGGCTCCGCACCTGAGCCTGCTGGTACGGCTCCAAGCTTCCTTCCCTTCCCGGGAGCTGAAGCGCCCCCTGCCCAGCTTCGTGCATTTACGAAGCCCTCCACTCCATCTTTGGGCAGCCTGGTTGACCTCACTGCACCTCCCATGAGAGCTTGGTGGTCCAAGCCTCAACCTCTAAAGGCGCGTTCCCTACTGCTCCCCCAGGAAGCTGGAACATCTTGGGAAGATGATGTTTTCTTCCGCCGGCTTAGGACTGCAGTCGGTGAACACCACATGTCTCTTGGGCCACTACACCCACTCTGATTGGGACACGGTTGTGCAAGTGCTGCCAGAGTGTCCGGAGGAGATCCGGACTGTACTCACCCATGTGGTTGTAGAGGTTAGAGACGTGACGAAGTTCGCCATTCGATGTGGGCTGGATACTGCTGACTCCCTAAGTAGAACGATTTCTAAGTCAGTAGCCTTGATACGCTACAACTGGCTGAGTTCCACTAGCTTTTCCGGAGATGTCCAATCGACCCTTTTGGACATACCCTTTGATGGCCATGCCTGTTTGGCGAAAAGGCAGACAATGCACTCGAGCGGTTCAAGGTCTCTCTGGCTACGGCCAGATCCTTGGTCCTCTGCACGGCCAGGAAAGTTGGACCCAGTGCCGTGGGTCTGGGGGCCGGCAGGCAGGCAGGCAGGCGAGTCCACCAGTGCCCCCTCTGCATCAGCCTCCAAGCTTTCCTAGCCTGACCTCTCGGGCCACCAGTTGCCAGTGGTTGGCAGGATTCCCCATCACCACCCCCACTGGCACAACATCACGTCGGACAGGTGGGTTTTGTAGATACTGGGAAGGGGCTACCCCTTCCCCTTCGAGAGTACCCCTCCTTCCATGCTACCAACACTTCATCGCATGTCGGAGGATCACTTGGCCCTTCTCTGTCAGGAAGTTACAGCTCTCTTGGCCAAGGGAGCCATTAAGCGGGCTCCTGTGCCAGAAGTAGGTCGTGGTTGCTATTCCCACTACTTCCTGATGCCCAAGAAGGACAAAGGCCTGCATCCTATCTTGGATCTCAGGGACGTCAACCGCTTCATCTGGAAGGAGAAGTTCAAAATGTTGACATTGGCTCAGGTCTTGTCCGCCCTCGATCCTGGAGATTGGATGGTAGCGTTGGACTTGCAGGATGCTTATTTTCAAATCCCCGTCCTGCCGGCCAACAATCGTTACCTACGGTTCACTGTAGGCCAAGAGCATTTTCAGTTTACCGTGCTCCCCTTTGGCCTTACCAGCATCACTTGGGTGTTCACGAAAGTGATGGCGGTGGTCGCAGCTCATCTGCGCAGATAGGGGTTCCAGTCTTCCCCTATCTCGACTGGTTGTTGAAGGAGAGTTCGCCCCCCCCCCCCCCCCCCCCCCCCCCCCACACTGAAGCTCCTTTTTCATCGGAGCAGTTCTAGATACAGTGCAGTTTCAGGCCTATCCTCCCGAGCAGGGATGCCGATGTTACAGCCTCTATCCCGGGTTTCGGTGAGAATGACTTCGAGGCTGCTGGGCCTCATGGCCTCCTGCATCCTGCTGGTTGACCATGCCTGGTGGCATATGCGGGCTCTGCAGTGGGACCTGAAGTTCCAGTGGGCACTGCATCAGGGGAATCTTTCCGATGTCCAGATCTCGGAGGGCACTGCACTCCAATCGCAGTGGTGGCTAACGAACCAGGATTGGGTCAATGACAGATACTTCTCCCTTCTCCAACCAGACTTCACAGTGGTGACAGGTGCGTCACTTCTGGGATGGGGCGGCCACATGGGGGAGGCAGAGATCAGAGGCGATCCGTCTTGCACTGAAAGCATTCCTTCCTTCTGTCAAAGGAAGAGTAGTGCAGGTGTTCACGGACAACACCACCGTCATGTGGTACTGCAACAAACCGGGCGGGGTGGGGTCGTGGACCCAATGTCAAGAGGCTCTCCGCCTCTGGACGTGGCTAGAACATCAGGGCGTGTCCCTGGTGGTTTAACACCTGGCAGGTTCCCTGAACGCCAGGGCGGACAAACTCAGCCGCCGGTGCATGATGGATCACAAATGGCGTCTTCACTCAAAGGTGGTGCAAGGTCTCTCTCAACAGTGCGGAGATCCTTGGTTATATCTGTTCGCCACCAAAGAGAAGGCCAATGTCAGCAATTCTGCACGTTGGAATTTCCAAAGCGGCATTCACTAGGCGACGTTTTTCGTGGCTAGTGGAATTGCGGTCTTCTATACGAGTTTACGGCTATACCACTTTTGCCCAGAGTGCTGAAGAAGATCAAGTGCACCAGGCCCAAGTCATTCTTGTGGTTCTGGATTGGGCACGAAGAGTCTGGTATACCGAGCTCTTGAACATGGCCATCGATCCTATGATACGACTGCCTCTTTGGGAGGATCTTCTGTTACAGCAACAGGGAACGGTCCTCCACCCGAACCTGTCCAGCTTCCATCTCCTTGCGTGGAGATTGAGCAGCAACAGTTGAGAGCTTTTGACCTTCCTCCTGAAGTCTGTAATATCATCTTGATAGCCAGGCCTCCCTCGACTAAAACAGTATGCGCCTATAGCTGAGACATATTTGTGGCATGGTGCATGGGGCGGGACATGGGAATTCTCTGCAAAGGCAGAGAATCCCCTTTCTGCCCCTCTTTCAGAGATTCTCCTCTTCATTCTTTCTTTGGCCCAGCAGGGCTCTGCTCTGGGCACCCTTAAAGGCTATCTTTCGGCCATTTCGGTCTTTCTTCGCCTTCCTGATCAGCCTTCTCTTTTCAAGTCCCCTATTGTAAATTGATTTCTTAAGGGCATTGCTTAACTTTTTCCTCCTATTCCTTATGTAATGCCACAGTGGGACTTGAATCTGGTCTTAACTTACCTCATGTGTGCTCCTTTCGAGCCACTACATAATTGTCCTCTCGGACTCTTGACCTTAAAGACTGCCGTTCTGGTTGCCATCACCTCTACTCGCAGGGTGAGTGAGCTTCAGGCTCTTTCTTCTAAACCTCCTTTCCTTGCTGGTCATCTGGACAAGGTTGTCCTTCGAACTAGACCTTCTTTTCCTTCCAAAGTGGCTGTCTCATTCCACACAGGACAGAACATCAGTTTGCCCACCTTCTTCCCAACCCCGCATCCTTCGAAGGGGGAGTAGAGGCTCCACTGTCTGGATCCAAAACGTGCGCTATACTTTTATCTGGATCGCACAAAACCATTCCGGGTGGATGATCAATTCTTTGTTGGTTATGTGGGCGCCAAAAAAAGGTCGGGCCGTTGAAAAACGAACCATCTCACGATGGGTTATTCTTTGCAATAAAATTAGTTATTACTTGATGAAAAAGAAGCCTACTGTAGGGTTGCGCGCCCATTCCACCAGGGCGACGGCAGCCACTACTGCTTTGGGACATGGAGTCCGCCTCAGTGACATCTGTCAGGCAGCCACGTGGGCATCTGTGCACACGTTCACGAAGCATTATTGGCTGGATAGTCGAGTCCTGCGAGACGGTTTCTTTGACCGTTCAATGCTCCAGGACTTTCTAGTGTGAACTTAGTTCGCAGACCCACCTCCGGGATTGGTATTTCTGGGGTATCTATTCTAAGGTAAGGAATCTATGACTAACTGTTTCTTTCAGATGAACAAGTTACTTACCTTCGTTAACAATATATGTGTAAGAAACATAGGTTAGTTATAGATTCCTTACCACCCCACCCATCCTCCCTGTTCTGTGAACTGTTTTCTAGGGTTAAGGACTTCCTATCAGGGCCCTAGTTTTGTGCACCAGTGGTCAGTGTCTTGCATGGCTCTGCGCTTCTGGTGTGTAAAGAACTGAGGTCAGCACGCGGGGGCGGCGTCTAAGTAGATACCGCAATGTCATTCCGGCGATCACGACCCCAACGACTAACGCGGAGTCGACCGACGCCACCTACTGACCCGCAGCAGTACTGCTGAAGAAAAATTCTCCAGATCTAGTCTGACGCCTGGGGGTAATTTGAGGGTAAGGAATCTATAACTAATATATGTCTCTTACAGATTTATATTGTTACCGAAGGTAAATAACTTGTTCTTCACACTTTGAATCCTCTGAACATACCATACAGTGTAGAGTAGTGGGTCAGCCCGCTTAAGTAATTTCTGGGCCTGCCCACTTCATTAATTTTTTCTCTGTGTGAGTGATGGCATTTTCCTGGATTAACTTTTCCTTCCTCTTTTGGAAGGCGCAGCCACTGACAAAAGTAGTCCGGAGATTGTCTCCGGCCACCCCCTCACCAGACTACACACCAACACTCCGGGAAGCGGTTGTGTGTGGTCCAGGGGAGAGATGCTCGATGCCTACACTGAAGATAACTGCATCTGCCTACATTGCAGGCCCTCCTACCTGTCTTATTTCCAAACCCTTAACCAAAAGCGTGAACTTGGTGTTTTACTGGTATCTTTATGTCCCAGTTGTCAACCCAAAACCCTCAACCAGTATTTGCCACAGGTGGTGGTAAGTGATCACCACTATGGTGTAGTATCGGGCGTCGGCATCATTGGGTTTCACACCTAGGTACTCTTTCCTAGGTGAATACTGTCTCCTTTTGAGGAAAAGTATTGGTGGGATCCGGGTAGTGAATTACCTCCTGTATCTAAAAATTTACTTTTAATATAAGTGCAATATACAGTGGTAAGATTAAAAAGTGAGGTGAATATGTTGTTTGGACGTGTAAGTTGTCCTTCGCATCATACGTAAATGGTTAACATGTTTTGGCCTTTCTTGCCCATATGGGTCCAAGCCTTCGTCTTATCGGCTTCCGAAATCAACAGATCCCTTGTTGTAACTCAGTTGACTCGTAAGTGTCTTCACACCGATAATTTTGGTGGCTTACATTCAGCCTTCTCTTTTTTCTCTATCCGCCTCCTAGGTAACGGGTGAGACAAGGGTGTTGTGGCTATTTGTCTCCAATGGACCGCAGTGTCCCAAAATGGATTGTCCTCTTCCAAACTCTGTCACAGCTTCAGTGCCATAGGCGCCTCCTCCTATCATTCCTCATAACATGGACAGTGTATTGTTGCCACTAGCACATATTCATTATGCTGTCGAGATGTATAGTAGATATTTAAAAGGGACTTAGTGTGCATTGTAAGTGGCCTTATTAGAATAGTGCATAACTTCCTGCACTCTGGGTCACGTAGGCATTTGTTGCAGATTTGTTTTCTTAAAGCTAAAATGGCTTTCATAACATCCAAGCCTTTTATGGTATTTATGCATTTGTGAATTCCAGCCCTCTTTTTGCTTTCATTGTGATCTGTGCTTAGTGGGCACTGTTACACCGTAGCACCCTCTTCATTTCAAACTTTGGGTTCGATTGGAGAGTCATGTTGATGATGGGGAACATTGACGATCATACTGAAGAAGCGGTCTGCATTGAGACTTCCTGTTTCTGGTTCGACTTGCAGCCGTTTCTCCTTTCACCTCTCTTGCCCTTCCTACTTGCTACTCTCATGACAGTTGAGCCTTGCCATGATATGCACTGGGTCCACTGCAGAAATAGAATTGGCTTTTGGTTAATATGTCGGTTATAGACCACCACTATCTCTTGTTCTTTTACTTGTCCTTGAGTAAACTTCTAGGTATATTTTAAATACTTTTTCCTTTCCCACAAAAAAACAGGACTACGTGCTTTGTCCTGATCATAGATTTATTAGAACTCCCAGGGGGAGACTAGCTTCCTGTGTTTGAGTCCACTAGGGTGGCATACTCCTACCCCGGTTTGAGAGGTAGTCAAATGATGAAGCATGCCTCGATAAGTTGAGGGTGAGATGACCTCTCAAAAGTCTTTTGGGGCCTATGCAGATAACATCTTGCACAGCCTTGCTCTCTTCTTCCATTTAATTTCTTAGTGACACATCTGGCGTATGTGAGCATCCTGTGCTTGATGATATAGTGTAGCAAGTAGAATTTATGTCCATAGGGTGCTGTGGCTGCTCAGCAGCACCTTAATATTCTTAATATTAATATATAAGGAAATGTTGCTAAGTGTTTGGAGCTCTCACTGACGTGTTGCTTTGTAAACATACAAAAAGAACTAGAATTAATTATCTTCCTAAATATGGCAGTCATATGCAGATGCTGATCCATTATTTTTAAGTTTATCCTTCCAGATAAGACAAGCTAGTTGGTTGTAAAAGAGATCATGGGCTTAGCAAGAAGATACAGGAGCTTGCCGCCCACCCACTGCTAAACATTGGTTGGGTTTACTGTATCTCTTATGTTGGAGGCTTGTTTGGCTGTAGATACTCATGCAGTGAATACTTCTGCAATCTAGTGTTGGACCCATAAGTGTGCAAGATTCTTCAAAGAAGTATTTCGAGTCCAAGGAAGCGTGACTCCTCTTGCTGGTAGTAGACATGGTCATCCACTCCATTGTTAGATTGTTTTCCCACATGGCTGTTGAGGATACATTGTAAGAAACGAAGTGATGTATTGAGAGATGTCCATGCAAAAAGATAAAAAGATTCTGCAACAGCCACAGTATTGGTGTAGGAGGCTGGACACATGTGAATCTACAGAACTACATGCTACAAACAGATGTCTACTCGTTAAGTAATATTTTCTGTTCGAGGCATATGTGGGTGCCGATACACAGGGTGTGCATAGTCTAACCTAAAAGCTGTGGCTACCCAACGGGCGTTGCAGTAGATTGAAAAAGTGTACAGAGTACTGCCTGGCCAACTTTGGCTTGTCGGCAGTCTAGCACATCTACACAGTAACGTTTGGTAATGGTGTGTGGTGTAGACCATGCAGCTGCGTTACATAGGTCAGCTGTTGTAATTGGTGTATTTGGTGGTAAATACCGAATCTTGAATACAATAAAACACTCACTTGAGTGCTCCCTACATATGATTTAAGGATTCAGTAATTTACCGAATCTGTATTTTACCGATTCGGTATTTTACCGATCCATTACCGATTCGGTAAATTACCGAATCCTTAAATCATGCCTCCTACATCTCAAATGCCTAAATACCGATCGGTAACGGGATATTTACCGAATTTCGGCCGTTACCGGCCGGTATTTAGCTACCTACATATGGCCCTAGGTGCCACAAACGGATGTCTCCTGAAGTTTCCTTTCTTGATTTCCATTCAAGGCTTTCCTTATTTCAGCCTTGTGTTTGTCCTTCCCATGGAGCATAGCCTGTTTACCAACTCATTAATTGTCTGGCTTCTGTGCCTCCTCACCTCTCTTTTAGGGAACTACAGTTTTCTCTTTGTTTATGCATGCCATGAGAGTGCATGACTTTTCAAACATTCTCCCTCGTGTGCTTTTCACTCGTCGGCCATGTTGCTATCTTTCACCCTTATGTTTCACCCTTAGTCCTCATGTTCTCTGCTTTTTGTTGCAGCTGCCAAGCCTGTCCCATTACTTCTCCCCGTGCCTGTCTCGTTAGGTTCATCACCCCGTCCCCTCCTCAACCCGCTTATCTATTTTATTTATTTTAATTGTTTTTAAGTATTTTCAATTGTAAGTTTTAAAACAACTTTTTTTAATTTACCAACCCATCTACAATTGACAAATGGGGAAAACAGCCCATCTCCTTTTTAGATCTCGCCTGGCGTAGGCTGGGCGCATGCGCAGTCTCACTGGCGAGATTTAATGATACGGGGATTTTTTAGTAAAGGGCATTAAGCCCCGCCCCTCTTTTCCATTGGCTGGCGTCACCGTTTATGCTAAACGGTGGCCAGCCATTGAAAAAGAGCTCCTTGTGACGTATTCGCTCGGCTTTTTCGCCCGTCCCATTTGGACAGCCTCGCCTGCTTTGCGTTCGTCGCAAAAGGTTTCTTATCTTTATGGGGCCAAACACATGGCCCCATAAAGACAAGAAACCTTTTAGCAGGCGAGGCCGTCCAAGTGGGACGGCAGAAAAAGGCAAACGAGAACGTCATGGCGTTTTACTCTTTCCCTCCTCTCCGGCGTCGCACAGCGTAAAGCGGGGGAAGTCCACACAGTCGTCGCCGCTCAGCCCATTCATGTCGCCCGTTTCTTCTCAGACTTTCATTCGGTGAGTTGTGACCGAGTCCTTTGGTACAGTGTAAGGCATGAGCATGCTATTTTGCTTGGATAGGGGCTGTCCGGTCTTTCCTGGACACGGCGGCACCTCTTTTTCTGAGAAAGGTAGCAACTGATACACACATCCACCTCTACAGTAAATAAACACTTTAGACTTGTGAATTATAAACAAATCAATGCATTGTGACCGCGGTGTGCTGTTACAGTTGAACATTAGATTTCATTGAAGTTTGACAGAGCACATCAACGGGGCGTTTCCGAATGCCATGATAGGATCATGCAGTGCTTACTATGTGCCAAAAGAAGACGTTGACAGTGACGTTTTCTCTGCGATGACGATCAATATTTTGAGCGAGCGCATGCGTACAGTGAGAAATGCGCGTCTGGCGGTTTATGAAGTCTATTCAACGCGACAGGAACCCTTGTGCTTCTCTCTTCTATGTCTATGAAAAACACCTTCTGCTTCTGGAGCGGAGGCGAGGATGTGAGCATGCGCATCTTTGTTGGTCGCCACCCCCGCCTTCTCAAGCTAGTCCAGTTTTCAGGATACCATAAGCGAGTCACGATGGCGGCGGGCGGCCATGAGATAGCTACCCCTTATCACGCGCAGCCCAGTCCCGCAGTACAATAGAGCGAGTGCCGGACCTTCCGGAAACAGGCGCAGCGGCGATGGAGTCCCGGGGAGACGGCCTCATGCAGATCACCCTGAAGACCCTGCAGCAGCAGACCTTCAAGATAGAGATCGACCCCGAACTGACGGTACAGCGAGGGCCTGGGTGCAGGAGTGGGCTGAAGAAGGGGTGGTTTGAGGGTCTCCTTTTCATTAAGTTCCTCTGCAGTGGGAAGAAACCCCACCCACAGTAAAGCGCACATGCCTTCTTTTCTTAATATTTGAAATATTTCAGGTGTGCCGCTTATTTCATTTTTGACCGGGACTTCTACATGCCAGTGAGCTCTGTGGTTTACTTCAAATTAGCTTCTAAATCTGAAGTAACCCAGAGACTGTAACCCACCACTTCTTCCTTGTGAGAAGACTTGTAGTAGGTGAAGCTCTCCACTAGGATATAAGGTATATTATGTCACCGTTGACTTGCATTGGCCAGAGAGTTATGATTTTCGGTTATTGGGGAGTCCAAAGTACACATTATCATGGGGTGTTATCTATGACCAGAATTGTGGTCGTAGAGATGGATGTTGCCCGTCAAGAAAAGTTAAAAGTAGCAGTCAACGTGTGAAATGATTCAGAGGAGGGTCAGAAGTCAAGTATCGGAGCTGAGAATTGCAGTGTCATCCCAGGCTCTGGTAATGAAATGAGGCTTGCCCGAACACTTTCCTCCCAGTTGCACTACCTGCAGCACAGAACAGCTCAGGCTTGCTTTTGGAGGTCTGAGGAATTCATTTGCAACCCTACATGTTTTGTAGAATAACCAAATGTGACAGTGAGGCACGTTTGACGTGAAATGGGTGTGTTGAAAACTGGGGTTTCCTGCACAGCCCGGACTCAGTTTGACAGACTAGAAACGTCATCCTCTGCTGCTCAGAGGGTACCTGCTTTAGTCTAATATCGACGTAACTTGATGCAGTATGTTCGGTATTTTCTATTTCAGCAGGTTAGCTGCACTGGCGTTGAAGAGTAAACCTAAGCACGAGAACAGTAGTTTTCCGAATATATCTTATTTTAAAAGCATAATATAGAGCATTTTAATGTCTGTAAATGGAGAGTCTTGTGCTAAAATGTTAAGCACTTAATTTTGCTTCTGTAGGTACTGCGAGAACCGCAGTGTTTTAACTCGTTGGCGAATGTCATGTACTTTTTCGGTTCTACATATGTATGCTAATTTTACACCTTATGAAGTGACGTTTGTCAGAAGAAATTGAAATGTATTCCACCCGCTTCAATGTAGCAACAATTCGCCTTGCCTTCCTGAATTATACGTTTATAAATCATCACCTGCATTTGCATACCTAGGATATTCAACATAGGCCCTGCAGGATTGGATCCATGTCACTTTTCCAGACTATCCACATACGATAAATGTATTGTATTCTAGTTGCATGTCTCTGATAAGATATTGATGCGTGCTACTTAGTTGTGCTTGGTTGTGAGCGTGTGGATTTGCCGAGTGCCTTATGTCTACAGTGAGTTGATGACATGCACGAGAAGAGTGGTGCTCTTATTACATTGCATGTTTCTTTGCTTGAGTGTGAGTTAGAGTGAGAATACATTAAAGCTTGCAAGTCCAGGAGGCTTAGTTATTGCTTCTACTCCTAGAATATTTTCGGGAAAGTTAAAATAAAAAATAGACCAAATATTTTACGAAATGGCTAAAGTGATAATTTTGCATTGACCAAAGGGCTGCACGTTATGCGCCACTCCAGGCACACAGATATGGATACCTAGATGCACATTATAACCAAAAACCGTTTAAAACCCTAAGAACATGTTTTTTCATTGAATTCCTAATGGCTGAAGTTTCACAAAGATTGGGTGCAGAGGTGTAAGTTGGTTTTATGTGCTACAATGTCCATCATATGTTCTTATACCTGCATATGACTTTTTTGATGCAAAATCTGGAAACTATTTGCCTGTAAACGGTGATGATTAACCAACACTGAATGTGCTACTTTCTCATTACTCATTATTCAAATCAACTACAGGGTGTTTGTTTCTGTAGCCTTTGCACATCATATTCCGTTTCAGCAGTGCTGTAACGGGGCATCAGACATATTTTCTGTGCACCTGAGTGCCCCTTGGTCATGCAGAAGAAAGATGTGCTGTACTAAATTGCTCATCCCCATACGGGCACTCACATAATATAGTGAAAATCAGAGTAAGCGACTATCCTTTGAGTGGATAGGGATTTCTTGTAGGTCTCGGAGAAGGAGTTTATTAGGGACAATAGTTTCCCTCTGCAGGAAAAAAGGAATGTACAGTCACACATTTCTGCATTATTTTACCCTACTGTCTCTCCACTCAGTGGAAACTGCACGATGACTGTTGTGCTTCAATACACAGGGAATATGTGGCTGTCAGATTTCTAAGTGTACTGCTGGGATTATTTTGGAGTCCCATGTGATAGAAATCTTCTCCAAATGTATATGGAAACCCGTAGGAGTAGGCTCTGGTCAGTTGGTCTTTCTCTGAGTGAGCGCCAGTGCTTAGTTTGAGCCGGTGCTTTCCGGTGCTAAGCACCGGCACTTAATTGGTTTCCGGTGCTCGGCACTAGCACCTAATTGTCAACACCATACTTAGAACAGTCCACCACATGGTGGCGCTGCACATCTAACTTGGAGAGGAGCAGAACAGCGGTTGATTAGGAATACAATATCAATTCAAATATACTAATACCAGCCTCCCCAGCCATTCCTTGACCTGGAGTAATCTCAACTGTGGCACTTGCGGGTGAAAGAGATGGTTAGTAGTTGTTTTGGCGGCGATGACTGGGGCGATGGGTGGTGCAAGCTGCAGTGGCCTCCCGGTCAGAGCCCTGGCACTTAATATTTTACAAATTAAGCACTGGTGAGCACTCAGAAGCCTGTCTTAAAATGATGTGGGAGGGCTTTATAGCAAATATATTGAAATATTCATGTTAAGCAATGGTTGTCAATATACATGCACTTTTAAGTTTGTGTTGTCTGGTCCAAGTAGGATAAGAAGCTCCCTGAAGACTAAAACTGACCCATTTCATGAGTATATTTCCTTGTTTAACAGATCATTCTTCTACACCTGTATCATTTTCTTGATTAATACATAATTCTGACAATACATTTCTATATTTTTGAATGTTGTTTAGATGTTTTGCAGCAAATGGTGTTCGTATCTGCTCCTTGTTTAGTAAGCGCAATAGGTCTCACATTTGCAAGAGTTTGAGATATTTTTATTGTAAATGACATTGCCTTTTATTTAGGTTTTGGTTTTTGAAACATAAATAAAAGCCATTGTCATTTACAATGCCAATAGGTCAAACTCGCGTAAATGCGAGACCTATTGCATTGCAAATGCTTGTTAAGCATTTGCATTTCAGGCACATCATCACACCTTAAAGTTTTTGGATTCCTTCAAGGTCTCTAGCAATGGACTCGATACCTCAAATGGTCCTGACACTTCCAGAATTTCCTAGGCCATTGTTGACCTAGCAACAGAATGAGGTGGCAATGCTGTGTATATTTAGTACACTTCCAGCTCTGTCTGGCATGCCTCCAGTCTGGTTGTTACCGGCCAGTCCTCCCCCAATGCAGTCTGCCCTCTTGGGACTTGTTACTGGGCTGTACTGATTCTGGTAAAAGCTTCTACACCAGCTTCGGCTGCACCAACACTGGCTTCACCTGTACTGATCGATGACTCTGTGCTGATGAGCATGTCAAACCCCAAACTGACGTTGGCCCACGCTCATTTCAAGTTGCAATACAAAATAACTAACAGGCCACCAATTGTTATCCTGACTGATTCTGACCCGACGCCTGTATTACAAGACAACTATCAGAGGCTACTCCATTCTCTTTTTTGCTCTGACTCTGATCCTGTACCAGAAAAGGGAGCACCCCATGGTGCTGAGGATGATGTGGAGGGGGATGTATTGATTCCCCCTCATTATACTAATGATGCCCTATATCTTAACTTAAATAATGTCAGTGGGTTTGATACCTTTCCTGAAACAGAGCCTGACTTGCTGCATAGGCAACCTGTGGAGGAAAGCACCTAATGTATGGTGGCAGTTTCGAGAACAATTGAGGTACTAGATTTGTAGTTGTCCTCCATTGAAACTAAGACAAGTGTTCTGATGGAGGTTCTCCAACCTGAGTCAGCAACATCTGATCCCTTACTCCTATTCAGTGACTCCCTAACCAATACATGAATAGATATATGGTCAAACGCATGTTCTTGTCTGCATGTTGGTTGATAAGTTGTCAAACATTACAGGCCTGCACCCTGTGGTTAGTCTTTCCTCACCAAGCACCATAATCTGAAAGAAACAGTTATAGACTCCTTACCTTAGAATTACCCCCAGGCATCAGACTGGATCCGGAAAGTTTTTTGTCAGCAGTACCTCTGCGCGTTGCAAGGTGACATTTGTAGACTTCGCGCTTTTGGCCGCCGGGATGACGTTGCAGTAGCTACATAGACGCCACCCTCGCGTGCTGACATCAGTTTTCTTTTTCTGAGCCAGCAAGCGCAGATCTGGAGAGAGCGGTACCTCCAGTCACTTTTTGACAGAATTTTTCTCGCCTTTTGTCGACTTTGTTTTTTGAGTCCATCGAGCTTCAGGGCTTGCAGTTCCTGGAACCAACTGATGTCAGTGACAGATCTGCACCGCGTGTGCCTCTACGGCATAGAGGGCAACCAGGATCTAAAGTCGTGCTCCGGCTGCCGGACCATTGCCTGAAGTCTTTGCGGGAGCAGTTCCGAAAGCTACTTGAGGCCCGGCAGTCGGCTCTGTGTCGCTCGAGGTCCCTGTCACGTAGGAGGTCGAGGGACCGGTCTCGGTGCCAACAAAATTCTTCATCCAAGTCTTCGCACTCAGGGTCAGGTAAGTCGAACCACAAGAAGAAGTCGAAGAAGCATCGTCGCTCTTCGACTTCTCCCTGTCCGTTGGCCGACGCGACGAGGGATGTGGGTGGTGCCCCTCCTGCGGCTCTGCGGTTCCCCCCCGGGACCGTGAGCGACCCTGCCCAGCTTCGTCAGTTTTATGAATCTATGCGCGCCATCTTTGGGCAGCCCGACTCCGCCGGCGTGCCTTCGGACCCCGCAGATTCGGCTGGGGACCCTGGGCCTTCGATGCTGGCGGCTTCGACCTCAGCGCTGCAGGTTCCCCTTGATTCCAGGCCTGATACCGGATCGACGCCGGTCGACCTTGTTGCTCCTCCCCTGGCACCGATTCCACCAGCACCACATCCGCAGCTAGCGTCGGCTGTGTCCCCAGCTGACGTCGGCTGTATCCCCAGCCGATGTCGACCCTGGCCTCCACCTCGAGGTAAACATAGCGCCGGACCGGTGTCAACTGACGCCGAATCCCACGCCGATGTGCCCCTGTTCTACCCTGGCTCTTTGAGACCATATTGGCAGTCGGAGGAGGGTGAGGAGGACTGGGAGGGGTCTGGGGACCCTTTAACCGACCAGTTAGGTTGTGAAACGGACTTGAGAGAGGAACTGCGGGAAGCCAGTGGTCTGAATACCTCTCCAGACCATGGCATGTTGTCTCCTCCTACCGTGGCTACAGAGGCGGGAGCGTCATACGCAGTGGTGTTGCATAGGGCGGCCGAGGCTCTCCACTTCAAGCTACCTACGGTGGCAGTCAGGACTAACCGCCTGACAGGTGCTCCAACCGGCAGCGAGCTCTTCAGAGCCCCTGCTTCCGTTTAATGAAGCCCTCACGGACATCCTTTTGGGCACCTAGTCCAGGCCCAACACAGGGGCTCCTGTGGACAGGATGATTGCCTGTCGCCACCGCCCAGCCCTGGGCGACCCCACTTTCCTCTCCCAACACCCCACCCCCGAAAGCTTGGTGGTCCAAGCCTCCACCTCCAAAGGCGCATTCCCTAACGCACCACCCAATAGGGAATCCAGAAAGCTGGACCACCTTGGGAAGAGAATGTTTTCTTCCTCCAGCTTGGGACTGCGGTTGGTAAACACCGCATGTCTGTTGGGCTGTTACACCCACTCTATGTGGGATATAGTAGCGCAGGTGCTGTCCCAGTGCCCGTAGGAGGACCGGGCCGTGCTCTCCCGTGCAGTTGCCGAGGGGAGAGCCGCAGCGAAGTTTACCATCCGCTGTGGGCTGCATACAGCTGACTCACTAGGCAGGACGATTTCCAAGTCAGTAACCCTTCAACGCTACGCCTGGTTGAGGTTGACTGGTTTTTCTGGGGATGTCCAATCCACTCTTATGGACATGCCCTTTGATGGGCGTCGTCTTTTCGGCGACAAGGCAGACTACGCGCTGGAGCACTTCAAGGACTCTCGGGCTACGGCCAGGTCCTTGGGCCTCTCCAGCACCCGCCCTGTGCAGTCTGCATTTCGCCCCTTTCATGGCTAGGGAAGGGGTGCCCTGCCACGTCCCGCCCAGAGCCACAGGCCGGCGCAAGCTGCTCAGCCCCTTCGCGGCAGGGGCCGTGGAAACCAGCGCCTTGGTTCTGGGGGCCAGCGGCCAGGCCAGTCCGCCATAGCCCCCTCTGCAGCAGCCTCCAAACTCTTCTTGTCTGACCTTTCAGGGCCACCAAACGCCAGTGGGCGGCAGGATTCGCCATCACCTCCCCCACTGGCGCACTATCACAGCAGACAGGTGGGTTTTGCAGATGGTCCGAATGGGCTACTCCCTCCTCTTCGAGACAACACCTCCCTATATGCTACTTCAGTTCCATCGCATGTCGGAGGATCATCTGGCCCTTCGCCAACAGGAAGTTTCGGCATTCTTGGCCAAGGGAGCCATAGAGTGCATTCCTCTCCCAGAAGTAGGTTGTGGTTGCTATTCCCACTACTTTCTGGTGCCCAAGAAGGACAAAGGCCTGCGTCCTAGCTTGGATATCAGGAACGTCAACTGCGTCCTCCGGAAGGAGAAGTTCAAAATGTTGATGCTCGCTCAGGTCTTGTCTGCCCTTGACCCTGGAGACTTGATGGTACCGTTGGACTTGCAGGACACTTACTTTCACATCCCCGTCCTGCCGACCTACCGGCGTTACCCATGGTTCACAGTAGGCCAGAAGCACTCTGTTTACCGTGCTCCCCTTTGTCCTTACCAGCACCTCTCGGGTGTTCACGAAAGTAATGGCGGTGGTTACAGCTCATCTGCTCAGATTAGGGATTCCAGTCTTCCCCTATCTCGACGACCGACTGGCTGTTGAAGGCAGGCTCGCCCGTCACGGTGCGAAGGCACATGTCATATCTCTTGTACCACGTAATATGATATCAACTGAGGCTTGTAATATATACAGACTGGATTGTATACCATCTAAGATGTTACCTACAATGTACCGCAAAGTTTGCTATGCATATCCATGTTTTTATAAATTTGAAAAAGAATGAAACATCAATAAAATGTGTTTGGGAAAAAAAAAAAAAAAAGGCGGGCTCGCCCCAGGCTGTCGTCTCCCACCTTCTGACTATGGCCGACCTCCTGCATTCGCTGGGGTTCTCCATCAATGTGCCAGAAGTCACACCTGACCCCCTCTTAGAAGCTCCTCTTCATCGGAGCAGTTCTGGACACGACGCAGTTTCAGCTTTATCCTTCTGAACAGCGAGTCCGGGATATTCAGGCTATGATTCCGATCTTTCAGCCTCTTTCCCGGGTTTCGGTCAGGATGACCCTCAGGCTGCTGGGTCTGATGGCCTCCTGCATCCTGCTGGCGGACCATGCCAGATGGCAAATGCGGGCTCCGCAGTGGGACCTGAAGTTCTAGTGGGCACAACATCAGGGGAATCTGTCTGATTGCGTCCAGATCTCGGAGGGCACTGCACACCAATTGCAGTGGTGGATTACAGACCAGGATTGGGTTGACAGCAGATCCCTTTCCTTTCCTCAACCAGAGTTCACAGTGGTGACTGATGCATCACTTCTGGGATGGGACGGCCACATGGAGGAGGGGGAGATAAGAGGCCTCTGGTCTTAGGCAGAGTCTGGGCTCCACATCAACCTTCTGGAGCTTCGGGCAATTCGTCTTGCATTCAAAGCATTACTGCCCTCTGTCCAGGGAAGAGTGGTGCAGGTGTTCATGGACAACACCACCGCCATGTGGCACTGCAACAAACCAGGCGGGGTGGGGTCGTGGACCCTTTGTCAGGAGGCCCTCCCTCTCTGGACATGGCTGGAACGTCCGGGCATATCCCTGGTGGTTCAACACCTGGCAGGATCCCTGAACACCAGAGCGGACAAACTCAGCCGCAGGTGCATGATGGATCACGAATGGCATCTTCACTCGGAGGTGGTGCAAGCTCTCTTTCAGCAGTGGGGAGAGCCTTGGTTAGATCTATTCGCCACTGAAGAGAACGTGCAAAGTCAGCAGTTCTTCGCATTGGAATTTCCAAGGCGGCACTCGCTAGGCAACGCTTTTCGACGCAAGTGGAGTTGCGGTCTGTTGTACGCCTTTCCGCCTATACCACTTCTGCCCAGAGTGCTGAAGAAGACAACCGGGCCCAAGTCATTTGTGTGGTTCCGGATTGGGCACGAAGAGTCTGGTATCCCGAGCTGCTCCTCCAATCCAACTGCCTCTTCGGGAGGATCTTCTGTCGGAGCAGCAGGTGATGGCCCTCTACCTCAAACCTGTCCAGTCTCCACCTCCTTGTGTGGAGATTGAGGGGCGGCAGTTGACATCGTTTGACCTGCCTCCCGAAGTCTGTGACGTTATCTTGGCAGCCAGGCATCCCTCCACTAAGATGGTTTACGCCTGCAGGTGAAACAAATTTGTGGTATGGTGCACAGCAAAGGCTGTGTATCCCCTTTCCACTCCTCTTTCTGAGGTTCTCTTGTTCCTCCTTTCTTTGGCCCAGCAGGGCTCTGCTCTGGTCACTCTAAAAGGCTACCTCTCAGCCATTTCAGCCTTCCTTAGGCTTCCTGATCAGCCTTATCTATTTTAAGTCCCCTGTTGTAAATAGATTCCTTAAGGGCTTTACTCATCTTTTTCCTCCTGTTCCCTTCGTAATGCCCCAGTGGGACTTGAACTTGGTGCTTACCTATCTTATGTGCGCTCCCTTTGAGCCGTCTACATAACTGTCCTCTCAGGCTTCTTACTTTGAAAACTGCCTTTCTGGTGGCCATCACCTCTGCACGCAGGGTGAGTGAGATACAAGCTCTTTATTCCAAGCCTCCCTTTCTAGCTGTCCATCCGGACAAGGTCGTCCTTAGAACTAAACCTTCCTTTCTTCCAAAGGTGGTTACTTCTTTCCACATTGCCAAACCATCACTTTGCCTACCTTCTTTCCGCATCCTTCAAAAGAGGAAGAGAGGATCCACTGTCTGGATCCAAAAACTGCGCTTTCCTTCTACCTGGATTGCACAAAGCAATTCCGGGTGGCTGACCAGCTCTTTGTTGGTTACGTGGGCGCTAAGATAGGTCGGGCCGTGCACAAACAGACCATCTCCAGGTGGGTCATTCTGTGCATCAAAGCTTGCTATTCTTTGGCAAAGAAGGAACCTCCAGTGGGACTGCACACCCATTCCACCAGTGCGACGGCAGCCACCACTACTTTGGGACGGGGAGTCCCCTTTAATGACATCTGTCAGGCAGCTACGTGGGCATCGCTGCACACATACACCAAACACTACTGCCTGGACAGCCAAGTCCAGAGAGACGGCGTCTTTGGCCGTTCTGTTCTCCAGGACTTTCTGTTGTGAACTTGGTTCGCAGACCCACCTCTGGGTTGGTATTGCTGGGGTATCTATTCTAAGGTAAGGAATCTATAACTAACTGTTTCTTTCAGATGAACAAGTTACTTACCTTCAGTAAAGATATATCTGTAAGAAACATAGGTTAGTTATAGATTCCTTACTGCCCCACCCATCCTCCTAGTTCTGCAAACTGATTTCTAGGGTGAAGGGCTTCCTTTCAGGGCCCTAGTTTTGTGCACCAGTGGTCAGTGTCTTGCATGGCTCTGCACTTCTGGCGTGGAAAGTCGTGTACAAAGCTGACGTCCGAACGCGAGGGCGCAGTCTATGTAGCTACCATGACGTAATCCCGGCGACCACCACGACGCCGACGACAAACGGGTATTGCTGACGAAAAACTTTCTGGATTCAGTCTGACGCCTGGGGGTAATTCTAAGGTAAGGAATCTGTAACTAACATATGTTTCTTTCAGATATATCGTTACTGAAGGTAAGTAACTTGTTCTTCAGGAAAGTCTTCTCATGCAGACTTCAACCAGTCAAGTTATTCCTTGCTCGTTTCTGAGAATTTCCCCAGCCAGAAAATCCAAATGATGAATGTTTTTGACAAACTGATGTTTCCTTCTAACAGCTTGGCACTGTGGTGCGTAACCAGTCTCCCTTTTAGGCCTATATTCGCATGCCATGTGGGACCTTGTCAGCAAGATTTTGCCACTTGTGCCGAAAGTCATTAGGGCCTCCCTAGCTCAGAAAATCCTTGTTGGTCAGGATGCAGTGAAATAAGTTATCCTCCCAGGCCTACCCACCACGAACTGCAGTGGCAGAGCAGTTTATAGGGTCGTGCTTCAGAGCCATGCTTAGGTGACGTTAACAGGGTTTTCTGGGGAAGCGCACGCATTACTGATGGCCATGCCTTTCAGTGGGTCTAGAATCTTTGGAGAGAAGACTGATTATTTTCTGGAAAGGTTTACAGACAGTAGTAACACAGCTAGTTCCCTTGGATTACTGACTGGTGTGAGATAATTGCCCCATCAGTTCCACAAATGTATGGGTTATTCTAGGAGTTAGCCTATAAATAATGGCGGCCTTCTCAGCCAGTGATGCAGCAGAACACTCATCCATTTTGGGGCTGCAGATATGGCACTGGCAGACCCCTGTGCCCCCACAGCCGGTCGCTCCTCTTCACTGCTCTGCCTACCTGTCGCTGCCTGGCACCTGCCCACCCTGTAACCTCCGCCTGACGCCACTCACCTGGTTTCACGCCGCCGCCGCCGCCTCCTGCCTCCTGCCTGTCGCTTCCTGCCGCTGCTGCCCCTCCTCGCCCGCTGACCTCCGACGCTGCCCCGGTGACTTCTGCTCCGTTTTTCCCGCCGTTTCCGCCACCGCTGACCCGCTCTCCTCCTTCCTGCTCCCGCCTGCAGTCCCGCCTCCCCCCACTGCCCATTGGACAACCCGCTCCCGCCTCCCAGCTGACCCTCCCTCCCGGCTCCTTATTTAAAGGGACAGTAGCGGGCTGGTCAGTGTGACCCCTGTGCCCCCACAGCCGGTCGCTCCTCTTCACTGCTCTGCCTACCTGTCGCTGCCTGGCACCTGCCCACCCTGTAACCTCCGCCTGACGCCACTCACCTGGTTTCACGCCGCCGCTGCCTCCTGCCTGTCGCTTCCTGACGCTGCTGCCCCTCCTCGCCCGTTGACCTCCGACGCTGCCCCGGTGACTTCTGCTCCGTTTTTCCCGCCGTTTCCGCCACCGCTGACCCGCTCTCCTCCTTCCTGCTCCCGCCTGCAGTCCCGCCTCCCCCCACTGCCCATTGGACAACCCGCTCCCGCCTCCCAGCTGACCCTCCCTCCCGGCTCCTTATTTATGACGCCCCCTGGGCAACCGCGCAGCGGGCGCGCCGAATGAGCGCCGAAAGTGCGCCAAAGGTAAGCCCGTCTGCGCCCGTCCGCGCCTGGACCGCGCCCAGTGCCAGACCCCCTGGCCCCCGCGCCCGCCAGCCCCCCCGCAGGACCTACGACTTCGCTACGCTCATCGCACTCAAAACCGCCCGAGCCCCCGGGTGCTACCGAGCGTCCCCGCGACACACCCATGGACCCTTCGTCTGCCGATCCTGCAACTTCTCCTGCCTCCAAACAAGCACCACGCCCACCAAGACGGACAACAGCAACCACCTCAAGTGCATCCTGATCAACACTCGCTCCGTCCACAGACACGCCGTGGAACTCTGGAACCTCCTCGACACCGCATCTCCAGACGTCGCCTCCCTCACGGAAACCTGGATGAACGCCTCCTCAGCCCCCGACATCGCCATAGCCATCCCGGACGGCTACAAGATCATCAGGAGGGATCGCGTCAACCAGACCGGAGGAGGGATCGCCATCGTACACAAAGACACCATTCGCATCTCGACTGACTCCACCGACGCATTCAACACCGCCGAATACCTGCACTTCCAGATCCACACCGACCCCAAGACTACCCTCAGAGGCACCCTCATCTACAGACCCCCGGGACCACGCGCACAGTTCTGCGAAGACATCACGGACTTCCCTCCGCCGACTATATCCTCCTCGGGGACCTCAACTTCCACCTGGAGAACAAAAACGACCGCAACACGACCACCCTGCTGGACAACCTCGGACTCCAGCAACTGGTCAACACCCCCACCCACTACGCCGGCCACACGCTCGACCACCTCTTCTCATCCAGCAAGCACGTCACCTTCAGCCACTGCACCGGACTCCACTGGACTGACCACAGCTGCGTCCACTTCAGCTTCAAGAAGAACACGGTCCACCACCACCCGAAGCAGGTTCCCCACAGAAACTGGAGCAAGATCACCGTCGACCAGCTCACCACCTCCCTCAGCCAGAACCCACCGGTCAGGACAACGGACCCTAACACAGCAGCCCTCGACCTCACGCAATGGCTGACCTCCTGTGCCAACGACCTCGCCCCACTGAAGAACCCACTCACCAGGCCCAGAAGCAAGAAGGCCCCCTGGTTCACCGACGAACTCAAGGACTCCAAGAAGGCCTGCCGCACCCTCGAGAAGGCCTGGCGCCTCGACAAGACCACCGACAACATGACCGCCCTCAAACTCGCCACCCGCAGACATCATCAGCTCATCCGCACCACCAAGAAGAAATCTTTGAAGGAACGACTGGACAAGAACGCCCATGACAGCAAGGAGCTCTTCAACATCGTTAAGGAGTTCTCCAACCCCAGCACCGGCAACAACGACATCACTCCCTCGCAGGACCTCTGCGACTCCCTCGCCTCGTACTTCCACCGCAAGATCGCCGACATTCACAACAGTTTTGGCGCTCCACCCCCGCACCCATCGACCGAACCTACACACCCCGCCGCTATCCTCCAGGCATGGACCAAAGTGACCCCCGAAGACACGACACGCATGATGAACACCATCCACTCCGGATCTCCGACCGACCCATGCCCCCACCATGTCTTCAACAAGGCCGCCTCTACCATCGCACCTCACCTCCGAGACATCATCAACGCCTCCTTCGACACAGCCACCTTCCCGGAGAGCTGGAAGCACGCCGAGCTCAGCGCACTACTGAAAAAACCAACAGCGGACCCGACCGACCTCAAGAACTTCCGCCCAATCTCGCTCCTTCCATTCCCTGCCAAAGTCATCGAGAAGGTCGTCAACAAGCAGCTGGCCGCCTTCCTCGAGACGAACGGATCCCTCGACCCATCGCAATCCGGATTCAGAGCCAACCACAGCACCGAGACCGCCCTCATCGCAGCCACCGACGACATCCGAGCCCTGCTCGACAAAGGTGAAACAGCGGCACTCATCCTCCTTGACCTCTCCGCAGCATTTGACACTGTCTGCCACCGCACCCTAGTCCAACGCCTCAACGACACCGGCATCCAGGGGATTGCTCTGGAATGGATCATCTCATTCCTCTCCGGCAGAACACAGAGAGTATGCCTCCCTCCGTTCCGCTCTGAGGCCACCGAAGTCATCTGCGGCGTCCCGCAAGGATCGTCGCTCAGCCCCACTCTCTTCAACATCTACATGAAACCCCTCGCTGCCATCGCACGCCAACACAACCTCAACATCATTTCCTACGCCGATGACACCCAGCTGATTCTCTCCCTCACCAGAGACCCCGACACCGCCAAAGCCGACCTACACGAAGGGATGAAAGATGTCGCCGAATGGATGAACATCAGCTGCCTGAAGTTGAACACGGACAAGACAGAAGTCCTCATCCTGGGACCGTCGCCCTCCGCATGGGACGACTCCTGGTGGCCCCCGGCCCTGGGCACCGCACCCAAGCCAACGGACCACGCACGCAACCTGGGCGTCATCCTGGACTCCTCCCTATCGATGACCAGACAAGTCAACGCTGTCTCCTCATCTTGCTTCCACAACCTCCGCATGCTCCGCAAGATCTTCAGATGGATCCCGACCGAGACCAGGAAGACTGTCACCCAGGCCCTCGTCCCCAGCAGACTAGACTACGGAAACACCCTCTACGCCGGTACAACAGCCAAGCTTCTGAAAAGACTTCAGCGTATCAAGAACGCCTCCGCCCGTCTCATCTTGGACGCCCCCCGACGCAGCCACATCTCGAGCCACCTGAGAGACCTGCACTGGCTCCCTGTCAACAAGAGGATCACGTTCAGACTCCTCACCCACGCACACAAATCCCTCCACGACCTGGGCCCAAGGTACCTCAACGACCGCCTGACCTTCTACACGCCCACCCGACAGCTACGATCCGCAAACCTCGCCCTCGCCGTCGTCCCTCGCATCCAGAGAGCCACCGCCGGAGGAAGATCCTTCTCCTACCTAGCGGCCAAGACATGGAACTCCCTGCCCGTCCACCTGCGGCTGACCCAGGACCACTTCGCCTTCAGGAAACAGCTCAAGACCTGGCTGTTCGAGCAGTAGCAGACCCCCTCCCCCTAGCGCCTTGAGACCCTTCCGGGTGAGTAGTGCGCGATATAAATTCCATGATTGATTGATTGATTGATTGATTGATTGATTGAGACATCACAAAAGACAGGAGGGGCAGTAGTCCTCCAGCTGTTCATCCACCACTGCTATGGCTACCAAGCCGCTATAGTTTTTCATAAGTGAGCAACCGGTGGGAGGCAAAATTCATTATTTTCTCCCTGTTTGGCAATACAGGGCATCTTACAGATTCTTCAGAGAAGCCTTTCAGTTCCTCCATCTGACACCTTCCTCCTACACCAGAATACATTTCGGAGTAGCATCTGCTCTCGCTTCATTTAAGTTTCAAGGGATATGGCCAGGATTTGCAGTGGTGGCTGACTGATCACAATTTCTCCTGCAGCAGACTGCTGTCCCTTCCTTACCTAGATTTCACAGTGGTAACGGATACATTGCTACTGGTTGGGGGTGGGAGGGACTTTTAGGGGACGTGGAGATCAGAGAATTCTGGGCTCCAGCAGAGAGCCGGATCCACATTAACCTACTGAAGATAAGCCCATATGCTTGGCCTTCAGGCTTTCATGCCATCTATCAAGCGAGGTTGGTGCAGGTGCTCACGGAAAACACAACCTCTATGTGGTACTGAACCAAGCAGGGCGAAGTGGGCTTTTGAGACCTGTGACGAGAGACTTTGTCTCTGGAAGTAGCTGGAACAGCATAACATCTTTCTAGTAACCAACCACTGGCCTGGATCCCTAAATTACCGAGCAGATGATTTGAGCCGACATCTAGACGATCATGAGTGTCACAAAGTATCGCCTACCATTGCAGCAAGTCCTCAATAAAACCTATTTGCCATCACGGAGAACACCCAGAGTCAAGAATTTTGCATCTTGGAGTTTTTGCGTGCGCACTCATTAGAAGATTCATAAAGGCTGGAATGCAACATGGGACTACTGAATGTTGTCCCTCTCTACCCTCCGTGCATTGAGTTCTGAAAAAGATCAAGAACCGACCATGCCCATGTCATCCTAATTGTCCTTCACTGGTCAGGAGAGTTGGACCTGAGCATAAGCTTCTGTTCTCTAATCAGGCTGCCTTCGAAAGGACTTCCTGTTTAAGTAATTGGGGATGTTGCTCAATTCGAACCTCCACGACTTACACCCCATGCATGGAGATTGAGGGGTAGCAGTTGACTTCACTTGAGTTGCTGAGATGTCATCTGAGGTGTAGATGTCATCCTCACTGTCAGATGCCCTTCCATGAAATCTGTAGGAAGCTAGCTTTTTGTGTAGTGCACAAAAATGAGGTACACTATGTAGAAAGTCCAGACAACCCATATTGGTTTACAGGGCTTAAATTAATAATCCCAAATGCTCTCTTTCTGATAGTGTGGGTGAGCAGTTTAGGCTTATCAGAGGGTAGTGTTAAACATTTGTTGCACACAGTCACACACTCAAGAAGAAACTCAAGACCAATTTAGAAAAATATCACAGACTTTTATATAATTATAGACACCAAAATCATCAAATCAGGTAAGTACTTTTTAAACGTTCCAGATTTTCTACAGGTAAAACAGTAGAAAATCACAGCTGTCAGATTTGAGGCATGAGCCTCAAACTTGGTAATGTTATCCTATGGGAGAAACATTCACTGCATAGGCAAACGTACAAACGATTCTCAGGGTTACTCTTCTGGACTAGGGGCAAAGGTCCCACAACCAACAGCAGTTTGGATTTACCTGCCCTGGTGTGTCCGGGTGCAGAAGTGCTGGTCGCTATTGTAGCTTCAAACGCTACCTGTTCAAGTCAGGCTGCAAGTGGGGACTTGTGGACAGGTCCAGCAAAACCCAAAGGGGGGCTCAGCTCTTGAGGGCATCTGGGGCAAGAGGGCACTGTCTGTTGGCTCGGAATCGGGCTGTGGGGTTTGGGTGCAGAGGTGTTTTGTCCGGTGGTTCGCTTGTGTTGGAGGCTCTCACTTCTTAGGGTCGACCTTGTGATGAGGCACATAGGACAGCAGGGCCACTCTTGGTGCTGGCCTTGGTGACACTGACGTCTCTAGTCGGTAGTTTGGTCTTAGCAGGGTTTGTGTCCAGACTGGATACTGAACAAGCGTTGGCTGCTGCAAGGGCTCCTGTACCTAGGTTATTGGTGCTGGGGGGCTCCTGGAGAGTCTAGCCGCGCGAAACCCACAGCGGAGATGGGGCTAACCCCTGGAAGCCTCATTGTCCCTCTCCTGGTGTGCTGCTTTCTCTGCAGACCTTGTGGTCAGCAGAACGATGTACCAGGTAGATGCGGTCACTGACTGCAGGTAAGTGGCTCCTCCACTTCAAGGGAGATGCTGACTGGTTGGCAAAGTGCTGGCAGCCCTCCAAGGCTTCAGGAGGATGCACAGATGTAGGACGAGTCGAGTCTTTGCAATTGTCAGGGCAGCAGCAGACAGGGTTTTGCACCAAATCCAGTGCTAGGCCACGATTCTTTTCTTTTCATCTCTTCTCGATTGTTCTGTTCCCAGTAGATTATTTGAGTTCCTGTTGTCAGGGAGCCACCTAAATTCTGAATTTAGGGGTGTTAAGGGGAGTGTAAGGTAATAGCTAATGGTCTACCTACCCCTGGGATGTCTACACCCCCCTATATGACCACTTCCTCTGCAGAAACTGACCCAGAGTTCCTAGTTCCACTAAAAACAAAATGTGAAACCCTTCTTTTGTTGTTCACATCAGATAGCCCACCTTTGGGTTGTGTGAGAGTTAACATGTCTTCTGAGTAGCTAATTGTCCCGCCTGTTTTGGTGCCAAGTGGGCCTCAGGGCAGGAGGTGGCATGTCCCAGGTCTGGGGAATGGTGGAGTCACATATTGAAGACAGTAAAGGCTATGAAGCCTCTGACATCGATATGCTAAAACACTAGCCATCTACCTGACCACTTGCAATGCCGTGGCATCACAGGGGCACGTCTACTCATGCAGATATGTCCTCACATATCATGCACCCTGCCTTAGAGCTCTAAGACTGCTGTAATGGTGACCTACATATAGCATATGCAGTGTGTATGGGCGTGGCACACAGGGAGTGTGCTATGTTGTATTTTCAAAATGTTTTGCACCATTTAACCCAGCCTGCAATGGTAGTCTGCATGCAATTTGTGTAAGGGTCCCTTATGGTGGCATAATACATGCTGCAGCCCTTAGGGACCCTCTTTAGTACCCATGCCCTAGTTATGAGAGGTACCATTTACCAGGGCCTTACAGGGGTGGTAAAGTGGTGCCAATTGGTCTAAGAATCGAACATGTACTTGATTTAGAGAAAGAGCACTGGAGTCTGGTTATCAGGGACATAGTTCACTTTCAGTCGAAAAACATCAGTACTAGGGAAAAAAGTGGGGGTGACCATGTAAAAAGGTGGCACTTTCCTACAAAATCTATTCGACTGTTCCCTGGGATAAATGTATTGCCAAACGTGATGCCGGAAACACTGACCCTTTACAATCTAAGTTGTCAGGCGGTCTGTTTGTGCTTTCTTCAGCCCAGCAAAGCCTTGCATTCTGCACTGTAAAAGGTTATTTGTTGTCACTGTTGCCGTTCTGTTTTTAATGGACCTGCTTTCCTTGCTTAAGTCACTAGTTGTGATGCGGGTTATTAAAGGTTTGACACAAATGTGCCCTCTTTACCATTTTTGTGATGCCTCAATGGGACCTTATCTTTGTCTTGACATGTCTTGTGTATGGCCTTTGAGCATATACATGGTTGCTTGCTGTATCTCTTGACCTTGAAAACTGCCTTCCTCATTGCAATTACATCAGCTCGTTGCTTAGGTGAACTGCAGGCATATTAAGTTCAACCACCTTAGTCCATCTCCTTCTTGACAAATTGTTGCTGAAGACTGGGCACCTTCTTGCTTAAGTTTGTGACTCACCTTCACATTGAGTGAGTAATCCTAATACTTATGCATAGACATCACTAGCACACACACACCCTTATGCAGCACATCTTCTACCACCCCCCAGGTGATAACCTCCCTCTAATTAAACAAACTATGGCAACCATCTCCTCCAACCTGGGCCGACACTGCCCCCAGATCTTCCTTGGTGACTTCAATCTCCACTGGAATGACCTGCATGATCAGGCAGTTAACACGCTCAAAAACGTCCTAACTGACCTCTCCCTGACTCAATTCTGCGACAGTCCCACACATAACTTGGGCTCGACACTAGAACTAATCATCTCCAACCCAAACTCCATTCATCTCTAATCCATTCTCCCCTGTGACTGGTCGGACCATCACTATATCAACTTCCTCATCCTCGAAAGTTGGAACCCCAAAAGTGCACAACCACTAAAACAGTGGAAAAGATCGCTCCATAACAAAAGCTCAAATGATCTCATAGCGCGCTGAAATTTCTCCCTTCCGTTGCCTGCAAACATGAACGACGTTCACGACCTCACTGATCGCTATAACAATGCCATGCTGTCTGCCCTGAATGCTACGGCCCCCCCTTCAACTAAAAAGAATACCCATCAAAGACTCCAACCCTTGGTCTAATGACAGCCTAAATGATGACAGACGCAGCCTAAGACTAGCTGAACGCACCTGAAGATCCACTCCCTCCACGGATCTTCTAAAAACTCCAAGAAGTAGGTACAACAAACTCATTAGAACGGCGAAGTTACCTTCTTCAAAGCACAACTTGACAAAGCCAAAAATCACCCGAAACGACTATTTGAGCTGATTAAAATACAATCCAACAACACACCATCCAATCTCGGTACATTTCTCGTCCGCAGCCAAACTGCGATGCGGTTGCTGACTTCTTCGAAAAAACGAATAAGATCAAATCAGATCTAAGGTCTGCTGCACTCTTACTCTCGCCCTCTCCTGTCACCTCCTTCTCCACGCCCCCTCCCACGCATCACGGTCTCTCACCCAAAAACAATGCCTCTTGGAGTCAATTCACACCCCTCAATGACATTACCATCCTCAACACTCTCTCGACCCTTAAACCCTCGAATCACTTGAATGATTCCCCCCCCCCCCCCTCCCAACTTCTTTAAAGAAATGATAGGATCACTAGCACCGCTCTGGTCCAAGATCAACGCCTATCTTCGTCAAGGTGAGATCCGGATTGCCTGAAGGCTGGCCTAGTGCTCCCCACTCTCAAAAAACCCTCGGCTGACCCTGAAGACATGAATAACTACAGACCAATCACAAACTTCCCTACCCTGGCAAAACTACTGGAGAAATGTGTCCATGAACAACTGCGCAAACACATTGAGCAATTCCAGCTGCTCGACCAATTCCAATCGGGCTTCCGCATTGGCCACAGCACCGAAACGGCCATCACTCATATAGTGGACGACGCTCTCACTTTACTTGACCAGAATGAAGCCTGCCTATTAATTCTTCACAATCTCTCATCTGCATTCGACACTGTCAAACATGACAATCTACTCTACTTCTTGGAATGCAGGATGGGGCTCTCTGGCACGGTCCTTAAATGGTTTGCCTCTTTCCTCAACAACAGAACACAAAGAGTCAAATCCAATCAGACTCTATCCAACCCCAGTCCCTTCACGCTGGGTGTTCCCCAAGGGTCCTCACTCTCTCACACGCTCTTTAACATTTTTTTGGATCCACTAACTGTAATTCTTAAAGCCTCCAATATCCAATATCACATGTATGTGGATGTCACCCAACTTTACTTGAAAATATCCTCCCCCAAAGACATTAAAGTTCTCAACGGAACCCTGCTCGAAACCCTAAACTGGCTAACCTCCAACCATCTCAAACTAAACACCCTCAAGAATTCATCCTCATTGCACCCGCTAGGCAAACCCCCACGGTTGTGAAATATCTCTGTAACCTCACCACTCTCAACTGCACTCCACACATAATTTGATTCCACAAAATCACTTCTTCTCTCTGCTTGATAAGAACCTAAACATGCAAGATCACATCAGAGCATCTACCAAAGGAGCGAACTTCCAACTGCGCATCCTAAGAAAACTCAAACCCTACCTTTCCCAAGAAGGCTTCAAATCGGCAGTGCTAGCACTGGTCATCTCTAGACTAGAATACAACAGTGCTACTCCATGCGGACTGCCGAAAATCAGTTTAGCCCCCATCAGAGCATCTCTAAATGCTGCTACTAGACTCATCACGGGTTCCAAGAAGACCAACTACATTTCGTCAGACCTTGAATCTCTCAACTGGCTTCCTTTTGAGGCAAGGGTCCAATTACAGATTGCTTATGTGACCCATAGAGCTCTACACTTCAATACCCCACTCTACCTGACAAATAAGCTGGAACTATCTGGTGGCTCCCGGCCGACAAGGAGCTCCGGCACACTGCTCCTCAAGCCAAAGAAATTTAATAAGCTTAAAACCTTCAATCGTACATTCTCTGGCATTGCTCTGAGAATCTGGAACTGCCTTCCAGTGGAAATGAGACCTATTCCCTCTACATTTGACTTCAAAAGGGAAGTTAAAGCTCTACTAATGAACAATGCGATGAACTAGAAGCTTTTCTCCTCTTGCCTCGAGCCTGTTTAGCAGTTCTAACTATTACATGTCATTTGTTGCGACCCATTGTAGCCTGCCATAATGCCATTGTTGCGCTTGATGTATATTGCCCTACCTTTCTTTCTCCCCCAGCCTTCTTCCTTTGTCCATCATAAATGTCATTTTTGCTCTTGTTGCTTATTGGCCTACTTTTACCTTGATTTTTCTCCTTTAGCTGTTTACCTATGTCTTCATCAACCGTATGTAAAGCGCTCTGATACCCACTTGGGTCATGTTCGCGCTATGCCAAACTTTTTAAATAAATAAATCAGTCACTCTGCCAGCGTTCTTTGCATCCCTTAAACTTTTGAAAGAGACCTCTTGGGGTCTAATGGTTGGACCCCAAGAGGTCCTTCAACTTTTATATTAATCATACCTGAGTACATAGAGTGGACGATCAACTGTTTGTGGATTTTAATGTGAAGAATGAGAGGGCTTTGCAGACGAAAACCCTGTTGAGGTGGATAGCCCTCTGCCTCAAGATTTGCCATACACTTGCCAAGAAACAGACCCACTAAGGGTCTTAGAGCCTATTCGACTAGAGCCAAGACTTCTAGAATGATGTTGGTGCGAGGGGTGCCTGCCCTTGTAATTTGCCCTAACAACCAGGTCTGGCGGGAAGCACACTTTGCCCACTCAGTTCTGCAGGACTTCGATTTGAGTCCCCTACACAGCCCTTCCAACTGTTGGAGGTTCTGCTTTGTTATCTATTCAAAAAGTGAGAAATCTGCAGTCAGATGTATCCATTAGAAAAACAAGTTATTTGCCTTTGGTAACGCTTTGTTTGGTGAATGCTCCAAGTGTTAATTCCTCATTGCCCTTCCACCTCTCTCTCAGTTCTGTGGGGTGACCTCTTCTTCTAAAAAGGTCAAGGGTGTGAGATCAGAACAGTGTCCCCAACCACGGTTTGACACTCTGCGTCTAAGAGAGCACAGAAAGAGAAAAGGCATCAAATTGACATCATAGCTCAGGGGTGTGGCTTATATGCAGCTCTGCTGCATCGTTTCCAGTGTGGCTTGTAGTCGGTGTGGAGCCACATAATACTGCCTACTGGCTTGCGGAAAATTCTCCGGATCCAGTCCGATGCCTGGGGAATATTCTAAAGGTGATTAATCTGCTGTTAAACAGAGTATTCACCAGAAAGGGTTACCTAACTTAAGTAACTTGTTCTTTTTTTCTTTTCCTAAGCACAGCAATTCCATTAATGTATTTTCAATGTTCTGTTAATTTGATAGATCTCTCATTGACAAACAAATTGACACTTACCATTGTCTCTCACGCATTGTAGTTTTTTCTACATGCTTATGAAGTAGCACTAACAATTATGATCCTTTTTGTACTACTTACAATAAAACAGTTCATTTTATAGATGCAGTGGTTCTTATCTGATAATGTGGTGACCAGAATACAACAGACCCCCGTACATTAATGAAGAACGTTACTGGTAACGCTTTTTCTGGTGGATACAGTATCTGCCTGTGGATTCCTCACTGACCCACCCACCTCCCCGTTGTCCACCCTTGTATACCTACAATAGTGATGATGTTTCAAAATTCATTTATTGCTGTCAAAGGAAGAGTGCTATTTCTTTTGCCTTCCTGTATTATCTTCACACTGTGTGTGTTATTTTGTGTATTATGTACTGTGTATACTGTATATATATTGCTGTCAGTCCGTCCGTGTGCCTTGAAGGCACGGAAAAAAGGGCAGAACTGACGTCATCACGCCGACGAGGTCTTCTTATGGATCCAGTGACGTCAGCAGAGCCGCGAGCGGAGCCGTGCTTCTGTGACGTTGTCCTCGTCGGCGTGGAGAGCTACAAAAGTTTCAGAATGTTGCTGGCGCAGGGGATATTCACAAGGTGAGGAATCCACTGGCAGATACTGTATCCACCAGAAAAAGCGTTACCGAAGGTAAGTAACTTGTTCTTTAATGACAGACTTTGGTAGGAATGTATTATGAGTGCTGATGGTTGTGCTTTTGCACCTGTAGTCTGGAGACGATATACGCCCACGTGAAAGTGTACTTTCAGATATGAAAATACCAGACTATCAGTGTTGCCTATGCTTGTTTTTTTGTTTAGGTCTGGTCTTTGAGTCCGCTTTAGTTGTCTTGTTGGAATATTGTTTTTGAGAAAAAAGGACATATTTCATTACAAGTAGGAGCTATTTGTCCGCCCTCTTAGTCGATTGGTCTGTTAGTTGTCATGTACTCTTTGCTTCAACCCACCAGCAAGGGACACTGGGTCAGCCCACTTCAGCCATTGGCGCCGTCCACGGAGAGTGATGACATTTTGCTCTTGTATAATGGGAACATCCACATACCAAGTAGTGTACTTTATCTTCTCTTCTGACTACTTGGGTGGGTATAGGGACTGCCCTTCTCCCCTTCACACCATTTCGTAATTGCCAACCTTCAAGGGCTTAAGTATTATCAGGCACTTGTTTTCCACTTTTGCGTCCCAGTGTGTCCAGTGCGCTCTCCACATTGCTCCATCCAAATTAACTACCCATGTTTCTCTGCAATATACTGCTTCTGCACCCCTTTTCTCTCTGTCTGTGCTTGAATGCTTTTTTTCTTCAAGAAATTAAATTTCTATTTGTTGCCCTCCGTTTTTTTCACTTTCCTTGTGGCTCTGCATGCTTTTTATTTTGGGGACCATATTACAGCTGTCGTATAGTAACAGTGCTAAGTTCCCACACTGCTCACTACACTGTCCCTCTCGTTTGTCATGTCTGATTAGGGCTTTGTTACAAGATGACCACCTCATTTTTTTTCTGTCAAAAACCATGCCTCCCTCTGTCCCTTTTAGGCTTTACTTCAGGGCACTTCCAAAACCCGTGTAGCGTCACATTTGTTTTTTAGGTTGAGCCTGGGCTGTGCATGCACTGCGCTGCTCCGCGAGGCATGCTGTATTTGAATAGGGACTTGAAGCTCCACCCATATTTTTCATTGACTTGTGTCATTGTCCTTTGTAAATGGTTGCTTCTGATTCGTTAATAGGCTTGTTAGTCCCTCCTTAATACTGCCTTGTCTTCATTAGGTCTCGCCTAGTAAATGCAGCGCATGCGCTGCTTCGCCTTGCTGAGACTATTGTTATCTGTTTGGTGTGCGAAGGGAGACAAACCATGTGCTCGCACGGACAGGCGATGGGCACGCGCATGGCGCCTCCTCTCTGCTCCCACCGCGCGCTTGATTAAGCTTTCCGGGGCGCTCCCACCTTGCGCTTGCCTCCCCATGCCTGTCCCTCTGCCCTGCACTATGTTCCAACACTTATCTTCATGCACACGCTCTACCTTTGCTTTTACCGGTTTGCTTACTCCTTTTTTATGTTTAGTAAATTCCTTGTGTTTTATTATGTACACCATCGTGTTTACTTTTGTTGCCATACCACACAACAGTGCCGTATTCTGTTCCCTTTGCCACGCACTCTGTCCTGGTACTTATCCTTATATTTTTGCCTACCCGTGCCTCTTCCTGTACCACACACACAATCCTGCCACCTATCCTGATGTTATTCCCTGCCCTGCCTTTCACTCTACCCCGCACTCCCTCCTGCCACTTACACATATGCGCACGCTTTACTTTCGCTTCCACCGCACTCTCCGTGCCAATACCTCTGCCTCTCACTCTCCATTCACACTTATTCTCATGCTCTATAACTCGCTGTGCTTACATTCTGCTACGTGCTATGTGCTGCCACCTGTACTCATGTTCTAGCTTCGCTCTGCCTTTCACTCTGCCCTGCACTCTATCTTGCTACTTATTTTTATATTTTTAACTCCCCGTGCCTCTCCCCCACACTCTTTCCTAACACTTATCCTCATGTTCAAAACTCGCCGTGCTTCTCCCTCTAGCCTGCTCTGTCTCCTGCCACCTAAACATATGCATGTGCTCTACCTTTCCTTCAACCTGGTTGCTTTTCCCTTTTTGTCTTTATTAAGTCCCTCATGTTTTATTCTGTGAAGCATAGTATTTATTTTACTTTTCTTCGCTTTTGTTTCTTTAACATACAACAATGCCATATTCTCTTTCTTCTGCCCTGCACTATGTCCTACCACTTATCCTTATGTTTTACACTCTCCGTCTCTGTCCCTCTGCCCCGCACTGTCTCCTAACTTTTATCCTCATGTTCTTAACTCGCTGTGCTTATCCTCCGCCACCCGCTTTGTCATGCCACCTATACTCATGTTGTAGCTTCGCCTCACCTTTCACTCTGCCCCTCACTCTATGCTACCATTTACCCTCATTTGTTTCACTGCTCGTGCCTGCCCCTCTGCTCCACACTCTGTCGTAGCACTTATCCTCATGTTCTATACTCACCGTGCTTGTTTAGGACTCTCATTGCTGCAAATACTGGCAGTACCGCTAAACGTAGCAGGGCTGTGAACCTTGACAAAAAAAAGGGGGCGCAAATACCACTTCAGAAAACTGCCCTTAAAGACACAACGTGCCACTAACACTCCGCTCGCACCGCTCATCTCTGCACGAGCCAGTATGTGTACTATTCTGAAAGAAATGACACAATCTGTTATGTGAGTGTGTGCGGTGATATTTAACTGCCGTCTGTGACTCCACTGAGCCCTGCGTATTTCCAGGTCATTGCACATCCGATTCCCTTCAAGGAAAGGAAAGCACTTCCAGGGTAGGTGACTCCCTCTCCAGCTCACTGGCAAGCTTAACAAGCATTGGCATAGCCAATAGGTCTCGCATTTGGGACCTTATAAGTTTTTAGCTATGCAATAGTTGATGTTATTGCACCATGGATGTTGTGCTGCATAACTAAATACTTATAAGGTCACAAAAGTGAGACCTATTGGGCTATGCCAATGCTTGTTTTTGTATGGCCACCTTCACTATCCTCACTGTGTGCCCACACCAAGTGCATATCTTTTCCCATTATTTATTACTGATGAAATGTTAACACGGTGGTTTGGAATATTTGTTTATATGAACCCAATTCTTGAATAAATGTCATACTTTTCGTGTTTTCCTCGGTTTGCATTTGTGGTGTTTATGATGTACTGAAGGTATTTTATAAATATTCAGTTTTTCTATATTCATTCCCTCATGCACATTATTGATGCCAGATGTTATTACCCCCGTCCATTGGGGTCTGCGGAGTGCTCCTGTGGCATCTTCTAGTTTTGGAGATTAGTGATGGAGGTGTGGGGTACACCATCCGTGCGAGGGTCCTCATGTCTCACCTACAGGGATGAACCCTCATCCTCTGCCTTGAATGTACCTCGAAGCCTCTCACTTGCTTCAGTGATACACGTATGCGTTCTCATTAATAAGACGAGGCTTCATTTTGTGTTCTTGTGTCCTGCTCTTTGCTGTGGTGTTCGGTGCTTGGGGTGGGTGTGGTGCAGTTTCACGCAGGAACTTGTGATCATGTGATTGCACACCTGTTGCACGGATCACACCGCTGTACAGTGTAACCTCCGCTGTACATATGTTCCAGCCGTTCAGCTACTTGTGAAAAAACCTTCTTCTGGTAAAGGTGGGACACCGCCCACCTGATGCAAGTACTGTCCAATGCAGGTGTTACTGAAAAGTAAAGTGCAAAATCAATCTTCAACAGTATCTAGCATTATTTATTACGATTTCTTTCAAATATAGTAGGTGTATTTCAGACACGGTGGATGTGAGGCTGTGGTTCAACACCTGTGTCCCGGAATAGTTGCCTGCTTCAGATTGCACAGAACGTGACAAGAGCACACTGTGCGTCAGTCATATGATAGGTTTGTCCCCTGTGGTGAATGCGATGCTTCCCGAATCTTGCACAGCTGGTGAGATGACTCAAGATCACACAGCGCGTTAGGAACGTGAAACCAGATTTGTAGTTCACTGCTGAAGGGCCACCACTGTGGTGACCCCCGGGGTAATTACGTGACAGCGGACGTTTAAGCTGAACAGTTTGTGATAGATGGTGAACCTGGCTACGAGCGGAAATGCATAAGGTGAAAAACAGCAAAGAGCTTTGAAAGTCACGAGTTAAAGAACCTGCGTAGGAAAGAAAAGTCAAGATATTGGAAGTTTATAGTCCGCCTTCAGTGGGGAGGGCGCGTGCTTGGAGTGGGTCCTGCAAGCAGGATTAAGGGCATCGCTGTGTGGTTCTTTAGTTCCATGTGTTGAGCCGGTCTGCCTCTCCTTGGGATTGTCTATCCGAAAATAAAATTGAATAAATATTGTTTGCGATGAGTTGGGCTTGTAGGATTTATCTTTTAGAGGTCCATATAGAAATCCTGAAAGCAAACGTTTTAGCTACCTCTCGTGAGCGCTTTATCCCATTACTGTCTCTAACTTCTAGTATGAAGCTTTTTGCCTGTCACGCTCTGAGGAAGTTGGCCAGGAGTGTTGTGTTTTTGTTACTAAAACGCCAAGGGAGGGGGTGGCAAATGGTGAGCACTTTTGCGGCCGCTTTGATGTTCTCAGTAGCCGCGCGGCTCACTGAGAACATCAAAGCGGCCGCGAAAGTGAATCGGCAGGCTGACAAATGGTGCGCGTGCCCGGTGCACATGCACTGTATTTGGAGGCCTGAAAAGCACTAGTTTGCACTTCCAAATCCCCCGTTTACTAAAGCTCTCGCCAGAGCAGCGCTAAAGCGCTGGCTCAGGCGAGACCTAAAAATGTAATTTAATTACAAAATGATCATTGTTATGAAGCCGTGATCGCCCTTCACAAGCTCCTTGAGGGCGAAAGATGGCGCTTGGTAATTTCCTCTTTACATACCCTAGCTTCGTTTTGTATTGTGTACTGTTATTCTTCTCAAATTAAACAACTAATTGAACCGGGGAACAGAGTGATAAGGCGGTATGCCCAGGATCACACCATTTCCTGAAGCGAGGAAATGAGTATGAGAGTTTGGTGCAGCTTTTCAGTGTCAGGCTCTGCCTTCTTTTAATGGCACGGAGTGTTTGTAGCTCTAGTGTGTGCTTTGGTGCATATTGGAATGTACATAAAAGTACTAGATAAACTTTTGACACGGAGCAACATTACTTTTAAAGTCTGACTTCAAAGACAAGGTGCCTTCCGTGCTATTTTCTTCTCCGCTTGACACTGCCTGGCATACCTGTTTTCTTTGCGTTGTCCTCTGCTGATGTAAACTGAGTTGTTCGCAAATATAAAGTGCTAGATTACTGTTTGCAACGAGAGCAGGGTGTAAAAATATCTTATGTTAGTAAGATTTATTTTATGTGTGCTGCGTTTAACTAACTAATGAAATTTGTTTAATGTGACGTGACTAATGTGTTGTGACTAGAGGCTTATAAAAGCGTTATTAGCGGCAGTTGCTGCCCTGTAAATGTTCTTTGCTAGTTCCTCATGTGAGCCCAACTATTACTTATTTTTACATAGGGCCCTTCTCCTTCTCGGCTGCATCTAAGCGCTAACTGCATGAGAGCTTTCCTATCAACTTCCTGAGTTGCATAAATGGTTGTGGAATGTGGAATGAGTAGAGTGCAGTGCTATTTGTCTTTTCCTCAGATGTATGTACTCTGAGGTCGTAACTCTTCAATGTATTCCCAGGATGTCTTATCTTTGTCCTTCCATTGGGCCATTTTAATGGCTTGGAAATGTCACACTAACCTCATGTGGCACACATGCAGAGAGCGTACTCATGATAGTTGGGAAGTGCAGATTTGCCTCTGAGCTTTTTCCCCCACAACTTTCTCTGCCTGCTTCACCATCTCCCAGGAGCAAACAGTAGCAGCATTCCAGGGCTCTTGCCACAGTAAGCCAAACAAGCATTTCTTACAGCCCTGATGAAAAAACAATTCCACTTATCCTGTTTTTCCCAAAATGATTGAAGGTAATTACAGTCCGCTAAGGAGAAACGTTTTTTCATTCCACTTAAAGCCCTGCCTCCAGTATAGTGTCTTCCTGCTGTAGAGGGAGAACAAGTTTGCTTAGGCCATCATACCTGCCAACTTGAACAACCCGCATTGGCAAAGCCAATAGGTTTTTCCTATGTGAAATCTGTTGACTTTGGCAATGATTTTTTTTTTACATATTGCATAGCAGGTAGGTTTAAAAAAAGTGCTATGATGCGCACTCCATTGACTGCGTCATAGTGCTTTTTTTGTTACCATAAGCCATGTTGCTCAGCAGCTCAAGTGCTGTGTAATATGTAAAACAATTGACGGAGCCAATAAATTATGAAAAGACGAAACTTGCTGGTTTTGCCATTGCTTGTTTTGGATGGTTGTAAGTGGGCTAGAGTGCCTTGAGCAGGCTGGTCAGGACGTGACTGCAGCTCATTTAAAATTAGCATTTACAATGCAATAGGTCTTGCATTACTGAAAGTATGAGCTATTGGTATTGCATTATTATTTGCAACGCCAATAGCTTAAACTCTCAGTAATGCGAAACCTCCTGCATTGCAAATGCTTGTTTTTAACCTCCCTTGAGGACTGGCCCCTTTGTTTCTGTTGTTACACGGTATGTCTTATTTAGTCAGTAAGCACTATTTTCTTTAATGAGTTTCTCGTACTGCAGGCATGATATGCTTTCCTGTAACATTCAGCTCAATTTCCGCTTTCACTTTCATTGTAGCGTGCAGACTGCACTTAATATGTAAAATTGCGGTTGTGCTTTTGTTTTCTTCTGCATGTCTGGCCACAAACTACTTTGCAAACCTCAATTTCTTATTTTATAACAGTGCGCCATACCGCGCTTTCACTTTCGTATAGCAGAGCCCTTTATGCCTTCCAGCATTGCCGCGTCGCCGACTCACATGACACCCCCCTCCCCCCCCCCCAATACTCAGCAGCAGAAGCCAGGAGCAGCGATGCAGGAAGAAGAGCAGTCTGCAAGCAAGATAAATGGCACAGATTAATCTTTTAATAGTATTTCTTATTTATTTCGCTGCCTAATGACTTATTGGCTTTTCAAGTAATATACACCTTTTGGCGGCAGTACCGGCGCAGCTCTCCCCCTTTAATATTCGACACACTAATTAATCTGGCACTGTGGGGCTGCAGAGGTCCTTCCCCCAACCACAAAATGTGCCGTCTGCCTAGTTCTCAATGCCTTTGTCTCTTTCCATTACTGACCATGCTCTTCTCCCTTTCTCACCGTTACAGTTCTATTTTTCACCCCTCTTCAATTTTTCATGCTCCCCAATCTCTCTCTTCTTTCAACCACGAGACCATAAATACAACCATATTGACATGGGTTATTCAATGATCTTGAGTCTCGCCACTTGTCAGGGCTACCAGAGTGCATTTGCCGCATATTAGCACAGGGAACGTCATATACACAAAGATCTGTGCCTGGCTGCTCCTATCTCCCTGAGCACCTGATTCTTTACCTGCTGCCATATTTGTATAGAATGTGCTACACTTTGAATGACCTGCACGTGATCTTTAAAGGCACACGCTCCCGCATTCCACTATATTAGTAAGCAGAATGGTGTCTACAGGATGTTTCGAGTTTGTCCTCCTCCTATTGTGCACTCACAGCACTGACTGCTTTAGCAGGACGCGACTTGTCATATATGAGAGTGCCTCATAGACTCATTTGTGCCTGAGCAGTCTCTATTGAGTAACAGATTTCACCTGCAACTATATTTGTGTGGGGCAAGTCACACAGGATAACCTGGCCTGGGTTCTTACCCAGGAGGACCAGAGAACAGGCCTGTAGCAACAGCAGCCTGAGGTTTACCACTTGTAAAAAGGTGTTCTGCCTCTTTTCATGGGGCACCGGGGTACTGTGCGGTAGTAGTGTGAAGCATGCTGCACGCTGAATGACCTTGGACCTGCATACTCACCTGATCAGCGTGAGGCATGGATGTACAACACAGAACAAATTTGAACTTGCACACCTCACATTGTTGATGTGAGGCATGAAGCGCACAGAATGACTTTAAATTTGCACTCTTCACATTATTTGTGTAAAGTATGCAGTACACAGAATAACCTTGAATCAGCATTGATAGGCAAGCTTCTGCTAGTGCTTATCATAGGCATTTCACCACAGCAATTAATATGCCAGTGATCTTTCAGCAGTGAAATTTCAGCCTGTCGTTTTTTAAACCTTTTTTACAGGCTCGCAACACCTTGTGTATAATTTTTCTGGGCTGCCATTCCATAGAGCTATGTTATTTAGGTTAACAGGCTGCAGCGCTGCAAAAGTCTAAACCGGGACAGATCGCAAACCAGAAAAAAAAGTTGTGATTGGTCTCTGCTGCCCGTCTCCTTGTTGCCAACAACATCCTTGTTTCGTTTTTATAAGTTTACATAAACAAAGTAGGACAGGATGTCTGCCACAGTCCTTTTTACGAGGCATGCTGTATTCAGGTACGGACTTGAAGCTCCAATCCCTTGTAAATGCTGGCTTCTGATTCGATAATAGGCTTGTTAGTCCCTCCTTAGTACTGCCATGTCCTCATTTGTAACCTCCGATGAGCACTGGCCCTTTTATTTCTGTTGTTACACGGTATTTCTTATTTACAGTTTGACAGCACCATTTTCGTTAGAGGTTTTCTCCTACTGCAGGCACGACATGCTTTCCTGCAACAACGCCGCTTTGCTTGCACCTTCATATCTAATTTTTTTTAATTGTATTTTGGCAGTGCGGCACGCTGTAACTATAGCTGCTGTGCACCTCTATTTTCCTTGCACTTGCTCCTTTAAGTCTGTATTACTTTTTTTTTTATTTACAAGCACGGCACGCTTTAAATTTAGTGGCTGCGCCCCTTCCATTCTTTTTTGGTTTTACTTTTTTTTTTTTTTTTTTTTTTTTTTTAGCCATTACGGGATCTTGCTCCTCATTACCGTCCTGTCCCGGGTGCGCGCTAAACGTTCAGCATTAGCAACATGGGCGCCATTCTTAGTATTTCAGCAGGCTCCCGCTTGACTTGCTGACTTTCCCAATGCTTGCGTTGTCATATTACCGAGATGCACAAAAGATGCTTTACTGTGCAAATCAGATGCTTGCTGACTGGGCTGGATTTTATCCTGACGTTTTTTCTCCTTCTCACTGGGAATAACCTTTGACTTCCAGAGTACTGAACAAATGGCGTTGCCACTCCTTTTACATATGCTAGGGTACAGTGACTAAGTCTGGACACCTTTCTTCAAAGCGCCATTTCTGCGATAGGGGTCAGGAGGCGCTAGACTGCAGAGCACAGCATAACGAGGTTTGCAACATGCCTCAGTGTGCATCCAGTCCTGGAGGTTGCTTTTCATGTGTTCTTTACCTGGATTCCATTGCAATGCAATAGGTCTCGCATGAATTGGATGCAAAGCTATTGGCTTGGCAAATGTTAAAGTAATATGGCGGACAAACAACTTTTCTTTTCCTATGCATTTACTTTTGTAACATTGGTGGCACACTGCGCTCCCTTATGACAAAACCGATTTGTTTGCCCGCTGTATTACTATTCCATTTACAAAGCCAATCGCTCTGCATTACACTAATGCGAGACCAGTTGCATTCCAAACTCTTGTTTTTGTTGTCTGTGGATCTGGAGCGTTTTCTATAGCAATTCTCTTGCCCGTAAGTAAAGGGCATTATGTGGCTCTGCGTTGTATCTGTCTGCCACAGGTGTGATGTCCTGTCCCCTATATGAGTGCTACCTCCATGGACTGATGGTAGTTCCTTTCTTCCTGCGCCTTCCGATGAGAATCTGGAGCTCTCTTGAATCGTGTCAGCATGACAGTGTTTCTTCTGCCCTCAAAACTTTACCAGTGTGCAAGTGACCTATCCGCACTTTAAACTAGAGGGTTCAAACTAACTGTTCTCGCCAGAGATCAGTGACAGACACCCACAATATCTGTCTCTCATGCCCGGCTCCAAACAAGACTCCTCATCATATGACCAATGCACGAAAATTAACCAACTGCCATCTCTCACCGTGAAGCCAAACTTGCTGTTGCAGAACTCGGACTGTAGTCAAAGTAGTCCCGGTCCAGTTCGAAGTCGAGGGCAAGGATGTGCTTTAGCTCCTGAGGCCTACTCTGCAACCGAATGTCATCAAAATCGTGGTCATCAGTTAAGTGAAGGAAGTTTCAAATACACCAAAAATCCATATTTTTCCTTCGTCTCTCCACTTCCACCACTCAGTCGTGAAATGCCATGGGTACCTCCAGGCCAGAGTTGTTCCCAATCTCATTCTGCTCCCCATGCACCCCGAATTCTCCTGGCCATAGGTGACTCCACAGCAACTCTGTGAGCTGAAATAGGCCATGGAAATAATCTTTGGTACCTCTCCGAATCCCTCCGGAGCACCACCAGGCCTTAAGGATCTGAGGTGGCTTCCATTCAGATTACTGCTGGCAGATCCTTCCTGGACTGTGCCACTCGACCTCCCCTCAAGGCCAATTCCCTCCTCAAGCATGACTCCAGACCCGTGGCAATATAGGACTCCACCTCCACAGCCATGACCAACACCGCCAGCCTGAGTCTGTACACCAGCCACGATGCTGGAAGCGGAGCAGATAGTTTTATTGGACTCCGAAACTCATCTGCAACCTGTCTCTCTCACCCCCCCCTCCCTCTCAGAGGTGGCACACATTACGCCAGCATCCTCACTCCGATTCTGAAACAGTCCTCCTTCTGATAATGATGATCGAAATGACAGAGTAAAACATATGATGATGATGCCAGTGGCCTTTCCTCTCTTAATCCTGCTGCAGCAGCTGAGCAATCTGCCTCCTTCCCCACTGTAATCAGGAGGGCAGCAGAAATCTTAGACCTCACCGACGGAGGTCGAGACTAATGCCCTAACAGATGTCCTACACCTTAGACAGACTACCAAGAACCTCTCCTTCTCTTCAGTGAAGCTCTTTTGGATGTACTAATGGACACTTGGGTGAAACCAGGATCTTGCTTCCCAGTCAAGATAGCAAGGTGGCATAGAATTGCCCTCAGGATCCAGTATTTTCTCATATAACACACCATCACAGAAAGTTTGGTGGTGCAGGCATCTGCAAGTAGACTCAAACCCAATGTGTTTCCAAACACCCTACCAGACGGAACCGAAACTTTGACAAGCACATGTTTTCATCTGCCAGCCGTGCCCTCAAATTGTTCAAAATCAGCTGTCTCCTGGGTGGGTATTTGCATGTGTTACGGGACAAGGTGGCAGACTTCTTGCCAACTCTCCTGGATGACATTTGGCCAAACCACATCTCATCCAAGATATCCAGGATGCAGTGAAATACTCCATACGATCAGGCTTAGACAGTACTGACTGGGTAGGGTAGTCGGAACCAGCGTGGCGTTTTGGTGCCATGTGTGGATTTGCTGTACTGGTTTCTCCAGTGATGTCCAACTATCTTCAGTGAACATGCCCTTTGACAGCTCTAGACTTTTTGGAGCGAAGGCAGACTCCGTCCTTGAACGATATATAGAGAGCCAAGCCCACTGTGCTCTCTCTGGGCCTAGCTCTGCCTGTCTAGTAGCTCCCTCAAAATCGCTTTAAGTCACCCTCCACATCACAAGATCGCCAGGTGCGAGGCCTCATCACCTCCTATCTTCCCAGGTGGAAGAGCATCACATCTTACCAATCTGTGCTTCAAATTGTAGAACACGGTTACTCCCTTCCCTTCCCTTCCTGTCTCACACGCCGATATGCCTTACACACCAGAACACCTCCCAAAGGCTATCTGTCCATACTCCCGTGGAGAAGTTTAGGCTCCCTTTAGCAAGGGGGTCATAGGAAGGGCGTTAGTATCAGTGATCAGGACTGCCAGTTTCTACTTATTTCCTAGTGCTGAAAACTAATGCAGGCATTTGTTCCATCCTCCATCTCTGCCTTCTGAACTTCTTCCCCCCGGAATAACAAGTTTATGATGCTCACCCGGGCCAATGTTCTGTCTGCCCTGTACCCAGGAGACTGGATGGTGGGGTTGGATTTGCACAAGGCCTATTTTCACATCTTCCTCCTGCAATCCCACAGACTCGTCCTGTGGTTTCAAGTAGGCGAAGAGCACTTTCAGTTCTTAGTACTCCTCTTTAGCCTTACCAGTGCTCCTCTGGGGTGTTAACAAAATCGATGTTCACAGCCCATCTGCGGATGATAATACCATTCTTCCCATACCTCGACACTTGGTTGCCGAAAGAGTGTTCCCTTCTGGCATAAGACACCTCCAGATGATGGATGACCGGTTGATATTGTTGTTTTCCATCAATGAGCTGAAGTCACACCGGTCTCTTTCACAGCTGCTCCCCTTCATTGGAGCCAACCTGGATGCAGTGCTTTTCTGAGCCTTCCCTCCTCAATGAGTCCAGGACATTCAGGCTGTGATCCTGTTGTATCAAACTGCAGACTGGGTCTCAGTGAGACCGGCTCGGAGGCTTCTTGGCCTCCTCCTGAATCCTGCTTGTGGACTACACCAGGTGGGACGTGTGGGCTCTAAAGTGGTATCAAGTCTCCATGGGGGTCAGCACCAAGAGAATTTGTCAGACTCCTTCCAGATGTTGTAGGAGACTGCGAAAGACCTGCAGTGGTGGCTGCTCAACCACATTTGGACTGTTAGCAGCCTCTTTCTCTTTCCCACCCAGAACTAACGGTTGTGATGGATGCATCGTTGCTGGGTTGGGCAAAGTAATCTGAGTGACCTGGAGAAAAGTGGTCTCAGATCTCAGGTAGAGATTAGCCTCCACAGTAACTTGCTGGAGTTGCGAGTGACTCACTTAGCATTTAAGACATTCCTCCGGTCCATCTGGGAGAACAAGTACAGGTTCTCACAGACATGACCGTTTTGTTGTGGTATTGCTGCGGGTTGCAGCTCCTGTGCCAGGAGAATCTACGTCTCTGGAAGTGGCTGTATGCTTGGGCATTCCCCTGATCTCCCAACACCTGGTAGGATCTTTAAACGCCAGGGCAGACTAACTCAGTGGATGTTGCCTAGCAATTACATCTGGAGGTGGCACGGGGCATCTTCCAACATTAAGAAGAAGCCTGGCTCGATCTATTCTCCACCCCAGAGAACATGCATTGTCCAAACTTTTGCGCGCTGAAGTTCCCAAGGACGTTCTTATTCCGAGATGAATTTCACCTAAATTGGGGCTAGGGACTCTTGTACTCCATCCCACCACTGCCTCTCCAGCTCAATGTGCTGAAAAAGATCGGGTCCAAGTGATCCTACTGGCTCTGGACTGGGTGGGGAGAGTGGTATCCGGAACTTCTGGTCATGAGCATATGTCCTCCAGTCAAGCTGCCCCGTCGGGAGGACCTCCTGTAACAACAGGGCCAGGTCCGGCAACCGAGCCTGCACAACCTGCACCTCCTTGTGTGGAGACTAAATGGCGGCAGTTGATGGCCTTTGATCTCCCTTCCAAAGTGATTGCCGTTTTCCTGGCAGCCAGGTGTCCATGCACAAAAACAGTATATGCAGGTCGCTGGGAGAAGTTCGATGTCTGGTTTTCCTCCTGTGACATTAAACCTTCACATGCAAAGTTGTCTGACTCTTATTGTTTTGATATTCTTAGCCCAGCAAGGCCTTGTTGTGGCAACTCTTAAGGGTTATCTTTTGTCTCTTGAGTCCTTTTTACTTTTGCTAGATCTGCCGTTGCTTTATAGAACAATTCTTTTTGATTGAAGTCCGCTGAACTTCAACACAGCTTTCCACCTACAACCATTGCCAGTAGCATGCAAAAATGTATGAATTGATACACAGCACTCTGCCCACAACCCAGAGGCCAGCTGCCTTATGCGGAGTTCTGAATTTTAACTAGTGAAGAAATACGAGAAGGAAGAAGAAAGGAAAGGACCCAAGGAAATATCAGATAGTAATCGAGAAAAAAAAAACCGCCCAGCTCTGCCCCCACCTACCCCCATCTCTTCCTCACCAAGACTTCATTGTCACAATTCCCTAGGATGAAATATGAAAACTATATGAGGGGTTGAGCAATCAACCACTCGGGCAACAGTTTGGGTGCCCTCCCTACCCCTTCCTGGCAGCAGTCGCAAGATTTGCAGATATTTCGGGCAAGTCGCTCTGTTGACAGTTTTGTAATGAATGGGGCCCATAGTTCTGGATATTTGGCTGCCCTGTTGTCTGTCATCAGTGACATGCGTTCCATTGCAATCGAAACCCAAGATCTATGAGGCCACGCTACATGGTCTGGGATCCCGCCGTGCCCCAATATGCCAGGAGGACCTGTCAGGGGGCGTCCAAAGCAAGCTCCATTTGTCTGCCTCTAGTAGACCATAGGGGAAAGGTCAGGGGGTTAGATAGGCCCAAGATTGTGTATGCAGGTAAACTGTGTATATTCATGTTGAATGCTTGGTCGATGTAATTCAGGACCCAATCCCAATACCTGGGCAGCTTGGGGCAGTGCGACAGCAGGTGCATGAGGGAGCCCATCTGTCCACATCCCCGCCAACGTTTTTCGGAACGCCCTCTGTTCCAGCCATGTATTCGTGCGGGGGATAAATACCAGTAGGAGGAAATTTTGTAAGTTGCCTCTGTGCCGGACCTGTCATGCGCTGTGTGGTCTATCCTATAGTAAATATCCTGCCATTCATTGCCGGAAAGGGGGCACTCCAGTTATTCCTCCCAGCGGAGCTGGCTCTTGGTCTTGGAGCGTTGGCCTCATCAGAGAGGAGAGCATAGATTTCATCAATACGATGTTTATCTTTGTCTTTGCATACTAGCCATTTTTCAAAACGGGTCAGGGGGCAAGAGGATTTGGATTCATATTCTGGAGACATCACCCAATGCCTCACTGGCGCGTACTGGAAAAAGTCTGTCGCCTGTGGCAAGTAAACCTGTTGCAGCGGGTCAAAAGGACTGACCCCGAGGGGATCAAAGAGCGAGCCCACCTGTTTGATACTATGTTTGCGCCAGTGCCGAAAAACCTCTGAGCTCATTCCCAGGCGGGAAGTTTGGGTTGCCAATAATCTACATCATCAGCGAGGGCAACGATGTCCGTTTGTGTTTGAGAGCCACTGCGTCCCAGATTTATAAGGTCGTGGCAGTTATCGGCGAGATGTATAGCCCCCATGCCCTATGTGTGCGAGGTAGCCAGATCTCCCGCTAGAAATTGGCTTCCGCTATCGTCTGGTCCATGAAGGACCAGTGCTTTTCTGATAACGGTTGATTCCACTCCAAAATAAAGCACAACTGTGCAACCTGAAAATACCGTGGATTTGGGGAAGCGCCAGACCTCCCTCCGGCTTGGGTCGGTAAATTTGCTGTTGGCGAAGGCGCTGGTTCTTGCCATCCCAGATGAACCTGTTGATGGGGAGTTGTATGTTTCGGAGGATCGTTAGTGATGGAGTTAGTGGTATGGTCTGAAATATAAAGAGAATCCTCTGGAGTATTGTCATTTTGACAGCAGCAATACGGCCAGACCATGACAACCCAGTGTGTTTCCATGCAGAAAGCTTCTTGTTGGTCTGGGCTATAAGGGGGCCGTAATTAACTGCCAGCGTCTTCGCCGGCATGGAGGCCAGTAGGATTCCTAGGTATGGTATAGTCTCCCCTACCCACACAAAGGGGAACTGTGCCTGCAGTGTGGCAACGAGGGGCATGGCGACTGAGAGGTTTAAGATCTGAGGTTTTTGGAGATCGATTTTGAATCCAAACACGTCGCTAAACTCCCTCAAGTAGGGACGGGAGCAAGGTTGACTGGTTTGTCAGGGACAAGATAATATCAGCGGCATAGAGGCTAATCTTATGCGTATCTGGTCCGAAGCGGATCCCTGTGACCTGCGGATTGTCCTTACCCTCTGCGCCATGGGCTCCATGTAGAGCGCGAAAAAAAGCGGGGATAGAGAGCACCCCTGACTGGTTCCCCGTGCTATGGGGAATGATGAGGACAACATCCCATTGACACTGACTGGGACCCTGGGGGCGCTGTAAATGCAGCAAATTCATGGTATGAGCCGGTCCCCGAATCCAAACCGGCAAAACGTGGCAAGCAAGTAAGGTCAATGTACTCGGTCAAACGCCTTTTCAGCGTCAATGGGGAGGAAGATGGCCTTCCTCTGTGGAAATGAGTCTTTTTAGGGTCTCATCGGTGCAGGGGTTCACCCTTATCTGTCCACTGGTCCTTAGACCAACAAAATAGAGTTTGGCACGGAAGCTGGAATATCAAATAACAAGTTTATTAATCACTCATGAGTGGAACTACATCAATACAACACCCTCAGGCGCTGTAGGAGGTAGTTCATGGAATACAGAAACCATGGGTCTTTTATACTGAGTTTTCTGCACTGGTAAGAATGGACACTCAAAATAGAAGGCAGAAGCATACACGGGAATAGCTATCGACTAACATGGGCACATAGATATCACATAGTCCGCAAAGTGGGAGGGGATACAGAACTGCTTACATCAGTAGCAAATGCTAGACAGTTACACTCTTGAACAGGTGCATTCTAGCAGCTACAGGCCTATCTGAGCTCATACATAGCTCTGACTCAGTACTGAAGGAGGTAACTACAGTTGATGACTCACGCAAAATAGAAAGGCAAGCAACAGTGAAGGCAGGAGAGTCACATGGGTAACAAAATGGATGCCACAACCAAAATGGCTTAGTCTCATGCTAACGGCAATTTCTTTCGATTCCCACAGACAATCCTTTTAGCATCAGCTGAAGACATCTCTATGATTTAGAAGGAGCATGGAAGATATCTTGCACATCTATTCTCATTAATTCATTAATCTCCTGGTCTATTACTAGTCGGGCATTTACATTCTTGGCATTTTGTTTGGCTGGTATGCATGAGGTACAGGTAGAAGCACAAAGGGAACAGAGCATCGGGCCACATTGTATACATAAACAGCAGGGAAAAAGGATCGCAACAAATATACATAGGGCTGATAATAGTTTCCAGCCCCAAGCAGTAAATATAGTCCTTAGCCATCCAGTCAAAGTCCATGTTCCTGAATCCTGATGGATTTCAGTGGCTATTTTGTGCAACTTGGAAATTGCCTCAAACTGAAGGGGCGTGGTCAGGGATATAGACACAGCAACTGCTTCTGATGATGCGGCATGCTCCACCAAGGTCTGCAAGGACCACGTCGAGGATCATCCGGTTTTGGAGCGCCACAATTCTCGCAATTTGTAGTTCTTCTGTGATATTTCCAAGTGCCATAGCTGTCTGATTGGTGACAGCCTCTACAACACGTGTCAGGCGCCTTATCTTTCTGCTGTTTAAGTCCGCACCAACAAAGAAGAACAGTCCCAAATTAAAGTCAGCATATTGCTGCAGTGCAGTATCGGTCTGATCCACCTTATCATGACTTATTGTTCTCTTTGATCGGCTCTTAGAAATGTAATTGTACAGTTTATAGTCTTTCGATCACAGAGTCTTTCGGCAGTCGATTTCTCCTCCGTAGGCATGTTCATCTCGATGTTTAACAACAAAACAGATAACACACTAAGGTCCTGGGCAGACGTTGGTTTCCTCACTGAGGTTGAAATGAGTAACTACTAAAAAGAATACCCCCTTTGTAGCTCAGGCTTTCACTACCCAGGACAGTGACTCAACCAGTCTTTTTCAGCAACAAAGTGTCTCTCTTCCGGGGTCGCAGCTGATATCGCGATGTACCATGGATCGTATGGTCCGGGAAGACTTCCTCAGGTTCTTCAGGTGACACAGCTCGGCCTCTCTCAGTATTCAGGATATCGCAGTGATCTTTCAGAGCAGCAGGTTCCACCAAGGCGGACGGCACCCTTTTGCAGTGGGAGGTATGGACCCAGTTCTTCTGATTGGTCACTCGGACTGCAGTTCTGGTTGCTAGAAGAACTTGCTCGGGTCCCCGCCACCGAGGTTCCAGACTGCTCGATCTCTGGAATACCTCCACTATCACCTGGTCACCGGGCCGCAGATCATGACCGTCACCTTGCGACCTGTCAGGAAGAGGTTCTCGAACCTGTTGATGAATAGAAAGCAAGCGGTCACTCAACTGAGACAAGTAGTCACTCATCAACACATAAGGTACATCATGTATAGGGCGTGGCTTAGGAATCCCCCAAATATTCATTGGCCTCGCAAAAACCACCTCATACAGTGTGAGGCCAGATCGTGCATCTGGTATCGATCTAATGGATAGCAATGCCAAGGGCTGTGCATCAGGCCATTTCAGAGATGTGGAAGCTTGTATTTTGGCAAGTTTTAATTTCAACGTGTAGTTGTAACGCTCCACCAAACCTGCTGACTGCGGGTGAAAAGCTGCATGAAATTTCTGCTTAATCCCCAATACTTTCAAGACATACTCAACAACTTGCCCAATGAAATGGGGTCCGTTGTCACTCCACAAAACTCGACAAATGCCAAATCTGGTGAAAAACTCCTTTAGGAGCACCTTTGCTGTAGTAAGAGCTGGATTATCTTTCGTAGCTTATGCCTCTATCCATTTACTGAAGGCACATACCACCACTAAGACATATTTTAGATTATTGCAGCGTTCAAGTTGTATATACATTTATTTGCAGAACCTCAAAAGGTGCAGTAGGTATTGCAAACCCTCCTGTTGGAGTTCGTGTTCCCTTTCCAGGACTATACTGGAGACAAATCAGACCAGACTGTTCTATCTTTCTAGCTGTGCCGGCAATATCTGGATGATCCCAAACTTGCATAAGTAGCTTTGCTGTTGAGGATGCTCCAACATGTGCCGGCCCATGTGCCATGTTAATCATGAGATGTAAATAGGCTGCGTCAATTTCCACTTGCTCATTTTTTGTATTCCTCCAACAGCCCTCATCATCCAATGCTCCCACCTTAGACCATTGGTCTAATTCATCGACAGAAGCAGATCCTTGCATGTCCAGCACCTCTTGCCTGGCATCATGCTAACGTTCAGCCTGTGACGTGACCACATAAATAGATGTAGTACTTCGCTGCATTGCAGTCTCACAGGCTGTGTGATCCGCAAAGGCATTGCCCTGTCCTATTTTATTAGTCACTTTCTTGTGTGCACTACACTTAATAATCGCTACTTTCTTAGGATATGTCAAGGCAGTAAGGAGATTGTGTACTAATTTCCAATGCACTATTTGTGTCCCATGCAAAGTAAGAAAGCCTCTTTCCTTCCAGAGTAGCCTAAAATCATGAGCAATTCCAAAAGCATATTGGCTATCGGTGTAGATGTTAACAAACAGATTTGTGCTAAGCTCACATGCTCTTGTTAGCGCTATCAACTCAGCTGCCTGAGCTGACTTCTATGGGATGCGAGCTGTCTTGACTACAGTCTGAAGTGTTGTAATCGCATAAGCAGCGGACGTCGTGCCATCAGGCAATTTCAAGCAGGACCCATCAACCCACAATACCCCATCAAAACTAGAAAGGGGCGTATCTTGTAGGTCAACACGGCCCTTTGTTTGTTCTTCAGTAAGGGATATACAATCATGTGACTCTTGTGACTGAGACTGAGGAGCTGGAAATCGCAATAGTGTAGCAGGATTCAAAGTCGAACATCTTTTCAGTGTGATATGTGGGACAAAAGTGTCAATTCATAACCTGTCAAGCGAACACTAGTCAAATGCTGTGTTTTCGTTTGATTTAAAAGGGCGTCAACTGAATGGGGCACTAACACAAGCAATCTATGTGACAAGACTATTCCCTCACTTTGACGTATGGACACGGCTGTCGCCGCTACCGCTCGAAAACACCCAGACAACGCACAAACGACTGGATCAAGGACAGCTGAAAAGTAGGCACAAGGACGCTGCTTATCACCGTGTATCTGGGTTAAAACCGAGAGAGCGCAACTGTCCCTCTCGTGTACATAGAGTATGAAGGCCTTAGTGTAGTCTGGAGGTCCTAATACTGGTGCAGAACAAAGAGCTTGACGTAACTGTTGGAAAGCATTCTGGCATTCAGTAGTCCATTAGAGGGGCATCGGAGTGTCTTTAGTCAAAAGAGCCAACAAGGGCTTAATGTAGGAAAAGCTAGGGATTCACTGCCTACAGATAGAAGTAAGAACAATCAGTGCACGAACATCCTTCTAAGTACGGGGCACAGGCGTGTCTAAAATAGCTTGAATGCAGTTTGGTGTGAGTGCACGTCCCTCCTTAGACAGGAGATGACCTAAGTAGGTAACCTGTTGTCTACAATATTGCAATTGCTTCTGAGAGACTTTGTGATGATGAGATGCAAGAAATGACAGTAATAACAGTGTTCCTTCTTCACACTGTTCAGGGGTATTAGCAGCCAACAAGATGTTATCGACATATTGAATAAGAGCCACCCCTTTTGGCACAGGGAAAGAATCAAGCTGCCTTTTCAGTGCCTGGCTGTAAATGCTAGGACTCTCTGTATACCCTTGTAGAGCTCTACAAAATCTGGATGAGCGATTATTCAAAGTGAAGCTGAACAAATACCCGCTGTCAGGATGAATAGGTATCGAGAAGAAAGCATTCTTCAAATCAATCGCACTGAATGTAGTTGCATTAAGAAGTGTTGTGATGTCAGAGACTACCGAATATTGGGGCACTACTATCTTGTTGACCTCTCTCAAGTCAATAATAAATCTATAAACCTTAGTATCAGTGTCTTTTTTCAAAATGGGAAGAATAGGGCTATTACAGGTATTGTAAGGAACTTCTTCCATAACCCCCACTCTGATCAAATCCTGAACAATGTGTATCAATGCTGCTTCACCTTCTCGAGAGGTTTTATATTGGGGCAATCGAGGCAACGAAGCACCTTCCTTCACTTGAATATGCACTGGTGGAATAACAATTTGACCCACATCGGTGTCTGATGTAGCCCACAAGGTACTAGGTAACAATGCCAAAGCATTATCCTCTTTAAGGAGACAAGACCTCTCAACCATTGGATAGTTGTCATTTAAAATGACACGCATACCTTCTGGAAAACAATGTATTGTAGCACGAAAATGTTTAAGCATATCGATACCCACAATGTTAGGTGTGTTAGGGGAAAGCAGAAATGGACATGTAGCAGTGAATTTATCAAGACTAAATGCAAGTGGTTGTGACAGTGGGCTAAGGGAAGGTGTCCCAACGAATCCCATCAATGTTATCATTGTGCCAGACAGGGGTGCCCTAGGAACAATTGTTTAGATGGAGCATTACGAGTAGCTCTTGTATCGACCAGAAAGCGATCAGTAGAACCCAAGATGTTTGCATCAACATAGGGACCCCGCTGATCTACTGTGACCTCAACCGGTTCCTTACCCCATCCTATGCATTCCTATGCATAATCAGAATGCTTAGGGCCATCAGCCAAGTAATCAGACATTTGGTATTGGTTGCACCTATCAAAGGTATTAAAAGATTTAGGAGTGTGTTCAACTGCCTCAGTTCTAGGACGGTTATCCATGCCTCCCCTATTTCCTGTGTTCCCTGGGTGGCCTCTCGTACTTCCTCTACCCGGCTGAGACTGCTGACCTTGCAAATGGGGGCACTCAGAACGCCAATGTCCAATCTCTTTACAATATGCACACTGATCAGAAGACAAAGTTGCTTGAGGGAAAGGGGGTACACCAGGGCGATACATCGCACGTCTACCTCTACCACCGCCTCTAAATGATGGACCATAGACTTGAGCCAACATAACTTTCGTTTTTAAATCCTTAACCTTTTTATCCTCCTTGCCTTTTGCTTCCAATTATTGACGCTCATAATACTGGGCCATAGTCAAAAGGGAGAAAGGGGAAGACGTAGTCCATGAACTCTCGCTGGCCTTTAGGCGACTAGCTATTTCTGGCAGCATGTTAGTGACAAATTTGTCAACGAACAGATGCTTACCCGTGTCATCTGTAAACGATTGCCCACTAAAGTCATGGAATGTCTCTTCGAACCGTGTAAAGAAATCAGAAACTGACTCATCCACTTTCTGCTTACAAGACGCTAATGTAGTCCAATCTATTTTCTTGAGGGGTATAAGAGTTGTCAACTTAATTACTATGGCTTTGGGAAGAGCTAATATCACCTGTTGTGGTTTCTGCGCAGGCTCTCTATCAGCATCTATTCCCTCTAAATGCACCCAAGTATCACCATAAGCTACATTATCATCTACCTTCCAAATTGATATCCACATATCTGGGGGTAAAATAAGGCCAAAGAACATTTCAATATCAGGCAACATCATAGTGCAGGAGCTAATAGCTCCTTCTACTTGTTCATAAAAAGCGGCTGGATTTTTGCGCAGATCAGGCAAAGCAGCTTTAAGAGCCACAACGTCTGCTCTACTCCAAGGGGTATAGACCCAATGATAAATAAAATATCCCTTTGCATTATCTGAAGTTGTATCGTCACTTGTTCCAGCTCCCTTTGGAGGAACATACAAAGGCGCAGCTTCACGCATCTGTTTTACAGTAACTACAGGATTACTAGCGTCTTCATCTGTCCCTGTAGCTTCTTGTCGCGCTGGGATCTGAACTGTTTGCTCAGCTGTAGCTTTACCAACTGCCTTTTTCTCTTCTTGTAGATGGAATGCGTCAACTCGCAATTTAACCACTCCCCTAATTAGATCGGACACCTGTGAAAAAAGAAAGGTGCCATCACTTAACTGTTTATAATCAGAATTTATATCAGAGGGCTCTAGAGCATTGGAATGTTGTCTAAAACTGAGTATTACTTCCCAAGTGAACGTCTCTACAAAATATAACTGCTCAAAATCTGACCATTTCTGAACCATTGCTATAATTTATGGAGCGGAGGCACTTCCACAAGCTGCTTTACGAGCAGTGTATCTAAGAGTGTCCTTATGTTCAGTAGTTAAAGTAGAGCGAGTCGTTCGCACAGCTTGCTTATCTTCCTCTTTTTCGTCTGAAGAAAAATGCCCTTCATCAGAACCTTCATTCTCAGGGGCTCTAGTGAATTTATAAGGGGCGGAGGTCTGTCTAACAAAATAGCATCAGCTTGAGGTTTATTAAGTATGGGATAAATGGGGTGCCTAACGGGGTACTGGGCAGATACCTCTAAATGACGCTCCCTTTCTGCTTTCTCGTTCATTTCCTTCATCTCTTTATTTTTCAATTCCAATCCTTTTTGATAAATGAATTTGCCCTGTTCTATTTCTGCTATAGCTTCCTCTCTCCTCACTCTCTCATTCACATCTTTTTCCCACATTCGTACACAATCAAACATATCTTGTCGACTCTTTCGTTTAAACAGACACTGCTCAACATACTGAACCTTCTTAAAATCAAATGACCCATTTACTGGCCATCGTAGATCAGGATCCTTTTTCGTATATTTGTTCCACAGCGTACTATACATTATGGAAGAAATACCATATTTAATATACATAAACCTATTCGGTGTCCCCTCTAGGGGAGCCGGCTGACTACTTTTGAGATCCACAATGGTACCTCCAAGACAGAAACACATTCTACAAAGTGTGCTAGGAGCAGGCATGCCAAAAATATTATAATAAAATGTAATATTATAGTCAAATAGTATTTATCCCAAGTATATCAAAAGTAGAGACAAAAATCTCCTCATTACCTGCCTTTGTTTATTGCAACAAACAAACAAAACCATAATCTTGGCCAAGCAAATCCAAAACAAGAGTGTCGCTTCAGCGACCTTACCAAACCAAAGTCTCCAACCTCCACCTGCCAAGCTCTGGGTCGACCTAATGGTCACTGCAGTACTTACACCAAAGGAGATGACAGTCTGAACCGGCCACCACCTGGAGGGTCAGATCGGGAAAAACGGAAAAGCATGCCGGTCTGCAAAGACAAAGGGTCTCCTTGTGCAGGGTACCTCCTCCGTAAGATTCCTGTTCTCCGTCAAGACCACTCCTTCAGACGGCTGCGTCTCCAATGAGCCCTACGAGTCGGGCGCTAAATTGTGAAAATTAGCCTTTTTAGGGGCTCACCGGTGCAGGGGTTCACCCTTATCTGTCCACGGGTCCTTAGACCAACAAAATAGAGATTGGCACGGAAGCTGGAATATCAAATAACAAGTTTATTAATCACTCATGAGTGGGACTACATCAATACAACACCCTCCGGCGCTGTAGGAGGTAGTACATGGAATACAGAAACATGGGTCTTTTATACTGCGTTTTCTGCACTGGTAAGCATGGAGACTCAAAATAGAAGGCCGAAGCATACACAGGAATAGCTATCGACTAACGTGCAGATAGATATCACTTAGTCAGCAAAGTGGGAGGAGAGACAGAACTGCTTACATCAGTAGCAAATGCTAGACAGTTACATTCTTGAACAGGTGCATTCTAGCAGCTACAGGCCTTTCTGAGCTCATACATAGCTCTGGCTCAGTACTGAAGGAGTTAACTACAGTTGGTGACTCAAGCTAAATAGAAAGGCAAGCAACAGTGAAGACAGGAGAATCACATGGCTAACAAAATAGATGCCACAACCAAAATGGCTTCAGCTCATGCTAACAGCAATTTCTGTTGATTCCCATACCTCCACGATCGCTGGATAAGGTCGGTAAGATGGATGAGGCGTTTCGTATTGTTCCATCACTGCCTCGCCAGGAGCAAGCCTGATTGGTCAGGGTTGATTAGATAGGATTGAGTCACGCCACTAAGATGTCTGTAAAAAGTTTGGCATCAGTGTTGAGCAAGGAGATGGGCCGATAGCCACCACAATCCCTAGGGTCCTTCTGGGGCTTAAGAATCACGGAGATGGATGCCTCTAACATTGTGTGAGGGAGCCAGATTCTAGGAAAGAATTGAACAGCAGGCAAGCTAGCTCTTCACAGAAAGTTTTATAAAGAATACAAAAAGGGAGTGGAGCCATCCGGGCCTGGTTTTAGAGGATTTAAGGCACGCAATCGCCGCCACCACCTCGCCTACTCGAATATGTTCGTCTAGCCGGGGGGCAAGATCTGAAGGGAGGCATGTCAGCAGGACCTCTCGCCTGTAAGCCTCAAAGTCTCCGGTCTGGGCATCTAAGCCGGCATATAGGACCCTATAGAAAGATTTGAAAGCCTTGGCTATCTCAGGGTCCATATGGACCTCCACCCCATTCAGAGTGAGAACAGACTCAACAGACCCGGACAATGCCTTGCCACGCAACCTATGCGCTAGCATGCGACTGCAACAATCTCCACTTACGTAGAATTTATGCTTAAGTCGTAAGAGGGGGTATTCCGCCCCGTCAAGGTCAAGGTGTTTTAAGAGAAGTTTTTGCTTCTCAAGTTCCTGACATACCCGAGGGGCCCCCGTGCATTTGTAGGCCAGCACTTAAGAAGGCTCCTGTGTGGGAGGAACTCTGACTGGAGCGGTCCATGTCTGTGTCCATCACTAGGTTGAAGTCTCACCCTATTAGAATGGCCGAGTCAGGGGAAGTAAGAGCCATCACCAGGTTATTAATATTAAAGGGTTCTTGCCTGTTGTTAGGTGTGCATACTTTCACCAGGGAGAAAGTGATGGCACCCCATTGCAATTCAATCACTAGGACCCTCCCCTTGACTTCCTGAATGTGGAATTTAACTTGCCGTGGAATTTCAGGGCGAGGAGGAGAGCTACCCCATTATTTTTTTTTGGGCCGTAGGGCCAATATTGCCGGGGGAACCAGCGTGATCTCATGCGGGGGTATCTTTGGCAAGTAAGTGAGTCTCCTGAAGCAAGCAGATATCTCCAACTACTGCTCAATAAGAGACAGCAGCACGCTTTACTGGGCAATGTAGGCCCTGAACATTTAGACTGACAATGCGAAAGTCCTGGGTCATGGAGCTGGGGCCTGAGTTTTGTACTTAATTTCCCCTCCCCTCCCCCCTCCCCCCCCCCAAGTCTCATAGGTAGGACGACGGACACTCGGATGGGGGGGCCCCGTCGAGGCTCAGCTGCCTAGGCCAAGGTAATAGCGGAGGAGTGAGAAATAAGAGAAGACAGAAAATACCCAAAGGAGAAAAATATTGTAACATTTGAAACAACAGAATACGACCAGAGTTCGTCAAAGCAGCATGGTTGGTGTGGAGAGTCGTCCAATCGTGGCATCCGCTGGCTGCGGGGAAAGAACTCCCAAGGGTCCACAGTCCCGTATCAGGCAGGGCATTAGAAGAGGCAGTCTTGCAGCCTCACAATCTCCCCGCTGCCACTACTCCGTCTCCCGACAGCCCCTAAACTGAATGCTGCTTCAGCTGATCCCTCTTTGTTTCAAGGCGCTTCTGAGAGGGTGGATTCCCCTGTGAGTGCTTGGAGCACCGATTGCCGTTCTTTGTTCATGGTGTCTGGTTCCAGCTTCGTTCTGATAGGGGCAGCCTTGACCCGCTTCTAGCCTTGCTGCTTCTGCCTTCTGCATTCAAAGGAGTGTGACTGTCCCTGCATTTCGACTGGGTCTTCAATATGGAGCAGGGCACTGTCTTCCTTAAAGGATCTCAGTTGGTGAAGCGTTCCATCGTGGCGAAAGATGATTTGTAGTGTGACCCCATGAGTATGTTATGCCTGCTTTCCGCAAGTGATCAGAAACCAGACTGCAGGGTGATCCGGCAGAGGCCCTGGTAGAGCACTGGGGAGTGGCTTTGGAACTGGAGGGGTTGTGCCTCTCTGGCTCTTTAGGGTGTCCTCCTTTGTTTGAAAATCATGTACGCACACCAGGATGTCAGCGGGGGTATTCTTTTCTGATCTGGGGGGTCCTATCCTATCGACATGGTCAAGCTGCGGCTTTGACTCACCTGCATGACCAAGTATGTGACGAAAGAATTCTACATAGTAGTCTCGGAGGTTAGCTCCCTCAGCATTCGTCGGTAATCCCCTGATGCAAATATTATTCCTGCAGGAACAATTATCCAAATCCTCATTGTGTGCCTGTAGATCCAGATGTTGCTCCTTAAGATGCTGGACTTCTTGCTGCAGCCACTCCATCTCTTCCCCTCGGCTCGTTTCTCGGTCTCCTAGTGCAGCCACTCTATCCCCTAACTCCTCAATATCGTGACAAACCTCCCGAAGGCTTGTGCCAACTCTGACTTCATGGATTGGAGGACTCCTCGAAGTGATGTATAGAGGGATTCCAAAAAGGACTTGGTGACAGGGACCTTCCCATCATCAGAATCCACCTTGTGTTCGCCTCTGGTCGCCGACTGTTTTTTATCCCAGGCTGTTCCCCCGTTTCACGAACATGTCTTTAATGGAGAGGTCTTTTTTTGCTCGGCTCATGGACATGGCATAGCCCTGTTGGAGCACACAGCCAAGAGATCCGCCCCAGCGGCGAGTACAGGGCCAGCTGCCTTGATGAGCTCCCCTTCATCACCTTCCTTACGGGAGCTGGGATTTGATGCACAGAAGGGCAGCCTGGCGCTGGACCCAGCCTCACCAATCCCAAGGAAGAACTGCAATATCTCTGCGGTCGGCAGACCGAGCCCCCAGTGTCACAGGCTGCTGTGCCGGGGCCAGTCCCAGTAGTGAGATCCAGGAGCTGCCAGAAGCTGATGGGGGAGACCGCAATGGCCCCTCTTACATTGCTCTCTGTAAGGCGGTCTAGGCCTGCAAGGCCACCTTAGGCTTAACCAGAGGATGAAGGCACGGGCTCCTGTCCATTCCCCTTACTTTCTCGCTGTCTTCTCCCAGCAGGTTTGTTGCATCTTTGTGGGGGTGGGGAGTCCTATGTGCTTCAGGACCTGGAATAAGTCCCACATGTAGTTGTAGCAAGAGCAGGGCCCAGCCAGCCGTCTTTCCCGCCGGGCCATACCGCGCTCCCTGGGTCTCAGTCGTGAGTCAACCATGTGGAACTAGGAAGCACCCTGGGCCTGCCTACTCTCCAGCAGCGCGCAAAGCGTGATCTCCCCAGCTTCCATTCCTGATTCAGGCTTTGGCCCAGCGCCCAAACCTTGCGGGGGGAGGGGCCCCAACATCAACCTCCCTGGATCAGTGGTGGGAGGGGACTGGGTCAAGCCACTCCCCCGTGCACAGCGCGGCCTTCTCACCTTCCCGTTGGCCGGGATTGCAGCTCTCTGGGCACTCCGCAGGGGCCTCCTGACACAGACCCGTCCCTCTTCTTGGGGCCTCTTGACGTTCTCGGCTGTTCTCATGAGGCCGCCTGCGACGGGGGGACGGCCCGTCCCGTCGTCGCCCCTCTGGTGCCCACCTCAGGGCCTCTGCATGTCGCAGCTGAGTCCTCACGGAGCCAGGCCGGGAGCTGTTCCAGGCAGGCCTGTCCGCTGCTGATCTGCCCTTACAGGTCTCTGTAGGCCCAGCCGTCAAAGTCGAGATCCAGGACTATCGGCCAGCGCCTCTGCTGAGAGGTAAGCCTTCCGCTAGCTGTGGGGCCCCTCGGGGATCGTCAAAGTGGGCTGGCTTAAAAGTGGTGCTACAGTGGCGGCGGCGCGGAGAGACTGAAAAGCACGTCTCAGCCATCCACCATCTTGGACACTCCCCTTTTGCCTTTGCTTTTAAAATCACTAGTTATGATGTGTTTCTTAACGGAGCTGATCCACATATTCAACACTTTTCATGATGCTCCAGTGGCACCTTGATTTGGTTCTCACCCATCTCATGGCACTCTTTGAACTGATGCACAGCTGCTCTCTAAGTTTGTTAAAAACAGTGTTCTTGCCATTACTTCAGCCCAGTGAGTATGCAGATTCCAGGTCTTGTGCGTGCAACAGCTGTCTACATCCTCCTTTCTGGACAAAGATTGCATTTTTGCCGAAAGCAGTGACATCCTTTAACATGGAGCAATCCATCCTCTTGCCAGCATAATCTACGGTTCCTCTCCCGGTCCTTCTGAAGAGCCTTATGTTCCGAAGGATGTATGGTGGCCATTAGTTGGGTTACCGCTGGTGGATCCCTACCTGTTGCCAGCCAGTGACACTCGTTCTCCACTTGAGGTCTCTCTTCAAGTTTGACTCCGACCCCAGCAAAATATTTCACACCACATCCGGTGCCCTGACTGATGCTGCTAGCCTGAGTCCCTACACAAGTACTGACACTGGAAGCGGAGCAGATAGTTTTATTTGACTCAAACTCATCCGCAACCCCGGTCTCCTCGCTATGCTATGTGCGGATTTCTAAAGCACGTAGCTACCCGAAGGCTCCCAGCGCTGATTGAGACAGGATCTATGCATGCATGGATCATGTAAACATGGTAGGATTAGTGATTAAAACCAAGCGTTGAACTGTTTCCTAAACGGTGTTTCATTGTCTCGGTTTCTTAGTTCTTCGGGCATTGTGTTCCACAGCTTAGGCACAAGATGTGAGAACGATCTTCCTCCGCATCTGGTCCTTTGGATTTGGGTATCTTCAGGAGTCGGAACCCTTTTACATATGGTAATCCATCACCGTAGCTGGTTCTCCAGACAGACTTAATTCTTGCAAAAAAGTAGCAACGCCCTTCCACATAGGCCAATCCATCACCTTGCCGGCTTTCTTTGCTTGCTTCTCCCTTCCAATGAGGAGGGTCTGCTCCATTGGCTTGACAGTAAGAGAGCCCTCAATTTTTACATTGATAAGACCAGAAACCATTGAGTGGGCTTCTATGAAGGAAAAAAGGGGAAAGCCGTGCAATAAAGAACAGTCTCACGATGGATTGTTTTATGCATTAAGGTTTGCTATGGGATAGCTAAAAAGCAGCCCCAAGAAGGCTTGCGTGCGCATTCCCCCAGAGCAAAAGCTGCTGCCACTGTGCTGGCGCACGGTGTGCCATTTTCTGACATTTGCCAGACAGCTATGTCGGCGTCCCTTCACTCGTTCACAAAGCCCTACTGCCTGGATAGTCTGGTTCGGCGAGACAGGCGCTTTGCCCTACATTTCCTGCCAGATTTCCTGGTCTGAGCCATTCCACAGACCCACCACCTTGGAAGTGCTTCTTTGGGATCTATTCACCAGCTGAGAAATCTGTGGTTAGATGACTATCCGAGTCCATTATTAAGATCCCAATCTATACATCTGCACACTGGCATATTCCAATTTCTGTGAGTCCCGCATCAGACCACGTGGACAGAGATAAAAAAGAAATCGACTTTCATACACGGAGGTGGCACAGGTATAGGGACTCACATGTCACAACTGGAGCAGAGCGGATCGGACGCCAACTCTGAGCCAGGCGACCACCTACTGACACGCAAGGGCATTGCTATGGACAATTTTCCAGATCCAGTTTGGCCCGTGGATGTGTTCACAAGATGGTGAATCTCTGTGAGATAGTCTCTGCCAGAAAAGGTTTACAGAAACTTGTTTGTATAAACATTACTGTTATGTAAAAGTAATGGAAGGAGTAAGGGCGCCAGCAGACTGCCTTTTACAGATAATTGTTTTTTAGTTGATTAAATAATTTGCTGCAAACAGGAACCCAAAATTAGTCATGTCAAATTTTCTTACCTGTGACAATGAAACAAACTCCTAAAAAGGGCAGTTAGTTAGTTAATGTTTATTTCAGGATAGTCGTTCCATAAAACATACAATAATTTATTAAACATTTCTATTTTAAAAAATGAGCGAGCACATGTGTATTTTAACGTAGTTAGTGTGGCAAAAAACATACAATCATAGTAAGCAAAATAACCAGAAATAAGCTTTCATTGGTAAATTATGTCAACTATTCCGAGAAAATTGTCATATTAGGTACTAGTACAGTTCCTATGTTCCCTCTATGCTGACTGGATGTTCAGACTTCCTAAAGAATCTAGTGGAAGGATTAAAATAGTACGCGCCAAGAGTTAGCTAAAAAATTGGGCAAGTTTGGGCTATGCTGTCGAAGAAATGGCCAGAGAAAAGTAAGTATGACATTTAGGCAGACTGGAAAAATGGCTAATTAGGCAGCTCACCTATGTCAGGCTACAGTGTCAGTGTGCAAAATAAAAACAAGGGAAAATAATCTAAAAATAAGTTGCAGCACCTGCCCGGCTAATCTGGTGCTCACTGAAAGTGCCAGTGCAAATAATATGATTCATAAATGGTGTACAGGCGATCAAGGTTTTTAAAAGTCAGTTAAAAGAAATAAAAGAATTGGAAAGGTGGGCCGGGCTGGTGATGAGAGAGGGAGCTGCTATGCTTGATGTAGACTGACCTCAAGGCCAGCCAAACAGATCATCATGACTTACATTTTTTAATATTTTTCTTTCCTCAGCATCCTTACAGCGAATAAATATTTACCTAAAGTAGCCTCTTTGTGAATCGATGTGTCTCTCTTCCGCACCCTTAGATCTTTCTGGTGGCGTCTAATGGCTGGCTGGTTAGACATTTAATGTTCAAATCCTGTCCTGTCAGCATTTGCTGGTCACGCATAGTGAATCTGTACCCAGATTTGCATACGTTAAGGGCTGTGGATTTCCATGGATTGCACCCTAATTATAATTACACAGCGTCTTCTAATGAAAGGTGGCTGGTTTGGTGATAAGCATAAAATGCGACGTACCTTCCACACTCAAAACGAAGGTAAGCTGTAAAAAACAAAAAGGTAAAAATGCTGTACTTTGCCATCATTAAAAAGAACAGCAATCACTGAATTTGAAGGTGTTGCCAAAATATATGCATGTGGACACAGATGCACACACTTTATTACCCAATAGTGGTTTCCTCTGGGTAGTTCTAGTTAGGACCTCTGTAGAATTCCGCTGAGTTACCTAAAAACTCTGAGATTCCTTGGATTTCCGCAAGCGGCGGTATTTCAGTACATCGCGAAGCTCGCGCCGGGAGCTTTTCTTGGAGTAAAATCATCACGAATGGCACTATGTGGCGCACCAGAGGGCTGTACTACTTCCTGCTGCTCTGGTACATTTTCTACTCGAGCTGCAGCTTTCTGAACGCAAGCAGCAGCTGTCTCAACATGTCGGGACTTGACCTAGTGCTCGATTTTCTCCCTCCCACTCGCAAACTTACTTTGGCGAGCCGTGCACAAATAAAAACTCCATCACGTGGCAGTTTGCAGAATTTTTCCAGAACTCCACACTCCCGGCGGAGTTGTCAAAGCTCGTTGAACTCCGCCAGCGAAGCAGAGTTTACTGCCCACCCCTAAAAAGTAGAGAATGAGACTGCCCCAGTGCTGGAAGTGGGCTGTGCCCCCGGTGAAAGTGGGCTACTAAGGTGGAGAAAGTGGAGGGGTCTCCTTCGAAAAATATTGGGCACAAGCACTTTTTTCCAAATACAAATTGATCACTATGTGGTGTATAGGAAAGAGGCTGATATAGGGAATTTGTGGAGTGGTCATATCCATCAGAAAGAGGGTTATTGAAGGTAAATAATACTTATTCTGCCCTTTTCTGATAATTGTTGTGGCTGCTACCTATAAAATTACTCCAAAATTGTCTGCACTTCGACATCTCTGCGGGAACCAAATTTCGGTGCCCTCGAGAAGCTCATGCTTTCTTTGTTGCAGTAAATAATTGGTATTTTACGAGGTAAGATACTGCTGTTGACTGTCTGGTTTACCTAGGCTTTCTCGCCAATATGCCATTTTCTCTTGTGCCTCAAACTGCACCCTCTTCGTTATAATAGAGTTTAACATTTTTCCTTTTTGTTTATTTTCTTTTGGTGCACATTACTCCCCTCTAATACTTCTGATTACTGCCACGAGTTCACCTTATTGAATTTGAAAGTAACATATTTTTATGTTTTTTAATTTTTTTATTCTTTCCTAGACGCTATTTAAATAGGACAGATGAAGATGAGTTGGAGAGCAACTCTTCCTCGGAGAACGGCTCCTCCTTGGAAGGCACTCTTACAGACTCTGCTATGCTTCGTCGGCGGACACTGGCTGCTGCTGCAGAAAGAAGGCTTCAGATGCAGCAAACCTCCTAGTAATCTACCGGGAATTAACATACTTAAATCCAACACTTCCCATGACAGCGAGCGCCTGTAAAGCACCAAACTCCTGCAGTGCCTGCATCCCCGCTCTGTAAAGCATGGGCTGACAGTGTTTATACAGCTGACAAATTGGATGATTTGTAATATCTTAAAGGACATTTACAAAGGAGTTTTCTGGCAATGCGTGCATGGTTTTCTTTTGCCAGGATCGTGCTTTTCAAGCAGGGTGATTGTAGGACAGGTGGAAGACTGGGTTGCAGATAAATAGATTTTTAATATAGGTCACACAAAAAGCTTTCATTTGCCTTGAAAGGTAAGGATATCCATATTCAAATTATGTAACAGGTTGACAGATCTCGCCACATTTTACGAATAAACAACCACAAGCATATTGGACAGTTTGTCCATATACTGTTACTAGAATTGAAATGACCACAGCAGAGGAAGACCTTGTGCATAAGAGGCATCTAATCACATCATAAAACCAAAACAGCCTAGTGCACAATGCTGCAAGAACTTCATCGTAGTGAGAGCGTTTACTGACCTCTAAGCTGCAACTAATTGTATCTCCTAGGAGACAGAATTTGACAGTGTTACATTGTATTACACTTCTGTACCTTCATAGATTGTTTCATTGTTGGAGCACATAGGAACCAAGATCTGTTTGGATTTCAAGACGCAACACTTTGATATTCTTTAGACAGATATGTTGCGAAGAGCAATGCTTATCTGCTGCTTGCATGAACTATGGAACGTGTGTGAATTAAAAAAACAAAAACTATTATACACATTTGTGATTTTCAGGCAGTGTTCAATTCTTTAAGAGGAATTTCCAAAGCAAAGTTTATAACTTGACAATGAAAATAAAACTATGTATAGAAGTTGACAAAATCATATTTTTTTAACCTGTGTGGAAGTTGGTTTGCATATTTACTAGTACTGTGGTTCATACATGTAGGATACTGGAAGCCTTTTGATGCCACAGTTCTGATTTTGAGGATCATGGTCTAAGTAGTGTAAGAACAAATTTTCCTAACTCTTATTTGTCCGTTCTTTGTGTACTCTAGTTGTGAGTGCTGGGGATTTGCAAGAATTGCTCATGTTTAATACACCTCCTAAATAAATAGTTATGTCCTAGCTATTTTAGGTTGTTGGCTACCTTCTGATTTTGGGAACTTCTTCCTCTCCCATTCTCATTTATGGTCTTCTGCTAGTAGTGACCTTAACCAATGAACGAGTTTTCTTGCACAGTTGCTGGGCACTGAGTTGTAGGCAATATCGACCTAGATATCAGTGGGAGGGCACTCTTTTTGTTAAGGATAACGGACTGAATGCAGAGTCTGTCAAAGCCCTCCAATTAGGTAGAGCAGTTTGTTAGGAGTGTTTTGAAGTCTCCTAGCCAGATGGGACAGTGTTATGGCACTTTTTATTTCTGTAAAGACATGTTACTTATAGTAAGTTCTAGCGAAGGATCACCTTTTCCTTAGAAGAGGGGGGGAGTGTGGGTTTAAGTAACCAGAAACTTAACAGACACAGATGGCAACCTCAGGAAATAGTGTGGTGCGCAAGTTGAGATCAAGAACGTCTCTTTATTTATTACACATTAAATATATTGACTTCTTTCTTAAGGGATGTCAACCATTGTACAATAAAAGTGAGTCCAATTTGTTATTGTTGTTACTGTGCTGTTAAGCCCCTTGCAACCCTCACTGATGATTTGCTGCACTTTAGAAGTCCTGATTTATTTTTCTTCATACTGCGCTAAACTGAAATTTACTGATCCTTTTTGCTGTTTAATTTACCTCTGTTCTTTCTTTTATAATTGTAATCATTTAGCAGTTGTTTGAAGGATTATCATTTCTAACAGTCACTTGGAATTTTTGGAAAGTCACTTTTCCGCCACGGTTAAGTCCCACCAGTTTTGTCATAAGGAGACAAAGACATGACACAATTTTGTGTCTTAATCTTTACCTCCCACCCCTTTAAGATCCCACACAAAGCTACATAGGCCTTAAATACCTTGTATGTCTTTGTACCATAGAACTGTTATTTCATTAGTTTCATGGTCCCTCTAGCCTCAGGTAAACTTAATTTCTTTCTAAAATCTCAAAAATTTTCTCTGGCTCCTGCAGATCGTAAGTTGCATTTATGACATGACAATGTATGATAAGTCTGTTACTAATAGGAAGACAGCAGCAAAGTAGATCTGCTAGAAAGGGATGTTTAACGATACAGCTAGGAAGTATCGTCAAACAGCGCCTGCCTTTTCCACGCCTGCCTTTTCCACGCACGCCTTTTCCACGCAGATGGCTTTACCACGCATGGTAAGTATTAATTAAGTGAAACCCCTAAATATATATCTAACCTGCCTTTACCGCTCCCCTTCTGAAACCCTGAGTTTACCTTTTTACCCTTACCACCCTTTACCACTACCTACCCCTAAAAGCTAAAATTACTCTTACCACTCCTAAATCCTGCTTACCGTACCAACACTTACCACAAGTGGTAAAAGGCACAAAAAATGTACCTCCGTGGTAAAGGCATTGTGGTAAAGGTAGCGTAAAGGCTGTCTCCTCGAGAAATAGATGACAATTATTAATTCGAAAGATCTGGCTTTTAGTGCACCCTTGAACATGTTTTTGCTAGGAGTTTTGTCAACAAATCTAGATGCCTTCAAGGCTTTGGTTGCTTATTTCAGCTAGACTGCTCTCTTAAAGCAAGTAAAGATTTCTTGAGTACATACGTTTTTAGCTCATAACGCTAACAGTAGAAAATACGTTGTGCAGTTTAATTGTTAATGATGCAGAGGACTGGATATCTAACTCCTCCTTTAATTTGGGAAGAAATATTGTGGACTTTATATAACACATGGATTTGAAGAAATACGCTGCAAATTTACAACAATGCACTATAGATACACATTCAGACTGATTATATTTTTTTAAACTGTCCCTAAAAGCCTTACTCTGCAAAGCTGTTATCAAGTGCTAATTATTTTTTGATTCACTTTTGCTGAGATAAATAAATGTGCTTTTACATAGAGATAATCGTTTGATCAATGTTACCTCTATTAATTTGCAGAAAATGTCATTTTGTTATCCTTTGGTTTGCCATATAGCTTGTTCACTGTGCCTTTCTATCTCCATCATGTGGGGTTTCTCCACAGCGTTCCTAGTGGCATCAGAACTAACGAAGACGCAGCTCTTCAATGGGTATTAACCCCAACACACTAGTATGTATCTGTTGCCTAGCTCCTGAATTGAAGTATCGCTTCTGAGGCTCCTGACTGTGGGCAGGGCTCAATTACTTTGCAGCTAATTTTGAGCTGTAGAAGTTTACTCATATGCTTAGAATAATCCTTCACTCTTGGGGTGATCTTAGGGGAACTTTACACTTCATTAAAAAGTTATGATCGCTCATCCTCATTCTTGCACTAGTGTAGGCACAGAGCTCATAATTCCTACCTAGCCTGTAAAACAAATGTGGTTTCAATTTGCTGCCAGGATCCAAAACAAACACTTGCAAGTGCCAATGGGTCCCACTTTTTGGGCCTATTGGCTTTGTCCATGCTGTTTGTCGATGTTGGGCAGCATTAGCAGAAATAACTTTTTGCCAGTGCTGTTTAGCATACGATAAAAGTTAACAAAAACTACAAAGGTAGAAGGCTACGTAATTTGGTAGGCACACACCTGCATCACCACACATACACGTGCGTACCAAATTATGTGGGTGTTTTTTTTTTTTTTTTTACTAGTGTGAAAGTGCTTTTTTTAGGTTTCTGTAGGGCATTATTGTTGGAAAGCTACCTGTCCAACCATAAAAGAAAATATTTCAAAAAAAGAAAACAAAAAGCAGGATTGGGTTGAGGGGGCAACAGAGGAGCAGCTGGGTGATGCAAAGTGGAGAGCGGGCAGGTATAATAAAATATAAATAAAGCCAGTGTTTTGATGTGATAGGGGAGTAGTAAAGCAGCATACGATGGAGAGAGCAACACAGAATGCAGGGGAGAAGCACACGAGAGAGCAGCAGTTAATGGCCAGAGTATCAGAGAACATAGGGGATAGATTTTGCTGGAGAGAAGGACAAGAGACCAAGATCTAGAAAACACATGCACTCAGATGGAGTGGTTAACCAAAAAGAAAAAAGTAGTTTCCTAAAAGTGAGCAGTGGAAGGATACAAGTCAGCCACTTAAAATGATAGTTATGGTAAAGGAGTTATGCTCCGGGGAAGAAACAAACCGAAGAGGAAGGCAAGCCACCACTGCGAACCAAGCAAATGAGTCACAATAAAGTCAACCAATGGTATGCAATGTGCAGGCTGTTAATGCACTGCACGTTCTTGTTTAGATCCACAAAAAGCCTATCTTAACTCTCAGGGAGTGTCTGGTAAGCGGGACCTAAGGAAAAGAAGATGGCCTAAAAGCAAAAATGTTGTTTTGGTCCTAAAAGAACAAGGACATAGTAGTTCCTCGCACTGAAGGGACTAAATACTTGTTTGTAAATGTGCTTGTCTAAGTTAAGTCAGAAACATTAGTTAACGGGTGAGTGGGCTGGCCTACTGGCTTGCTATAGTGGACAGAACAAAACTGGAAAAAAAACAGACCAATAGATTAAAAGGGCTGGCTTCTGCGGGGATAGCAGGCACTGTGAAAATCAAAAGGTCTTGATTAATGCCAGACCTAAATAAAAAAATAATGGCTGCTCTCGACAAGCTTTTACCGATGCGGAGTTTCATGAGTCAGGTTCGATTTTGAATCCCGCTTACCCAGATATTCAGAGTCAATAATGGGAAATGTGACGGAGTTGTGGTACAGAAAAGTGGAGACTGCTGCTGCTGATGTGGCAACTTCTAAATGAAGCAATACACCCCCAAAACAAATTGTGCAGGGGTTAGGCATTGGTTCAGTTGAGCTATGCGGCATGGGGAGCTCATCCGGGCATGTTTATTGTGCAAGCATCCAAGGCAAACAAGCACTCTAACTAGTGAGTACCTGAACTTTTATATTTCCATTTAAAGCACTGATCCAATGTTATACAGCATTTACAATATCTGGCTACCAGGATGACAATGGAGCTCAGCGTCAAGAGTCGAAAGTAAACTGGAGTAGAGGTAGGGCTCGAGTAGAGGTTAGACACTGGTAGATTGCTATTTGCATAGAGTGGACGACGTCTACCCTGCTGCAAAGCTGGCCACTATCAGCGTAAAAAATATGTAAAACCTAGGGCAACTTTTAAATAATTTCTAGCAGTTTATACAATCTAAAAATAGAAATAAATATGGAATAACACAGGCACAAGTTGTCTGTGAGAAAAGATATAAAGATATTTTGAACAGTATTTTTATTTATATATAAATTTGGCAATCTATTTCAAAATGTTAAAAACAGTTCCATACTATAATCACAGTATCATTAGGCATGTCATCAGTAACCTTTCATTTATACACCATTTGCATCTGCAGTCAAACTGAAAAAACACACACACACTGAGTACTAACTCAATCAGATGTGATCAAAGATAAATTCTGTAAAACGAATGATATCTGAGGTGTGTATTAGTCACTATTGATACAATATTATTGTCAACAGTAGATTCTTTGTGTGGCTAGTTGACTAATGTCTTCCAAATTAATCTGTGTGTTTTAACAAAAGATCGCCCTTTCAGGAAAGCCACTAATTAACAGTGTGAAGTACCTGCAATCACATGTGCCTAGTTAGTTTACCTCGAACGATTGCATTGAAAAATGAAACCTCGGATAGTTCACGATTTGTCACCAACACACTGGATACCGAGTTAGAAAATCATTGGAATGTGCCAAGAGAGTAAAAAAGGTAAAAAGTATATCCAAAAGATTGGAAAAAAAGAAGAAATCAGCAAATACCCAAGGCTGTGAAACTTAAACGAGCATTGGTGCTTAAGACAGAATACCAATACAGAAGAAAGAAAAATAGATCCTTCCTATGTTTGATGGATTAGTGTGCTTACTGTGTGTGATGGATGTGATTCAATACCCTGCAAAGTTGCTACATTTTTGGGCTTGGTAAAAAAAAACCTCAGTAAATAGTACACGAATGTCCTGTAAATAGACGAAAGAAATATAGATACTGTAAGCATTCTCGGTTGTGTGAGAAAGTAACATAGTCCTGCAAGCAATCTGGAAAAGGGGCATGACATTTCAGTCTATAAAAATCTGAAGAGCTCATGGCATGTCGATTGATGAAAAAATTTAAAATTAAAAATGTAATGAATAACAATGGATAAATAACAAGTCGAAAAAAACAGTAGTAAGAAAGCCACCTGTGATCCTGTATTCATAGGTGCACATGGCTATAAACTGAACATGGTGGCCAGAAGACAGTTTTTCATGGTGTAAGCGGTCCAGCAAGCATAAATACTGAACTTGAGCCCCTCCTAGTCACCGTGTATGGTGTGGTATACTGCAGGCATCACAGTAGGTGAAGATGATAAAAAATAAAGAGACTTTCCGCGTAGTGCCACGTTCCTTTCCTACTTCTTCCTGAATTCACAGAAACATGCAGAACTCGTTCCAGTGTTGTTTTCTGACACCAGGACACATTTAGAAACCCCTGCTCGTTGTCTGCGTTGGTTCAAAGCAGCAATGGGGAAGGGGCTTATCAGATTACAGCTGTACCCCATAGCAAAAGCCAGAGTTAAGTGGCCAAAAGGCCTCTGTTTTTTGTTGGAGTATCATGACTGGGAGCTATGAGGAGCCTTACACCTAGATGCAATGGAAGGGAAACAAAGGCTCACTTCTTATAACTTCACAGGTACTGTGCTTTTGACTTTGTTCAGTCCCTGTATGTAAGAGAGGTGCATACACTGTAAGAATGTCAGATGTGTTGTTCGCCCCAGTATTTACACAAATAACAATTTAAATGCCACTATTTTGTTTTATTATTTTTTATAATGCTTTAGCACTACTTCTCCCAATGCAGGGTTTCGGAGCGCTTTACATCACATGTACAGATTCTACATTGACAGTAAATCTTGTGTGTACATCAATATAAAGCATGTGTTGCGTAAGACAGTGAGGGTTACAAGTTGTAGGAGCCACATGGCCTTCATTCATAACTGTGCTATATTGGAAGGATTACAATTTATGAACTGCAAGTAACCAAGGGATCTCTGTGTTAAAAGCAGTAACCCGTGTACCCATTTACATAAAATAAAAATCTGTCATAATGCGCTTAGCAGGAGACATATTAACCCTCTATGGTACTTTGATTCAAAACTAAGACTAGGCAAAACAAAGATCTCCCCAGTAAATGTTTTCCCCCAGAGCAATTTTACCTTTATTATTATACCCTGAGATTTAGCTGGCACACAAAGATCTCTGCAGCAGATGCCTTAACCCCATAAGAGATTTTAAAATAACGACATTGCAACCAATTAAGCAGAACAGATTTACTGCCACGTTTCTTTGTTGCCTACTTCTTTATGGCAGAGTTTTTAAAAAATGTATGAGTTCTCTTGTTGGGGATTTCCATGCATAGTCATAAGCACTGAACAGTCCTGCCCATGTGTGGGGACCCCGGATAACTTCTAGATATGTCTTCTTAAGTGGATATTCTTTGCCTTTCTTCAAGAAGGCCTGTAAAAACACTTAAGAGACAAATAATGCAGGCCAAGTACATAGGCTACACTGGTCAAAGTCTTCATGAAGTGAAAAAAGTGCCAGTACATTACATTTGAAAGGAATTTGAAATGTTTTACACACATAATGAATCTCCTTAACAAAACCCATTTTTATGATAGAGATGAATGAGAGCAGGACATAGTAGCCTCATAATCTGCTATTTTATGGCTCAAAAATAGAGGCGGTGCCTTTAAGAACTCATAGACCACCAGTATCCCATCATGCACAGCTGGTGGCCGTTACTTCAGTTCTTTTTTCTGGCTCCTGCTGACAGGACCCTAGAGCATTGAATTTGGCCAATATTTGTTTTTTCTTTTCAAAATTAACTTCTGAATTCCACTTACAACTGATTCACTTTGTCTTTGGTCTTTCTCTGCCTCTGTCTGCCTTTACCGACCGGAATTATTGGATTTTCACTTCAAAAATGCCATCTCTTTTAGATAATTGTCCAGACTGTGTCAAAAAGAAGGCCAAGACTGATCCTCACAGAGTATGTGTACTCTGTTTATCTGAAAGTCATGTTCTTGACTCTTGTCAAATTTGTAAAACATTCTCCAGGCACACTATTCGCGACATAGAGAAAATTCGCCTTCTGGGAGCAGAAGAGTGGCAAAAGCAGAAGGAAGGTGGGACCTCAGGACAAGGAGAGGGTCGGTCCTCTTCCAGGGCTCTGTCATCAGCCTCTAGGGGACTTCCTAAAACAAAATAGTGCTGAAATACACTGCCGGTCCCAGTCGAGGACAATGACGTCGAGAGGAGGTAGGGCGCCAACCTGTTCACTGTCAGCCTACAGATTGACGTCGACGAAACGCCGGCAGCGGAGACCAACGTTGACCCATAGACACAGGTCAACTTTGAGAAGCCCGGTACAATCAACGTCATGCAGGTCACTGTCAAGCTCATAATCTGCATCGACACACCACCACCGTCGATTGACGTCGAGACCGGATCCGACGTCGATGAGCAGATTGACGTTGAAGGGGAGAAGGTGGTCTACGTCCCGTTCTCGATCTTGTCCTCGTTCACACAGGCACAGTCCATGACGCTCCTCAGGAACTTTCAGGAACTTTCAGGAACTCCCATCATCATCACCACCATGCATGAATGTCTTGCTCAAGGCACACCAGAGGCACTTTCTCTTCAAGCACGGGGAGGTATACTCCAACTGTCTGCGACTCTCCACCCCTTCCCCCCCACCACATTTCACCTGTGGATGACATCTCTATCTTTCAGGAGGTTTTGGTGAGAGGTGCTTCAAAATTGAACATTCCAATGTCAACACAGACACCTATAACATCTATTATTTTTTAGACCCTCCAGCATCAAGCAGCTTCTCTCCCTTTGCTTCCACTGGTTCCAGTTCTCTTAGAACCGGCTATGGACCTCTTCCTTACTCCATTTTCTATCAAGTCAACTCTATTTCAACTGCGGAACAAAATACCGAGAAGGACCCTGTCTTCCGGCACACAGACACAATATCGGTCTGTCATAGTAGTGGCTGTGAAAAACAAGCCACGGCTCCTACCTCAACAGTCCCACCTGACAAGGAGAGCCACATACTCGACTCAGTGGGTAGGAAAGTCTGCAACACGTCAGCAACTATAATGAAAGTGGACCGTACCACAGCCTTGCTAGGCAGATATGATAGAGCGCTGTGGGACTCCAACAATTCATGGACTCTCTAGAGACAAGAGAAGATTTTAATGAAATTCTCACAGAAGGTCTCATGGCTTTTAACCAAAATTATTAGTGTGGCAGCATATTCATATCTCCTGGCAGCACACGAGTACTGTTAGGGAATTGCCCTCTCTTTGACACTCTTGGCTTGTAATTACATTTCTGAAGCCAGAATCATAAAAAGGATTCTCAATCTCCCATTCTCTAGAACACCTCTCTTTGGCACTCACACCGACGAGGAGATGGCCAGGATGAAGGAGAGATGGAGACGCTAAGGGCAGTCAGCTTGGGGAAACCAAAGGAACAATGAAAATCGTTCAGGCCATTCCAATGCCATTATTCATCACAGAGGGTGCAAACCCCTTGTTGGTATCCGAGGCACCGGTCGGGAGTACAACATCAGTACCAACAATCCTATCAGCTCTATCAAAAGAGGCAGGCTAGGGGATGATCAAGCCAGCAGCTTGCACAAGGAGGCAAGCAACCAACAGGATCGAAGCACTGAATCTTTTCTTCCCCCTCTCCCTACTCTGGTAGGGAAAAGCATTCAACATTACCTGGAAGAGTGGCAAAACAACACTCAAGATGCCTGGGTGTTGAATATTGTTTGCAGTGAATATTCTCAGATTCACCAGCCCTCCTCCGTCAATACCTCTGAAACCATCCAGGTGCCAACTTCAACATTATAATTGGAGGCCAACATTCTCGCACAGATCCCGGAAGTCCTCATCAAGCGGTCTCACTTAAGGACCAAGATAATACTAGGACAGATTAACTTATGAAATTCGTAGGCCAGATGGTACACCCAACCTCTCCTCTTTGAGTTTGGCAGCATGACTCCTAAACCAGTGCAGTACGGACACTTGAACCTGCTGCAAGACTGCATGGAGAACCACAGAGAAGCAAAGCGGCCTTCCACACGTTCCGCCTATGCCTTCAAATAGAATCGGCATATGGTGTTCATCTAAAAATTAGACCCTCACTCTTACCAGGAAGATGTCATCCTTCCATACTTAATCCATTTTGCACAATTTTCTTCCAATAAGGTTCCCCTGGCATCTCTTACTGCCTACTGAAAATGTCCTTCCCAAACTTCCTTTTTCAGAATCCCGATCATCAAAGATTTCCTGGAAGGGTTGAAGGTGTTACCTCCCATTAAACACCCTTCCCCCTCCATGGGAGATTAATGTGGTTCTCTCACGCCTTATGCAGGAACACTTCAAACCCATACATAAGGCGTCTCTTCAGCACCTGTCTTGGAAAATAGCTTTCCTTGCGGCTATTGCATCCACCCGCCGAGTTAGTGAAATCTAAGCTCTCTGCTCTCATGAGCCATTCACTGTATGTCATGCGTCCAAAGTAGTCATGAGGACTCATCCAAAGTTCCTTCGTAAGGTGGTTTCGATTTCCATGTTAACCAAACAATCTCCTTGCCTACATTTTTTCAGCATCCTACTCCAGTGGAAAGATCCCTCCATTCCCTGGATGTTAGATGGATTCTCAAATTCTATCTTGGCAAAACAAAACATATGCGAAGATTGGACGAATTGTTTATCATCTATGGCTCCCCCCATACAGGCTTAGCCACCTCAAAGCTTTCCATTTCGAGATGGATTGTTTAATGTATCTTACTCTTATCAAAAGGCTAACAAAACTCTCTGCTAGACCTTAAGCACATTCTACCAGGGGAAAAAGTGCTACTGCTGCTTTGCTCCACAATATTCCTATTCCAGAGATTTGCAAAGTGGCGACCTGGAAGTCAATTCGAACATACACTAGACACTACTGCCTTGACTCTGACACTAGGGCAGATGCTCAAGTAGGGCAGGCTTCCCTAAGAAAGCGATTTGCTTAACTTTCCAGTTACCTCCTCGTAAGTCTCCCTCGCCACATGCTAAATGAAGTGAACTTCAGCTCCACACCAGAACCCTCCAAAGCAAATGTTAGCCTCCCATGCCCCCATCCCTTCCCAACATGGCCGACCCATATCACCCCTGACCTCTATAAGAGGAGGGATGGCCCAACCCCCAGCCTGTTTTTTTGGTTCTGAGCTGACTCTCCAAGTGCGCTGTCAGGTGAATGTGGTCCTCATTTAGCAGGAACATGGGTCCCTGGGTAGAGGCCCCTCTCTGGCGGGCCCATGGGCTTGGGGATCCCTCCCCCTTCTTTCCCCTGTTTCCTCTTTTTTGGGGCGGTTAGGCTCTGCTATAGCGAGACCGGGGTTAATAGGGGGGCGGCCGCGGGGGGCTGGAGCTCTGCCTATCAGCCCATCTTGCCTCTGCGGCCGTGGTGGCATCCTGATTATACCTGGGATGCCTTGCCCAAGGACCCCGTCTGTTTATTGCTTGGTGTGTGGGATTCCCGCTTATGGGTTCTCCCGGTACTGGGCGGGGCAGGATCCTATGTGGCTGACGTGGGTTGCACCTTGCGGACCGATCACCGGCCTCTGGGAGCACTTCCTGCTTTTTGCTGTGGCTGTGGGGCTCGCGGGCGGCTCGCTGCGGCATGCGCTCTATGCACCCTGCTCGGGCTGCATTCATTTCCGCGCAGGTTGCTGCGAGGGCCCGCAGTATTTTGTGAGAGCTCCTGGGTTCCTGGCCTGGGCTTACCTTGATCCGGCGTCCGAGACAATGGCAGTTCACGGCGCCGTCTTCTTGCTTCACTTTCTCAATCCGCCCGTGCTCGTGGTACTGCATGGGCGGGTGTTGACAGTCTTTACAAGGAGGACTGGCCTGGGTTTGCCTACGGGGGAGGGGGCCATGCTTCCCACATTTTGTGACCGGCCTCCTGCGGGCTGGGTCCAGGCGTGTTCGGCCTTCCCACGTGGCCGGTTTTTCGCCTATTTAAAGTCACAGGCTGTAACTGGGTAATTCTGTGGCTGTTTGCTGTCGCACTGCGTGGTTTCTCCTCTGTGTGGTTCTCTAGCAGTCTTTCTCATGGAGCAGGGGGTGGATCCTCCAGTGGAGGCTGGCTCTAGCTCTCAAGTCCCCACCGAGGCCCTGTCTTTACAGTCCATCCAGGCTGCGGTGATGGCGGCGTTTGAGCGCGAAGGGGGGCAGGGTCTCTTCCCCCAAAGGTCAAAGTCTGGATCCCCCCTCCGGTCTCCGATGTAGATGGGGAGGATGATGTCCTCTGGGGTCGGTATGCCCAGGGGCAAGACTTGTGTGATGTCCTACAGCACATTAAGGATAACATGGCTTTTCCTGCTCCCTCATTGATGAACTTTCGGAGGATTTCTTCTTGCAGTACCAGCGCAAGGAGCCTGCGTTCCTTCCTCTGCATTCTTTCATTAAGAAGGTGATTGAAAATGAGTGTCAGGAAGTCGACAAATAGGCCTTTCCTCCGTATCTGTCCAAGCGCTATGCCATCCAGGTCTTCGCTAAGAAATTCCCTCCCTCTGTGAAAGTGGACCTTCGCTCATGGCTGGTCTGGCCACTCAGGGCTCCATCATCTCCGAGGATACCTCTCCTTCGGACCCGGTTGACAAACGGGTGGAGGCCGTGGCCTAGCGGGCCTATGCGGCGGCCAAATTTTCTATCCGTTCTTCAACATTCCTTGTTGAAGGACTTCCAACCTTTGGCGGAGGTGCTGTACCAGGAACAACAGACTCGTCTCCTGTCAGACACCTCTTTTGATACCTTGGGGGCCGCGGCTGGTGGTGCTGCTATTCAAACTCAGCGCCAGGTTTGGCTTCGCCACTGGAAGGCTGATGCTGCCCAGAAGGCGATCCTAATGAAGATCCCCTTTTCGGGGTTGAAGCTGTTCTGCGTGTCCTTGGAAGGCATGGTTAAGAAATCTGCAGAGGACAGGAAGCTGTTGGCGCCCATCCGTGCTTCCAGGAGCCGATTTTTATTTTTTTGTCCCAAGAGGGCATTCTCTTCCACGTTCTGTGTGCTCTTTCGAGGAAGGAGTCGCAGCCAGTGCACCCCATTCCTCAATAAATCCCAGTCTCAGCCTGTGGCTTCTTCCTCCGCCCCCAAGTCCTGACTATCTTCTGGTCCCGCCAGTGGGTTGTCCGATGGGTGGACACCTGCACCTTTTCATCTCGACATGGGAGTCATCCGTCACAGATTTGTGGGCTCCAAATTGTACGGGATGGTTTTTCCATTGTATTGAGCTCCGCTCCTCCGGATGCTTTCCGCACCACCCCGCTGCCTTCTCTCCTGTGAACTGGGTGGCCCTGCTGGCCGGCATTCAGGATCTTCTCAGCAAGGGTGCTATTCTGCCTGTTCCGGTGTCTCAGAGGGGAAGAGGCATCTATTCCATCCTGTTCTTTGTGAGGAAGCTGTCTGGGGACTTTCGTCCTGTTCTGGACTTGAAGCAGGTTAATTCGTTCATTCCCCCTGTTAAATTCAAAATGCTCTCTCTGCAGGAAATTCTACCATTGCTTGTTCAGGGGAAGGTGATTGTATCCCTGGATCTTCTGGACACCTACCTCCATGTGCCCGTCCACCCATCCTCTGTGTTTCCTTCGGTTCTGCGTAGGGGGCCTCCACTACCAGTTCCAGGTACTTCCCTTTGGTTTGTCCTCTACCCCTAGGGTTTTTACTTAGGTGCTGGCCCCTTTGGTGGGTATCCTCCATTGGGAGGGGATCAGGGTTTTTCCTTATCTGGATGACTGGCTGATTTCTGCCTCTTCTTTTTCCAAGGGGACACTTCACGTCAAGAGGGTCTGTGAGGTTTTGTCATCCCACGGTTTCCTGGTCAACCGCAAGAAGTCTCACCTGTTGCCAACCCAGGACTTGGTGTTCATTTAGGATCATTTGGACATGATCCGGGGGGATGGTGTTCTTGCTTCTGGAACGGCGGAACACCTTGTGGTGGGATCTGGGTTCTCTCCTGGGTCTGGATTCTGCCCCGGTCCATCAATGGTTGAGAGTTCAGGGGTTGATGTCTGCTACCATCAATGTGCTGCCTTGGGCTCGCCTCCACTTGTACCCCTTGGTAAATCATCTCCTGGCCCATTGGAATCCCTGCTCGGGGGACTACGAGGTTCCAGTGGTGGTGTCCCTGCAGATTTGTGCCGACCTGGGCTGGTGGTTGGTGGAGGCCCATCTCTTCAGGGGTCTTCCCTTCCTGGTCGCCCCATCCCGGGTGGTCACGATGGACGCCAGTCACCTCGGCTGGGGGACGACCCTGGGTTCATGGTCTGTTTAGGGTCGGTGGGATCAGCTTCAGGCGAGGTGCTCCTCCAACTTTCCGAAACTGAAGACGGTTCTCATGGCATGCCGGGAATACGCCCCTTCTCTCCAGGGTCAGCATGTGTTGGTTCGAATGGACAATCAGGTGGTACGGGGGTACATCAGTGATCAGGGGGGGTGCCGGGTTCGCTCCCTTTGGCTGCAGACCCAGGAGCTGATGTCCTTGGCGGAGTCTGCTGTCCTGTCCCTCAGGGCAGTGTCTCTCCCGGAGAAGGCGAATGTTGTGGTGTGTTTCCTCCTCTGTCTGCCCTATCCCTGAGGTCCTTGGTGTTCAGGCTTCTGATTGCTCGGTTTGGCCGTCCTCTGATCGACTTGTTCGCGAATGAGTTCAATGCTTGGCCGCCCTGTTTCTGTGTTCTCCATCCGTACCCGGGAGCTTGGCGGGCGGATGCGTTGTCGTTCCCTTGGCTGGCCGGCCTCCTGTATGCCTTTCCCTGGTTTCCCTTGATCCCGCGAGTCCTGTGCAAGATCCGCCTGGAGAAGGCGTTTGTCCTGTTGGTGGTTCCCGGTTGGGTTCACCGCCCTTGGTTTCCTCTCCTGTGCGAGCTGGCTGTTCAGGAGTGCTGGCCTGTTCCGGATCTGCCTTACCTGTTGCGGGGCCCCCCCGCTCCCTGTGGGGAAGTTGCGCCGGCTCCATCTGCAGGCCTGGCTCTTGAGCGGGAGGCCTTGCTGGCTCAAGGGTGTTCTGTGGGGGTGGTGGATTTGATGCAGGGTTCTCGCAGGTCTTCTACTCTGCTGTCTTATTTCCGCCATTGGTCTTCCTTCTCTCGTTGGTGCGGGCTGAACGAGGTCGACCATGTCTCGGTGGATCCCTTGCAGGTCCTTGATTTCCTTGCTGAAGGGTTTTCCATGGGTCTGGCTCCTTCCACTCTGTGGGCTCAATGGGCTGCCTTGCAGACTTTTTGCAATCCGGGGCTGGATGGCCTCGATCCTCTGGTGGCTCGCTTGCTGCGGAGTGGTTTTTTGCTGCGGCCTCGGGCTATTTGCCTGGCTCTGCCCTAGGATCTCCCCTTGGTTTTGCGGGCCCTTTAGGGGGCTCCCTTTGAGCCACTGACCTCGGTGGATTTAAAATTTCTCACCTTCAAGGTGGTGGTCTTGGTAGCTATTGTTTCGGCTGGTAGGATGGGCAAACTGGGTTCTTTCCTTCGGTCTCCTCCCTTCTTGCGGGTTCTCCCGGATTGTCTGGTGTTGCGCCCTGATCCTCGGTTCCTTCCCAAGGTTCCTTTGGTCGTTAACTGCTCCCGTGAGGTGGTCTTGCCTTCTTTTCCTCTTTGGGCTTCTGAAGCCTCTCTGTCCCTGCTGTATGTTCGGCGGGCGGTCATGGTATATCTGGACCACACAGCCGCCTTCTGTTGTGACAATTTGTTTGTGATGTTTGGTCTGGTCTGGTCACAAGCCTTCTGTCTCCACGTTGAGTTGATGGATTAAGCAGGCTATCTTGCTGGCCTACGGGTCCCAGGGGTCTGAGATCCCGGCAAGGGTTCAGGGTTGTTCCACTCGGGCCGCTCTGTTTCTTGGGCCTCGTTTAAGGGTGTTTTTCTGGAAGGTATTTGCAGGGCTGCGACGTGGGCCTCCCCGCACATGTTCATGGAGCACTACCAGGTAGTTTTGGCTTGTTCTCCTCCTGTGGGGCGGTTCTCGGTGCTGGGTCCTCCGTCCCTGGATTATGGCCTTCTGTGTGGGGCCTGTGTGGTTTGGTCTGTAACCTGGTTAGACAGCACTGATTGAGTGTGCAGCGATTTACTAAGGTAGCAGCAATCTGCATACCTTTAATCCTGTTACCGCTCATTGGGAAGAACTCGAGCACATTACCAGTCCAGGTTTCCTTTTGGTTTCTGGTACTGTCGCCTACGGCCCACAAAACTACAAATACCAAAATGCAAAGAACTCAAAACTGGAAGAGCTAATCACTCCTGTACCTCGGAAATGTGGAATCTCGTGATGCTAGTAAGGATAAAAACAAATGAGACCGTAGAGACATAAACCATGGGAAACATCCTAAACAACGAAGTCTGAATCACGACTTACCTGAAAAACGAAGTCAGAACAACGAGGAATCCCGATCAACTAAGTCCTTAACCACGACTCTTAATTTCAACGAACTCCTGAACCACGACACTCCTAAACCACGTCCCAGACTTCTCCGCCTCTAGGGAGGTAAAACTATTAGATAAGGAGCCGCAGCAGATTCATTACATGCAGTTGAATGAAATTACACTTTGTTCTTTGATCTTCAGCTCAGCATCTGGACCGCTTCGTGGTGTATATTTATCTATCGACCTCTGGAAGTCTCACATATACTGTTCCCACTGTTTAAAACAGGTGTCCTATCTAATAAAAAGCCGCTTTCGCAGTAATGAGACTTTTGCTCACTTGAACATTGCATCTTACTCAAGCATTTGACTGCAAAATCGAGCGTGCCATTACTTCTCCCTCAAATGATTCATTCTTTCACACAATGTATTGCTTTTTCGAAAAAAGTCTACTTCCGTTTAAATGAGTTTTTCCCTCAAAATGACCTCTTCGATATGTATGTCCAACCTTTTGACTACATATATTTGCTCAAAAAAATCTTTCTGCAGTAAATGCATCTTTAAAACTATCTAAACAATATGTTCCACGAGAGCCCTGTCAAATCAAAATAATAAAGTTGTGATGTTAAAAAAATGGATGTAATACTTTCTATTGAAATTTTGGGGAATGCATGCATACCATTTCTGTAGAATCTGCTGATGTAGGCGCAAGATCGCTTCACTCTGGATTGCGGACTGTAGAGCTTTCCAGTGAAGAAGAGAGGAGGCAGGAAAAGCAAGGAGGTAAGATTAAAAAACGTTTTATATAATTTAATAGAATGGTGGGTAACTCTAAAATAAAGTTAGATGTGTGGGAAGTGTTATAAAAAAGCAGATTGAAAAGAACATACTAGTATAAATGAGTAAAGAGAAATATGGTAATTTTCGTGGTCCAGGAACTCGTTATTAAAAAAGTAGTTGTTTGGGTTTGCTCGTTGTTTAGCCTATGTGGTTAGCGAATTCGTGGTTTAGGTAGAAGTTGTTCAGTCATGCATCCATAAACCATGATTACTGAACCAGCGTGCCTGCTGCAATGTCCTCTCCCTGTGCTCTGGACAAAGCAGCAGTTGCATCTGCAGTAAGGCTTTGCTGATGTTGCTACACATCTCCAGCACCTCCTCAAGGAGCTGCTTGTAGCAACACACCTGGGGCAAGTCTCGCTTAAGAGGTGTCTCTGCATCCTCTCCCCGAAGTGGTCTTTCCTCCCTAGAGGTGGATGAGCCAACAAATTAACAGGGAGACCAGATCAAAGCCAAGAGCTTGGCTCGGCTCCTAGAGCCCATGCCAAGCCCTGAAAATGTTTGCTATGTAAATCATGCAACAAACATATTACAAAATGGAACAGTCTCTTCAAAATTCAAAAATGTATTTTTCATTAACATGTGGAAGCTTTGACATTAATACATCACATTATAGAACTGCATTCAGAAGAAATTATTAAAAGTGGTTGTTTTGGTGAAATAATATATTTGACTAAGATGATACAATTTAAGCAGGGATGCCATGATTTATCCAGGTTTTCTGGTTTCACTTTGTACAAATCAGCCAGTAAATGGGTATCTATTTCTTTCCTTGTGTTAAGGCTTTGTTTTGACCTCTTTGTGCATTTTTCTGCAAGTTATATTTAGTGCGATCTCTACCATGATGATATTGGAGCACCTGTTACATTACAAAAGGTCAAATTTATGTTTTTTAGGCACAGATATTAAGTGATATGTCCAGAATCACAGGATTTAAGCTGACACCCAGACTCAAACCTGAGGGAGAGTCGGAGGCAGAAGCCACATGAAAGCTCAGCTCGTTTTGGGCTCGAAGCTTTAACAGGACCACAAGCTTAGCCAGGGCCATGCTTCATGCTCCAGTCCGGCTTGAGCTTTCAGTAGCTCGCCCACCTGTATCCCTCCCATTAGCATTCCCTGAACAGGGTTTGAGGGTTGCCACCATTTTCTCCTTTCAAAAACAATCCCACCGGACCGGAAACTCTCTCCGATGTGCACACAGCACACGCCACCCTCTACATGTGGGAAACACAGTGTCCGGTGAGAAGAGTTCCTTGGGAGGGAACTTTTCTTTGAAGTTTGCATATTCTTGCTTAAGCACCTAACCTTAAAGCAGAAACGTGGAACAGGTGGAAGAATGGGGCGAATAACAATGTGTAAAGCGGCGAGGGGACGGGGCAAGCAATAAGGCGGGAGTGGGCAGGAGAAGGGGCAAGCAGCAAAGCAGTAGGAGGTGGGAGTGATGGGGCAATGAACAATGCGGGAGGGATGGAGCAAGGAACAGCATGGTTACAGGCCAAGCAATAACACAGGCAGAAGGAATTCAGCAATCAATGACGGTGAGGCAAATGAAAGAAAAACGAAAGTACCTCAAAAAGCACAAACAGTGGAAGGACACTAGGGAAAGAAGCAGTACTGGGGCTATACTCCAGGGGAGAAAGAAACACATAAAGGAGAAGTGAAACTGGCACAAATTGATCAATGAGAAGCAAGGAAATTAATGATGACTAAGCCAAATGGGTGGGCTCTAAGCCCCTTGTAAATAAACAACATTTCTGATAGAGAGTTCTAACTTCAGATTCTAGACCTTGTGAATTTCCCCACATCCTAGAATGAATTGACAAAATGTTGCTAGCAATTCCTCGTGCATCGGCAGGTGGTGCTATGTGGGTCTGCGTCTGATCACTCCTGTCCAGGATGTGACATTGGGCCCTCATATATGCTCCGCCTCCACACACTGACATCAGTCCTTTCTTTCCTCACCTTCTTACGTCGATGTGGAGCGTCTCGAAATCCTGTAATCTCTGACAGAATTTTCCCATAGAACTTATCAGTATGTAGACATGTCTTCCTTTAAAGCTTACAGGATTTAAGCCATAGGGCAACTGTCATTGAGAGATGTCGATGACCGATACCCATGACATCTGTCTGTGGTGTCAGGGATCCAAACATCTTGGTGTTGTGCACAAATATGAATCACAAGGCCATTAGCAAAAATAAACTCCATCTCTGAACACCACAAGAAGTCGATAAAACTGTCCCAGTTGTAGTCAAGGACCGTCTGCCCCTCCCAAGAGCACTCGTTTTCTGAGTCACGGAGTTGGGAGTAGGTCAAAAAAAGTACTAGCATAGGTCTCCATCATCCCGCCAGTCCCAAAACACGGATTCACACAATGCCCCGGGCACCTGAACGCTGAGAAGTGGTTCCCTCTCTTCATAACCAATTCCAGCATTGATTCCAATGCGCCCCAATCTCCCTGGGCCATCAGCGATACCTCAACAACTCTTTGGTCTGAACCAGGCCATCAACACCATCTTTGGTACCCCACCAGGTCCCTCTGGCGTGCCTTTGGGTCCCAAGGATCAGAAGTGGCCTCCAGTTGGGTTACAATTAGTGGATTCATCCCCAACACCAACTCTGCCAATTGGCCTCAATTTGAGGCTGGTCCCCTCATCTAGCTCTGAACCCTAGACTCTGACCTCCGTACAATATCCCCCCAGTGCTGTGATCTAAGTCACCAGTCTGAGCCCTAGTTGGGGACTGACTTCTCCGACTCTGGAAACATAGCAGATAGTTCTGTCAAACTCCAAAACACAACCAAAACCAGTATGCCCATTCGGATCCCAGAAACGTATTCTTATTTTGTTGATGTTGCGGACAATACTGATGGCCCTAAGATGATGGCAACCTTTTTGATGACCTACTGGAAACCAGATTTTTGGACACGTTGTCAGCGATTTCCCATTCTTTCCCAAATCCAGCCATGACAACAGAGGAGTCCGCCTCCTTCACAACAATTATCAGTAGGGCGACAGAGGTGCTAAACCTCACTTTTCAAACAACTAAAGTTAAGAAAACCTCATAAAAGAGGTCTTCAACCTAAGACAAACTAGTCAAGGACCTCTACTACCTTTTAATGAGGCCCTAACTGATATACGGATGGGCAGCTAGGCAAAGCCTGGTTCTTGCCCGCCAGTGGATAGACAAGGCAGCATAGGTCTGCGCCTGGGGAATCCTGTTTTCCTATTCCAGAATCCTGCCCTGGAGAGCCTGGTAGTGCGGGGGTCCCAGAAATTCCCGAAGCCCAAAAAATTCTCCACTACTCCCCTTGACAGGGAATCGAAATGGATGGAGTCATTATGAAAACAAGCATTCTCCTCTACCATCCCTGCCCTCATATCTGTCAACTTTTCTTGTCTCCTGGTGACATGCATTGTGGGACAGGATGGCAGACATCTTGCCAGCTTTCACAAGTGATATAAGGCCTACCCTCCCATGTTTAATTTGGAGGTGGTCAAGACTTAGCGAAGTACTCCATTCACTTAGGCTTGTAAAATGACTGTCTCAGTAGGGTAGTCAGAACCAGCATGGTGCTGGGCTTGGATTCGCTCCAATGGGTTTTCATCAGATGTGCAGCAGTCACTTATGGACATGCCCTTCAGTGGTTCTAGGCTGTTTGGAGTGAAGGTGGACTCTGCCCTGGGGAGATTAAAGAAGAGCAAAGCAACTGTGCATTGTCTAGGTCTGTTCGCAACAGCTTCGCCCCTTTCAACGTTTTTTTAGGGAATACCAACAGAAGCAATGTCAATGCCTCAACAAAAACATGCCTCTGTCCTTTTGAGGAAAGTGCCTAGGTGCAAGCCAACAGTGTCCAGGCCCCTAGGAGCAATGTTCTATCCAGACCATCCTTTCCACAGCTGCCACAAAACCACTTCAGATCCTCCTCTGCATTTCACGATTGCTAGGTTAGAGGACAAATCACCTTTTACATCCCTGTGTTAAGAAGCATCACAGCTGGCCAATGGGTTCTGTAAATCGTAGAACACGGTAATTGCCTACCCTTTCTCTCTCATTGCCTGGATATGCAAACACCGAGCAACACCTACCAGAGGATCACTAGTCCATACTCTGTAGAGAAGTTAAAGTTCTCTTGGCCAAGGGAGCCCACATCACAGATCTGAACTGGCTGCTATTCCTGCTACTTTCTGGTGCCCCCCCCCCCCACTCCCCCCCCTCCATCTCTTGGATGTATGGAAAAAAGGTATGGACTTCTGCATGGGCATGGAAGTGCCTATATTTAAAACTAGGGGATGCCCACAGAAACACCCCAAAATCTGGAAGGGGGGAGCCGACTACCGTGGCCTTTATTTGGAGCTGTCGACCAAGATGGCAAAGGTTAAAGAGAATGAGGGTCGATAGGGATGCTAGCTTGTATAATACTGTGTAACTTAATTGTTTTGGAGATATCGCGGCGTGGGAGGGTGAAAGCTGGGGAGTACCGCAGGGACATGGCACATTTTGTTGTATTATTGAATGTTGTTCTGTTTTTCATACGTACTGCTGTACATATTTACATTGCAGTAAATATGTGTGAATTCGGCCTGAAAGGCCATATGTGGTTCATAGCACAAATAAAAATCTGTTTTGAAGGGGAAAAAAAACTGGTACTTATGAAGTGCAACCAATGCTCAGATAGTGTTACCAAGTTTTAAAATGCTGAAATAGTGAAGTATTGCGATTACAAAATATGCAGCTTTATGCCGCATATGCCTTTTCTTGCCGCATAATTTACCCAAGCCTACTGCATAATTTGTCCCTCTGCTGCCGCAAAATTCTAGTGGCGCTGGCTTTACCAATCCCCCCTTGGGTATTCACAAAGGTGATGGTGTTTTTTACAGTCCATCTGCGGAGGTTGGGAATGCTAGTCTTTTTGTACCTCGACGACTGGCTACTGTATATGGATCCAGATGATAGCTTACCTATTGACATTGTTGGGCTTTTCCATAAACATGCAGAAGTCAAACCTGAATCCATCACAATTGCTCCTCTTCTTTGAAGCCATAATGTACACTGTGCTTTTCTGAGCCTTTTCTCCACCTCAATAAGTCCAGGGCATTCAGGCTATGATACCTATGTTTTCACCCTTGACCTGAGCCTCAGTGAGAGTGGTTTGAGGCTTCTGGATCCCTTGGCCTCCTGCATCCTGCTGGTGGACCACACGAGGTGGCAGATGCAGGCTCTACAGTGGGGTCTGCACCTAGGCGACCTGTCGGATTCAGCCTGGTGTCAGAGGAGACTGTGACCGACCTGCAGTGGTGGCTCCCTGGCCGCAATTGGACCAGCGGCAGGCCCCCTCCCTGTTTCATCCACAGCTAACGGTCATGATGGATGCATCGTTACTGGGTTGGGGCGAGCACCTTGGCGAGACGGAGATCAGAGGATGCCGATTTCTGGCTGAACCTTACTTCCACATCAACCTGCTGGAGATGAGAACTATTTGCTTGGCACTGAAGCATTTCCTTCCGACCATCGGGGGAGAGTGGGCACAGGTTCTCACAGACAACACACTGTCATGCAATAGGCAGAGCAAAGTGTGGCTGTGGTCCTGCGTCTCTGAAAGTAGCTGAACGCTGAGGAATGTTCCCTACTTGCCGAGCACCTGGTAGGAATGTCAGGGCAGCCGATGTTGCCTAGTGGATCACAAATGGCAGTTACACGCTGAGGTGGTACAGGGCATCTTCCAGCAATGGGAAGAACCCTGGCTCAATCTGTTCGCCACTGCAGGAAACAAGTAGTGTCAAAACATTTTCACATTAAAGTTATCACAGCAGTTCTCCCTCGGAGATGCTTTCCATCTGAATTGGGGTTTGGGACTCCTGTACGCATCTTCACCCCTATTTCTCCAGCCCAGAGTGTTGAAAAGGTCAAGAAAGACCGGACGCAGGTTATCCTAGTGGTCCTGGACTGGGTGATGAAGTGTGTGGTATGTAGAACTGAGCATAAGCACCGATCTTCTCACCCAGCTGTCCCTTCGAGGGGACCTCCTGTTATAGCAGCAGGGACGAGTCCTGCACCCGAGCTTCCACAACCTACAGCACCACGCGTGAAAATAGAACAGCGACAGATACTACCTTAGAATTGCTTCCTGAAGTGGTTGGAGTCATCCTGGTAGACGGATATCAAGCTACAAAAACTGTTTATGCAGGACATTGGCAGAAGTTTTTTTTTTTTTAATAATTCTTTTTTTAAAACAGTTTCAACATGAATCACATCACATAATTACAAGCAAGCGACTTGGCAGAAGTTTGTTACCTGGTGCTCCTTTCTAAATATCCAGCCCTCGAAAGCAAATCTGTCTGATGTTCCCATATTTGTCTTTCTTTAGCCCAGCAAGTCCTAGCTGTTGCACAGTTGAGGGTTACCTTTCGGCCCCTTTGATCATGTTTGCCAGTCAACCAGTCCTCGAGTCCCCGCTGTGATGCATTTTTAGAAGGGCTGATCCATCTGCTTCTGCTAACGCCACATGCTGCTGTGGGACCTCAGTGTTCCTGATGAACACTCCCTTCGACCCAATGCACAGTTGCCCTCTATGTTTGCTGACCAGTCGGACTCAATTTCTCATCACCATGACGTCTGCAAGGCGAGTCGGCGAACTTCAAGCATTCTCTGTGGCACAGCCATATACTTCATTCTTCCCAGACAAATGGTTCCTCTGGACCAAGCAGCATTCCTGCCTAAGGTAGTCAGGCCCTTTCATAGAGGACAATCTGCTCTGGGCTGGTTAAAAGGCAGTGCTTAATTTGTGAAATAAGTAAGTGCCGGGGGCCCAAGGATTTTCTCAGAAGAACATTACTAGCGCCTCCTGAATGTGAAGTTGACATTTGATTCAGATACCAGGCCTTCTTTACCCCTTTACTGCCTTTTTCTCTCCCTCTTTCCCAGATCCCATAGGTGATTGCTGGTAACCACTAGCTCAAATTAAGTACTCCAAATGGGAGTCCTGGTGCGTGGGTCTTGAATTTGGCTCATTGTTACCAGAGCTAAGCTGAGGTTAGTTATAGAAAGAAGTGCAGCTTGAAGCATGGCTCATTGAGGTCTTTGGTTTTATCTCTTAGCGCCACTATTATGGAATCATAAGTTTTTTCCAATGTTGACCACATCACTTCAAGAAGGGAAACAGTCTGAACACCGCAGTCTGAACCACAAGTGTTCCGACTATGCAAGCTATACCACGCATGCCTTAACCACGCATATGCGTGGTTAAGGCAGTGCGTGGTCTAGCTGCAGGAAGACGGAAGCAGGATGACGCTGCGGTGAGGTAAGTGGGGCTGGGTTTTTCTTTTTAAGGGCTGGGAGGAGGTCGGGCCAGGTTTTAGGGCAGTGAAAGGGGTTGGAGTAGTTTAAGGGACAGCGCAGGGGGTCAGGGTAGTGTAAGTCAGGGTGCAGGGTTTTAGGCCTTGGGGCAGTGGGAGGGGAATGGGTAGTTGGGTTCGTTTTTAGGGAGGGCGGGTCGGATAGGTTTTAGGGCAGTGGAAGGGGTTGGGGTAGTTTAAGGGACTGTGGGTGGGCGGGGTAGTGTAGGGTTTTAGGCCTTAGGGCAGTTGGAGAGGAATGGGTAGTTGGGGTAGTTTTTTGTGCTGAGAGGGGGTTGGGTAGGTTTTAGGGCAGTAGAAGAGGTTGGGGTACTTAAAGGGACAGCGGGGGCAGGGGTGAGGGGGAGGCGTAGTAGTGGCGACCTTAGCCACACATACCCCTTTACCATTCATGCCTATACCAAGAAATTGTGTGGTAAAGGCATTTGTGGTAAAGGAATATGTGGTAAAGACGCATTTGTGTTTGGGCTGCGTGGTAGAGGCACGCGTGGCAAAACCGTTCGTGCCTCTATCATACAACCCTGAGTGAAGCAGAATTTCACCATTTGTTCTACGTTAACTGACGCCCCCCCACCCCAGAAGCTACTGGAGCAGCCCACCTCAGACACTAGTAGGGATGTTGTTGGAATCCATTTACTTAGCTGTAGTCTACCATGTCCTGAAGGGAGGAGGTGAAATCTCCAGTAACTTGGGAGAAGCAATAACAAAGGGCGGGACCCAAGCAAAGCTGCGCACTCTCCGCGTTCCGTTACTAAGCATCTCTCATTTTTATCTGACATGCCAAAGCATCCTGGGACTTGTAGTTTCACTTTTCTCATTTTACTTATTAGCCTATAAGATAGTGTAATTAATGTGGAGTGAAAAACTGTTTCTGGCTGAAAGTCACCTTCATACTATCGTCTTAGTACAGTGATGAGATTACCAGAGGAACATGGTAGAAGTGAGTGTTGCTGTATATGTCTGGAGGAAGGAAGACGCAAGTCTGAAAGGAGAGTGTGCCACTAATACACAAGAGTGTGGCAAGAATTCGAAGAGGCCTTGCTGCAGGTTCCTGTATAAGGGTAAAATAAGAAACAGAAATGTGACTGTACATGCATCAGGAGATCCTAAGGCGTGAGCTCTGCAAGTCTCAGCAGGGATGGGAGTAATGTTACTAAATGTTAGAAAATAGGAGCCTGTAAAGAAGGAGAATAACAGGATTAAGGTGAGCAGATGGCTCCATGTCACCCGGACACTACCTTTCTATTCCTGGACTTTGCTTTTACATATCAATGCAATGTATTTGTTGGTTTTAATTGAACCAGTTAGGCGCAGGCACCTGATAACAATGACATGTTAAAAAGCTAAGTCTAGGTTTTGAAAAGTGGTATCCCCATAACATGGAGCCATCTGGTCATCCTACACAGGATCCTAGAGTGAGGGAGGAGCTCAACATGTATGTATTAGAAGTTTGTACAGCTGCATAAGCCTTTTTGAACTTTCTGTTCTGTTGTTGAAGTATGGGCAGAAGGAGCCTGTAGTGAAGGATCAGGAACAGAGTAAGTGCTCCAGGAATTTGGAGACAGCGAATTAGTGGCACAGAACTTGTACAAGAATGCTGCTTTTCGGGGGCCGTATTGAAGAGCGTGCCCCAGGGGCACAACTGTCATGTGAACCCACTTTGCGTGACCTTGGGGCATGTTGGTATTACAGAAGGGGCCACTTACGCTTGTGCGGGCTCTTCTGTAATACTGAATGCGCTGGCACACATGTAGTGCCAGTGCTTTCTCAAGAGGGCCTTCTCTCATTTCCATGGGGGTGTGGACCCATGAAAATGAGGGAACCTCTTTGCCTCTGCGCCCGCGATGTATTATAGAAGTGGGCACAGAGGCAAGGAAGCTATCATGAGGTGCACTATCAGTGCGCCCCCTAAAAGGAAGGACAGTGTCAGTGCGCCCCCTGATAGCAGCCCTCTAGAGAGGGTCAAGGAGGTCCTATGGACCCTCCAGACATCCCCTCGCAGGTGGGTGCAAGTGGATCCCTCACCCCTCTTAAAAGTGCAGGCAGGATGCTACCTGCACAGTGAAACACGGAGTGGCTACTTCAAAGTCGCTCCGTATTTCACTTAAATGCGGTGCCCTGGGCAGCACAAGTTTTCTGGGTGCCCTGGGGGTAGCACATTCAAAATAATACGACACACATTGTCCTGATTGTGCACGGCACACCTGTTTTAAGGTGCGCCATAGCGCAAACAGGGAAAGTGCCCCTTATGTGTAATAAGGCCCCGGGTGTTTTACACAATGCCGAAACGTGTTGTAGACCTCGACACTGCAGAGCTCAGATAACACCCCAATGCATATGTCTCTGATTCAGCATTTGTAATCACGCCACATTTACATGGCACGTTTTGAACAGACAGAAAAGTAGGGTGTGCTGCTAGTTATGCTTCAAGTGTACAGTATTGTGTTCATTTACATCTTGGCTTAAGTTGACGTCTTGTATGATTTGGTTATGTAATGTGCCTAAAATCCCTTCAGGGCTAATTAAACAGGTGAGATTAAACTACCCACGTTACCTACTTCCCCAGTTGCAGCACACTTTTAGCTTATTTCGAATTTTTGGACATTTTCAGCCTGAGCAAACGGTAATGAGATTGTAGCCGGGATTTGCGATTAAAGTGGGCTGGCAAACTTGGGCTGAGAGGTAATGACACGTGCTGCACGCACCAGCCCCGACTGGGACGGCTTCTCTCTTACAGCTTAGCCAAGCCTGTTGAACGAGGCCCCGGAGGGGGAGGGAGGTGGCAGAAAAAAAGTCGCTCACTGTCAAGTTCACGCTGAATTCCATCCCATAGGTCACGTCCAGGAGCAGCAACCTGCAACAGAGGGCCAAGTTCATTCTAGGCTGGTGCTATCCAGGTCTGCCTCACCGCAGCTCAGCCACGAACCAGCCCCCAGTTATAGTTATCCAATAGAAGTCTCAGCCAGGACGCCTGCGTAGTGACAAGTGAGCGAAAACGACAGCTGGCCAGAAGACGACTTGGGAAGAATATGTCTCCCCAGCCGCATGCATTTATGTTTTGAGAAAGTATCTGCACCTCTGCTGACCGCATAAAAGAAATCTATAGTACCGGGCCTGTAAAATAGGTGCTGGTGCTGAGTACCTGAAACCACCAGCACTACTTAAGCACTGATAAAAAGGCAACCCTCAGAAGGATTGCGCGATCATTCTACCAGACCGAAGGCTGCTACTGCTGCACCAAAACAAGCTGTGGCAATTTTAACGTCTGTTAATTTAAATTTTGCATCAAAATAGCCAGGACACCACATGTCTAATGTACATCTCATCTTCGAGGTCCTTGAATAAGGGAGCAGTAGGTTTACCGGCGGGTGCGACACTTTGACGAAAGTGTGACTGCAAGTGCGCGCACCCCTCTTGGATCTATGATGTGAGGCTAACTTTGGCTCCAACTACACGTGTTCTTCAGAAATCCTGAAGAAAAGGGTAAAACCGTGAGTTTCTTGTGGTTTTCTGTTACCACCGACGGTTGGGTGCGCCTTAGCGTGTGCACACCACCAGGGTGGCGAGGTCCTGATGAATGCCTGGTGAACACTCTACATAGGCAGAAACACGTTGACCACTATGATTTTATTTGCACTTTAAGGGATAACTGACCAGATCTGGTGATAGTTATTTACGCCCCTTTTTTAATCGATGCCTGATTTACCATAAATAAATAGCTTTGGGTTAAAATCTAGGCATTTTTTAATCACTATTTTTTGCACTCACAAAAAGTTTTTTTTTTTTTGCACTCCTGCACTACATTCAATCACCTGCTCCGCTGTAAACGGGCGTTGTAGCACACCGGGGAGGTATTCGACCTTCCTGGTGGGAGCCCAATGATGAAGTATGTCACCAACTGGGTTGGTGAGTGAGGGCTCTTTTAACAAATCTGATTGATTTCTGCTGGCTTTACTCCCTTCTCATGTGCCGTTTATTCATGCTCTTTTGTTGTTTACCAATATTACTTTAGGGGGACTGTTGTTGAATTCTCTTTAATGTACATCTCAGTAAACAATGGGGACAAGTGATACAAAAGAGATCAATAAAATACAAAAAAGCCAGTGATGAATGGACGCTTGAGGCATGTGGGGGCACGAAGGGTCAGGGAACGCTGTAAAGGGAATGATAGCACTTCAGCACCAGTAAGATATCATGGGAAGGTAGCCCAAGTATCTTTGGGAGGTGTACTAAATTTAGACATTTGCCAGGCTGGGACCTAGGCGTCCCTCCACACATTCACGAAGTGCTATTGCCAAGACAACAGGCCTGTGGAACTGGCACTTCACCATCTGTACTGCAGCATTTCCTGGCCTAAGTCATTCCACAGACCCACCACTTGGGGAGCTTCTGCTCTGCTATCTATTCACAAGGTGAGGAATCTGCACTTGGAAATCTCTATCAGAAGGACAAGTTACTTACCTTTGGTAATGCTTTTTCTTGTAGACACCATATCTAACCACAGATGCCTCACCTGCTCATCCTCCTCCCTGTTCTGTGGAATCATCTCATACAGTCCATTAATAAGATTCCAAATCAGAAGGTTTACGCACTGTCATACTCTGATTTCAAGAACTCCGTGTCTGACGGTGCAGACCGATCAGAAGGAAATCGACGTCTGAACATAGAGTTGGAGCATCTACGAGGCCCTGAAGGCTCATCCAGGGCGAGACTGATCTGGCGCCGAGCTGCACGATGCCACTTCCCAGCATGCAAGGGAAGTGCTAGCAAATGTTACCAGACCCAGTCTGGTGCCTGGGGAAATTGACTAGGCGATGACCCTGCAAAAATGTCTACAAAAATAAAATACTATGGAGAACTCTTTTCTTACAGCTAAGTAACATTTCCTTCTCCAGCATGAACTCCGATTTAGTCTTACCCTATTGAACCAGAATACTGAACACAACAACCTTACTGGCAAGAGAATATTTGCTTGTCTTCATAGTCTTCTTTAGGACAACATGTTCCATTTTATCAACAAGAGGACCGGAGTCTACACAGTAATATTTCAAAAAGGTGTTGAGATCTTCAAGTATGTGATGCACAGAACTTAAACAGGGAGTGTTAATCCTTGTGGTGTGAACATCCGCTTAGTGAGCGTTTATCCTTGTGATGGGAGTATGGTTTGGTCTAAGAAGGGGCCAAACAGAGATTTGTCCTGTAACCATAATGTCATCTAACCTGTTCAAATAGGAGCTCAAAGCCATTATGACATCTAATGCCCACTTACTCTGGCCAGGTGGAGGTGTTTGTCAAGCTCAAAAGGATTGAATGGGTGTGAGGTTTTGATATTTTTTCTTTAAATTCTAATAAGTTTTCAGGCAAATGTTATTTGGGGCTCGACATCCACAGCTTTGCAACCTTTGTAGAGGAGAAACCACCACCACTTAGTTCAATTAGAAGAATTTGGGCATTGGGAGGAGGAAGAAAAAATCTGTTTGCAAGGTATGTGTACAGTTGGTTCTAATGTGCTTTGATATTTATTTATTAGTACCTGCATTTTGTTACGAGCATCAAGGGCACGATGTTAAGAAACAGTGTGATAGCGAGAGAGGCTGCAATTTCAGGAGTTTTAGAGAGCAAATTCATCACAGGAATTTGAATTAACTGAATGTTTTTTTATTGCAGGTGTGCTGATCCCAGTAGGTAAACGATAACAGAACCTCTGCTGCACATTAGAAGTATATTTCAAGTCACCAGGGCTCGTGTGGCCATATAAACAGCGGGGCAAGGCTGAAGGCAAATATATTGGCTACATGTGGAATTTGTTGGTCAAAATTGAACTCTCCAATATATGGCCAGTAAATAATTGGAAGAACGTATTGCATGCAGTTAAATGCACATTCCTTTCAACAACAGCTGTTCGTGTGGGGTAATGTGAAATTAACTCATTATTTTGTAAAATGCTTTTCTGTATTTTTCAATAACAGCCCTTTGCTCTGCTCATGCTAACACTGCTTCTCCAGATGTGCCTGTCAGAGTTGAGTTGTGAAGCATCTTGGTACTCCTGGTGAGGCACACTCGGATGTAGCCTGCTCAGCTGGAACTGTGTCCAGTGTTACTTTTGAAGCTGGTCTACTACGCCTTCTCTCGTGACCTCAGTTGTGGCTCATGAAAATAAAACATTTTATGCTCACCTTTCCAAATTAGAGAAACAAATACCGGATCGTGAAAGGCTTTTCATCTCGTCACAAGATCCACAATACAAATATCAACTTCAGAAGCACAGTTATGAATAGAACAATATGCTCAGTAAAAAACAGCAGGGTTACTTATCTCAAAGGGACAATCTAACTTTAATTTTAACTCAAACAAATCTGGTCGACTTTTAGCTGACTATTTACGCATTAAAAATGATCAAACTCAAATCCCTGCCATTAAAACAAATGATGGTACCTTACTCATTAATTCAGAGGAGACATCAAGAGAGTTTTTATCTTGTTATACTTCCTTGTATCATAAGCCTACAGTTCTCCATGACTATGTCATTAATAAATTCCTTGAAACTTGTCAGTTACCTCACATTTCTGATACCAATAGACTTACTTTTGAAAATCCTATTGCCATTCAGGAAAAAAACCATGGCCATCAAAGCATTAAAAACTACAATAAAACTCCTGGTCCAGATGGCATCACGGCTGAATTTTACAAAAGTTTTCAAGCTCAACTCTCTCCTATTCTGCTTTCCTTGTTTACGGAATTTCAATATACTTGGTGGGTGATTTAATGAAGCCACCATCATTGTCCATCCAAATCCAAACAAAGACCCTACTTTGGTTCAAAATTATCGTCCCATATCCCTCATTAGTCAGGATTGTAAAACATTTGCCAAAACCTTAGCAAATAGATTATCACCTATACTTCCCTCAATTATCCAACCTGGCCAGTCTGGATTATGAAGGGTAGATTGCCAGCTGATAACACTGGCTTTAGCTAAGGATCTCAAATATCCAGTAGGCCTGTTGGCCTTGGATGCGGAGAAAGTATTCAATAGTGTAAATTGTCAATTTGTATTTAAAACACAAGAAACTTTTCATTTTTGGCCCTATATTTCTCCAAATGGTTAAAACACTATACTCGGCACCTTCAGCTTCTATTGATGTCAATGGTACCCTTTCTACTCCATTCAATTTATTTAGAGCTACACACCAAGGTTGCCCACTATCCCCTTTGTTATTTCTTATTGCCATTGAACCTCTCTTGTGCTTTTCCGTATTAATGAACAATATGCAGGTGTCGTTTTTAAAAATACAATTATAAATGTTTCTTTGTACGCTGATAATGTTTTATTAAATGTAGATGATCTTCTTGTTTCTTTACCTATCATTCTTGATATTATTCAACAGTATGCAGATGTCTCCGGTTATTCTTTGAATAACGATAAAACTGAGTTTTTTCCACTAAAGATTTCATGTAACTCTACAATGTTAGCAAATACTGACATATTATGGTCACCAAATATACTAAAATATTTGGGGATAACATTTGCTGATTCTATTAAAAATACAGTTGAAATCAATTGAACTAAAATGTTAACCACCGCAAAAGAGAAACTTGATAAATGGTCCACCCTTCATTTAAGTTAGTTTGGACATATTGAAGCTCTTAAAATGACTATTGCTCCACAAATTCTTTACATGTTCTCTATGATACCCTTAGGTTTTCCTTCTACTTTCTTTGCAAACCTATTGCTTACTAAGTTTATTTGGAATGACAAACCCCGGTCGCCTTATTCTTAAAAATTTACAAATTCCTAAATGTGAAGGAGGAGTTGACCTACCTGATTTCAAGAAATACTATGTCAGGATCCCTAGCTCCAGTCCCAAAAAGACTCGCAAACGGTTACACACTAGTGATCATTCAGGGTTGAAAATCAGGCGTCAGTGGTCGAGTTGTTGGCAAGTTCGCAACTCCAAGATGGCCGCTAAGGTGCTGGGGTCTGCGGTCTAGTTGATTACAAGATTCTGGAGCGAGCTGATGTGACGCGCGTACACCTGAAGTATTGCGCACTTCACTAAGGCGTTTCCACAGAGAAGACAGAATTTAAGAGCGTCCGTAGTTTAAGGAATAGATACTCTTAGAGCTCGAGTTTTAGGAGAGTTTATCAAGCGTCCAAGTTAGTAGTCATAGAATCACCATAGTTACCTTAGGTGAGAGAAAGGAGTCATTCGGAAATTCCGAGTGGCAAGAAACTTACCGACATCCAGACAGCGCTTCGTTGTTCAAGTCTTCGAGTCAAGTGGCGAAGCAGCAAAACCTGAAGAGAAAAGAAGAAGAAGAAAGCTAAGTGAACTTCTGAGAGAATTCCTAGAGTGATAAGATATAATAAGTAAATGTAAGAATACAATGTCGTTAAGGTAGATACTTACCATTGACAGCAGATTTTAAGACTCAGTAACTTGTAAGAAAATAAGATAAATGATTTTTGGTTGCGAGAAGCCCTAAGAGAAACGACATTAATAAAACATTAAAGACAGTTAAGGAAAAGATAAAAGGCAATACCTGAGGAGAATAATCCAGTATAGAACTAGAACTGAGAATTCCTGTGGAGAGAAGCCGGACCAAGAACAAATAAAGAGACAAGAAAAGAAAACGACCTAAAAGACAATAGATAAAACCATAAGGAAGAAGCAACGATATATAAGGAGAAAAACCCAGTTAATTCTCATCTGGTAGGTTAAAGAGTGGTAGGGGAACACATTAGGAAGTAAGGAATAAATAGATAATAACCAATAAAATATATTACAGGAAAGAACGCCAACTCGAACCAGAGAGAGAAGAAGGCAGCATAGCGCCAAGGAGAGGGGCACAGAGTTTTAGGATCTCGGGTAGGTCGCATTTTCAAAGAAAAAAGTAAAAGCAAGAAGTAGGATAGAGTAGAGGAGGGAAAACAAATAATTGTTGTGTGCTTAGTTTTTCTAGGGAGACATCAGCTAGCCAGATCAAAGGCGGAAGAAGGTTTCCAGATAGAAAAATCTGAAGGTCCAGAACCAGTCTCTCTTATTGTTTATTATTTTATCCACTTTCCCCCTTCCCCCTTGCTGATCAGTTATCGCCAAGTATTCTTTTGGGGCTGAGTGGTTGGTAGTGGGAGTTGGGAAGCAAGCAACTTCTGTTCCTGTGCAAGACTACAGAACCAGCGAGAAGCTGAAGGTGAGCTCTGACATACTACGTATCTTTTCTTGTTGCAGAATGATCGTTATGGGTCCAAAGTATTCATCCTTCTAATTCACCCAAATGGCTTACATTAGAGAAAAACGTACTAGCGCTATATCCTCTGCCTGCTCTCCTAACCATGACTAATAGTAAATTTGGACATGTTCCCCCATAATTGCGGCTTCAAAGATTGTCCTTTTATCTTTTGATTAAACATTGTCTGTTACTATTAAATCATCTAAAAAGGTTTCCCTTTGGTTTAACCCAACCTCAAATTAAATTAACCTATTTCTTTCTGGAATTTATGGATTAATGTTGGTATTTTTTATATTGCTGATATATGTCAAGGAAATATGTTTTATTCATTTGACGAACTAAAAGCCAAATATCATTTGCCTATATCTGAAATTTCCTAAGTATGAATTACTCTCTAATACCACCCTTAGTACATATACTGATTTGTTACCTTCTGCTAGGTTTTCTGATATGGAGTTCTATATAGTCCTGTTTAGCCAAACAGTACATATAGCCTCTAAAGTGTAAAAAAAAAAGTTCTGCTCATCTTTCACCCTTTATGGTTCTTAATCACAAATGGTCATCATAAATAACTATACCATCTTCAAATGTAGAATGGAAATATCATTAGTTATCGCCCAGCCACTCTATTGAAAACTAATATTAATTTACTATATCAATGTTTTTGGTCCCCAGATAAATTATTCAAAGCTAAGCTCTTAGACATTCACCAAACCGTTGGCATTGTAAAACAGCCACTAAAGGTTTCCAGCATACAACGTATAGCTGTCCTGTTATTTTTGAATTTTGGTCTCAAGTGTGGAATATTATTACCCAGCTATTTAAAATCCAAGTACCTTTATTGTTTTCTATATTAATCTATAAATTTGACTCTCTTAAAAATGTGTTATCTCCTAAGAATTAGACTTTTTGATTTTCTTCATTCTACTGCGATTAAATCAATTACTTTAAATTGGAAGGATGCCAAACTACTATCGGTTACTGCTTGGTGGGAATGGATTATTTTCCTGAGATGTGGACAATCCTCATTATTACATGCTTGCAATGACTACTTTGTTACTAGGCCCAATATGTGGTCTGCATTGGACTCATATATTAATGCATGTAACTCATTATGAAATGTATACTATTGTATCTTATTTTATGTCATACTTCTCATTGTAGACCTTCTTGTTTTTATTTTTTTTGTTTTGTTAGTTATTCATATGGTTCAATATATTGATGTAAGTTGATGTTTCTATATTTCTCTTGTGCTGTGTTCACTGTATACTGTACGTAAATGTAATAAATATTTCTGACCTCTAAATACTGTTGGATAACATGTTGAGACTGCTTGAATCACATCTCTCATGGGGCCTGCTGGTATCTGTGCGTGCATGCAACAGTTCTGAAGCGTTCCAGGCACCCCAGCTTGATATTTGAAAAATAAATTTAAAAAACCAAGCGCAGTTCCATTGACATACAGTGTGTTTCAGACATATGTTATGCTCCCCCAGCAGATTGTTTTTTAATAATTTTTTAACATACATGCTTTACGGCCATCTGGCCATTATAACTTCATAAATCCTCACAGTTTGAAGATCACTTATTTTATTGCATTAATTAATCCACTCACCGGACCAAGGACAGTTGTTCCTGTGGCTACCTCGATGACCAGTTGTTGGTGAAGGAAGGAAGTGAAAAGCTTGCAGATAACAGGAGACATTGAATTCTGGTGTGAGGCGAATTCACTGCCACTCCTTGCCAGCTCCTTTGCCCAGGTCAGAGGCTGGCAGGCCGCGCACTCACAAAGCCCCTCAGAAACACTTGCAGATCTTGGCACAGCAACTGCAACAAGTTGCTGCCAATGCACATGTCTGATTCTCAACTTCACTCCCGGGCTGTAGGAGGGCTGGTGTGCCCCAACTGACTTCGAGTGGTCCTGGCGAGGCCACCCGGCCCTTCCTTCCGCAGCAGGCTGCGCTGTGAGCCTCATGTCCCATCAGGGGTGGCTCAGGGAGTTATAGAATATACGCAGGGCTCATCAGTATCCTATTGGCCTTCTGATTTTGAACCTCTGAAGCGAAGGTCAGTCAATCAAATAGTTGTTTATTTAGACCTTAGTCTATAAACATTCCAGTAAATGCATCCTAAAATCATACACGGATAAAAATACTTAAAATCGCATATCAGCAATATAAATACAACTGTATAAAAGGGAACAGCAGTTTGGTGGAGGGTCTATCGACACGATAGGTCCCTCAAAAAGTATTCAACAAAGCTTTTATTGACTCCCATATTGCATTTAAAAATCTCCCACTTGCACATACATTTAAAAATCTCATGTCTACCAACAAGATGAGGGCTTGATCCCAATTGGTAAGTCCATAACTGCAAAAATGGGTTTTTAAAATGTTTTCAGTTTGGCTAAACACCATAAACAGTCCAGTAAAATACGTGCCACATTACATTTTGCCTTCATCCCACATGCGCACATGCCCTGCTTGTCTCTCATTACTACTTTTGTCTAATTATCTACGTAACATGGATTCATCCCGGTGTCGAATTTTATCACCGCTTTCCTGAGCTTGTTGTTTGGTAGGGTCTCAATATAAGGACATTGGTCATCATTGCACCAACCTTTAACCAGAAATTGAATGGATGATTTACCCCTCAAGTAAAATAGATCTTCTTCTCTTGCGCCTTTGATTTTAATGCTGCGTCGCTCCTGCTTAGGGGTCTGTTTCTCTTTCCTCCACTGATCTGGCATTAGTGACAATTTGAAACTGAGCTTATCTAAGATCTGTCTTGCTTGGGAGACCCAGTTGAGTTCACTGTTCACTATCTCCGCTTTGCAGAGGTGCGATATTTTGGGGTTTTCCTTTCTACTTAGTCTCTACCAGAAAATGTCAGTGTAGTTTGTACCACCAAATAGCTCCAGGCCATTAGCTGGCTTTTAACCCTTATGGCTTGGATCATGGTTGAGGGCGGCATTGTGAAGAGCCTTTTCACACAGTTACCCTCTTCAAGATTCCAATCCAATTTGCCACCTAGGTTTAGCACTCCTACCCCGTATTGGAATTGGACCATTGCATTAAAGGCATACCAGTATGGGGCGTAGGGAGGGCCCTCCATCCTTGCGTCTAAACTATTTTAGGCACCATACCGAAGACAATGCCCTAGCTTCTAGTGATTCAATGTGATCTCTTCAATTTAACTTGGCCTCAAACCACATACCCAAGTATTTATATTTGTCGACTACATCAACTTTATTTCTGCCCAAGCACCCATTAAATCTCCCCTTTCCTCTCCCCAACACCATTATCTTTGTCCAAGTTAACCACCTCTGAGGCAAGCGGCAAGCCTGGTATAGAAGCTGTTGCCCTGGCCGCCCTTAATTGATACCCATTCCTTCAATACTCTGAGTAACGTCACAAAGAGAATTCTACTCCAGTGTTGGCCCACTAAAACTGCTTTTGATGTCAAATTTGAGAAACCCTTGTTCGCATTCCAATAAAAGTAGATCATACAAGTCTTTGTTCTTAAATCATTCCAGCAACATGACATTTCTAAATCGCTCACTGAAATATGGGTCCTCCTACCAGTTATGGGTCAATATAGATGGGGCCGGCCACTGCGTAGCACGTGCTTCCACATACAACATGAATAACTGCAAGCACGGCAACATCATCAGACTACTCCCGCCCTTCATTACTTGACCTGCTGTGGGTGGTGGTGGAAGAAGTGAAAAATCCTACAAGAGTGTGCAGAATCAAAAGTCTTCTGGATCTCAGGGAATCTCATAGAATTTTTAATTAGACACAATTAAAAAGAATCTTAACAAGGTCTTTCATTGGCAATCGCTAGTATTCGTGAATGTATGGATCCATTCACAGTCTACCATTACCATTATTCCATACGCAGTTTACCATTCTACTTGTATACGTGTCCTAATGTACAGAACTCGCTGAGAGTGGCACCCTGGAGCCTTTGCTCTTATTGACTGAAGCAGAGCATGCGTATTGTCTTTGTAAAGTGCATTGTCTTCTACCTGTGCCGTAGATTTGCCACATTACTCAAAACATTTTACTCTGTGTTATCGTGAAAGGGAAGACTTTGCCTTTGGGGTGTTAACACAAGACCTGATGATAAAAAGAAACCAGTTGCTTATTATCATTCTGCTGTTGATACCGTTGCAGTGGGGCTGCCACCATTCCCACGCGCAGTGGCAGCGACTGGCCATTTTGTCGAAGTGCCACAAACAGCTTCTTGGGATTACTTCTCACTTGTGCGGTGCCGCACACTGTGGTGGCAGAGGGATTAACAATGAAGATACAACTCTTGAAGTCAAGATTGTCAAGGTGTGAATTATTGTTGCTCTCGGCTTCTCGTATTACCCTGGTAACGTCCTATATTTAATCAGCCTCACTGGCACTTATCTCTCATGATGGAGGGCTTCATGATTGTTGTCACTACTGCCCACCTCACAAGCCTCGCATTGGTCTCAATGATGCACCTTGGCTGAACTGTGAAATGTTCATGGTTCCTGCATCCAAAATAATGAAGGGAAGCGAGTGGCTGGATACGCCTTGTGCACCTTCCAGGAAATAGTATATAGTCCGTCTTTACCGCAAGTGCATTCTGTGTAGGTTGTTGAACTTGTCCTACCTGTTGCTATGTTGATTCAACATATGCACTTGGTGTTACCCACGGCATTGGGAAATTGTGGTTACCAGGGGGTGTTTTCACCTTTTTGACTGAGCTCCTATTAAAGTTGGCTCTTATGTGAAAGATTTGCTCAATGCTCTTCAACTTCCGAGGCAAGTAGCAATAGCCTAGTGTGCTGCTCACCAGTCCACTCCGGGCGAGGTGTGCCATGTAGATGCTTTTGCCGGTAATGTTACTAAAAGGGCTAATTTGTCTATTATTTGGCTACTACAAACCTTGTGCTGTGTCTCAAAGTGTAAAGACTACCCATGACGGACTAACAGTGCTACTCACCCTTTCACACATGTACAGATTGTACCAGTGCTTAATTTGAGCTGGTTATGGGCACCTGCACTTATTTTTGAGAGCCAGCACTTTAAATAAAAAAAAAACTATTCTGCATCAGACATTTGCAGAGAGCAAGAGATAGGACATTTTTAAAAGCGGAAAACGTGAGGAAGAGTAAGACGGAAAAAGTGTCGCAAATGAAGAAAGCAGGAACCTGCAGGTGGGGGCTCAAGGGGACAGGGTGTCTGGTAGAGGACTAAAGAGGCATGGGATGGATTTAGGAGTACGCAGCCTTGGTATTCCATGTACGCACATTTAAGTGCACCACCCGCATGTTTCAGAGCAGAGCTTTGGGCACCGGCACTCTTTTATTTCCAAATGAAGCAGTGGATTGTACAGAACTACAGCCTGGTGATTGGCTCAACTTGACGAATCACCAGTCATCGCTTTAGTCCTGTTAGTGACGCCCATTGCAAGTCCTGCTCATCACCATCGCTCCTGTCGAGTTACAAGGACGCCTTGTCTTAACACACACACACACATTGCAATGCAAGCAAAAGACAGAACCAGAAGTCGGATCTTCTGACAGAACTGCCGCCTCTGCAGCACCAAGATACAGCAGAAAAGTAGCCCCTCCTCTTGCCTACGTCAGCGGCCTGTGACCCCCGTAATGGGAAGCCTCCCAGTCACTTCATCGCTCCTTGGGCTGGCCCGCTTCCCTGTGGTCCTGTCTGATTGGGAGTATGAAAACGAAACAGGGTATATAGTACACGCACTGCGTAATGGTAATTTGGTTGTTGATTAGTTGTTTCGTGCTCCAAGGTCTCGCTTTCCGAAAAAGAGTGAGTAGAAACGTGAAGAATGCACTCCCCAAGACATGGGGTGTGTCCCTCGGGCACAGATATAGTCCTCTCAAGGAGGTTTCAAATGTTATTCAAATGAGTAAAGATGAACTTTCATCAATTTGAAAAAAGCTTTATTCGTCCTTTTTGTTGGCGTTCATTTCAAACACGTCACAGTGAACATTGACTTAGGTTACATATTCCCAATGCATTTCGGCTTGAGCCTTCATCAGGGGAGATCTACAAATGGTAAAGAGGATGGGTAAATGTAGGATACAAAAATAGCGTGGCATTTATTTACATTGGATGTTATTGGTTAAACGAACAAACTGAAAGGTAAAAAAAGGTGAAAGAAAGGCGGGTTAGTCGGAGCGATAAAGAGGTCGTTTACGAAGAGCGGATCCTCGTGTGTGTATGGCTTAGTCTCAAATAGGGTGTATAGCTCAGTCTCAAATGAGGTGTCTAGTGCTTTTAGTGAGTATAGTTCCCTAAGGAATACCCAAGGAATGGTTACAAGTGGTAGGAGGCTAATGCGAAACGTGCGAGTAGAAAATATAAGTAAAGACGTGTAAAGTGTTCTTACCGAGTGCTTAACGCCTCATCGTGTCGTCCGTGTGGTCCGTGTGTGGCTGTTCGCGTCTATACTCGTTTTAGGACGAGTTTAAATATTGAGAGAAGGACGTTAAACGTGTGTCACGTGTCGAGTAACAATGTGTATAAACATAGGACTAAACGATTGTGGACGTGAAAATGGTGAAAGGACTGGTGTGCCCGTAGCATTAAATATGAACATAGGACTAAGGAATTGTGAGACGTGAAAATGGTGAAAGGACTGAAGTGTCCGAAGTTACCCAATTAGTCTCATTAGCGTATACTGCGTCAATGAGAATGTGTAAAGGAAACGTGACGTAATTACAGAGTGGTGATACATATTGTTCAAGGGAACAGTTGTGAGCAGAACAGTCAGTAACGAAGGTTGGTTATAAGTCGGTCTAAATCAAAAATGCATTTTGCGATAACTGACAAAATTAATAATGTTAATAAATCAATGGTTAAACATATTCACAAATCATGTAGCAATGCAGGTATGAGAGATGAGTATTTGTATAAGTATTTATAAATAACATGAAAATTCAGTACGCTCATTTAAGCCGTTCGGCTTCATCGAGTTCAAGAAATAAATCCAATGATTTTCTCTTTGCAGCATAAAGTTGCGATTGTCTCTCCCTTCTTTCTTTGTTACTATTTCCAAGACGCAAAATTTTAGTTGACTAACATTATGGCCAACTTCCAAAAAGTGTTGAGCAACTGATGATTTTTGTTGTTTAGTCCTAATGTTGGATTTGTGCTCGTTGAGTCTTATTTTCATTTTTCTTTCGGTTTGTCCAACATAAATTTTGCCACAGGGGCATTTGAGCATGTAGATAACATTAGATGTATCACAGGTTGCCGTTGTTTTTAATTTGATTTTGTGCCCTTTCATAGGGTGTGTGATGTAGTCACCCTTGATGATGTTATTACAGTTGTTACAATTTAAACAAGGGATAGTTCCTTTGAATGAAAGTGTCGTAAAAGGTGGATGTTGTTGTTTCAAGATTTCACCTATGTTCTTGTTGCGTGTGTAGGCGAAAATTGGTTCCTCATCAAAAATATGGTTGAAGTCCTGTTCTAATCTAAGCAATTGCCAATGCTTTTTGATTATTCGTCTGTAATTTGTACTCATGGTGGAATATTTGGAAACTATAGTAACTTGATTGCTGGTTGGTTTGGGTAGTGTGGTGAGAAGTTGGTTCCGGTTTTTGGAATCAGATCTTTCTTTCGCTTTATGTAGTACCTGATCAGGGTAACCACGGATTTTGAATCTTTGTGTGAGCGTGTTGAGTTGGTCCAGTGATTTATCATGATTCGATACAATTCTTTTTACTCTGAGCATTTGGGAGTAAGGAAGATGTTGTTTGAGTGGTGGCGGATGAAAACTTTGATAGTGGAGGGTATTGTTCCTATCTGTGTTTTTTCTATATAGGTCAGTCTCAAAACCCGTAGGTGTTTTAATGATGGTAACGTCCAGAAAGTTGATGATGTCAGGATGGATGTTGAACGTGAATTGTAATCGTTGATCAATTTGGTTAAGGTTGTCAAGGTGATTCTTAAGAGCGTGGTTCGAGCCTTTCCATATGATGAAAATATCATCAATGAATCTGAGGTATAGTTTTAAACTGCTGGTCCAAGTAGGTGAGCTTAAGATGTGATCCTCCTCAAATTGATTCATGAAAATATTGGCATACGCTGGGGCAGCGCAATTTCCCATAGATGTGCCAGTTAGCTGTTGATACCATTCATTGTTGTGTACAAAGTAGCTGTGGAAAAGGGTAAATTGCATTAGTTCCATCAAGAAAACCTGTAAGTTGTGTGGATGTTTGGAATGTAACAATGCCTGTTCAATCGCCTCTAAACCCATTTGATGAGGGATGGAGGTGTATAAGGAATTAACATCCACTGTACATAGGATGATGTGCTCATCTTCTGATATGGATACTTGGTTGAGTTTAATTAAGAAATCAGTGGTATCTTTCAAGAATGATTTCATAGAGTTAACACTGGGTTGAAGATGACGGTCTAAAAATTTGCCAACTGGTTCATGAAGACTACCACGTGTAGAAACAATGGGTCGACAGGGAGGTTTAGTGGGATGCTTGTGGATTTTGGGTACCATGAAGATAGTTGGGCTTTTTGGGTTGGATTGAATGAGGAAATTTTGAACCTTCTCATTAATGATGCCATTGTCAACAGCGGCTTGTACGATGGTCTGTAGAATCACACTATATTGTGTTGTAGGATTACTTTCCAATTTCAAATATGTTTCAGAATCCTGGACGTGGATCGATATTTGAGAGTTGTAATAATCAGAATTGAGTACAACTAGTGCTCCGCCTTTGTCGGCTTTGGTACAAATGATGTTAGGATTGCCAGCGATGGATCTTAAAATGCCTATCTCTTTGTTGGTGAGATTACTGCATGTTGATCTGCTTCTGCTGTAATTGAGTTTAGATAAATCGTTCTTTACACATGATTCAAATAGGTCCAAACATTTGTGGCTAACCGGAGCCATAAATGTACTTTTAGGTCGTAAACCCATCAAGGGATCCTCTTCTTGTTCTTTAGTGGGTGTCAAAATGTTGTCAAAAAAGTGTCGGAGTCTCAGTTTCCTCATGAGCTTGTAAAAGCTGATGTGCAATTCAAGTAGGTTGCTGGTTGTTGTTGGTACGAAAGATGTACCTTTCTGTAAGACTTTCAGTTCGATGTCACTAAAGGTGTATTCCGAGATATTAATGACCAAGTTGTTTATTGATTCGTTTTCTTTGTGCGGTCCCTCTTGGTTGAGGTGGTGCGAGTATGTGGAAGATCCTTTTCTTTGGTTTTTTCTGTGGCTCCTCCTGGGTCGTCTTGTCCTGTGGGGCCTACCTCTAAAAAAGGAGTCGTTTCACTATGTGGGGTTGTAGTAGACGTTGTTGGTGTGTCTATTGGAGTTGTTGTTGGTGTTTTGTCCTTTGCAGGAGGCCTTCTCTGTGGTTGTGTGTGATCACTGTCAGAAGAGGAGGTTTCAGTATTGTTAGTATATGGTTTGTTTTGTCTCCGTCTGGCGTAGATTTCGGCCCAGGAGTATACCTCACCCATTTTATAATCCGTTGTGTCCCTGCGGAACTTTCGGATTTTGCGTTCGTTGACTTCAGCTGAATGTTTTGCCAACTGTTTATTAATGTCCTCCAAAATTACATTGAGATCCTCTGCAGTTAATGATTTTTCTAGTTCGGTTTTGATGTCATGTATTTCTTTAGTGAGTTCCTCCAAGATAGTTGATAATTCTTCTATAATTAATAAGATCAAGTCTAGGGAGCATTTATTGAGAATTGCAAACCATTTATCTTTAAACTTCTGTTGATTTTTACATAAGGATGGTTTAAGTGGTATTCTGAGTCCCCTTGGAATTCTCTGAGCTCTGTGGTATCTGATCAATGTACTCGCATGTAAGCGTTGGTTGATTTGTTTCTTCGAAAGGTATAAAAGCTGACGTATATTCTGCTCCTTTGTGTTCCTGGTTGAAAAGGTGGTTACATCCTCTTCTATGAGAGCGTAGATCCTAGATACTTCCTCTTGACCGTAAGCAAATGTTTCTGCTCTTGTATCCGTTAGATGAGAGATTTCGTCAAATTGCATGGTGATTTGGTTTGCGTGCTGCGTGCTAACTTTCGGAATGTGAGTATGAAAACGAAACAGGGTATATAGTACACGCACTGCGTAATGGTAATTTGGTTGTTGATTAGTTGTTTCGTGCTCCAAGGTCTCGCTTTCCGAAAAAGAGTGAGTAGAAACGTGAAGAAACAAATCAACCAACGCTTACATGCGAGTACATTGATCAGATACCACAGAGCTCAGAGAATTCCAAGGGGACTCAGAATACCACTTAAACCATCCTTATGTAAAAATCAACAGAAGTTTAAAGATAAATGGTTTGCAATTCTCAAATGCTCCCTAGACTTGATCTTATTAATTATAGAAGAATTATCAACTATCTTGGAGGAACTCACTAAAGAAATACATGACATCAAAACCGAACTAGAAAAATCATTAACTGCAGAGGATCTCAATGTAATTTTGGAGGACATTAATAAACAGTTGGCAAAACATTCAGCTGAAGTCAACGAACGCAAAATCCGAAAGTTCCGCAGGGACACAACGGATTATAAAATGGGTGAGGTATACTCCTGGGCCGAAATCTACGCCAGACGGAGACAAAACAAACCATATACTAACAATACTGAAACCTCCTCTTCTGACAGTGATCACACACAACCACAGAGAAGGCCTCCTGCAAAGGACAAAACACCAACAACAACTCCAATAGACACACCAACAACGTCTACTACAACCCCACATAGTGAAACGACTCCTTTTTTAGAGGTAGGCCCCACAGGACAAGACGACCCAGGAGGAGCCACAGAAAAAACCAAAGAAAAGGATCTTCCACATACTCGCACCACCTCAACCAAGAGGGACCGCACAAAGAAAACGAATCAATAAACAACTTGGTCATTAATATCTCGGAATACACCTTTAGTGACATCGAACTGAAAGTCTTACAGAAAGGTACATCTTTCGTACCAACAACAACCAGCAACCTACTTGAATTGCACATCAGCTTTTACAAGCTCATGAGGAAACTGAGACTCCGACACTTTTTTGACAACATTTTGACACCCACTAAAGAACAAGAAGAGGATCCCTTGATGGGTTTACGACCTAAAAGTACATTTATGGCTCCGGTTAGCCACAAATGTTTGGACCTATTTGAATCATGTGTAAAGAACGATTTATCTAAACTCAATTACAGCAGAAGCAGATCAACACGCAGTAATCTCACCAACAAAGAGATAGGCATTTTAAGATCCATCGCTGGCAATCCTAACATCATTTGTACCAAAGCCGACAAAGGCGGAGCACTAGTTGTACTCAATTCTGATTATTACAACTCTCAAATATCGATCCACGTCCAGGATTCTGAAACATATTTGAAATTGGAAAGTAATCCTACAACACAATATAGTGTGATTCTACAGACCATCGTACAAGCCGCTGTTGACAATGGCATCATTAATGAGAAGGTTCAAAATTTCCTCATTCAATCCAACCCAAAAAGCCCAACTATCTTCATGGTACCCAAAATCCACAAGCATCCCACTAAACCTCCCTGTCGACCCATTGTTTCTACACGTGGTAGTCTTCATGAACCAGTTGGCAAATTTTTAGACCGTCATCTTCAACCCAGTGTTAACTCTATGAAATCATTCTTGAAAGATACCACTGATTTCTTAATTAAACTCAACCAAGTATCCATATCAGAAGATGAGCACATCATCCTATGTACAGTGGATGTTAATTCCTTATACACCTCCATCCCTCATCAAATGGGTTTAGAGGCGATTGAACAGGCATTGTTACATTCCAAACATCCACACAACTTACAGGTTTTCTTGATGGAACTAATGCAATTTACCCTTTTCCACAGCTACTTTGTACACAACAATGAATGGTATCAACAGCTAACTGGCACATCTATGGGAAATTGCGCTGCCCCAGCGTATGCCAATATTTTCATGAATCAATTTGAGGAGGATCACATCTTAAGCTCACCTACTTGGACCAGCAGTTTAAAACTATACCTCAGATTCATTGATGATATTTTCATCATATGGAAAGGCTCGAACCACGCTCTTAAGAATCACCTTGACAACCTTAACCAAATTGATCAACGATTACAATTCACGTTCAACATCCATCCTGACATCATCAACTTTCTGGACGTTACCATCATTAAAACACCTACGGGTTTTGAGACTGACCTATATAGAAAAAACACAGATAGGAACAATACCCTCCACTATCAAAGTTTTCATCCGCCACCACTCAAACAACATCTTCCTTACTCCCAAATGCTCAGAGTAAAAAGAATTGTATCGAATCATGATAAATCACTGGACCAACTCAAAACGCTCACACAAAGATTCAAAATCCGTGGTTACCCTGATCAGGTACTACATAAAGCGAAAGAAAGATCTGATTCCAAAAACCGGAACCAACTTCTCACCACACTACCCAAACCAACCAGCAATCAAGTTACTATAGTTTCCAAATATTCCACCATGAGTACAAATTACAGACGAATAATCAAAAAGCATTGGCAATTGCTTAGATTAGAACAGGACTTCAACCATATTTTTGATGAGGAACCAATTTTCGCCTACACACGCAACAAGAACATAGGTGAAATCTTGAAACAACAACATCCACCTTTTACGACACTTTCATTCAAAGGAACTATCCCTTGTTTAAATTGTAACAACTGTAATAACATCATCAAGGGTGACTACATCACACACCCTATGAAAGGGCACAAAATCAAATTAAAAACAACGGCAACCTGTGATACATCTAATGTTATCTACATGCTCAAATGCCCCTGTGGCAAAATTTATGTTGGACAAACCGAAAGAAAAATGAAAATAAGACTCAACGAGCACAAATCCAACATTAGGACTAAACAACAAAAATCATCAGTTGCTCAACACTTTTTGGAAGTTGGCCATAATGTTAGTCAACTAAAATTTTGCGTCTTGGAAATAGTAACAAAGAAAGAAGGGAGAGACAATCGCAACTTTATGCTGCAAAGAGAAAATCATTGGATTTATTTCTTGAACTCGATGAAGCCGAACGGCTTAAATGACCGTACTGAATTTTCATGTTATTTATAAATACTTATACAAATACTCATCTCTCATACCTGCATTGCTACATGATTTGTGAATATGTTTAACCATTGATTTATTAACATTATTAATTTTGTCAGTTATCGCAAAATGCATTTTTGATTTAGACCGACTTATAACCAACCTTCGTTACTGACTGTTCTGCTCACAACTGTTCCCTTGAACAATATGTATCACCACTCTGTAATTACGTCACGTTTCCTTTACACATTCTCATTGACGCAGTATACGCTAATGAGACTAATTGGGTAACTTCGGACACTTCAGTCCTTTCACCATTTTCACGTCTCACAATTCCTTAGTCCTATGTTCATATTTAATGCTACGGGCACACCAGTCCTTTCACCATTTTCACGTCCACAATCGTTTAGTCCTATGTTTATACACATTGTTACTCGACACGTGACACACGTTTAACGTCCTTCTCTCAATATTTAAACTCGTCCTAAAACGAGTATAGACGCGAACAGCCACACACGGACCACACGGACGACACGATGAGGCGTTAAGCACTCGGTAAGAACACTTTACACGTCTTTACTTATATTTTCTACTCGCACGTTTCGCATTAGCCTCCTACCACTTGTAACCATTCCTTGGGTATTCCTTAGGGAACTATACTCACTAAAAGCACTAGACACCTCATTTGAGACTGAGCTATACACCCTATTTGAGACTAAGCCATACACACACGAGGATCCGCTCTTCGTAAACGACCTCTTTATCGCTCCGACTAACCCGCCTTTCTTTCACCTTTTTTTACCTTTCAGTTTGTTCGTTTAACCAATAACATCCAATGTAAATAAATGCCACGCTATTTTTGTATCCTACATTTACCCATCCTCTTTACCATTTGTAGATCTCCCCTGATGAAGGCTCAAGCCGAAATGCATTGGGAATATGTAACCTAAGTCAATGTTCACTGTGACGTGTTTGAAATGAACGCCAACAAAAAGGACGAATAAAGCTTTTTTCAAATTGATGAAAGTTCATCTTTACTCATTTGAATAACATTTGAAACCTCCTTGAGAGGACTATATCTGTGCCCGAGGGACACACCCCATGTCTTGGGGAGTGCATTCTTCACGTCCTGTCTGATTGGTACATCCTGTGGATGCATCCGAGGTAGTGGGTGTGGGCTAGAAGGTGTCAACCACACACAGCCCTCTCCAGGAACAGAAAATCTATTTGAAAGAATTTGCTTTCCTGTAAGTTTTGTTTAAATACAAGTAGTGCCTGAGTCTTTCTCCCTGTTGACTCTGCTTCCATTCGCCCACGGATTCCTGTGGCGGTGTGCCCATGATTGATCCCATGTGAATGTGACATTCTTTCAGTTTTAATTATCTCAGGTTAAAAAAACCTAGGGGTAAATACATATAAGCAGCTAAAATATTGGGAGCCAAAACAGTGGGGAGGTCCAGCGTAATTGCATAGTTGAGGGTAAAGCAAAGGTAAGTAGAGAATATTAAAAATACATGTTACGGAGTGTTCTTGCACGTAGAGTGGATTGTTGCTACTCGACCCCGCATATATGACACCCGTCGAGTAGAGTGAAATATATATATCTATATATATATATATATATATATATATATATATATATATATATATATATATATATATATATATATATATATACACACACACACACATACATATTTATACTCACACACTCCTATATATATTTATACACACACACACACATATATATATATATATATAAAATAATATAGTTTTTATCACACTTCTGACCGCTCAATAACTTTCTGATATGAAACATGAACTGTTCCACACATAAACTGTATACACAGAAAAGTTGACTAAAACATGCATCTGATTAAGGTTGTAACTGCAAGTATTGCCAATAAAAATATATTTTAAAAAGGCTGTGGAGGTTAAGGAGGTCCTCTCTGTACATTAAAAAAGCAGGGGCATACAGGGATCTCCCCTGTAAAATCAATACATAATAAAAAATAAAAACAAAGTACAGCCTTTAAAAGTAACTAAAGTAAAAATAACTGTACATGGCACAATACTGCCATCTACAGATAAAAATTAAATTAACATCAGATAATAACAAGACCGGATATTTCTACAGCTATAATTGTGAAATCAAATGGAAACAATGGGGATTCAAAATGAATTATTATGATATTAATCTCACAATATTAATTCTGAAGTATTTAATTACCCAAAGAACAAAAGCACAGAACCGCTTGGGAAGAACAGTGTGGTGACATAAATCTGTCTGAGCAATTTTACTTCTTTAATGTGATAACTAGTCCAAGCAAATTTACCAACCTGCAATGAGCTTATTGATCAAGGAGATTTGACTAGTTGTGAGGGTACTGCACAAGGTGGCCAATGCGACTGGAAGTGCTTTTGCACTTAGTCCCGCCGGGCCGGGTGTAGCAGCCGACCCTAGAGGGACGGTGACTAATCCCCACTCCCCATGGACGGCACCCGAAGAGGCACTGCAGTGTCAGTGTGAAGAAAGCGTGCCAAAATCACAAGGGTCACAAGAGTGACCAAACAAGTTATTTTTCAAATGCCCCAATCAATGGAGAAGGGGCGTGGCCATGAATGTGGCCAAAAGGACAACCGAAAGAAGCGGTCAACCATTGTTACCACCTGAGGAAGCTGATCCCATCCACCCCGGTCAAACACAGGCGTTGCATCCATGAAGAGTCAGGGGCAAGGAGCGGCAGGGAGCTACAAGGTTAACAATAAATATCTCCACACAAGGACATAAAAAGAAAATTGCTCCAATGAGGTCCTTGGGATGCCTCACGGCAGGGACACTTGAGGACAAACAAAAGGGGGTAGGAAGTGGTCAATGCTGGGCGGACACAGCACTTGCAGCCCAGGCATGGCCACAGGTTCGCGAACGGCAGATGTGGGGTAGCAAGGGAAGCTGCGACCCACTGAACCAAGTAATCGATAAAAGGAGAGCCGTTACTGCAGCTGACAAACAGTGATTTATGACACCCATTGAAGAGACAGTTACAGTTATTATGCAATAAAGATAAGACTTCGCTGTGACAGTAATAACTGTATGCTTTATATGAACTGCAAGTCGAACGAAGAGCTGAACATGTAATGACCAGTACAATCGTGATGACTTATGGACCAGTTAATGATGTAAATAAACGGTGGCAGTTCAAACACCAACGTGTTCTTGGTGTTCATAATAAAGGGAGAGAGTGAATGGTCGGAGGGCCCACAGGATGATCGCACACCAGGGTGGGGAATGTTATCTACCCACTTAGTGGCAGAAAGAACTGCTATTTTGCAAAATAAAATGGATTAATTTTTGCTGCGAAGGGTGGCGTTTGAGCCATAATTATGGCTGAATGTTGTACCGATATCCCTAACACTTTCCTGGAGATATATGAGCGGACTAGTAGTATTCAGGCTAAGATTAAGGAACTACATAATGTAATGTGTACGATGAAGTTGAGGTGCACCTTTGGTCCACAGAGCAAACTGTATCTTGGGGTTTGGATGTGAAAATATTTAATGGTATCCTGATCATTGTCATTGGTCTCTTCATGAGCTGCTTTCTCATCTGAGCCTGAATAACCCCAGTAAAGGGTGTGAAGGGGACAAGGGTGCTTTCCAAATATATATCTTACAACTTCTCTTGATGAAGACTGTGATGCTGGCGTTTCAAGGGTGAGGAAGTGTTTCACTTAATGAGTATTGGATTGTTTTATGGTGTCATTGGTTGCAATCAGGAAGAGTCAAGAGGGAGGAATTATGAAATTTGAAAGCACCATTTTGTGAAATCCTTGCCTCTAATTTTCAAAAATTGCCCCTTTTTCTGCTCACGGTAGCTCTGCTTCCCAGATGCACCCCTGCCTGAGGTGAGGTGTGAAGTACCTTGGGACGCGAGGCGAGACACTTAAATTCCGCCAGCTTAGCCAAAGGTGCGGCCTATCCTATTAATAAGGGATCTTGGGTACCTATAGATACGAAAACAGGCCAATGTCCTGGTATGAGGAAATCCATTGATATGGGTGCCAGGTGAACTCTGTACTCCTTATAACACCGGTTCAAAGGTACAAATACAAATGTTGAGGCTGCTGTGCTGTTAAAATAATTTATTGTGTATATATTAAATTCCATTACATCAATATATTTATAATACAGCCGACGTGTTTCAAACCTTTTCCTCAAGTATCAGGTTTTTTTTCCAAGGCTTGATGTCCAAAGTTGGTCGAGAGTTAAGTGCAGAAGTGCAGAGGGTACCTAAAGCAGGAGAGGTTTATTTTTATTAACACTGGCCACAAATCACCCACATTTATATTAAGGAGAGCAAACTGGAATTCGTCAGATTTGACTGCACGGATTGTCCAGTTGAGAACTAAACTAATTGAACTATACATTCCCGGGTCAAACAGCAAAACAGCTCATTGTTTGTCATGACTTTCTTTTAAGGAGGCGATGGAGCTTGAAACCGAGCATGCAGATGTGGAATGTTTTTGACTGTTGTGGATGAATCTAACAGGGATGAATTTACTGAGGATAAATGGATGAATGAATGCCTGAGCTTAGTCAGGATCAAGTGCGTGTTAACGCCATTGAATATTTATGCAATGCTAGGCCTGGTGAAAGGAATTTAATTGTAGATGCGGAGTCATCCGTCCAAACAAGTGTAGAGTTGTCTGTACTGGAAGTGAAGTTATGGACAGACGTTACCACACCAGGGGCCGCCAGACCCCGACTTATAGACCTTCCATTATAAGTGTTACCTAAGGATGACCAAATGCATAATTCGTTTTAAAGAGAATATTGTTGGTGGCCATGAATAACTAGGAAAGTGCAGTTGTAGGTTAAAAACGGCAGAGTCTGTCTTTGTCTTGAAAGTACGGGGTTGAACATCCGGGCCAGCTTTAGCTCTGGAAGCGCCCGGGGCGACAGTGTTTGTTGGTGCCCCTCAATGACCACCTCCACCACGGATTCCCTCCCCACCACCCTTTAACAGTGCCCCTTAAGTCTCCATAACCACTCTCTTTCAGATGCATTTAATTAGTTATATAGCACCACTCACAGCAGTGTAGGGTGTCAGAGCACTTTGCATCACACACACATTACACAGAGACAATCAATCATACGTGTGCAAATCAATGTATAGGAAATGTTACACAAGACAGGGGACTACAAGGTGTAGGAATATCTGACGTTACAACGCATGCCATTACATCGGCAACTTTAACATCGACCTTCAGTCGGGGGAGCGCTGGAAGTTGGAATAGATTAATTTTCTATTCCAACTCCAGTGCGTGCAACAGTAGGGAAGGTGTTGGAGTTAAATCAAACACCTACTACCCACTGCTGCACACCTTTTTCGTTGCAACGCCATGCAATGTAATGACATGCGTTGTAACGGTTGCGTAGTAAAGGCTGTTTCCCAGGTGTAGGAGTCATGTCGTCTATACTGGTAGGCAGGATAGTTTGAGTGCTTGGTCTGGAGAAGCAGAAACTCAGAATTCAATACGGAACACCAATGTTGGGGGTTCTCTTTAATAATAAGAATCGATTTCTACCTAAATGAACCCTTTTTGCAACATTATTCTATGTTCTAATCTGTACTTTGCAGTGTGCATGCAGTTCTTTGATGACTGTTAATAATGCACTGTTCTATATTGGTATTTTAATTTATAAACTGCAAGTAACAAAAAGATGTCTCTTAGAAAAGCAGTAACCCACTGAGCTATTTACATTATAGACACTTTGTGATTTGCATGGTACACTTCTCTGCAGCAGGCACAGTAATCCTCTGAACTATTTTATAATCAGTGAAAATCTCAAATAGACAAAACTCGATCTCTCTCCAGGAAGAACATTAATCACTGGAGTTATCTTGACATTTTTATTGTTGCCTGGAAATTGCTGGATGTAAGGAACAAACAGGACCAATGTGAATGAGGGTTTTTACAGCCATGTTGGTGGCATACAGGAAAACCTCATACTGCACCTTGGGAGCTGTATCTTTTCAGGCACTAAAAGGTAAGAAAGGTTCATGGACCACAAGGATGCCTGGGCAAAGGAAGGGGGTTACAAATGTTGTTTGCAAGTCTTCAAGAGTGAAGAGCCCCTAGTTTGGTCCAAAGACTTTATTTAGCGGGTGCTGGTGGAAGGCTTCCCTTGTATTCTTAGTTTTATTCTCATTTCTTTACCTTTGGTATGTTTTTGATTGGGGTTAAATTGTGTGTTTTTGTGTTGCTCGGTGGTGTATTGTTTTGTCATGCCTTGAGTGGTTGGTTTGCGAAGATGGGATGTGTGTTATGTCTGCCTTTTTGTATGACATACAATAATTCTTTGGAAATGTTCTTATCTGTAGTGTTCTAACATTCTTAGCTTTGGGAAACTGAGAAAGTTTACCACCTGGACGAGGAGCTGGTCTGCTGCTGTACATGGCCTGGTCTTAACATTGCCACTGTTGCCTTGACATGAAACACCATCATAATGTAAAGACTTGGTTGAGGAAGAGTACAAGTAAGAGGTGGGGAGGGATGCTGGACCCGCCAAGCCATAACAGTGGAGGGGGAGAGTGTATGCTCTTCAGTCCATAGCATTCGTAAGTTTATTTATGAAGTGAAAATATAGGGACCCACCATCAAATTTGGCAAGGAATTGCAGGACCACCAGGGGTGGAGTCTGGTGTTGGTAGTGAGGGGGAGAGGGCATGGAGGTGCAGTTGTGACTAGTTGCCCTGGGACTCGCTCTATACAGCGTGCCGCTCTTCATTTACTGTGTATGTGGTAAATGTCTCCTAGTCAAATGAGGATAACCAGATCTAAATGCCACCTTATAATTTTAGCCTCAGCAGTAGAGCTGATTTGGGAAAAATAGTCAGACCCATTTTGGGTGAGGGAGGGAAGGCGGTGGGGGGGAAGTGCAGAATCATTAATTTGTAGAGCGCTGCTCATCACCCATGTGGGTATCCAGGCACTGGGGGGACGGATGGGGGTGCTGCTGGGAGTTGTCAGTCGAACATCCAGGTTTTTAGGCCGTCTCTGAGCATCTGTCGGGTGGGTGTTCTCTGGAGGTGGAAATGGGAGGCTGCTCCAGGTCTTAGTTGCCAGGTAACTGAAGGTGCGGCTGCCGCTTCTGGTTTTGTGGAAGCGAGGCATGTGACAAAGGGAGGCGAAGCCTGGTTGTCTGCTGGGTCGGGGGAAGTTCAGTCTGTGGTTCAGGTAGGCTGGTCCTTTGTTTTGTAGGGTCTTGTAGGCGTGGGTCAGAAGTTTGAACTGGCACCTTTTTTGGACGGGAGTCAGTGGAGCGCTCTGAGGTGAGAGGTGATGTGGGCTCCACTCGGGAGGTCGAGGATGAGCCTGGCTGCCACGTTTTGGATGGTTTGCAGTCTGTTCAGTAATTGTGAGGGGATGCCCACATAGTGGGAGTTGCTGTATTCCAGGCGGTTGGTGATGAGGGCTTGGGTGATGGTGTGTTCTCAATAGAGTGAAGAGGCTGGATGACTCTTCTTACAAAAAGCAATATTGCAGCATGTGCACACTGACTCTCAGGTGACGTATGTATGCTTTTTTTCTCTAGTTAAATAAACGTTGGGAAAGCCAATCATTTTCTGTAGGAAAAAACATTTCAGTGTTCACACATGCACAAGCAGAGAGGTAGACGGCAGGGATGGTGTTGGAGTAGGAACAAGACAGAACAGGTCATTTTTTTGTGGGGGAGTATACAGGTAATGTCACTGCATGTTTGCAATGTGGTAAAGATATTTGCCACCGAGATATTTTCAAAGAGTCGCAAATTGAAATAAGAAAATAATACATATAGCCCTTCATTCTTGCGTTTCTGTTGTTTCTAAGTCCACTGTATGCTCAAATAGCATACGTTAATGTCCCTATAATAAATATCTGGATGTAGCCTCTAAATCTGATTTAAACCCAGGCAAATCCACTCAGCCTTTCATCCATCTAAGGTCGATACGAATTCCTGGGTTAGACACGTCACCAAAACATATAACTGCATTTAGGGAGCGTCTTTGTGGCATATGTAATGTTCGGCATGCGCGAGGCGTTCTAGCCTTCTGCGCTGCCGCTGACGCGTGACGTCAGACGCTAGCTAGTTATAATAAAGAGGCGTGGCCTCGGCTAGTTAGTCGGGGCCGCGTGTGCAATCTAATGAGACCGGCTCCCGTGTGTTTATTTAGCGCGATCGTGCTGCCATGCTAATTAGGCATTTAGAAGTATTACACTGGCGACGAGGGGTCAAGTGAACCCTGCTGTGCTATTTTAGCGCCCCACAATGCTTCTGGTGTCCTCTCAGGTTGCCTGAGCCTGTGCATGCTGCTTCCCTCATGGTGTCTCGGTTGAGCCTGCTGGGAGGCCTGGTGAAGATCACTGCAGGTGCCAGGAGGGCCCTTCCAAAGATCTGCTGTGTGTGCCCTGGAGCCCCAATCCACGGCCTGGAAGGGATATGTCTCGCCCAGGTGCTGCCGCACATGCCCCCACGAGGTGTCTGCAGACCACCGTGCCCTCCTCCGATCCAGGCCCATGCCAGGTGTGATCGCCTCGACCCAGAAGCGCCGGAGAGTCCCGCGGACGATGTCCGGAGGTAGGCGCGCCCCCGGTTGGTGCAGCAGCGCGAGGGAGGTCACCAAACAACGCCCGGAGGGAGTGCAGGCCAGGTGGCGTCGACGCAGAGGAGAGGAAGCCAGCGTTCACCGCGTGCTGCGCACGTGCCAAGATGGCGTCGATTCCCGCCATTGAGCCGTTTGTCGTTGATGGTGCCCCGTCGTCCCTCGCCCCGCGATGGAAGGATTGGACAGACCGCCTGCAATTCTACTTCGAAGGGGCTGGCATCGCGAGGGAAAGGCGCAGAACACTGCTGCTCCACCTAGGAGGTAAAGACATCCACCGCATCTACAAAACGCTCGTGGAAGCCACGCCAAAGACGTACCACACACTGCTGAACGCGCTCAACGCCCATTTTGAGCCCATGGCGAACAGAGACTATGAGAGGTTCATCTTCCGTCAGGCCAAGCAAGAGGCGGACGAGTCTCTGGATACGTTCCATGGCAGGCTGAAGGAGCTAGCCAGCACGTGTGGGTTCCGTGATGAGCAGGAGGAGATCCGAGGGCAGATCATACAGGGGTGCTACTCGTCTAAGCTTCGTGTCACAGTCCTCCAGGAAGAAGGAAAGCCCCTGGCGGACATCCTCACCCTCGGACGGTCAAAGGAGCTGTCGCAAGCGAGAGCCTCGCACATGGAGGCAGCCCTACATCGCCCTGTGAAGACGGAGCAAGTGCAAGTGGCGGAAGCGGTGAACGTAGTGCGGCCAAAAGGGAGGCAAACCGGAGGGAAACGGCAGCCGGAGGCAAAGAAGAAAGACTGTGGGTACTGTGGCGGCCAACCCCACCGCATGCAAGACTGCCCGGCCAGAGGGAAAAGGTGCGGCGCCTGCGGGTGGATGAACCACTTTGCGGCGGTATGCCGGTCCACCAGAGCCAAGAAGGAGGCGGCCCATGCGGTACGCGAAGAGGCAGACAGCGAAGACATGGACGACGACACCGAAGAATACCCAGTCCATTATGTGTTTGCAATCCACCAACCACAGAAGAAGAAGCGCAGACTTCCGAAATGTCGCATACTAGTCCAACAACAAGAGGTAAAGGCGACGATTGACACTGGGGCCTCCATCGAGCTGATGGCCGCCAATGTCTACTACCAACTGCGGGCCAAACCCCCGCTTAGAGGGGCGAAGATTAGAGTGTTCGCATATGGCCAGAAGACGCCCATCCCCCTCATTGGGTGCTTCCAAACAGAGATACAACATGGCGAGAGGAGCATCAGCACCACCGTCTATGTCACGGAAGAGGGCAGTGGGATGCTGCTGAGCGGGCAATCGGCCGAAGAATTGAGGTTGATATCGTTCGCCATGGCAGTCCTGGAGGAGGAACTGGACACCATCCTAGAAGAGTTTGGAGAAGTCTTCAACGGCATTGGATGCCTGAAAGGAAAGGAAGTATCCCTACACATCGACCCGTCGGTCCAGCCAGTGGCCCTGAGGCACCGACGAATTGCTTTCCACCTGCGGCAGAAGGTCGAGGAGGAGCTAGAGGCCCTGGAGAGACAAGGCATCATTGAAAAGGTCAGTGGGCCAACCCCGTGGGTATCCCCGATCGTCATCGCCAGGAAGCCGAAGCAGCCAGGACAAGTCCGCATCTGTGTAGACATGCGCCTCCCCAACGCCGCGGTCAAAAGAGAGCGACACCTGACGCCCACCATTGATGACATCCTGGGAGAGCTGAACGGGGCCAGGTGGTTCTCGAAAATGGACCTACGGTCAGGCTACCACCAGCTACCCCTCCATCCGGACTCGAGGTACATCACCACTTTTTCCACCCATGTGGGCCTCAGACGGTATCGGCGCCTGAACTTTGGCATTTCAAGTGCCGCCGAGGTATTCCAAAATACCATCAGAGAGGTGCTCAGTGGGCTCCCTGGCGTGCTCAACGTGAGTGACGATCTGCTCATATATGCGTCAACCATAGAGGAACACCATCAGCGGTTGAGGGGGGTCCTCAAGAGGATCCAGGAGTCAGGCCTGACCTTGCACCGGGAGAAGTGCCAGTTCCTGCAGAATAAAATCAGTTTCTTCGGGTATACATTCTCGGACCAAGGGGTGGCCCCAGACCCGGACAAGGTGAAGGATGTCCAAGACGCCCCAGCTCCGACGAACATCTCGGAGGCCCGGAGTTTCCTGGGCATGGTCAATTTCTGCGGCCGTTTCATTCCGGACCTCTCCAACCTCACCAAACCCCTCAGGGAGCTGACCAAGTCGTCCACCACGTGGCAGTGGGGCCCGGAACAAGAGCAGGCGTTCCAAGCGACGAAGGCGGCCCTGTCCGCGGACACTACCCTTTCATATTTCGACCCGGCCAAGCTCACCAACGTGGCAGTGGACGCGAGTCCGTTTGGGCTGGGAGCGGTCCTGACACAACTCCAGGACAATGAGGAGTGGGCCCCCATCGCCTACGCCAGCCGGTCCCTGACCGAAACAGAGCAGTGGTACTCTCAAATTGAACGAGAAGCCATCGCCATCCACTGGGCATGCCGGTATTTTCACGTGTATGTGTATGGACATCATTTCACGGTGACAACCGACCACAAGCCACTCATCCCTCTTTTCCAAGGGTCGTCCTCGAAGCCGCCACCCCGGATTGAAAATTGGATACTCCAGCTACAAGGGTACGACTACCGGGTGGAGTACAAACCAGGGGCCACGAACCCGGCGGACTACCTGTCACGACACCCGCGGAAAGCCACGACGGAGGAGAAAGAGGAGGCCGAGGATACAGAGGAGTACGTCCGGTATGTGACAGAGCGGTCACGGCCCCTCCCAATGAGCCTGGCCGCAATAAGAGAAGCCTCAGAAGGCGATGAGTGTGTGAGAGCAGCAGTGGAGGCTGTCAGATCGGGGGATTGGAGGACAATTCAAGCCTCCCTCAACAGAAGGCCAAGCTAACACTAGAGTCGTTCCTGAAGGTGAGAAGTGAGCTGTCCGTTGACGCCCAGGGATGTCTTCTGCGGGGTCCGAGACTAGTCATGCCGGCCAGCCTCGCTCAACAAGCGGTGGACCTCGCCCACAGGGTACATCAAGGAGTGGTGAAGACAAAGGGCAGGCTCCGAGCCAAAGTATGGTTCCCAGGAATGGATGCGATGGTGGAACAGACGGTGAGAACTTGCACGTGGTGCCAAGCCGCAGGACCGCCGGAGCGCCCTCGCCCAGTGGCAACCGAAGACAATCCGCTGCGACCATGGGAGTGCGTGAGTGCCGACTTCGGACATCTCCCCGATGGGCGGTATGCGTTGGTCATCATCGACTATTTCACCAAATACCCAGAGGTCGAAATCGTGGGGAGCCAGACAGCCACGGAGGTGATCGCGAAGTTTGAAAAAACCATCGCCACTCATGGCATATTCGGGGTGGTTAAGACCGACAATGGACCGCCTTTCCAGGGGCAGGAGTTTGCAGAGTATCTCAAGATCGCTCACCGCAAGATAACACCACGGTGGCCCCAGGCCAATGGAGAGGTTCATGAGGACGCTCAATAAAACCATTTGCATCGCTATGGCTGAGGGATCTCCACTAGAGAGAGCAATTTACAGCTTCCTGCGGGAATACCGTCTGACCCCCCCATGTCACAACCGAGGCAGCGCCCGGGTCAGCCACCATGGGGAGAATCGTAAGCGACACGATCCCGCACCACCCTACTTGGGTTCCGGCACAAGCCACCAATGAGAGGACATTAGCCAACCGGAGGCGCTCAAACGACCACGCCAGCCTACGAAGGGGAGCTAAGGAGTCCAGGATACAGCAACAAGACCGAGTGTACGTGAAGGACCGCTACCCAGGCAGCAAGTTCAGACTTCCTTTTGAACCACAACCATGGGTGGTCACCCGCCGGACAGGCATGATGGTGACCGCTCAAAGAGGTGCGGAAACGGTCACGCGAGATGTGTCCTTCTTTAAGAAAGTCCACCCAGGAACACCGCCGCGTCCCGTGGCCGAGTCTGAGAGGCCGGATCCCGACCAGCTGAGAGAAGATCAGGAGGTGGAGGACGGTCGGAGCGAGGATGGGGGTGCACAGCCCGTCCCAACCACCCCAGGGGGTAACCCGCCTGGCAGCTCCCCAGCCCGGGTCGAGCCGAACACCCCAAGGCGCAGAACCCCCGAGGTGGTCCCTTCCAGAGGCGGTCCGTCCCGCTACAACCTGAGGAAGAACCCGGCACCATCATCCCAGCTGGCGGACTATATGGTGTGACCTGTAAGGACTGGCGAACTGGTAACAGATCCATCGTTTTGTTTTCATGTTGTGCTTGATGTTTAATGAAGGTTGGAAGGAGTGTAATGTTCGGCATGCGCGAGGCGTTCTAGCCTTCCGCGCTGCCGAGGTGCGCTAGCGCTGACGCGTGACGTCAGACGCTAGCTAGTTATAATAAAGAGGCGTGGCCTCGGCTAGTTAGTCGGGGCCGCGTGTGCAATCTAATGAGACCGGCTCCCGTGTGTTTATTTAGCGCGATCGCGCTGCCATGCTAATTAGGCATTTAGAAGTATTACAGCATACGCCACGGTTACAAAATCATTTTGTGGGGAGCAATTTCAGTATTTTTGCCATGAATGACCTGTTCAAGGTGCCTAACTGTATACTTCCTTAGATACAGCAAGTTATATAGGCTCGTACAGCCTGGATTATTTATAATAGATAGGCGGCAAAATAATTTGGAAATGTATTACATGTATACACGAAAAAAAGTCGCTAGATGGCAGTAGAACACCAAAACACAAAAAATTAATTCAAAGCGGTTTATCGCATGGATTACATTTCTTTGGTTCGCCAGTAGATGAATGTTGAACCTTTAGCAGCTACCCTCAGACGTTGATACCTCATCTTTCTCACTCTTTGCCGAGTCCAATCAGACCACAGGCAGAGACAGGCAAAGCAACAGCAGCTAAATGAAATCACTTTGCTGAAGCAAACATTTCTTCTGGACACTGAGTCATTAAAGATGCAGCATTGGTATCTGGAATTTTGCAAATTTATCAAAACAGTTAAACTCCCTAACATATTCGATTGACGCTGTGTGGAGCTTTACATCTAGCGTTCTGACTTATGCAAAAGAGCAAGGCCTAACTTGTGCTTGTTTCATTTTAGATTCAACCTATCTCCTTCCCAAAAGTCAGAGCGTCAGTGTAGTTTCACCTTTTGCCTCACTGGCTTTCTTTAGCTTCTCTCATTCTGCAATGCAGGAGAAGGGGCAGAGAAGACAAGGGACAGGCAGAAAATAAAAATACCCCCCACTTTGAGCCAAAGCGAAGCAAGTGAACTCTTCCTTCCCTAGAAGAGCTCCCTTGTTTCTTCCATCCAAACATCTATCCATGCATCCTTTCACCCTTTCATCCATCCGCTGATATCCACCATTTCACCTTTACTTTCTGTCATCCATCATTCAGTCTTTCACCCTTCCATTCATCTATCCATTCACACTTTCATTCATCCTTTCACCCATCTATACTTTCAGCTATTCATCCATGACCGACACATACTTTCGCCATTCATCCATCCACACATCAATTCATCCATTCTTTCACCCATCTACCTTTTTACCCACACATCCTTTTACCTATTCACCCATCCATGCATCCTTTCACTCTCCCATGCATCCTTTGACCCCATCTACTCTTTCACCCAAGCATTCTTTCAGCAATCCACTCTTCCACCCATCCTTTCACTCATCCTCACACTCCTCCATGCACCCTTTCACCCACTTTCACCCACCCACGCATCTTTTCACCCATCCATCCATTTATTCACCCACCCACACATCCTTTCACCCATCTACCCTTTCACTCATCCTTTCACTCATGCACCCTTTCACCCATCCAACCATCCTTTCACTCACCCATGCATCCTTTCACCAATCCATTCTTTCACCTATTCAGGCATCTTTTCACCCATCGTTTTTCCGACACACAATTCCTTATACCCATCTACCCCTTCACCTATTCTTTCACTCAACAATGCATCGTTTCATCCAACCACCTTTTCAGTCCTTCTTTCACCCACCCACGCATTCTTTTACCTATCTACCCTTTCACCAATTCTTTCACTCACCCATCCACCCTTTCACCCACACATCCTTTTCCCACATGCTTCCTCTCTCTCACCCATCCAGTCACCCCATGCATTATTTCATCCACCCACCATTTCACCCATCATTTCACACTCATGCATCCTTTCACTCAATCTTTCTATTAACCTTCTATCATTCTTTCCCTTTTCTATCAACCCTTCCTTCTTTGGTCAATTATAAGCTTTTGTCTGCCGAGTTGAAGACAAAAGAAGCCCATAAAAAACCCAACCCTATTGCACTGTAACGCCCCTGAGAGAAGACACTCATAATGTCTGAATACTCGATTTAGGATAGGAGGCAGTTTAGAAGACAGGGCCCGATTCACAGACCACAACTCACTACTAACAGAGAGCACAAAAATAAATTTTTTACAGGATCATATTTATGGAGTGCTGTTTTTTTGTTGCAGTTTTACATAGCGCAAACCCAACCCAAAGGTATTGAAGCGCTTTACATGAGCACCAGTTACATTGCACAAGAAATATTTACATTTTGCCTAATATTTAGGGACACAAACAAAGTTGTTGCACTGCATTGAGCTGGGGGAGAAAGCAGCGCACAACCATATTTAATACCAAGGCCTGCCACTCGCTTCCCTTGAGCTGACGCTCTTTAAGGCTGCCTGGTACCTCACACTTTAGTGCAAGATGTGTGCTTGATGTCTAGCATAGGTGTTGTACTGGAAGGATACTTTTCCAGTAGTAAGTCCTACGTTTAAACTCTTATTTACATTTTACACTTTGGTTGTGTGCTGTGCAGCACACATGCAATGAATGAAGTGGAAGGGGAAATAAATACATTTCTGCTACTTAACCCCTGTCAAAGAAGTCTTATTTTTTATGCAAAGTCCAGTCTGCCAAACTTTGTAGATCTGGCTTTGTGTCAAAAACCATTGGTGGTAGCATTGGAATGCCTAAGTGCTATCCATGGAACGCCTACCTTTTACAAAGTATTACAAAGTAGTGTAATGCACTGTTTGTCCTGCTTTAAGGGACACGCTACAGCACACAAAGTGTGTTGTGCTGACAAGTAAATACTTTATCAAGACTTTGAACTGCTTTAAGTGACTTTTCAGTGGTGCAAAGTCTTAATAAATCTGTCCTCTGGCTTGAAGGCTGAAGTTGTGCCTGTATTTTATTATCAAAAAAGGAAAATAAAATACTACTGGGAGTATGCAGGGCTAAAGATATTAGATCGTACTAGAAGATACTGGTCGATCTGTGGCTACTGACAGCCAAAAGTGAAATTGGGGGAGAGCGACCAACCACAAGTGCAGGACTGGGTGACAGAAACGACAGAGCAATAGATAAGCTAGCATTCAGGGTCAGAGGGTGACCCAAAATGTTTGGGGAAATCTGGGCTATCTAGGCGGCGGAGAAAGACTAGCCCAGACCACCAAGGAGATGGAACATCAACAGAGGACACTAACGGCGGTGGGCTGCACCAAGGCCTGAGATGAACTATTGTCAGTCGTCAAGCTACAGTGAGTGGCAGCCTACTGCCCAGGAATGTACTCTAAGGGACAGAAGGGACACTGTGGTAAACCCGGGTCGGGGAGGATAGCGCGGGGCGGGCGGCAGCGAGATGGGTGGACCAGACTCTGTATGGTTCGATGCTCGAGTGCTATTTGATTTGAATGGATAGAAATGACTCAACTTCACGGTGAGCCTCTCAGCCACTAAAACCTGCAAAATTAAAAATTAACCCAAAAAAATGTTTTAATCGAGAAAAGAAAAGAACATTTGCCAAATCTAATGTACTGCAGGGTATTGTGTTCACTTAAAGAGTTAGTCTAGTGCTTCAAGTGTGCTGTGCATGAAAACGTTTTGTTTACTCTAACTGTAAAAAACATTTTCATGTTCCAGAATAAATAGATTTTTTTCAAACTGCTGTACGGACAATGTTCATTTATATGTGTTTTCCTATGAGTATGTTGTAGCCAAAGGTTTGGGGGTTGGGCCTACTAGACTGCTTCTTCCTCCTTTGCTGGGGAAAATGTCACTTGTGCCCATGCCCAGTATCCACTGAGCACAGTGGGTGTCACAGATGGAGGTAGTGTGTAAAGGACATTTCTGAAGTACATCTGTATATACCTGGGGGTGGGTTCTTATGGTTGCAGAGCTTAACTGTAGAGAAATGTGTGCAGTCCTCTAGTCACATTTACACATACCCAACAACAACAAGCCATACAAGACAGCATGCAACCTTCTGAAAGGAGCTCTGCATCTGCCCTCTTCAGCCATTGGCTTGTTCTTGTTAGTAGTTGCCTGCCATTGCTGGGATAGACTGTGGCTAATGTGCTGGATCAGCCAATGGCATATTGCAGATGGTTACATAATGTAATTTCGGGTTTGTTTGGTGATGTAATGCCAGTGCAGCTTCCAATCATGACTGCATTAAGTATAAAAGTAGTTCTGCTGAGGTCCCCTCTGTTGATACTCACTTCTGCAACCTTCAACCAGCAGCTTTTAGTCCTCAACAGCCCATGCTGTGGTCATCTCCTCCCTCAGCTTCTAAGCACCTCCACCCATACTCTTTCCTGCATGCCTCATCTTCAAAGCGCTGCCGGCACATGCCTGATCCTAAGATGGCCAGCATGCCATACTTTCATTTTAAGTGGAAAGACATAGATCTCTGGAGTCTATTATACTCCATTGAGGCACATCTTGATGTCTCATTTGTGTGATTGTGCACAGTGTGTCAGAGATTGTTGTAAAGAAAATGTTAATACTCTTTGATGTACAACCTTGCTTAGTTGTTCTCTGCATACATTTTTCAAGAGAGGACAAACGTCAGGGGAAGAGATCTATCTGCTCATGTATATCCGCATTGATGAAACTCCTTTCAGCTTGCCGGTTTAACAATTTCACAGAACAGCTAGTTCGAAATCAATTTTTCGTAGATGTACTGATATAGGGATTTGATAAAATCTTCTCTCAGTGGCATCTATAGTAGAACCCATAAGAATGGCCAAAAGAATAGAAACATCTGAATCATGAATAAAGGAGTTAGAAGACAAATGGGTTTACCTTGTTAATTTCATAAAGATCAAAGATAACATGACTTCAGACAATTTTAAAAGTGGAACAAAGTTTTTTTTAGACAGTCTAACTTATGTGTTAGGTGTGGTAACCAAGCCCATGATGGTGCGTCCTGCCAAAACTGTACCTTGAAGAGTACGTAGCAGAGTGGGACACGTTTCCAAAATGTGTCAGTCTGGCAAATGGGAAGAGGGTGGATGAACTATGATGCCAGACCAGGCACATGCCCTTTGATAAAAATCCAAGCGGATTTGAAAGATATGATGATGGTTGTCAGTGTCCACGAAAGGGTTGTGAAAGGCGATAACTCCAAATGTGTTGATCTGTATGTGGAGTGGGTTACAAGAGCATACATTTGATTGTTGACTCAGGAGCCCGGATAATAATCATTACAGAATATCTCTTTGAGAAAACATGTCCTGGAAGATCTTTAGAACATCCTGATTGTGCTCCTGGGTCGTATAAACACAGGATAATTGATGTGCTGGTTTTTTGAAGGTGTTTTGGAATTCAGGAGAAGGGAAGGTTTTGTTAAAATGTATGTGGCAGTAAAAGGTTAATGCTTGGTCCCATCACATGGTTTTGAGAACTGATACCAAGAATCAGCTCTCTGTATTAGCCAGTGATGTTGTCACTCATGATGTGGTTAAAAGAAAGTTCCCTTCTGTTTTTGCAAAGGAATCAGTAATCATAAAGGGCTTTAAGCACAACATTGAAGTCAAAGAAGGTTTTATTTCCATAAAACCTAAATTGTCAAGAGTTTACTTCTGTATTAAAGAAGACCTTGAAAAGGAACTGTTCGATTTATCTGCAATAGGGATCATTGAGCAGGTTGAATGCAGTGGCGTAGCTAGGGGGGGGCGGTGGGGGCGGTCCGCCCCAGGCGGCACTATTTTGGGGGCGGCGGCCTTTGTAGTTTACTTGGGGACACTCACTGACACTACTGTCAGTCAGTGTAGCTATGCCTCTGGCTTTACTGCAGCTAAACAGGAAATGAATTTGAAATAATAATGAAGGAATGCGGATTAATACATTATTTTCCATCCATGCCTTCCTGCCTCCCCGAGCGCCTGACAATATTGAAAAGACAGGAACGTCAGCGATGCGGCGGTCTCACAGGCGTGCAGGAGGCAGCAACGCTTTAATGCAGCAGCAAACTACACCGCAGTGGGGGCTGCGCAAAAGGCCTGCGCGGGAAAGTGCAGCGGGAGCGGTATTATGTGCAGGAAGGTGGACTTTATTTTACACTGTGCATACTGTAAATGGCGGCAGGAGCGGCATTCGGAAGCATAGCTTGGTGCGAGTTTTCTGAATCAAGTGCGTGTTATTCACAACAGTTCCATGATGTATGCCAGCTCTGCTGCTCCCCGCAGACGTGCTGCCAGCAGCTGGGCTCAGTAAATTAAGATTTAAATATCTGCCCTCTGCGCTGGAGCAGGCTGAGTGTGCTACAATGTAGCAAATATGCCCGGGACCATATTTCCTGCGGCCTGCGGCGCCGCGCGGCTTTCAGACGCACTACCACACTGAGACTGACTAGGGGGCCCGGGATTAAATCCGGATGTGACCGCCGTAGTGCCTCGTCAAGACCTGAAGGAAGAGGAAGTGAGGTAGGTCAGATTCGGTGGGGAACTTAAATCTGAGTCTGAGTCAACTCAAGTGACAGTCCTCGGTGCGCTGCTGACTGCACAATAGAATACATTTATGAAACCCCCCGGCGCTGCCAGAAGAGCGACCAGATCAAGACCAGTGTCAGTGACTGATTCATTTCTGTCACAGAGACACTCACGGCCGCCGCGTATCAGTGGCATCAACATCGTGGTGATGATGATCGCGGGCACAAAGTGGTGCGGCCAGGTGGGGGACGGGTCAGTGACTCAGTCTGGGAGAAGACTGGCGAGTGCATTATGCAGTGTGCTGCAGCTGTGCAGCCACTATTGGAAGCCCTGTGCGCAATGCCGCGGCCGCCGGACGGACCGGAAGGAACCAGCAGACAGACTGGACAGTTCATTAAGTGTGTGTTACTTTGGCCAATGCGTGCAGAGCCGTTACTGACTTTGCTGTACACAGTTTATTATAACTTGTGTCAGCGCCGCTGCGAGGGGCACGCACAGTGTCTGATCTGATAACATTGGGCTGGTGCTAGTGACTCGCTCCACGTCTCTTATTTATATGCCATTCTTTGCTGTTTTTATTATATGTTTCACAGACGCATGTTTTAAACATGCTAATTATGTGATTGGCAAATGTCAACCTCATGTTCCAGAGACTAGTAACGACATACATAATATATACACAAAAAGCAAGCCCTGCACATGATAGTGATGTACTGAACAATACAGGTGCCATCAGCATATTGCACTGATGCTAGTGAAGTATTGTGCACTACATGCGTTAGTGATGTGCTCTCCAGACACTAGTGCTGTACTGCACTCGGCAGATACCAGCAGGGTGCTGTGGGGTGTCAGTAACAATTTTAGCTCATTCTAGTTGTATACCTTATGGATGCTAGTGACGAACCAGGCCTGGCTTGATTTCACACAGACTACATTGGGCTGGCTGGACTGAGCTCTGCACCAGACACCAACGTTGCAGGCTATCAGCAGTCTGTGCTGCGCACTCTGACGCCTCTGCCCCAGGGTCAAGAGAGACTCTCCCTGTAGCACCACTGAGGCCACTAACTTGGGAAAAACTTGACTAATGTCTGCCTTGCGGCTGGTCGCCTTGCGACTGCCTTGTGCCCCGAGAGAGGGCCCCTTCCGGAGCCCCTGCCTTGCTATGGACGCCAGCAGTGCTGAACTGAGACAACAAGGAGAGCAGCACTGGAGCCATTCTGGCACATTCAGCGTTTCCCACTCTCTGGTAAGGTTGCTAAATACTGCCATACTGGCCATTTGTTTATGTTGATTTAAAGCTCAAGCATGACAAAATTATAAAAAAAACATTGTCTTCATAAAGTTTATACATGTTACAATGGGCTTTGTCTTTATTTACTTTAATTATGAGACAGTTATGTTTAACTTTGCAGCTTCAAAACACTTAAAAGTATGCACTGATGAGGGAAAAAATCTCGGCTTTTTGTATGACCCCGAGCCAGGACAATACAATATGAATCATGCCAGTAAAAACAACAGATTAGTGGTAACCCTATAGTGACTGGTACAGTAGGACCTACCTGGGATCTACTGCAGTAACAGTGAGCAATAGTGAAGGCAATAATCCAAACAGGCCAGTCCAACCCTGGTCAGGCTCAGGTTCTTATTAATGGCAGGAGGGTGAATGTGCACACTGAGCAGCATTTGCTGCTGCTTTTGGGCCAGTCCAAGCCTGGTTGGAGCTTCTTATTATTGTGGTGGGGAGAAGGCTTTAAAATACATTTTTGTCAGAGGGTGTCTCTGAATGTCACTTAACACCAAGTACGATAATGTGGCCCATCCATAGCTGCTTCCAGGTGTGTGTTTCATGTGAATTGTAACACTGTGAAACCTGACTTGTCAATCCTAAACACTTTGCATGCTGAGGTTAATAGTTTTGTCATTTCCTATCAGAATGAATGCACATACAATATCCACAGTACAAAATGCACCTAGTTATGGAAAGCAGATGTGCTGTGATCAATAGGAAGTGCACTGCAGCAGTTTAAAAATCTTTTTCGAGTTTCTCACAGCTCAAAAGGGTATCATTTGTATTGTTTATTCATTTCCATGGACTTCATTGCTAGGTTTTGCTCACGAAAAATTGTCACTCATAGTGGTTGAAATGTCACTCATAATTGCACTGCAATTTAAAAAATGTCACACAGCAATCTGAAACCTTAGCTGCTATGCCGGCGTGGCTGCCACGCAGTGACACACTTGCTGGGATAGGGGAGCAGTTGAGACTCAGACCGATGTGTGGGAAGGGGACACATTGCATTGGGTGTGTTGAATGCTGTCGTGAGCAGGATTTGAGCGTGGCTGTGCCCACCTGTGGAATGGTTCTGTGTGGATGGTGGGGTGAGACATAGGCCGCTCGGCACATGGGTCGGGGCGGTGAGAGATGGGCCCAGACTGTGGCGGGATGTGGGAGTCCCTGGCACGGATCTCGATTACCTCGGGCCTATACTATGGATTAATTGGAGTCAGCTGACTCGCGGACTACGGCCACCGCGGTGAGCATGTGCGTGATGGCATGGTTGCTGGGCAGGCCTCGGGAGAGCCTGTGGGACGCGCGTGGTTGGGCGAGTGGCCCCGGAGTGCTATGCGCGGCCCTCTGCGGCTGCGAGTTCAGATGGTTGACACTTGCTTGCACTGGTTGGTGGACTGGTGTGGAGCCGGCATTCCGGTGATACATGTGAGAAATATTTGTGCCTGAGGTTTGACAGTGGGGTGAGATTCGAAATTCGAGTCGAGACTTGGCCTCGCACGGTCATGGGGCTGCGGATGCCATGGGCGGCAGTCTGTGGGATGGCCCCGGGCGCCACGGGCTCTAGCTACGCCCCTGGTTGAATGATCTCTATGGCTTTCACTTTTGGTAGTAGTGCACAAGTACAGTGGGGATTTGAGGGTGTGTCGACCTATGCAGTTAACAGGCAACATGGGTGTATTCAGATCCTCAGCCCAAGATCATGAAAATACTAGCCATGATAGGGGGTTCACAATGGTTTATGAAATTCCATTTCCATGCTTTATTTCGATCATTGTAGACCATAAAAGCAAAAAAATTAAATGCATACATCACTGACAGTTAAAAAATATTAAAATTTAAAAAGCATTTAAAACAGTATATTCATGATTTAATAAGGTCGAAGCAATGGAAAACGGAAGGGGTATATTTAAAGTGTACGGGGGGAGTTTAAAAACTTGCAACTGTCGAAATTTAATTCGTAACTGAACATTATCTGCGCCATCTTGCCTCTTCCCCAGCACCGCACGCAAAAACACACAGCAGCCATTTTAGGCACCATGGCCTCTCTCCCTGCTCATTGCCGATCGCCAGCGCGTCCCTCTGGCGCTGCGAACATCCCCCCACGCGCTGACCACCCCCGCTCTCTCATGCACGGGCCATAAAACCTCTCCTCCTGCGCGACTCTGCCTTGGAACCACATCCCGTGCCTGACCAACACCTCCCTTCATCCCATACATGGTCACACACCCTTTTGATAACCCCCTTCCTCTGTGCCGATCCCAGGCCATCACCTAGCCCTGCGGATGCGGTTTATTGCTCCCACTGTGAGGAATCACCCCTCTTCAAAGGAGTTACAGTTGATCAAGGCCCCCACCCCATGAGACCCGACCAGTCGCACACATTCCGGGAATCGGCGGGATGTCCAGCTGTGTGATAGCCATCTCCTACTGTGGGTGGGGTGGGGACTTCTACTGTAGCTATGTGTGGGAGCGGGCCTGAGGCGGGGACTCCGAGGATGTCCTTTCATGTATCAAAGCAATCTCAGGAATGTGCCATGTATAATAAACCTGTAATAAATTAATAAAATTGTGTATAAGAGACCAGGTCTCAGATGCAGAAAGGGCACCTCGAAACGATACCTTGCTGTCCGATCTGACGTGTTCTGCTCCGTCGGAATAAAACCTTTGTTTCCTGCTTTCCAGTCTCCAGCGCCTGCCTCTTTGTTTGATAATTATCGAATGGTATGAGAGGCGATTACCGCCGGGCAATACTTAAAGGTTATCAACTGAAACTGCCTACCTTTTTACAATTGGCGACCCAAACGTGGGGCCCATCAGCGACACGTGGATCCAGCGGGAGAGGTCCTGACGACAGAGTGAACGACTGCAACGATCGGGAAGAGCTCCTGCCCGATAGACCCTCGTCTGGCAGCCGATCATCCGAACTTCACTGGTTCCGAGCAGACCTCTCTCTCGAGTGATCTACGGTCCTGACTGGGACCCATCAGGAGGACAATAACGGAGAGTAGAGGACGATCGGGCGCTGGAAGCGGAAGACGAGAAACTGTCCATGCGGTCCGGGTAAGGTCGTGTAACACGACTAATTGCGAAACGATTGTTTGATTGATTGAAAATACTAGTATTGCTTATTTGGTTATTTTTTTAGATATTCGCTGCCTGCAAACGGGGATGAGTAGAAATACTCCCTCTTCCTTTGCAGATAGTGAAGGGTAGGTAACGCGGACCTTTGTCCCCCTTTGTAATCTGTTGTGCCTATTTATCTCCCCACTGATTGATTGTCCGAACATTGATTGTTTGAAGAATAGTTCTTTTTGAGATATTCTCTGTTTGCAAATAACGTAGAATAGAAATATTCTGTCTAGTCTTTGCAAGTAGTGAAGGAGAGGTAGTGCGGACCTTTGTCCACCCTTTGTAATCTGTCATGCCTATCTTCTCCCCACTGATTGGTAGTTGGTTCAGCCCGGACAGCTTATTAGAGATGAACCATCCAGCTCCACTGGAAGGCACCCCTAATAAGGACATGTTCACTAAATATGGACTAGTCGCCGTAGCCTATAGCAAACTATGGCATAAATATACAAAGAAGGACCCCGAAAGTCAGTGGCCACTGATAGGATCCTTTGATGATCGTAAAATAGAAACGCTAGAAACAGCTCTTCGCAGTAATAAAACAACGCCCACCATGCTTGATAGTATCGGCATGTGGCGCAAAGAAGCAGCACAACGGAAAAAGAGAGAAGAAGTGAAAGCAGAAAAAGAGTTACGAAAAGCAGCTCACCTTGCCGCTAGAAAGCTAGAAGAAGAAATAAAAGAGAGAGAGGAAGCTAAACTAAAACAAGAGTCTGAAACATCAGGCCAGTGCCCTGTTAGGACCCCCTCTACGCTCTACCCTGAGTTACCTTCCAAACAACGAGCGAACGATGATTTACTATTAGACCCCCCAATTATCTACATGCTCCCTCCATACGCCCCCTCCCAACCTTTAGTACAGCACCCACCATCCCCGAACGCAAGCGAGAGTAGTGCCAGGGCCTCGGTCCTCACGGCCTCCGCGCCGGCCGAACCCCTTGTACTGAACACTACGTTAGCGGTAACATTAGATGACCCTGAGACTAGAAAGAAGGATTCTGCCAGAATGAATAGGCTGACCAAAGGTGAACGAGCCGGAATCGATAAGGTAGTGAGAACATTAGTAGAACGGAAGGAAAGTGAGGAATATGTGACGGATATGTACAATTCATATGCCGATAGCCACAGACGACACTTTGTCGTGCGGTTTTGTTTCCACACCCTAAATACCTATGAGGATAGATACCAGGATAAGGGTCCTGAGAGCTTAGCGACTTTGTATAGAAAAGTTGACATTGGTGATGAGGGCGATGTGACGGACCTCTTCACGCGTACGCTTGAAGTCTTCCGCCACCTCAAAGAACAAAGACAGAAAGCCAAAACAGAAACCCCCGTAGCGACTGAACCCCAGACAGAAAAAACTGATACCATGATGCCCATCAAGGAAGCCGCTCCCTACTGGGTCCCCCCACGATGTCAGGGAACACACGATGACATCAACCACCAAGATGCGAAGGGGAGGGTTGTGTATAACTGGGTCTATCAGCCATGGGACCGACAAGACATCCTGACTTTCAGAAAGTCCTTACCCGATTTGAGAAAGAACCCGACTACCTTTTACACTGAACTAGGCACAGCCTTAGGTTCAACAATAATGACCCTAGCGGACATCGATTTGTTTTTCGGGTTATGTCTGCCAGCTGATGTGTGGAAGCAAATCCGGAGAGTCGACCACTTTGAGCCGTTCGGATATACCTGGGTACAACTCGATGCCATAGATAAACAGCGAGACCCTGGACAGAAACCCTTAAAGGCCATATTAGAACTCCCAGACAAGATTGTCCAGAAATTAAAGACCCTGATCCCAGAAAAGAAGGTAGACTGGTCGATAGTAACGGCTTGCCGCCAGAAACCCCAGGAAGACGTATCGGAATACTTCTCACGATTCGAGACAGTGTTTTCCGATTATAGTGGCCAGGACATGACCACTGCAACCGGACATCACCTTTTTGTCCAGAATTATGTTAAGGGTCTGTTGCAGGAAGTCTCTCAGAAACTACAGACTAGTGAGAGTAGTTGGGCGGCCTCCAAACCCGCGGCTATCCTTCAGATGGCCCAGTACTACGAACACCAAAAGAACGAGAACGATAGGGCGTCCGAGAGAAAGAAAAAGGACCTGAAGGAAAGAGTAATGATCGCACAGTTGCAAGGGGTGACAATAGGAAGGGAACCTTCCAAGGGAAATTATCAACAGACTGCTCCTAGAAAACTACCCCCTAGAGACCATACACCCGCACCCTATGCTGGACGTAAGGACTTAGATGAGAATCAGTGTGCGTTCTGCAAGGGATTCGGACATTGGAAATCTCAGTGCCCGGTCCTTCTGGAAATGAACAAAAATAGAGAAGCAAGAGACGTAGGGAATGGCCCCAGAAATAGAGGACAGGGACGAGGGTACACGAATGACACCAACAACGACAGGCCAGATAGACCGAACACATTTGACCATCCCCGACAGAACCAGTACCAACAGTCTGACTACGAGAACACCCATGACTTTGCATAGGACCGCCAGGGGCAAGGGAGGGATCCAGTAGAGCTCTGTGTTGACCAGCAAGGTCCTTACGTCACCGCTAAGGTCCTGGGCACGAAGTCTCCATTTTTGGTATATACTGGGGCGACAAGTAGTGCGTTATCTAAACGACTGATTCCAAGGGCACCCTTGTCTGGCTCACATGTAACATCAATAGGTTTTGATGGCACGCCCTCCACTAATCCCTTGTCCACACCGATCTCCTTTGGTTTGGAAAATAACACCACCGACACAACATTTCTGCTCTCCTCCAACACCCCCGACGCCATTATGGGTCTTGACTTGCTAAAACATTTCCGAGCTACCATTAGGTGTTCCCCAGACGGAGTTCGAGTCATACTGTATGATAACCCAAATCTGTTCGGGCCTTTTCTCACACGACGTATGTTCTCCATGACCGATGCTGACTTGTCCCTACTCGACACTTTACCCTCGTACCTACGGGCCAAAACTGACTCAGACGTAGGACGCATGATGATCGACCCTGTACATATAACTGTTCGACAGGACCCAGTGCTGTAATGTTTGTAACAGCCCTATCCTACCCATTGTAAAGAAGCAAGGCGAGGGAGGTGAGAAAGCGTACCGCTTCATCATTGACCTACGAGAGGTTAACAAAGTGGTTGTGCCTCAGTATCCCGTAGTCTCAGATATCACCACCATTCTGACCCTGATTCCGTCCACTGCCACCACCTTTTCTGTTATCGATCTCAAGAACGCATTCTTCTCCATCCCCATTCCCCCAGACAGCCGCTACCTCTTTGGCTTCACCTTAAAAGCCCGTTCGTACAGATTTTGTAGAGCACCCCAAGGCTACACTGAAAGTCCCAGCATCTATAGCCAGGCCCTCAAGAGACAGCTGGACGCTGTCCAGCTACCGGATGGAGTGGTGTTAATACAGTACGTCGATGATATTCTTTTGGCGGCCGACACCACTCCGCTTGCAGTCACAGCCACCATCCAACTCCTCCACTTCCTTGCGGAGAACGGTCACAAGGTCTCCAGGAAGAAGTTGCAATTCTGCCAACCCCAAGTGACATACCTAGGCCACCTCCTGTCCAAAGACGGGAGGAAGCTTACGCCTGACCGAATTCAGACCATTCTGGAAACCCCTGTTCCCAAAACTCAGAAGCAAGTTCGCTCTCTGGTAGGCCTCACCTCCTTCTGTCGACAGTGGTTGCCAAACTTCAGCCTTATCGTAAAACCTCTGCTTTCCCTGCTGGCTAAAGATGTCCCCTTCCCACTCCCCTGGACCCCCGAATGCCAATCCTCCTTCAAAGAATAGCAAGATGCCCTTTGCTCAGCACCAGTCCTAGGAACCCCAGACTACACTAAGCCTTTCTCCCTCTTCACCCACGAAAGGGAGGGATGCGCGTTGTCTGTTCTAACTCAATCCATAGGCCCCAAGCAACGCCCTTGTGCCTACTTCTCCGCCACTCTTGACCCCGTAGCCAGAGCTTTGCCTGCCTGCCTTCGAGCAGTAGCCGCCGCTGCTGTCTCTATCCGACAAAGTGAGGGGATCGTACTTTCGAACTCCCTCACGGTGTTAGTGCCCCATGCGGTTGACACCCTCCTGAACCAGACTAAGACTCAACACCTGACTAGCGCACGACTGACTGGTTACGAACTGACTCTGCTTGCACCCCACATCACACTGAAACGATGTACCACTCTGAACCCAGCCACTCTGTTACCTCTCCCTGACACTGATCCCAATGCGTCCCCTATACATGACTGTGTGACCCTCACGGACGAACAGACTAGGAGTAGGGTTGACCTCCGAGACACTGCCTTCCCAGACCCTGACGGAGAGCTATGGGTAGACGGCTCTTGCATCAAGCTCCCCGACGGCACCGCCTCAGCTGCCTATGCAGTCACAACGGCCCGAACGGTAATTGAGACAGCCCGCATCACACAGCGATCCGCACAGGCGGCAGAACTGATTGCTCTCACACGAGCATGCATTCTAGCAGCAGGGACGACCGCAAACATTTACACAGACAGCCAGTATGCCTTCGGGGTGGTTCATCATTTTGGGCTCTTGTGGAAGGAGAGGGGATTCCTGACTTCCCATGGCACACCCATCCTGCATGGAGATCCAGTCTCCGCTCTGACCGAAGCAGTCCTCCTCCCCAAACGGCTAGCTGTGATCAAATGCCAGGCACACAAAAGGGTGACAGACATTATTGGACAGGGAAATGCGCTGGCTGACATCACTGCCCGAACCACAGCTGAGAATAGGACGACGACACGCATGTACGTGACTAGGTCACAAGCTGAAAAATGGAAGGATGCTAGGGAAACCATTAGGGACATCCAATTGGCCAGCTCACCACACGAATTGACTGAATGGGCACGGATGGGATTGAAAGACGATTAAGGCTGCTGGCGGACTAAAGACACGAACAAATGGTTGCTACCTGACTCATACCTGATTCCCATACTGACCATGGCACACTCCCCCGCACACATAGGATCTGCCCCCATGATCGAACTCATCTCCAAAGTTTGGCACAATGACAGGATCCCAGACTCAGCTAAACGCCTGGTTCAACAATGTCTAATATGTCTGCAACACAACCCTGGGAAAGGAACTGTTGTACCCCGGGGAGGGTTTGGGGTCCCTGACCATCCCTTTGAAGTCCTTCAAATGGACTACATCCAATTAGAAAGGTGCCAAAGCCTGAAATACGTGCTTGTTGTTGTGTGCGCATTTAGCAAATGGGTGGAGGCCTATCCAACCCGCGACAACACTGCCATGACTACCGCAAAGGTACTACTGAAGGAATTCTTCCCTCGTTACGGCCTTTGTCGAATTTTGTGGAGCGACAACGGCCCCCACTTCGTAGTCGAAGTTATCCAACTCATCTTGAAGGGGTTGGGTGTAAAGCAAAAGTTTCATGCGGTCTTCCACCCCCAATCTGCAGGCTTGGTTGAGCGACACAATGCCACACTGAAGCTCAAACTAGCAAAAATAGTAGCCACCACGGGACTGAAATGGCCAGACGCTCTCCCACTGGCATTGCTATCAATGCGTTCCACCCCTACCAAACACCACTTAACCCCCTACGAGGTTGTCTTCGGGTGACCCATGAACCTCTGGACTGCGCCGAAACCGACATCCATTCACGACGTCCCGGACGTCCTCATGTCTGACTATTTGTATAATCTGACTAAAACGCTGTCTGTTATCCATCAACAGGTGCTGCAGGCCATCCCCGATGCTTCCAGGGGCCCCGGACACGACATCCAACCCGGTGATTTCGTCCTAGTGCGAAATTTCCAGCGCGCAAAGAGTCTGGAGCCCCGGTGGACGGGCCCCTGGCAAGTCTTGATCACCACCCGAACAGCTCTTCGAGTGGAGGGGAAGCGTAACTGGCTGCATGCACATCACTGCAAGAAGATATCCTCGACTCTGACGACAACTGAAAACGTCACCACCCAAGAGGAGCTCCTGGACAAAGACCGACCATCCCTGAGCTGTTACCCTGATACAGAGACACTTGAATTGGCAAAATTTCCCGATCCCACTGTGCCATCCAAAGAAGGGTATAATCTGCGTCGAAAGGAGGGAGTTTCGGCTAAGCAGACCACTGACTAAGTTAAATCTCAGAGCGGTAGCCTAAACACAACAAAGGCCTCCAGGAGAGAAGCTAAACGAAGTTTGTGGCTCTGCCCGCTACCGAGTCCTTTGAAGATGGTGGAAGCGCCCGATACGAAGATGATGGAAGCAACCGGACGTCCGAAGATCCACTACAAAGACCCAAAGACTGACAAAATGCACAGCTCAAAGACTATTGCACTTTTCATCGCCCTTCTCTTTTGCCTCCTCCTCATGGCCACCTTCTGGATTGTGGAAGAGAGCGCACCCGCTCATAAGACATTGCTAACCACTGCTCAGCCTACCACCATGAAAGAAGACCATCTGATCTCACTTTCACCTCAACTCCAAGAAAGGCGTAAGGAGTTCTGGAATAACTCTTTTGTGCAGTTGCTACACCAACATAATCTTGCCGCTAATGCCACGAATTGCTGGATCTGTGGATGCCACTGGACACTCTATCCCTTTCATCCCTTCGCCTTTCTCTGTCCATGGTTCCTGCCTCGCTTGGTTGATCCTCTTACAAGAGAGTTACAAGGATAATGCCACTTCCAGCAAAACTGTGTCACACTTCTATCGTGGGTTCTGGCTGAACAAAACAGGAAGAACTTCTGCTCCCTTTTGCCCTCTGACATCAAACGCCTCTTTTCATATGGACATCCCTGCCAAAGAACGAGTTGAAATGCAGGTGTTCAACAATCCAGCCAGACCCACCTTCTCTTACCTCCGGAAACGAATAGCCGCCACCCTGACAGTGGCCCTGTCTGTCGTCAACGTCTCAGGCCTTGTATGCATCGAAGGCCTGGGGACGCAGTTGGTGGGCCACAGTTCCTGCCACATCACCCGAACATTAGACTCAGTTGATCCACCCTCTTTTGTTACCTCCCCAAACATGTACTTCGTCTGTGGTACTAAGGCCTACACCTGGCTTCCAAAAGGCTGGGGGGGCACCTGTTACATCGCTTTTATCCTTCCTCTGACATATGTGGCTCCAGCAAACCACCACCGGCAGAAGCGTGCAAGGGACATTGAGCAAGCCGACTCCACCGGAGAACAGTTCCTGGATGCAGTAAAGGGACTCGTTCCACTTTGGGGTCCGATGGCGAACAGCCGTGCCATCCGACACTTGACCCAGGCAGTTGAGACAACAATGAACATTACAGCTGGCATCCTCACCAACAACACCGCCGAGCTTCAGGCCGTCCGCCTGGTGGCTCTTCAGAACCGTCTCGTTCTAGATGTGGTTCTGGCTAACCGTGGAGGAGCATGCCGCATCATTGGATCCAGCTGTTGTACCTACATACCGGATAACTCACCCTCAGTCTACAAAGCAATTGAACACCTCCACAGACTTTCCTCAGAGGTTCATCAGGAACAAGAAGGATGGTCGCTTGGGAGCTGGTTCTGGGACACTATGAAAAACTGGGGGTGGAGGTTGTTTACGTTTATCCTAATACCAATCGTGATACTATGTGGATGCTGCCTGGGTATTCAATGCTTACCACCTCTGTGTTCACTTTTTGCAAACTGTATCTGCCCTAAGACTCTGGACTTTGAAGCCGAACGTATGAAAGCTCTGTATGAGGTAGAAATACGTAATATTATGGGGATAGATCCGAACTAACAAGCTGGTGAGATATGTTAAAAGGGAGGACTGTCGAAATTTAATTCGTAACTGAACATTATCTGCGCCATCTTGCCTCTTCCCCAGCACCGCACGCAAAAACACACGGCAGCCATTTTAGGCACCATGGCCTCTCTCCCTGCTCATTGCCGATCGCCAGTGCGTCCCTCTGGCGCTGCGAACATCCCCCCCACGCGCTGACCACCCCCTCTCTCTCATGCACGGGCCATAAAACCTCTCCTCCTGCGCGACTCTGCCTTGGAACCACATCCCGTGCCTGACCAACACCTCCCTTCATCCCTTACATGGTCACACACCCTTTTGATAACCCCCTTCCTTTGTGCCCGATTGTCTGAGCCGATCCCAGGCCATCACCTAGCCCTGCGGATGCGGTTTATTGCTCCCACTGTAAGGAATCACCCCTCTTCAAAGGAGTTACAGTTGATCAAGGCCCCCACCCCATGAGACCTGACCAGTCGCACACATTCCGGGAATCGGCGGGATGTACAGCTGTGTGATAGCCATCTCCTACTGTGGGTGGGGTGGGGACTTCTACTGTAGCTATGTGTGGGAGCGGGCCTGAGGCGGGGACTCCGAGGATGTCCTTTCATGTATCAAAGCATTCTCAGGAATGTGCCATGTATAATAAACCTGTAATAAAGTAATACAATTGTGTATAAGGGACCAGGTCTCAGAGACGCAGAAAGGGCACCTCGAAACGATACCTTGCTGTCCGATCTGACGTGTTCTGCTCCGTCGGAATAAAACCTTTGTTTCCTGCCTTCCAGTCTCCAGCGCCTGCCTCTTTGTTTGATAATTATCGAATGGTATGAGAGGCGATTACCGCCGGGCAATACTTAAAGGTTATCAACTGAAACTGCCTACCTTTTTACACAACGCCTGAGCCACATAGAGTTAAGGAAACGGGACACGGCAAAAATAATCAGGGGATGAGTTTCAGTTCTCATAACTCTGAGGGCCTCCCGTGTCTGTCTAAACCCCATGTTCCTGCATATTGGTAGGAGCCAATACCTCTTGGGTTCATTATAACCAGGACAGAAGAAGAAAACGTGAGTGAGAGTCTCTTTCGGACTATCACAGGCAGGACAACCAACAGGGGAGGCTTTTGGCCAATTGTTTGTAAATGCATGGACTGGCAGGCAACCACATCTAAACTGGGCATTGTGTTTCCTTGCCATGAGCGGATGGACGGCATCAAGGAAAGCCTCAAATAAATGCTGATCTTTAAAATTGAGGAAGTCAGAGGTTAAACGGCCAGATTTTATACTCCCTTGGAGTTCAGCCAGCTTAGAAAGTCTGTACGTTTTGACTAACTTGAGGCGTGATATAGTCGGGGACACTTCCTCGGGGTGGGTCCATAGGTTCGGCCGGTCTAGTCTAAAGCACAGGTCTTTTATATGTGCGAACTTGGATAGTTTTCCCACCCCTGGGAGCCCCAAGATCGCCTTGAGTTCTGACTGGTAAGCTGCTAATTCGGGAGTCGCCCATAATCGGTGCCAAAAAGTCAAAGGTCGCAGCCCAATCTCCTCATCTATGGGTCTGAGCCCAAGGTCCATACGTAGGGGGATAAGAGGAGTGCTTGGCGGTAGGCCCAAGAACTGTCTCATAAACTTGTTCTCAGATTTGACCAATCCACCTACGGGGAGGTGTCCCCAAAGTTCTGCCCCATACATAATAGCACTCCTGATTGGACTTTATTAAATCTCTGTAAACGAACCCGGTTGTCTAGATGTTGAGTTCCTATATAGTTTTGCTAGACCCTCGGCCATCTGCTAGCCTCAAGCCTGCCTTTTCTTGATGCGGACCCTACCCACAGGTTTCCGTCAGCGTGACACTCGGGTAGTCTCTTTGAGGAAACATGTCCTGGAAGATCTTTAGAACATCCTGATTGTGCACCTGTGTCGTATAAACACAGGATAATTGATGTGTTGGTTTTTTGAAGGTGTTTTGGAATTCAGGAGAAGGGGAGGTTTTGTTAAAATGTATGCGTCAGTAAAAGGTTAAGGCTTGGTTCCATCACATGATTTTGGGAACTGATACCAAGAATCAGCTCTCTGTATTAGCCAGTGATGTTGTCACTCATGATGTGGTTAAAAGAAAGTTCCCTTCTGTTTTTCCAAAGGAGTCAGTAATCATAAAGGGCTTTAAGCACAAAATTAAAGTCAAAGAAGGTTTTATTTCCATAAAACCTAAATTGTCCAGAGTTTAATTCTGTATTAAAGAAGACCTTGAAAAGGAACTGTTAGATCTATCTGAAATAGGGATCATTGAGCAGGTTGAATGATTCTATGGCTTTCACTTTTGGTAGTAGTGCACAAGTACAGGTGTGTCAACCGTAAACAGGCAACATGGGTGGATTCAGATCCTCAGCCCAAGATCATGTAAATACTAGCCATGATAGGGGGTTCACAATGGTTTATGAAATTGGATTTGGCTGCTGCATACTATCATGTCATGTCGGAACCAGAGTCAAGACATTAAACTGTTTTCATGTCTTCGATTGGTGCATACCAATATTGCCGAATGCTGTTCAGACTACCCCGGCGGACTCTGCTTTTCAGAGTTATGTATCAGATGTTCAAAAATATAAAAATGAGAGCCATGTTCCAAGACGAAGTCCTTGTGTATGCTTCAACAATAAGACAGAAATATAAAATACTCCAGAGGGTTTTGGTGACAATGCAGAAGCATGGTGTGGTGTTGAAAGCTGGAAAATATGAATTTTTCAAAGAACGGGTGGAATATGTCTGACACATGATCTCTGGTGATGATATTGAGCCCAGACCTGGGCTGGTAAGAGCAAGTGTCAATGCCGCCCCCTTGGAAAAAATGGTCTTAAGTCATTTATTTGTCTGTGTGAATTGTCTTCTTGGTTTATCCCAGACTGTGCTACATCTGTTAAACGTTTAACAGATTTGTTAAAGACGACTTTACAATTCTCTTGAGATAAACGGTGCCAGTAATCAGTTCCAAAGCTTTCAAGTCGTATGACCCAAGTTTCTGATATTGCATCACAGTTGATGCCTGTAACCTCAGGTTATGGGCTTTACTCATGTAAGAAAGGGGTGAAGAGCACACCATTGGTTACACCTTGCACATGTTAAGAGGGACTAAATTAAATGTCTCCCTTTTATAGACAAGGAATTGCTTGCTTGTTGTTGGCTAACCAGAAATGTCCTCCTTTCTTCTGGCCAAAAAGATTTCTTGGGCAAACCAGTCACAAACCACTAGTCTCAATCCTTGATTGTGATAAAATAAATGACAAAACCTCAAAGATTGCTAGGTTGATGACCATGCTGTTGCAATGCAATTTTGACATTTTTGTATTCAAGGTTGTAAAAATGTAAGGGCTGATTATCTAGCATGGCTCCTGTCTGATTATCATCTTGAAAAAACAGAAGCTAAAGACAATGAGAGTTGCTTGATTGCATTTGTGGACTTAGAATCCGTGTCTACTGTTTCTGAACTTGAATGAAGAACTGAAATGAAGAGGGATCCCACTCTGGATAAGGTGGTCTCTTTTGTAAAGAATGGGTGGCCAAAGAAATGTTGGGGGACAATGCCAGCCATTTGTGAAACTGTCTAGGGAATTTTGTGTTGAAGATGGGGTTCCCATGCAAGGTGATAGGCTCATTTCTCCATAGGCTTTGAGAGTAAGAATAATCGATGTAGCCCATAAAGGGCATTTACACCTAACCTTCTCCAATGCAGAATTTGTGAGATGTTTTGATGGCTTGGATGGATTGTTATATTGATGATTGTGTTGTAGGTAATAGTAATGAGAAGTGTTTGAAGGTAGTGTGTCTGCCTTTGCAGCCCATTCAATTGCCATCTAGGGAATGGAAAAAAGTCAGCATAGATTTTGTAGACCGTTTCAGGTTACTTCCTCCACAATGCCTTACTGCTGTCAATTATTATACTAAGTGACCAGAGTACGTTCCATAGCTGATCCTTGCTTCAGAGTCATTATTGATTTGTTTGAAAGATGTGTTTCTACAAGAAGGTTTTTCCTCAATTTGTGCATCTGACAATTTGTCAGCAATGAGGTTAGTAGATTTATACATTTGGGGGATAGCAAACATCTCAAAAGGTCATCATACCATCCACAAACCAATCGGTTGGTTGAGCGTGTGTTAGTGGAATGCATCCAGTGGCTGTGTAGTAATGAATGCTGTAAGATCCGTTCTGTGGTTTTATCACACTACACCTCACTCAACATCCAAAGTGTCTCCTTTCAAATTACTCAGGGGGCACAAACCCTCCTCCAAAGTGTATCTGGGATGGCTGGCAAAGTGGGTTTAACAGGACATACCTACTGAGGGCCTTGACAAGTCTGTGAAGAAGAATGTTATTGAGGTACACGCCAAGCAAAGATTTTCCTTTGACAAAAGACGTGGACTGAAGGTGGTGGAATTCAAGCGGGGTGTGCGCATGTCAATAAAAAGCACAGGTCATGTTAAGAAATTTGAAAATAATTTTGATAATTCTGTAGTTGTTGATAAAGTGTATGTGAATGCAGTCCATGTGGAATGATGAGAGACTGGTCAAGGTTCAGAGTGAGATTGGAAGAAAAGTGGGAAAAGGACAAGGCATGTGTCCAGGTAGTGGTGTGAATGAGGAGAAAGATGATGGATTGAAGTTTAACCAGAATACATCTAGTGATGCCTTGCTTGTTTGTACTAGTACTCGCAGTAGGGTCCTGCTAGTGAGGTATCATTAAGATCCTTGTTGCTTTTGAGAAGGCACTTGAGTATTAGATTTGTTTTGTATGAGGTTGTATGTTGATCATTGTTGGGGTTTACTCATGCTGACCTTGAACATTTAGGGGGTCGATTAGGATGGCAGAAGGACCGCCACCGCTGGGCCGGCGTTGGCGGTCCTTCCGCAATCGCACAGGATTTACCCACCGCCCAATTAGGATGGCAGTGGGTACCGCGGCGGAGGGAACGTCCGGCCGCCGCTTTTCCGCCGGTAGCAATCGTCACGATTGCACGGTGGAGCGGTCAGCATGCTCACAATGGCGGCGGAGACAAGCAGGCTCCGCCGGCACAATTATGATGCCGGCGGAAGCCAGCCTTTCCGTGGTGGTTGAGCCGCCATTAAAAGGGTGGTGGAGAATGTCTCCCGGGGCCCGTTGCGGGCCCCCCTTGTGTTGGGGGGAGGTGAGGGTGCACTGGAGGGGTAGCCATGGTACCCCCCTACATTTTACTGCACCAAGTGGCAGGCACAGTGTAGTGCCTACCACGTAGTGCAGTGAAATGCACAACATGCTCTTTTTAACATCGCTGCGGTGCTGCTGTCCGCAGCCACCGCCGCAATGTTAAGGTTGTGGGCTATGACCGCAGCGGTGGCGGTCCCATCATAATTGAATGGGTGGGGCCACTGCACGCATGGCGGTCAGACCCAATATCCGCTACGGTGGTGGGTGGATCAAATCCGCCCGCCATCCTAATGAGCCCCTTAATCTTTACCTGTCCCCATGTCTCCACTTTCTGGCACAAAGTTTGAGATCAAATGTATTCCTTATTTTGTTTAACTACTCCTTACTCTATTTTAAATGTTTTCTTAGGAAGCGTCTCTACTGTGTGGGCTAATGTTTCAATTAATGTGCAAATAATAGACCTTTTGTTGGCAGTTGCCTTTCAACAAATCACTACACATTGGAAAGACTCTAAGCAGTTGTCGTCAAAAGCATGGTGGTACGCAGTCTGCTACAATCATAGATAAGATACTGCCTATATGCATCCAATGTCTCTTGTTTTGAAACAGCAAGAACTCTGGACACCAATTACTCAGTTTTTAGATGACTCTGCCAAAAGGTCTTCTATACACTTTAACTTGAGAAGTACTCAAACCCCCGATTCCATTTTTACTTGCAATGTTTTTCTTATTTAATTATTACTGTTTGATTAATATTTTTATGCTTTTTCTTTTTTTGATTTTTACAATCAGACATTTGTGCAATATTATTTAATTTGTTACGCAAGTCCTCCTCCTTTCTTCCTTCCCCTTATCTCTATTTTTATTGATCGCGCTCTTTTAGTTTTCATTTTCCAATGTTGTATTCATATGTATTTCATTTTCAATTAATGTTTTCGCTTCATGATTTCAATAAATCTCTCTTTAAACTTAAAAAAAATGATGGGGTTTGCATTTTATTCTGTTTTGTAGTTTTGTTTCTGCTTCTATTTTGGGTTCTTTACTAAGAGGAGAAGTCATGTAGGTTTTCATTATTTTATCCTATATTTGTAATTACTCATGCCAGGCCACATCACATGCATGGCTTGCATTGGAATGTCATTACGTCACATGTCTTTGGCATATTATTTTGTTGAATGTTGTAGTTTGAATTTGCTTTTGATCTGTACAAATGCTCTGCAACCTGTATTCCCTGGTGGTTGGCTCTCCTTTTTCTTTGAAATAAATTGATTGAAATGGAACCCACTCGTCTTCCTCATTGAAGAACATCAACCATGCCTCTCTTGGTAAGGTCCGGAATTGAGCCAACATGTGCTATCATGGTTTGGCACTGTTCTGTGGTGGGGGTACTGGACTGAATATAGGGGCAGACATCACACTGGATACTAGGTGGTGTGGCACAGAGGAAAGTGGATTTCTCAGTGTCATGAAGCAGCACATGCCTTGTCATTACATCTGGGTACAATGGCCATCGTAGGCGTCAGCAATCTTGTTATTATCCAGTAGGATTCCTCTTTGAGCCACGTGAAGATATAGCACTTCAGACTCTGTACTGATCTTCAGCCTCTTTATCTCAGTGCTTCCAGCCCCAATCACAGAGCAGCTGTTCGCGTAGCATCACTCCAGCCCTGCTACTGCAGGAAAATGATCTGCTAATTGCTATTAACACAACAAAGCTTGTTATGCAACCAACAGGAGTGCTGCAGGCAATCGGCTAGCAGAGGGGGTCGTTTTTTTCCTTTTACAGTGGTGTGGAAGTAAAAATATAACAATATCCCTGCATTGTAGTGCATGGAAACCCCCCTTCATGCAATAAACAAGCATTTACAATGCAATGGTCTCGGCATTGTTAAAGTTAGAGCTATTGGCATTGCTCATGACATTATTTTTGTTTATGTTTTTGTTTTTAAAACATTTAACCCCTTCGGTGCTCATGACGGAACGGTTCCGTCATGAGCCACGGTTGAGCTGTGCTCATGACGGAACCGTTCCGTCATGACCACGCCCGCGCAAGATTCCGTCAGCACAGCGGCGGAATTTGCGCAGCATGGAAGGGGTTAAAGAAACTGCATTGTTATTTACAATGCCAATAGCTTAATCACTCTCAAATGCGAGACCTATTGCATTTGCACCCACACACACAAAGCCACCCACACACACAGAGCCACCCACAGAGCCACTCACATAGAGCAACCCACACACAAATAGAGCCACCCACAGAGCCACCTACACACACACTCGCAGTAGCCCACTGACCTATTTATATTATGTGCACTTTGTGATCCGCATGGTACATGTTCTTTGCTGCAGGCACATTAACCCTATGTGCTACCTTTCCAGGAGTCAAAACTTCCACTAGACAAAACTCCGATCTCTCTCTAGGAAGAACATTAAACACCAGAGTCATCATGACATTTTTATTGTTGCCGAAAATTGTTGGAGGCCAGGAAGGAGGCAGCAAGCGCTTGTAAAACCTTAATTTACTTGCAAACATAATGTCTCCACCCAAAGTCAGCACCCGGTCTCCCCGGTTGCACTGCCCTAGAGCTGGCCATTCTCAAGGGTCCTGTGACCTAAGTGACAGAGTCACTGTTGTTCTTGGCTGTGCTGCTTCATAGGCCTGCTAGCAAGACTGGAGGTGAACTTCAGTATGGATTGTGGTGGACAAACCTTGAAGGTTAACCCAGACTTGCCAGTGCTAGGGTCCACCTGCTGGTGCTAAGACACCAGCGCTTCTAAGGTCTTGCAAAGCCTTCTAAGGTCTAGCATGGGATTGTGCTCTCTCACGAGAGTGGTCAGGTGGACTGGTTATTAAGGCTTAACCTGGTTCCCCAGTTCCAAATTCAGCAGCTCTGGCAATAGTGCCACATCGTCTCCAGCCAATGGAGAAGAGGGGAGAAGTGGGGCGGGTTCAAGCCCCTCTTCTGAAAAACATTAAATCTCGGAGCGAGACTGCGCAAGCGCAGCCGAGACCTAAAAAACAGTTTGCAGCGACACCCAATCAGCTTGACCCTCCACCACAACACACACAGGCCTGAGGGTATTTGTGAGTCCTGCTCCACAGCCCCTGGCAAGAGTGGTTTGCAGGCAGCGATAAGTTTGGAAAAAATTATATTTTCGGACACACTCCGATATGGGAAAGCCGGAAAGGGGGGGGGGGGGGGAGAGAGAGCAAGGACCTGGGCAGAGCAGGGGAACAGGGCGGGAGTAGGGAATGGACAGTAGACACGAGAGGGCATAGAAAGGAAGGTGGGGGAAGGGGGAGAGGGGAGCTGCAGGAAACTGCTTTTGCTGCCACTAACTTGACCCAAAGGGTTTGGAGCGCTTTACATAAGCACCAGTTACATTACACAAGGATTCATTCCTACACATTCTGAAAATCATCACGTTCACTTTGAAATGTTAAATATTTTGCAAATGCTTGTTTTAGGAAGTCAGTGGGCGTCTTGCCCTTGGGCCTTATTGCATTTTTGTCCTTTTAACTTTGGGATGCGCAGACCCTGCTCGCTTCTGTTAGCCCCCTATCGACACCATTAGGACTCTTTAAAGCACACAAGGGGCAGTCTGTGGCGCTGTGTGCAGAAACTATTAGTCAAAAAGCCCAAATGTGGTTTGTGAAAGTTTTTATCCCCAGCCATTTGCACAAAGTGTGTTTGCGTTGTGTGTGCACGGGCATTTTGCTTAAGCAGCTGGCAGTAATATTTTAGGCATCCCCTCTGTGGGCACAACTTTTTCAGCCACAGTTAAACTTATCTCCGAGTGTATCCAAACAGTCTGTGTGTGGTCTCTTTGTGTAGTGCTTCCTGCTGCCCAGGGACCACTGGAGAGGGGGGAGTGGTAAAATTGAATGAGGGCATGGCAGGGGGGGGGCATCATGATATTACGGGATTCCGTGTCTGTTAGCTTTTTATTTTGCTTCTCAGTGTAATGTCGTTAACTACGCCTGAAGAATGAAGTTGCTGAGAAAAGGTAAGGACGAAATAGGTTGTAAAGTGTTTATATATTTCCAGGAACATAGTGAAAAAGTAGCGCACAAAGAGAACGGAGGGCTTTGCGAGCACACAGAACGTGTGGGAGCGGGGGCACAGGCACCCATGTGCGATGCGTTGAAAGGGTCCGCCGAAGCACTCTGATTCAACAGGTAAATAAAATGTTGAAACTGCGAAGCGCTCGTCTTTTAGGATTTCACAGGGGAGGAAATAAAAGAAAGTAGAGGAAAGAGAGTGAGAACCTCGTCTTGAAGTCACAGTTTTCAGTAAGAGAAGAACTGCTAGACAGAAAGAGAGGGAGGAATGAAAGAAAGGGGGGGCAGCTGAAGCGGCAGTGCAGAAGTGGACACTGTATTTTACTTCTCTGGGCAGGAAGGAGAAGACAGAGTCCTGTTACTTCTCTGCCGCCCGTCCTCGAACGCCAGGAAACGCCGAGCTTGAGGGGTGAGGAGGAGGGGAAAGAGTGGGGGGGGGGGGGGCAGCTGAAGCGGCAGAGCAGAAGCGGACACTGTATTTTTCTTCTCTAAGAAGGAAAAGACAGAGTCCTGTTACTTCTCTGCCGCCCGTGAACCATGTGAAATGCAAGCAGGAACAACATTGTTACCTTAACGCTTTTACTCACTATTCAGAAATCAGTGAGTGCTTTTACCTGAAAGGGCCTTGAAACGCCGAGCCAGGAAACGCCGGACTTGAAACGCCGATCCAGGAAACGCCGAGCAGCAAGGAAGAGGCGACCCCACGTCCCGCTCCGTAAAGACTGCGCATAAAATGGCCGAACCTTCCGATGTAGAGAAAACAAAAAACAAACACGCCCACCACGTGTAAAAGGGGCAGGGAGTACGAAACGAGAAAGAAGCGAAAAAACACGCCCCCGAATCCAAAAAAGACGGGGCTTGTTTGGAGAAACAAAGCTCTTCTCCAATGGCTGACCAGCATTTAAGAGGCCAGCCAATGGAGAAGAGGGAAGAAGAGGGGCGGGTTCAAGTCCCACTTCTGAAAGTCATTAAATCTCGCGAGCGAGACTGCGCAAGCGCAGCCTTCGCTAGCCGAGACCTAAAAAGAAGCGCTATTTATGAAAAAGAATGATACTCGTTTTTGTGATGACATGAGCTCTGCCAGACAGCTAACTCTGCACCCATTTTCCTCATAATGAACTTGAAGGTTGGTATTGAAAATAGATTGATTTGTTTGATTAATTATATTATGTACATTTCTGAGTTGACGAAAAAAAGTAGGTATTTGTAATATATTTGTATTCATGTTGACATGCAAGGATTGCCAACTGAATTTTTGAAATTATAGTTTATATTTTTGGTTATTAAATTGGTGCAATTTTTTCAGGACATGTATTTGAATAATTTGAGTTACGTATATAATGAAGTTGTTATATGTACTTTGCTTACGAAGTTGTTAACGTAGGTGCTCTGTTTTGTCTATTGTGACATTATGGTTGGACTTATTTCACTTCATTTACATAAAGGAATTGAAAAAGCATATTTGTATTTTTTAACTATGACAAAATCTTTACTAAGCACTAGGGGTGGGATTACAGGGAGCACCCCTGGGGTTCAACGGATATGTGTGTACTCGCTTTGTGTGCCTCTGGGACACTTCTATATTATGTTACATGGGTACTATGAATTTAGTAGGACTGTGTGTTGGATCAACAAAACCTCATAAGATAGAGACTGAGTCTTCTTATATCATTAGTAAATGTTGGTTTAGCTAGCTCACAGTACCACATCTAAACTCCTAAACCTCCAGAGTTATAGATGCTGTTGGCAACCTCCGACATGGCCACTCTTATTCCCAAGGAATTTGTGGAGACAGATCTAACCCTTTCATTTGTCACTTTTTCATGGCCAAGGTTTTATAAGGAGAAGAGCCCATAATAAATGTTCAAATGTTTATTGACAACATCCAATCCTTGTAATTAAAACATGAGCTGCGATTATTAGACAGATGAGACACATCACTGTTATATATAGAAGTCCACAAAACAATTATTGCAACTGTACTCACTTAGGCTGAAGTAACTTTCATTTATTTTGTATTATGATATTCAAAAATACAAAAACAGGTATACACAGAATTTTCAGTTTTGTATTTACAATATATGCATTTTCATATTTCACAGTGTTTTTATGACCCCCAGTGGTGTGACCATAACCAAAAGAAGTGCGATATACGAAGTGCTAAATAAAAAAGTACAAGACGCAGAGTTGGTTATTGGGATTATAAGAAGAGGAGCTCTTGTTTTTTTACTACAGTCAATTTTGCAAGAAATTTTTTGTTTTCTTAGGCTCTCTCTTTCTAGTAGTAGACGACATTTCGACCCTCTTGAGATAGGGGATCTCTTCAGAACAGAGGTTCTGGGGGATGATTAGCACATAATAGGGCCTAAATTGTAGAATTCTTCCTAAGTAATTCAGGGTGTTTCAGATGGTGTCCAGGTAGGGCAGGTCCCTGTCAATTAAAGTCAAGTAGGCTGCTGATGCTGTTCACGGTAACCCTTGGTTACCGTAGGTCCAAGTCGTAGCGGTGAGTATATCAATAGGGAACAGCCTTTCACCAATAATTCGGATAGAGATGTGGTGAGTGAGTAATTAAATTACATCAATGTCCGCCGTCACGGGTTCTCAGAGTACTGCCGGCAGGGTGCTCACAGTCAGGTACTTTACAAAACTGTGAGCACCCTGCCGGCTGTTCTCTGAGAACTAATCGTCCCCAGAACCTGTATTTTTGAATATCATAGTGCAAAATAAATTAAACTTACTTCGGCTGTAGTGAGTACAGTTGCAATAATTGTTTTGTGGACTTCTCTAAATACCGCTAGAATATTAATATACCTAATTGAATTAAGGTTCCATTCTAGATGTTTTTCTGTCTCTGATTCATTCACTCAAGATATACTAATTCTTGCAGAAACGATAATAATTTATCTAGTGAGTTCCTTGTGAACATTATTTTTACTTATAAGCAACACCCAGTTCGCAAGGACATATGGGTTGCTCTTGTCTAATTGTGAACATCACTGTTATCAGCATTATTAAGATGGTGAAAAACACAAACTATTCAACCATGTTAATTGTTGCTAATATTACTCCTATCAATCACTAATACCCTACACTAGCAAGAGCATGGTGGGAGTGCCCTTCTACCAGACCCAGTTGCAATGATCTAACCATATACCTTAGTGTAATGTCTTAGAATGCCGGCCTCAGTACATTAACAAATGCACTCCGTTTTAGTATGCATGCCTACACACATCTTGCTGCGCAGCCATCTTCCTTCTTAGAATGAATCTCGGGGCCTGTGGAAATGCATCTCAATCACAGCTCTCCCTGGCTTCCATGATAAATCCAGTGTGAAGTGCCTCTCCCTTGAATTTAAAACAGATACTGTTTAAATAATAACACACCGGCCTTATCTCATTCTGGAAGTGACGCAGAACAACATCTTTACTTAGTCTGGGTAAAATAGTTGTCTCCTACGAGCACAAAATAAAGCAAGTACATTGCGTTCTAATATGTGTCTCCGAAACTAACAGAGCAGACTCCAGAACAACAATGACTAACCATAATAAATGTGTGCGTGGCATTTTGTCGTGTTAGTGGAAAATATGTTCAAACCACCATCTCAAAAAGATGCTAAGTTAGAAGGAAAACTAAAATGGAGACAAAATGTAATCCATATAAAAATCACATAGCACGTGCCTTCACCAGAAACAGCACTTTAAGTCTTTGAGAGGGTGCCAGAGCAGACCTGGACTGTGCACCAGATTAACATAACATGGTCCCTGTGTGTCACTACAGTATTATGTCAAGAATTGTCAAGTGAGAGAATCCGTGTTTATATTTCTTTAAGCGCCTTGTGAAACTGAAATACTTAATTATTCAAATGAAGGTTTACAAATAGTTCATGATTTAGAGAGTTGAACTCATTTTATTACAGCTGAACACATAATTTATACATATGACCACAATAATAAAATATATATTGGAATTACAAAACATTAAGCAAGATCTTCATAATTAATTAAACAAAGAACCCAACTTCTCTATGTATGGACATGCACAGAGTATGTGTAACAATTCTCATATTAAAAGACATTTATGGAAGAGGAAGGACTGGAAATAATCACTGTGCAAGGAGAACCACATTTTGGACATAGACATACTGGCACAGGGTACATTTTGAATATTTTCCATAATTTATTCATGTGAAAAACTACATTCAACATAAAAGGCATAAAGAATGTGTGGCAGAAAACAGTGGTGTTACTATATCCAGGCGTAGAAAATAATAATAAATACTAATTGCATTGAGTTGGTAATAGACCACCCTCTTAAAGTGGTGTGGCTGGGTAAAGATTAAGGCCCGCATTGCGAGTAGGCTGGAAATTGGGACAGATTCTCCCATCTCTGGTATTTACCAACACTCGGGATACAGGTAACTTACTGGGTGGGTCAAATTTGGCTCATTATGAGTTGATATCTGAGGAAAGGGGGAATTCCTGGGGGAAATCGGCAATTCCGGCTACAATTCCCCTTAAGATTCCTCGTTTTGGGCCTTAGATTTCCACTGTTGTCAGCAGCCAAAATCTGTGTGAAAGTAAAAAAAATATAATTCCAATACAACTGGTACTTGCTGCTACTGCCCCCAGTGTAAATATAAGGACATTGAAATTGAGTGCTGTAGTGGAAGACATTGATATGAATTAAATTATTATGGCTTTGATTGGTGCCTAGCAGGTGCATCTTCATCTAGGAGACCGGACATCCTAAACCCCCTACAGGATATGGTCATCAAGAAAAGTCCATGTACAGTCAGGACATTTCTGACCAGATACAAACTGGTGTATAATCTTACTGATTCTGTGGGCAAATTCTTGTAATCTAATTGCCAGCGGATGAACTCCGGTAGTCGATACCTACCTTGAATAGGATTGTGCAAGTGAACCTAGCAAGCACACTGAGCTCCCCTTAGGAAGTTTGCGGTGGGGTAAGTGGAGAGAGATTTCCCCATAAAAATCTGAAAAGTGGGGGCAAATGGTATATTTAACAGCACAATGTTCATAGAAATAAGCTTGAACAAAAGTTCTGGTTGAACTGTAGAAGCCATCTTTCTTGTATGATACCAAATGCTGTAATATGTCTGGTCCTTTCTATTATGTTGCAACTATTAACTGGAAAAGCACCAGACCTATATCTTACATTACAGTGGAAAGTCCCAGAAGCAGACCTAGGTCACGCAGGCGGCAACAGTACTTTTCGGACCTTAAATGGTATATAACTATCTAGGCCCTTGCAAATTGGTCAAATGAACTATGCTTAATTTGTGCTACGTATGTGATGATGCCGTATCCTTTGTGGTTTTGGCTTATAAAAGCTATCACCAATGTCACATCTTTGGGCATTCAGTATCTTTATTGTCTGCCTCCGTGCTGCACGTACTTTTGCATTATTTGTTGTTCCCAAATAAATCTTGCTACCAGTTGTGCTGACAGAGACTTGTGTTATTTGTATTATTCCTTATTATTTCTATTTCAGCTTCTACAGAACAATTCCTTTACTTTTGAGGTGTGCCAGGCAATACTTACTCTCCTCAGGGTTGTTAAGTCTCGCCCTCTCTAAGAAAAAACATAGTGGCAAAATAGTACTTTTGTTCTACACAATTGCTCTAAAAATCGGTTTATGATTTAAATGTAATAGAGTCTGTCAAAGAAATCTGGTAACGCAATTACAGCTGCAGCATGTTTGTAGTAGGTACCATCCACTCACACCATAGGAGGGGTGTTCTGCTTTACCTCTTACCTACTTAGATCAGTGAGCGGATCTCACACTCTCTCGGATAAAGGAGTATATGTTGAACTGATCCTTGAACTCTTTACCGTGATTACTAGGGTTTTGAAACCTATGCTCTTTACCAGTTACACTTTGCCTGTCTGATAAATGACCACAACATATTTATATTATTTGCCTGCACATTGTCCTTTCTTTATAATGCCAGACAGAAACATTGCCATCCACATAATACACATAGGTACATGTACCCATATATTTAATTCACAAGCATTGGTTAAGGGAGTTATAATTCTGAACACCACCACCTGCCTAACCAAAGGGAAGGGTTGTATTTTTTGTCTACTCCCCCCTTGACGTTCCCAAAGGGTGAGAGGAGGCATTTGTTTTTTTTACAGCATCTGTGTCTGGTATTTTCCCACAAAATGTTCCCATACATTGAGTAAGAAAACTAAAGAGTGAGCAAGGATTTTGCATCACTTATCATCTTGTAAAGTATCTGGTGAGGGGATCTTACCTAGCCCCACCTTGGCCACTGGTGGGTACATTGCCCAATGGTGGAGAGGTATATTTTACTAGCCCCACTTTGCCTAAAGGTGGAGGTGGTGGGTGCATCCCCCCCACACACAAGGGTTCATATAATTTTACTAATGTTCTTGGGCATGAGATATATCATTTTTTTAATATATTTTTTTATTAGGTTAACAACAGCTTGATCGTACATAAATACACCATAGCATTCTTACACATAATCGATAATTATAGACCTTGCATTCATATTGTTGTCCTTTTCCACTGTTGGCAATGAGACACCCATCCCTTCCGGGGTGCAGTTGACCCCACCCATGAATGGGGGGGGGGGGACACTATTGACATCACTGTGGGGGCAACGCACAGACTCCCTCTGTTGTCACTCCATTTGCCCAAGACCCTCTCCCATTTCCTGGGGCAACCCCTACTTTCATAATCCACCTTCTCTGCCACCATACACCAATCCATGTCTCTCTTCCAATCTTTGAGGAGCGGTGCGGATCCAGCCTCCCGCCGATGAGCAATGTTGCGCTAAGCGGTAATCATGCCAAATGAGGGGGTGTATCATTTTTAAGAGCATCCCTCCACCTTGCCCAAGGGTGGTGGAGGGGGCGGGATTTGTCTTCTCTTTGCTGCAAGGCGGAGGTGGCATTTTCTTTTTTCAGAGCAGCTTTGAGCTAACTTGCTCTTCTATGGTCTACAGCCTTGTGCACACTTGTAAACGGAGTGCCTGGAGAGCCGAGTGCTGATTTCCCACTCCCCAAGAGCCCCCAATATTCTGTGGATCATAGAGGAGCAAACCAGCTCAGAGCTGCCCTGTCATCCTAGCTTTTTAATCTGCCATTGCACTTGGTGAAGGATAGGGAGAACAAATGCCTCCTGCCTTTGGGCAGTACAAAGTTAATCTAATAAGCACACATGCCATTTTATGAAACTCATCTTCAACTATGTGAATCCATGAATCAGCCCTGATTGCTCCTGCATCAGTGACAGGAAAACGTCACAGGTGATACTGCGCTTTACAAACACACAACACATTACAGAGTGCTCTGCACCCAATGCTACATGTATTGGTGACATATGTGTCCTGCATCCCATGTTCATCCTCCATCAGAACTCAGTAGATGTTCAGTTTGCCGTATGACTAGTGCATCACACTTCCAGCAGTGCACAAAACGGGGGACAAGACATATGCCACATTCTCACTGACTAACCAAAAATTAATGTTCTTTGTAGATTAGGATGAGTTCTTTAGGGAACTTAGGCAGTCTTCCCTAGTATGTTTATCTTAGATTTCAGAGGTAGATATGCTCACTCAGTTTGAGGAATGTGGGCCTCGGAAGGCATTGTTGGACACCCCCAACTTGCATCCACAAACTGGATGGAGTTGGATTTAGCACACTGAGTGAGTGCACCAAAGGCACATGAAAAACATCTCTTCCTGAGCCTCATGTGGCTGTCACGGGAGCCCGTTGGTAAACGTTCACCAGGAACGCTTTCGGTTATGTTCAGAATGTCGACGGAGGCAGATTTTTGGCAGGTAGTAAAAACGTAGTAAAATATTTTTATTTATTTGTGAGGGTTGTGGAGGCACCAACTGCCAGCATGTCTGGACATATGTGTTTATAGGAGTTTCTTTGTGGTGTGCTGTATGCAGGTTGTTTGAGGACTGGTTGAGATGTTGTTTTGAATGGGGATTCCGTCCTGTGGTTTATGAATGTGATGGGCACTTGAATGGTGGAGGTATGGGCGGCAGTATGAAAGTCTTGTGTGTGTGGTGCGTGAATGGCATATGAATGGCCCATAAAGCTGTTGGTGCCTTAACCTGGCTTAATGGCTCACCTTCAGTGGTCTTGGTTTCAATATTCAGATACTGTGACAAGTATTTGTTCTTTGAAGCTAGAATTTCTGGAGGTGCCAAAACCATCCAGTGTAAGTGGTGGATTAACTTTAAATAATTTGTGCCAGATTTATATCTGTGGCAGTAAGGATACTCCGTCACAATGGCAACAGAGTATACTTACAGCCAAGATAATGGTCTGCCTGCCCGATTTACATGCCAACGGACCATGGCGACATACTTCTCCATCTCCGGCATGTTTATACCCCTCCCACGGCCCAAATGAGTAAAGGTTGTTTGAGGCTAACCTCTATGTCCTCCCACCTAATTTAGATGGGCAGACATACAGGTTAGTTTTCACTGCCGGTCACTACCTAGAAAATCCTGAAGGTAAGGGGCTAATTCCCCCCTCGCCATGAGCGATAACTCCCATGGACAGAGGGGCATTTTTTTTTTGTCAAAAATAAAATTAGACATTGGGATTTTGTTTTTGAAAATTTGACAGACAGACCAAGACTTCTCTATTGGCTAACTTGTTAATGTGTCCCTAAGAACTCCTTTTTTTTTTTTTTGCAAACTAAACACTTGGAGGTGTCCAGCATGGTGTAGCTTGCATTGATTCCGCTCACTGTCCCATAATGCCCTACAAACCGCGTACAAGGCTAAGATTACTCATTTATTTACATTTTGTGTTGGAAATTTCTGTAATCTGTTGAGATTCACAAATTGACAACTAACACGTCTCCACGTAAAAATAGAACACAATTTTTGTTGGCGGCCCCAGCGCCCACGATTGAAAAAGGCTAAAAACGCAACATGGACATATCCGATTTTTCCACTGAAACCACCATGTTTTACAATACGGGTAGCTGTGAATTTTGGGGCTTGTCGGTACCAACAGCTCAGGGAAACCTACCAAATTTGCATTTTTCTGCAAACTAGACAATCAGGAGAATCCAGCGGTGTGTGCCCTGCATGGCTCTCACTAGGTAATTTTACTCTGAAGCCCTTACAAACCGTAACGTTTGGCTAGAAACACACATTTTTCTCACATTTCGGTGACAGAAATTTCTGGAATCTTCTGGGAGCCACAAATTTCCCACTAACCATCATTCCCCCAAGTCTCACAATATAATGCTACCTCACTTGTTTGGGTAGGACTTGTGCCCGCAACAGGAAAGGACCCCAAACGCAACATAGACACATCACATATTTGCACTGAAAAAGGACCCTTTTTTCAGTGTTGGTAGCTGTGGATTTTGGCCCTAGCTCAGCCTGCCCCTGGGGATACCTAGCAAGCCTGCACATTTTAGAACTAGAAACATGGGGAGTCTATTCTGACAAAAAAGTTACAGATGAAAATGTCACAAATGGATATTTTTTCCTCCTCATTGTTAATATTTCTTTATTTCAACAGTTAGTTTCTTTGGGAAAACATTGAGGGATCTTCAGATATGACACCTTGCAGATTTCCCAATTTTATCTAGTTTTTAGAAATCTATAGATTTCCCGGATCACCGATGGGTTTCAAACTGTTTTCAACAACACAACCTCAAAGTAGGTTGAAAACGCAAAGAATATGAAAAATGGGTTACCCCTTTTTAAAAATGCCAAAACTGTTAGATTTTTGGATTCAGTTCTGCATGTTCCTGAAAGCTGGGAAGATGGTGACTTTAGCACAGAAAACTGTTTGTTGACGCCTTTTTTAGTTAAAAAAAATAAGACATTTTTATCCGAGGCATTTTTTTTCTATTTTTCCCTATAAACTCAAAATTTAGCTATATTTTGCCTATTTTCTCAGTCCCCTCCAGGGGAATCTACAAACACTGGCTACCTTTAGAATCCCCAGGTTGTTGAATAAAAAGGATGCAAATTTGGCGTGGATACTTTATGTGTACAAAAGGTTATGGGGGCCCTCAGTGGCGTAACAAAACTTGGGGGCCCCTGCACTCCAGACCTAGTCAGGAGCTCTCAGGCCGGTGGCCCGCTGCCTGAGAACAGTGCCGGAGGGGGCACTGAGGACCTAGGGTGCCCCCCCCCCTGCACCACAGGGGCTGCAGGGGCTAATGTTACTCCACTGATTCCATAGAGCTGTAGAAGCCTTGAACTCTAAAAGTCCTGAGAGTCTGTTGGAGAAGGCAAAGCTGGTTTTAAGCATGTAATACAGATCACTTCAATTCAAATTATATAGGTCTGTGCCAGAAGGCACATTTTAAAAGGATGATCTCATTGTTATCCCATATTGTCACCTTAAGGACCACTATGCTACTGCATTAGCTCTCGTCAATATTTTTCCTGCGAGATAAAAGGTTTAGAGCTGGGCTGCAGTACTCTGCAGAAACAAACTGGTTGGATCCCTGCAGTTTACAGGGGTTTTCAACACTTGGACCAGCAAAACTTTTGCTTGTGCATTGCATTCCAGTTTGTAACTCAACAGACATCACCCAATCCAATGAACGTTTCTTTGTTAACCTGCTAGGTGGAGCCATGTTGTCTTACAACAACCTGTGTGGCATGGACATGCTGGTAGCTTCATTTGTATCCGGACATTAAGCGATGGAGCTATCATTAGTGCAGTGGGTGAAGGGGTTCTTGGAGCCTGTCATGTGAGATTCCCCGTACAACACAATTATGGCTTTGTAGTACCCAGAATGTTTGAGCCTGTAGCATTAGAGGCCAACCTCTCGGGCTACACTGCTGCAGAAAATGTGCTTTTTTACACTACATGTATACCATACTGAAGCACAATCATTCTGAATGCCACAATTGTGCACTTTTATTTTGTAAAAGTAAACATGTTCAGTTTTGAGATAAAAAAGGTATTTACTAACATGAGTATACAGTGAAGAAGCCAGGGGTTCCCACTGTGTTGCTTCACCAGTTACCTGACGAACCGCATGTGATATGGTCCGGCTGGCCCCCCTTTCGATAGTCCATGACCACCCCTAGTTTGATCTCCCCCTTCCCTGCTTAGTTTCTTGATATGGCAAACACCTGTTACATTGCATATAACTGAAGTAGAAATAATTATAACTGTCAAGATGGATATCACCGGACTGGAAAATATGTACTTAATGACACTGCGATCCAATATTGACATGTAACAACTGTACTAACAAATGCCAATAAAAACAAGTTTCCCAAAAAAAAATGAAAAGAAAAAAGAAAAAAAAAATGAGTATACAGTGAAGAAGCCTTACTCTGCCGCATATTGAAACCATCTTCAAATAATGGGTGGGTGATATGTCCTTTACGGTGGTAAACACATCGCCAGTGAGTAAAATATCTCTGTCAGAGAATTAATGATCAGGCCAACTAGGGAAGAGAAGTAGTAAGATACTAGAAAACATTTATAAAAGAAAGTTGACTCAGTGAGTGAAGCACTCACTGCTGACATCTATATGATCTGCCTTGGGCTGGTGAAATCGCTACACGATCAACTAAGCCTTTCTTCCTTCTGAGGTTGATAAACTAAATACTGTTAAGTTAGGTAATAGTAACACATGTAATTTACAGCTCTTAGATATAACTACAACAGCCGTACTCAGCACTATAAAAAAAAATAAGTCATTGTTATTAAGCTGAGTACACGCATCACTGTGATTATCGCAGCACACAGCACAGCAACAGCCCAAGTAGCACCTGTTAAACTGGCAATTGATTCATTTTAATTTCTAATTTCTAATTTCTAATTTAAAATACTTCTAGAGCGCAGCGTACACCTTGCGGTTTCTTGGCGCTAGGGGAATTGGCAACTGAGGGGGAAAGACCAGGGAGAGGTGAAGGGAATTTTGAGGGAGTTTAAGTGAGGAAAGCCTGGCTGAAGAGGAACGTTTTCAGATCTCTGCGAAAGGGGAGATACTGAGTGGCAGAGCGGAGGTGATCAGGGAGCGAGTTCCAAAAGGTTGGAGCCAGGGTGGAGAAATTGGCCCCGCCCCACTTTTTGCGAGAGAAACGAGGGATCTGAAGGAGGGACTTGGAAGAAGACCGGAGTTCTCTTAATGGTACATAAGACTTGATTAGTGAGGAGATGAAGGCGGGGGCAGTGCCCTGGCGGGCCTGGAAGACCATGCAGCCGATCTTAAATAGGGCCCGTTCCTTTATAGGGAGCCAGTGAAGCTCCCTAAGAAGAGGGGTGGAGTGGTGATACCGAGGAAGACCGTACACCAGCCGGGCTGCTTGGTTCTGGACAGTCTGGAGTCTACGCAAACTGTATGCGGGGATACCGTGGTACAGAGCGTTTGCGTAGTCCAGTTTCGATATCACGAGTGCGGCCATAATGGTCTTAAGTGCCTGGGGGGAAAAGAAGCGGGAGACAGTGCGGATAGTGCGAAGAGAGAGGAAGCAGGAGGACACCACAGAGCTGATTTGTGAACGGAGGGTGAGTTGGCTATTTATTTTGACACCAAGTGTTTTGACCGTAGTGGAGGGGGTCGGTGCAGTGCCGAGGGAGGGGGGCCAGAAGAGAGAGTTCCAGGGACTGGACGTACCACCAGTGAGAACCAGCTCGGTTTTATCCGGGTTCAGCTTGAGGTGGTTGTGGTTCATCCAGTCCCTGATGAATGTCATAGTTGACTGGAAATTAGAAACCGAGAGAGGAGATAGGGACAAATCAAAGATGAGCTGGAGGTCATCCGCGTAATTATAGACGGTGACCTCCAGCTGCTGTAGTGCAAAGATAAGAGGAAAGATATAAAGGTTGAAAAGTAAGGGGGAGAGAGAGGATCCCTGGGGGACACCACAGGTGACAGGGAGGGGAGTGGCCGTGAAGTCGCCTAGCCGGACCGCCTGAGTGCGTTCCCTCAGAAAGGAGGAGAGCCAGATCAAGGCTGATCCCCCGATGCCGGCCGCCTTGACACGGGTAAGTAAGATGGTGTGGTCCACCGTGTCAAAGGCGGCGGAGAGATCAAGGAGGACCAGTGCCTGGTGTTTGTTTCCATCCATACCTTTTCTGAGTTTGTCCAAGACTGAGACCACAACTGACTCGGTCGAATGTCTGGGACGGAACCCGGCTTGGCGGGATGCCAGTCCCCCATTTGCCTCAACATGGGCGCAAAGCACCGCGGTAACATGGCGTTCCAGCACCTTGCCCAAAAAGGGTAGCAGGGAGATGGGGCGATAGTTGGCCGAGATAGAGGAGTCAGCGCCAGGTTTTTTTAGGATGGGCACTATGGTAGCTGCCTTGAGCGCAGTGGGCACTATGCCCTGTGCCAGGGAGCTGTTGAGGAAGGCAATGGGGGGGTCAGGGCAGCTGGAGTAGATTTGCTGCAGGACACGTGCTGGGCAGACGTCCGCGGGAGACCCCGACTTCACTTTAGGGAGTATCTCCATAAAGGAATCCTGAGTAAGGAGGGGGATGGAGGTAAGCAGGCAGGGGAGGGGAGGGGGGGAGGGATCGACGAAGGCAGAAGAAGGTGGAGGGATATTGAGTTTGATAGTTGCTATTTTGTCTAAAAAATAAGTATTAAGCTGATCGCAGAGTGGTTGGGAGGGAGGGATATTGGGCGAGGTTCGATCTGAGAATGCCAGGTCATTCACTATCCTGAAGATTTCCCTGGGTTTATTTTCAGCAGAGGTAATTTTAAACCTTGTTATGCTGACATGAGGCTGGCACAAGGCTGGTAGTTAGGCAGAAGCGAATTTGGGATTGCTTGTTTTCCCAATACGAATAGAGGTAGTTTAGCACTTGGAATTGAGCTGTGCCTTTTGGGGTATGCGGTGCATGTGGATGGCCTCCAATGCTGCATATGAGCTAAACACGTGAATGGAATGCCCCTGGGGAGCTACCAGTGGTTCTGATTGACTCCATCAATCCCATTCATTGCTGTTATGCTGCCTGTGTGTGGGTTCTGTGGCCACCACAGCCAGGTCCATTCCTGCCATGTGCTAATCTGCCATTCGATAGCGTCTCATCATGAGTTTCTTGTCACTTCAAAAACGTCCAATATCGGAGGCGTGGCTTGAGCGCTGGAGGAGATGGTGGTGGGCTGATGCAGCTCCAGTCCGACTTTAACAAAATCTGAATAAAGCGACCGGTAAGGAGCTTCACCGAAGGCTTGACCTCCCACTGTCAACGTCGGAACCCTCACTGAGTCTACCGCTATTATTGTCATGTCGTGGTAGGCTCGTTTACATACCGAAATTTTCTTTAAATATGTGGTGTGTTTCCTTAGGAGCCCGCGACCGCCATCTTGCGTGTTAGATAGCGCTCACCTCGAGCTGAGTTTGCCGATGTGGAGAAATGCTACGCTTCTCTGCAATGCTCATAAAACGCTTCAGCTTTTTTGGAAAGGGCACCTTTTTCTTGTCAAAGCCCTAAAACATGCATGTATTTCACCTGCTTTCCACCTTCTTTTTCAGCACATTCAGGGAATGGAACTTCACAACTCTTCTGCATTCCACCTTGTGTAGCAGTGTTCTCTTCACCCTGTGATATTAGGGAATGAATATTTGATACAAAGAACAACTTCTGTTTTACATCGATTTTTTCTTTAAGTCAGCTTTCAGAATTCTGCTTTAACATGTTTAGTGTATTTTTTTGACTGATGTGACACTGCCATCTTGTGGTTCTTTCAAGTATGTATTTACTGCCATAATTTTTCTATCAAGGACTGTTATTTTTCAAACCTGGTTTTGCCTAAGTATTGTAGAGACTTCTTCACCTACTTACCACATTGACTTTTTCACTTTATGCCACTTTCTTGTGAACATTTTGGCTTATCACTTAGAGCTACCTGCATTTTTTTTTCCACTTGGAATCCGCTTTCTTTATTGCTTTTTGTCTCTATGGAGCCTTCCCCTCCTCTTGGCTAACGATCCATCCCGGCAGGTATGTCTTCCTCTCGTAAGGAACCTAATCCTGCCACCCCTCAGAAACATCACAAGAAGGAACCTAATTCTCCTACCAAGTCGCCATTACCCATAACGATGGAAGACCTCATGGAGGAGATAAAACTACTTAAGCCCTTTGTTATTGATACCAATGCAACTCTTCAGAAGCTAGATGAGAAAGGGTCTAGTTTGGAATCAACAGTGTCTGTTGTGGAACAAAGGATCAGTGATATCCAGGATCTGACACCTCAAGTTGTGGTTATGTCTAAAGAGATTGCTCTCCTCAAGACTCAAACAGAAGACTTAGAAAACCACAATAGACACAATAATCTCCGTATTTACAGTATTCCTGATGGAGAGGAGGGGTCTGATATGCTCGCTTTCTTAAAAGTACACATTCCCAAGATTGTCGGTCTCAAAGAACATCTCTTAATTTACAGCGCGCTCATCGCATCGGCCCTAAAACGTCTGGTTCCTCTTCATCAACATCAGCACAACGTCCCAGGGGGATAATTGCTCTGTTTTTGGAATATACTGAACTTTTAATGGTCCTCTCATTGGCAAAATCTAGGAAGCAAATGTTGTGGTCTGGCCAAAAACTTTTCTTCTCTCAGGATGTGGCTCGCGCTACTGCAGCTCGACGCAAGGAATTTCTCTCTCTTCGCCCGGTTCTTCGATCCATGAATGCCAGCTACGGTCTAGTACATCCCTGCTTCTTTAAAGTTACCTACAAAGAGAGGTCCTATTCCTTTGATCATCCTGAGGACTTGGGACAATTTATTTCTCGACACAAAGGAGACCAGATGGACTTTGGAGGGCCCTGAGTTGTATTCTTTAATTTGTCTGTGTTTTGTTCTTTTACATTTCTGCACTTATTCCAATGTTATGACAATTTTCAGCTTTTATGACGCTGTTGTTTTATGTTCTGCAGATGTTGTTTTTTGTTTAGTAACTATGACAGAGGGAGCGCGCCCGCCATTTTGTGTGCTCAGACCCGGCGCTACACGGACGAGACAAGTACGAAGGGCACGAGACAAGCGCGCTGCAGTTTATCAGCAGTTGGAAGGCTTGGGTAGCCTGTTTGAAGCTCCTGGTTTTTGAGGTTTTTTCGAGGAGACATAGGGGAGACATAGGGGACGATTCCCCATGGCTGTGCAGTACGCCGCAGTACGTCGCCTAACTTCTTTTCACACTCCTGACACAAGTGCGCAGTGAGTAGTACCAGGGGGAAGCTGTTTTTGAACTTGTGGGTCACGAGTTACAAAACACTATACCTGGAGGGCATTTCCTGGAGCCTGCTGGAGCCCGCTGCCTTGACTCCTGTGCCCGCTGGACTCCTTGGGCGTGCCTGATCTCCCCCTGCCGCCGCGGCTCTTTCCATCTGAGCGCGACCGCAGTGGAGGGGAGAACTTGGGTCTGGTACTACAAGAACCGAGAGCATTAGCGGCCGGAAACCGCCAGCGCCAGGAGGCGGCCATCTCCCGCGTCGCTTAGCCCGTGTGCGGGCTAAGCCCGGGCTAAGGGCGGGCCGTCTGTGGCCGCTAAGGGACCCTCCTGACAGTGTAATATGGGTAAGCGAAAGAAAACCATCGATGTGGAGGAGGGAGGAAGTAAAGCAAAGGTGGCAAAACACTCTACTTCTATTTTGTCATATCTCTCATCCGCAGTGGGGGCTCTTTCAAAGGAGATTGCAAACGTAGAACAGGAACTGGGCATCATATCTCCTGCATGCCCCACTGCACGCCCCACTACCCTTAATATCCAGGACACTCAGGGCTCTGTCAACGCCTCTCATATCCCCTTGGACCCAGTGGTGATCATTGCTAAAACTATCTCTACGGTGCCTCCTGACGCTGTAGTCGGTCCACCAGGAGTCAGTATGTGCACGCCCCCGCCCCACCTAGTGCTCAGCCACTTAAACCATCCACGAAACGGAAACGGGGAAAATCCAATAAATCCAATAAAAATGCCCAAGTTGGACTCATTGATGTATCAGACTCGTTGGGAGAGCAGATGGAGGCTCTTTTCACCGCTCGGATTGAGCCCCTTCTTCTGGGTATTGCTAAGGACATAGTGGACACTTTAAACACATGTTTGGAAGGTCTATTGAAGAAATGTTTAATAATTGACAAACTTGCCCACTTACACACTTTGCCCCTAGAAGCACATGAAGCACATGAAGGAGGGTCTGTAACCACAGTAATTAATGGAAGTAAGGGGTGCAGAATACAGGATTCTAGGCCCCTCTATAGTGAGGCAGGGCAAAAGAACGACAGGCCGAGGGACCCAACTGCCTTACATAATTGTCCGGAGGCAGCTACTCTAATTACTACTACTGTTGTATGCCCCACTATTCAACCTAACAACCCCAATAATAAGCGGGTTAGGGCTAGCCAAGTTAATCTACCCCTGAGGCTGCCCCATTTGTTGCCATCTTTGTTGGGGTCCCACCACTTAAAGAGGGAGAGGTGGAATCAGTCCCTGAGCTTATGGAAAAGACCCGTTTCTGGTGTGACGATCTGTGTTGTGGGGCCAAATTGTCGAATAGGATTATCTTTGCCAGGAGGGTGGATTGGATAGGGAGGCGTCAAAAATTTGTTCAGGGGGACTGTGTTATTGTAAATTTTGATAGGGCCGACCTGGCTAATAGACTCTTTTGGGATGGTTCACATATAACAGGAAATGTTTATTTGAGACCAGTTCCTCTGGGCTTTTTCTACCACCCCCCCCAATAAACATTTATGAGGATGAACGTGCACTACCAAGAAGGCGGGGGTTGACACTAGCACCGGGAGGGCCACGTATTGTTACGCAGGATCATATTTATCCCTCAAGAATTAATATAGTGGCCCCAGTGCATTCGGCCGTTCCAGAGCCTAGTGGTACTGGAGGTAGCGGGCTAGTATTGAGCAATCGTTATACCCCTCTAGTGGGCATAGATGAGATTGAGGAGATTGACTGACTAGAGGATAGGGGGCTTGCCCCTATGGTAGGGACCTCTGATTTCGATCCTGTTCCTGATGAGGTTGGGGTTTGCAAAATCCTCACTTGGAACGTGGCTGGCGTCAGAGCTAGAAGAGTAGATGATATCTGGGTTAGCTTTGTCGCCACCCATGACATTATAGCATTCCAGGAATCATGGGATACCTCGCCTGGTTTTTGGTTAGATGGTTTTTCCAGATTTGTTAACCCGGCCATCCCTAGTAATGCTGGTAGAGCTAAAGGGGGTCTCATCCTCCTTTTCTCACTTAAACTTAAGGGGGTGTTGCATCTGGTAAAATTGTTCCCCAAACATTTTAATTGTGGAAAGGGTGGTCTCCCCCAGCAGGAAAACTTTTTTCATTAATTTTTATAATTCCTGCAACAGGGAAAACGGAACTGATCATATAGCCTCCCTGGAAACCTTTTCCCTGGAAACCTTTTTATCTTCTGCCAGTCAAGACCATAACACTAATGTTGAGTTTGTCCTATTGGGCGATTTTAACATTCATCCTTGTAATAATCTGTGTAGCACGGCCAACCTTGGGGGTTCATCGGGTCCGACGGTCCCTCATTTTGAACATACCAAGGCAGGCGAGGCATTGGAGGCGCTAACAGCTAATTTTAACTTATTTGAACCTATGAGTACAGAGGGGGAGAAGAGATTAGTCACTTACAAGGGCTCAGATCCCGGGTCAATTATTGTCTATATCTTTGTGACACCAACAATTTTACACGGGTCCGTTTCCTATGCCACAATTGTCTCCCTTTTTAGTGATCACAACCCTGTTCTTCTTGAGGTGAGGTGGGGGGACTTTATGGGGTCAATGCCCAGCTGTACTATGAGTAGGCCCACACTTCGTCCAGTGGACCAGGGGAGAAGGATAAAGTGGGCTAACGTGGTCCCGGATACATTTTATGCAAACATCCTCCCTAAATTAGAGGGTCATATGATAATCTGTGAGGATCCGAAAGCAGCCAATCATGAGATAATGGGTGCATTCGAATCCTTTTGTAATCATATCTCAATTGACTTAACGGCAGAAATAGGGCAGGGTGATAATAATCATCGCCGTTGGTTTGATGCAAAGTGCTCGAGAGCGCATAGATCACTTATGACAGATCTTAAACACAATCAGAGAGACAAGGCAGCCATTACATCCTTAAGGAAAGATTATAAGTTAGCGATCAAACGTCGGAAGGATGATATTAAGATGGCAGCCTGGGATAGACTCCTTGCAGTCGTCATTCTGCATAAAAGTAGTAAATTTTGATCTGTCATAAACGAGCCATTTTTCTCAGACCAGGATAACAAAGTCATGGACTGTGTCATTCCGGATGACATATGGCTGACTCATTTCAGTACAGTGTACGGTGCTCCGGACACAACAGCTCCTGGTTCTACGTTTATTGTCCCCGAGGCTGGACCAGTAATCTTTAATGACATAGAAGTAGAACTAGCAATCGTGGAGACGACCAGAAATAAAGCTCTCAATTATTAACAGTGCATTTCATTTTTGGGAAATCACTTGCTAATACAATTGTATATACTGAACCATCACTCACCCTCGTGCCAAATCCAACCAGTATGTGTGTGCGTTTGAGGAATAGATGGCTGTGCAGTAATATTTGCCTTTCTGAAGCAGGGTGTACCTTGTCCCTTTTGTGAATTTTGTAATGTGTTGTTTTTGTGCCTGGTGGTGCGAATGGTCTTGTGTGTATCACGTATGAAAGGTGTGTGAATGGCCTGTAAAGCGGTTGGTGCCTTGCCGTGGCTTTACAGCTCACGAGCTGCAAGTCATTGGTTCAGTTTTTTCTCCATTTAATTATTGACAGTGCATTTCATTTTTGTGAAATCTCTTGTTAATAAAATTTAATATACTGAACCATCACTCGCCCTCGTGCCAAATCCAACCAGTATGTGTGTGCGTTTGAGGAATAGATGGCTGTGCAGGAATCTTTGTCTTTTAGTTTCTCTGCCAAGGTGTATGTTCCATGTAAGAATAACCCACCAACTGTAGATATTGTTGTAAACCCACGGGAGTTCATGGTGATGTCTCTCTTGTGAATTCCAAAAAGTTATTTTATCCACAATGTCCTGCAAACCTCAAAATGTCTGTCACATTTTCCTTGCAATATTGTGCCGAAATTCTCACGCTGTAGAAACAAACAATGTCAAAACGATCTGGTTTTGCAAGGGGGTCAACTGTCTTTTTGGCCTGTGCTCGGCGGCCATCTAGGGAAACCTACCAAACCCATACATTTCTGAAATCTAGACACCCGGGGGCTTTCAGGGAGGTATGGCTTGCGTGGATCCCCCAACGTTTCCTTACCCAGAATCCCCTGCAAACCTAAATTTTAGCTGAAAAAAAATCACTTTTTTCAAACATTTTTGTGAGGGAAAGTTGTGGCATCACCGGGGTCACTCAAATTTCCCACCTCCCAGCGTTCCCCTGGGTCTCCCGGTAAAAATGGTGCCTCACTTGTGTGGGAGGCCCAAGTTCCCGCGACAGGCAAGGGCCCAAAACGTAGTGAGGTGACTTCAAATTTGCTTATCTCAAAACCACCTGGTTTTGCAAGGGGGGTCACCTGGGTTTTTGGCCCGGTGATCTGCGGCCATCTAGGGAAACCTACCAAACCCATACATTTCTGAAAACTAGACACCTAGGGGGTTCCAGGGAGGTATGGCTTGCGTGGATCCCCCAACGTTTCCTTACCCCGAATCCCCTGCAGACCTCAATTTTAGCTGAAAAAATCACTTTTTTCGCACATTTTTGTGTGGGAAAGTTGTGGCATCACCGGGCTCACTCAAATTTCCCACCTCCCAGCATTCCCCTGGGTCTCCCGGTAAAAATGGTGCCTCACTTGTGTGGGAGGTCCAAGTACCCGCGACAAGCAAGGGCCCAAAACGTAGTGATGCAACATCAACATTGCCTATCCAAAAAAATGTTTGGGCCCTTGCCTGTCGCGGGTACTTGGGCCTCCCACACAAGTGAGGCACCATTTTTACCGGGAGCCCCCGGGTGTCTAGTTTTCAGAAATGTATGGGTTTGGTAGGTTTCCTTAGATGGCCGCAGAGCACAGGGCCAAAAACCCAGGTGACCCCCCTTGCAAAACCAGATGGTTTTGAGATAGGCAAATTTGAAGGCACCTTACTACGTTTTGGGCCCTTGCCTGTCGCGGGAACTTGGGCCTCCCACACAAGTGAGGCACCATTTTTTCCGGGAGACCCAGGGGAACGCTGGGAGGTGGGAAATTTGAGTGAGCCCGGTGATGCCACAACTTTCCCACACAAAAATGTGTGAAAAAAGTGATTTTTTCAGCTAAAATTGAGGTTTGCAGGGGATTCTGGGTAAGGAAACGTTGGGGGATCCACGCAAGCCATACCTCCCTGGAAGCCCCCGGGTGTCTAGTTTTCAGAAATTGTATGGGTTTGGTAGGTTTCCCTAGATGGCCGCCGAGCACCGGGCCAAAAACCCAGGTGACCCCCCTTGCAAAACCAGGTGGTTTTGAGATAGGCAATTTTGATGTCACCTCACTACGTTTTGGGCCCTTGCATGTCGCGGGTACTTGGGCCTCCCACACAAGTGAGGCACCATTTTTACCGGGAGACCCAGGGGAACGCTGGGTGGTGGGAAATTTGAGTGAGCCCGTTGATGCCACAACTTTCCCAAACAAAAATGTGTGAAAAAAGTGATTTTTTCAGCTAAAATTGAGGTTTGCAGGGGATTCTGGGTAAGGAAACATTGGGGGATCCATGCAAGCCATACCTCCCTGGAAGCCCCCGGGTGTCTAGTTTTCAGAAATTGTATGGGTTTGGTAGGTTTCCCTAGATGGCCGCTGAGCACCGGGCCAAAAACCCAGGTGACCCCCCTTGCAAAACCAGGTGGTTTTGAGATAGGCAATTTTGATGTCACCTCACTACGTTTTGGGCCCTTGCCTGTCGCGGGTACTTGGGCCTCCCACACAAGTGAGGCACCATTTTTACCGGGAGACCCAGGGGAACGCTGGGTGGTGGGAAATTTGAGTGAGCCCGTTGATGCCACAACTTTTCCACACAAAAATGTGTGAAAAAAGTGATTTTTTCAGCTAAAATTGAGGTTTGCAGGGGATTCTGGGTAAGGAAATGTTGGGGGATCCACGCAAGCCATACCTCCCTGGAAGCCCCCGGGTGTCTAGTTTTCAGAAATGTATGGGTTTGGTAGGTTACCCTAGATGGCCGCTGAGTTCCGGGCCAAAAACCCAAGTGACCCCCCTTGCAAAACCAGGTGGTTTTGAGATAGGCAATTTTGATGTTACCTGACTACGTTTTGCGCCGTTTCCTGTCGCGGGCACTAGGCCGACCCACACAAGTGAGGTACCGATTTTCTCGTAAGACTTTGGGAAACGCGGGTGGGTGGAAATTTGTGGATCCACACAGATTCCGGAACTTTCCACGACAGAAATGTGGGGAAAATGTGTTTTTTTGGACAATTTTTTAGGTTTGCAAGGGATTCTGGGTAACAGACCCTGGTGGGAGGCAGTCAAGTGTCACCCCATCCTGGATTCCCCTGGGTGTCTAGTTTTCAAAAATGTATAGGTTTGCTAGGTTTCCCATGGTGCCCGCAGAGCTAGGGTTCCAAAACTACAGCTAGTCATTTTGCCAAAAAAGGGTCATTTTTCACTGCGAAATGGAGGTGTGACCACGTTGCGTTTTGGGACGTTTACTGTCGCGGGCACTAGGCCGACCCACACAAGTGAGGTACCGTTTTTCTCGTAAGACTTTGGGGAACGCGGGGTGGGTGGAAATTTGTGGATCCACGCAGATTTCGGAACTTTCCACTACAGAAATGTGGGGAAAATGTTTTTTTTTTTACAATTGTTTAGGTTTGCAAGGGATTCTGGGTAACAGACCCTGGTGGGAGGCAGTCAGGTCACCCCATCCTGGATTCCCCTTGGTGTCTAGTTTTCACAAATTTATAGGTTTGCTAGGTTTCCCAAGGTGCCAGCAGAGCTAGGGTTAAAAAACTAGAGCTAGGCACTTTGCCAAAAAAGGGTAAATTTTCACTGCGATATTGAGTTGTGACCACGTTGCGTTTTGCGCCGTTTCCTGTCGCGGGCACTATGCCTACCCACACAAGTGAGATACCATTTTTATCGGGAGACTTAGAGTAATTCAGATTTGTAAAGGAACTGTTATTATCTATTGACTTTCGATACATTTCTGCCTTCCAAATGAAAGACATTGTGTAAAAAATAAGCCATTCTAAAAAATGACTGATGATTCTCATGCTAGTATGAGTATTCCCAATTTCAGAAATGTGCAAATATCTACTGTTTCTAAACTCTATATTTTGTTCCCATTTCAGAAATACATAGGTGTCTTTCATACCGATTTTTCCATGTACACATTTTTACAGAATAATTACTATATACCCGGTACATAATAAAAAACCATTGCAAGTTGCTGCTCAGTTTTTGGCTCTGGGCTCGTCGGGTTCTTGGTGAACCTACAAGTCCTATATATCCCCACAACCAGTAATGTCCAGCGGATGCAACAGTATATTGCTTTCAAAGAGCTGTCATAATTAGAAGAAGTTACAGGTGAAAACGTTGACACAAAAGGCTGTTTTTTTCAACTAATTTTCAATTTATCCTATATTTAACTGTTTGTTTCTATAAAAAAACCTTGATGGATCTAAACAAATGACCCCTTGCTGAATTCATAATTTTGTCTTCTTCTCGAAAATGTATAGCTTTCCAGGATCCATTATTGCTTTTGTACTCATTTCTGCCATTAACTGGAAGGAGGTCAAAAGCACAAAAAATAGCAAAAATAGGCTATGTCCCAGAAAAATGCCAAAACTGTGTAAAAAATGTTGGGTTTCTGACAAAAGTCTGGTATCCCCGAAAAGCTGGGAAAATGGTGATTTCAAAACCACAAACCCTTTTTTGATAACATTTGCAGGGAAAAACCCAGATGCTTTCATTTGCAGCCCGTTTTTCCAATTTTTCCGAATAAAAACAAAATGTTGCTGTATTTTGGCTCATTTCTGTGACCCCTCCAGGGGAATCCACAAACCCTGAGTACCTTTATAATCCCCATGATGTTGGAAGAAAAGGACGCAAATTTGGCGTGGATACCTAATGTGGTCAAAAAGTTACAGGGGCCTAAGCGCGCACTACCCCAAATAGCCAAAAAAAGGCTTGGCACAGGAGGGGGAAAAGGCCTGGCAGCGAAGGGGTTAAAGGTTTATAATGCAAAATGCATCGCAATCGCGATGTACGGTTCTGCCCTGTGGGGCTATGCACATATGGAGCCCATCCAGAGGGTAGAAAACAGGTTTTTGCGAAATCTGTTGTCAATTCATGCGGAGGTGGGTCTTGATTATGTTACGGACAGACTAAACCTGGTGTCGTTAACATTTTGGCTAAAGACCTGGCTCAATAAGGAATTAACCCTCAATCATGCCATCTTAGCTGATGTAATGTCCCTGGACCACTTTAAAAAGGTACCGTGGTTAGATTACCTGAGTAAGTCCTTTGCACAATTGGGACGCCCGGACCTCTTCTTAGAACCATCTGGCATTAGGAAGGTGGATGTGAGTCTGGTTAAAAAATTATTCATGGAAAGGACCAGATTATCCCGGGAGGAAATGGAACTGCAGAAACCGACTGTGAGATCCCATTATATGTTATTAGGCTCTAACTCACTTGCACAATACCTTGTAACTGTTACTAAGCCATTTCATAGGTTTTTATTGGTAAAATTCAGATTTAATTTGATTCATTTTTATTTGGGGAACTATCCAACCTGGGCCAAACCTGATTTAGCAACACTTTGTACTCGTGACCAATTCTCAGTCCAAGATACCATGCATTTTACTATGTTTTGCGGGCATTTTTTGGACATCAGAAAGAAATATTTATTGCCAATACTGAAGGAGGCGGGCTTCACACATGTGAGGCCGGCTTTAGTTTTTCTTCAATCTCTAAGTAGTGTCCGCATTACATTTTGTGTTGCCAATTTTCTAGTAGCGGCATCAAGGATAAAATTTAAATAATGTACCCCGATTCATGATCCAATGAAGTTTTAATTGTTTTACATTTTTATGACAGGATATTTCTCATTGTATCAAATGTATTGTATCACATATATATATTAATGTTTTTATGCCTTTTATGATTGTTATAAATCGAATAAAGTGTATTTGACTGACTAACTATGACTTAACTTCTTTAGTGGTTACTTCATTTTGTATTCTTACGTGTCTTCTTTTTCTTTTTTTTTAGCATTTTATATTATTGTGCCGATCCATTACCCGGATGTCCCTATAACCCCTGCCCTTTTGTTCTGACCCTAGGGTTTACGATTACCTCATATATTTGGTAAGTGTTGTCTAATTAATTGGCTTCTTGGTTGAGTTGTCTTCTATGTTATTTTTTATTTCATGGATGATCCCCCTAGATTGGTTCATATATATTTTCTTCCCTTCCTTCTATCTCTTTTTATTCATTATCTTACTTAATTGGCTCCCACCAGTCTCAATTATGTGTGTTGTGTCGGTTCCGCCGTCTTTCTCTCTTTCTGCAGCTCCCCGCCTCCCTATGCCTTTTTCTTTCCTCTGGATGCTTATTCCATCTCTCTTGACTGAAGTCTCTCGGCTTTCTGTCAACTGCTTGCTTTTTATCACTCATTTTTCTTGCTTCTTTTGCTCTTTCTTTTGCCTCTTTTTCAATTGTTTACTTTTTTCCTCTCTCACCTTCCCTTGTTTATCCTCTAAATTTGTTTCTACTTTTATTCCTTTCTTCCACATTTCTTCCCTTTTCTCTTTGTATTATCTTACTCTAATTCTGTTTTCCTTTTAACGCTTTCTTCCTTTCCGCTTTTGTACCACATTTTTTAATTATATCTTCATTTTTTCCTACTTTGTTCTTTCTTCTTGTAATATTTATATTTTGTTATTCATATTCTTCTTTTATGTTCAATTGCATATTTTTCAATGCACTCATGGTCTTCATTTTGGTTACTTTTATATTGACTATATTATTTTTGTGTAATTATCTAACATTGTTACTGGTATTAATGCCTCCTTTGCCTTGTAATGTCTGATAATGTTCGCATTATTTCATGGAACGTGAAGGGCACACGTAATCCTGTTAAGAAACATCTCGCTAAACTGCGATGCAAAATTGCTATGCTACAAGAAACACACCTTACTGAGAATGATATTAATTGCCTTAAAAAGCACTGGTTAGGTCATGTATATAGTTTTCCTTCTAAAAACCAGAAAAAATGTGTCGCAATACTCTTTCACAAATCCTTGTCCCTCACGATAGAAAAAGAAGAGAAGGATGAAGATGGTTGATGGCTCCTTCTTCATACTATTATCAATGGGTCCCATGTTTCTTTATTCAATATCTATGGCCCCACAGGCATTGACTCCCAATTTTGGCAATCTATGTCCCAAGCTCTTCATACTTGTTCCAGCTCTAACCTTATAGTGGGTGGTGACTGTAATCAGGTTATGGATCCTTTAACCAATGGGAAATCATCTTCTAAGTACATCCCCAATAAAATGCAAAAAACTTTTGTTACGACTATTCATTCACGAGGTCTAGTAGACGCTGGAGAATATTCAACCCAGATAGTCTAGAATATACATTTTATTCCCCCACTCATAACTCTACCTCTAGAATAGATTACATATTTTTCAGCCCACATCTCCTTCCCAACCTTCTACACGCAGAGATTGGTTCCATTTTCATCACTGATCATGCTCCTGTTTTGATTAATTTAGACCTTCCCTCTTTACCATCTAAATCTCGTAGCTGGCGTTTTAACAACTATCTTCTTAAAGATGCCTCATTTCTAGGCTGCTTTAAAGATTTTGTTTCAGAATTCTTTTTACTTAATTCTACTCCCGATATGCCCTTTCATACTATTTGGGATTCTTTCAAAGCAACAGCCAGAGGCTTCATTATAGACTATGTAGCTAGCAAAAAGAAAAAGTACCACAAAGAATCTATCTCTCTGCTCTCTTCTATTAAAGAATTGGAACATGCCTATTTTTCTTCTAAAAATGCTAATACCCTCAAGACTTTAGTCCAAGCAAAACTTGATTTTAACAGGAAATCCACGGAGGAAGCCTTAGGGATGTTGTTAAAAATGAACTCTAAATTTTATGGTGGTCGCAACCAAGCCGGTAAACTTATGGCAAATTACCTGAAAGTTAAATCTCAACGATCTAGAGTAGTCAAGATTATTGATGACAGGGACATTCCCCGCCTCAAAGATGAAGAAATTTTAACATGTTTCACAGATTTCTATAAGAACCTTTATACCCCTGAGACTTCCCTGTCTGACGCAAATCTAGATTCTTTTTTCAATTTCCTATCTCCCCGCTCCTCTCCTCTTCCTGACTGCTCAATTTTGGAAGGAGATATTTCTCTTTCTGAGATTAAATCCGCTTTGTTCATGTTACCTAAGGATAAGGCTCCTGGTCCTGATGGTCTCACTGCTGAGTTCTATTCCTACTTTTCTTCAGTTCTTCTACCTCATCTTTTATCTCTTTTCCAACATTTTGTTCATCATGTTGAAGCTCGAGGCTCTTTTCTTGAAGCCATGATTTGTCTTATTCCTAAAAAAGATAAAGATCCGTCCCGATGGGCCAACTATCGTCCTATATCTTTGATTAACCAACATTTTGTTCATCATGGTAAAGCTCGAGGCTCTTTTCTTGAATCCATGATTTGTCTTATTCCTAAAAAAGATAAAGATCCGTCCCGATGGGCCAACTATCGTCCTATATCTTTGATTAACCAACATTTTGTTCATCATGGTAAAGCTCGAGGCTCTTTTCTTGAATCCATGATTTGTCTTATTCCTAAAAAAGATAAAGATCCGTCCCGATGGGCCAACTATCGTCCTATATCTTTGATTAACCAACATTTTGTTCATCATGGTAAAGCTCGAGGCTCTTTTCTTGAATCCATGATTTGTCTTATTCCTAAAAAAGATAAAGATCCGTCCCGATGGGCCAACTATCGTCCTATATCTTTGATTAATTTGGATTGTAAGCTTTTTGCCAAGATATTAGCCCGTCGCATCAATCAGGTCCTTCCTGATTTAATTGGATCTGAACAAATGGGTTTTGTTAAGGGAAGGAATATTTCTAATAATTCTAGAACTTTTCTCAATATTATTCATCTTGCGGCTAAAAGTTCTTCCCCTGTAGCCGCCATAACCCTGGATGCGGAAAAAGCTTTCAACAGCGTCCATTGGCTTTTTATGATGCGCGCCCTTAAATGCATGGGTTTGGTCCTTCTATTCTATCCCTTATTAATTTATTCTATTCTTCTCCGAACACCTCAGTCTTCGTTAATGGATCACAGTCTTCTTATTTCCCTCTTCAGAGGGGTACTTGTCAGGGATTTCCTCTCTCTCCGTTACTCTTTATCCTTTCTCTTGAACCCTTTCTTCATTCTTTGCGACACTCCCCCACTTCCCGTGGCTTCACGGACAAGTCTGTAGAAATTTAGTTTACTGCTTACGCTGATGATATTATGTTATATGTTTCTGATCCCTCTACTTCTATGCCTGCTTTTACCAAAATTCTTTCTTCTTATGCGGCCTTGTCAGGGTATAAATTGAATTTTTCTAAATCCGAGGTGCTTCCTTTAAACAAATATTGTTTAAAAAGTATGTTTGCGCTTATTGATTTTAAATGGAATACTAATATTATTACATGTTTAGGTATTAAATATTCTTCCACCCTTGCTAGAACGATTCACTTTAATTTGGAAGAGGTCTTATCCAAAGTTAAGAATATGGCAGAAAGATGGTCCCCTCTCTTTTTGTCGTGGTGGGGTAGGTTAGACACTATTAAAATGATGATGCTTCCCGTTGTTAATTTTTATTTATCTATGCTACCAGTTAAAATACCATTGAAGTTTTTCAAAACACTTAATGGGACTCAGAGTAAATATCTCTGGAATGGGCGGAAGGCTCGTATTTCCATATCCCTTCTCTCTGCCCCAAAAGATCGGGGTGATGTTCTTTTTCCCAATTTTCGATAATATCATTCTTCTTTTCTAATTCGCCAAATGTTACCATATAGATCTCCTTCGGATGATGTTCCTTCTTCTATTTGGTATAAGTTGGAGGAATGTCTGATTTTCTCTCTTAGCAAATTTTACTCATCCTCCTCGCTCTTTCAATTATCCAACGATTTCCAAATTAATTTCAACTTTTCATCCTATTAAATGTAAATCTTATACTCCCTTCCAGATAAATTTAGATTCTTCTATCTGGCATAACAAAAATATCAAATTATCTAATCGTACTATTTTTTGGAAAGCATGGTTGGCCAAGGGGATTTTTTAAGTTAAACAATTATTTCAAGACTCTCGCTGTCTTTCTCTTCAAGAGGTTCAGTCTGCATTTGACCTATCTACATCTTCATTCCTCAGATATGAGTCTCTACGATTGCTCTTATCGGATCAATTTTCTCTACTATCTAGCTCCCCTCTTCCCTCTCAGGATCCTCTGTTAGAACCATTATCTATCTCCCCTTCCATTAAAGCTTCCCAAGTTTACAAATACTTACATTTTTCTTCTCCTAGTCGCCCTAAAAGTAAAGTTGAGCTTTTATGGGAATCTGATCTACAACGCACCCTTTCCGTTCATACTTGGAACTCCATTTGGACACGCATACATCACACCTCTTGTAATTCTAGCACCACTCAGACCCTTTTTTATTTTTAGCATAGATTATTCCATTATCAATCTCCAGGTATAGTTCCCATCTATCCCCAAATTGTTGGGTATGTCCCTCCACACACGGCTCCTTTATGCATTCCTTTTTTCTTTATCCTAACATTGCACATTTTTGGAAGACGGTTTGTAAATCAATCTCCTCCATTTGTAATATAACATTTTCTTTTGACATATACTCCATATTTTTGGGGAGCAATTCTGCTGAATGGATTGGTTCCCATAGAGTGGGTATATTTGTGGACTTGTTGATTGCTATTGCTTTTCAGGTAATTACTTCTAATTGGAAGAATGCCTCTAAGGTTTCCTTCTCAGCCTGGTGGAACCTTCTTTGTTATCATCATAGACTGGACAGAGCTTCTTCCAAAACTTCTCAACAACTTATTCGAAAAGAAGCCTTCTGGTCTCCACTTACTAGCTACTTATCTGCTTCGGCTTTGCATACTCAAAATAGCTCTTTTGTTTATCAACCACCATGAGTACTTTATTCTTTTCTAGTTTTTCTCTTTTATTCTATTTCCTTTGATATTTCACTTATACAGTTATTACCCTGTTTTTGGATACCAATGTGATTATTATAAGACTATTGTTCTACTGTTATAATAGATGAAGATCGTATTATATCTCCAATTTCTTTTTTCTTTACTTTCCTTCTTTTCCATTTCGTTCTTTCCTTTTTCAGTTTTTTCTGTCTTTTCCTCTTTCCTCTTTCGATTTTCCTTTTTTCTGTAAAATTCAAAATTGAAAAATGCTATTTACTCTTTCTGGTACAAAGTTTATTACTGCTTTCTCTTTGTGGCATATCTTTAGATTCGTGATAATACTTTTATGATATCTATTCCACTAATTTACTTATTCAGCTGTTCAATTAATGCTACTTGTTTTATATGCTTTGTAGTGTATTGTACCCATTTTTCTTATTACTTTAATAAAACTCTTTAAACTAAAAAAAACATCAAATATCTGTGACAACACTTCGGCATGGATTGTAAGAATGGCTCCAGGTATTTCTCGCCGGAGGGTAGAGTATACTTTGAATATGCATCCTAATTAGGATTTTTCTGCCTTTCAAATCTGCCAGAAGAATTCAAAACCGATATTCAGAGCAGTACCATTTGCGGGTGTTCAGACTCAAGTATCAGGAAGAATATTTTATTTGCCTTGTGACCGTGCAAATGCATAAAAACAGGTGCACAGCAGTGCTGTGCTCGAGTACACACATTTATGTCATGACCCCAGGCCTTCAAGACCTCCTTTATCGGAAAGGAGATTTTTTTTCCTTCACATTGTCGATGGAGATTTAGCCACGTTGATGATCAAGATGATAAAACGTGATATTAGTCAGGATATTGCTAGATTTTGAGTTAAAGAAAGTCACATTGGCTTAAACAGATCATATTGGCCCTGCTCTTTAAGGTATATTATCTCACAAACATCAGGGACTGGCTTTCTCAGTCCAAAAGCGGATGTAGATGTGACAGGAGGCAGAAAAGCTCATGTACATACTGATGTCCTGGTGTGAACGCCAAGCTGCGTGCGGGACCTCTGTCTGCGGGTACACTTCGAAGCATCTATGTTATCAGCCAGGAAGCAGTGGTCATGCAGCCTACCATGAGGCGTGTGTGGCGTCCACTATGGACGCGGCAGCAGCAGGCCCACCTTGGGGCACCTTACAATGCAGAGAAGCGAGAACGAAAGTACTGAGTTGGCTTGGGATTGAAACGTTCCCGACTTGACCCGCTTGCGACACAGTAGGAGTGCACATTTGCCATATTTACATTGACCTCTTTCAGGAGTAGAGAGATCTGGGCTCGACTCGAGGCAGTTGCCTTCCACCCTCTTTACTGCTGGGAGCTCAGGTCACCACCTGCACCCACTGCACGCACCATTTAATTTATGAGACAGCAACTGGTGCAACGCCGGCGAGAGACTGTAATACAGTGTGCGCTACAGCTTTTGCGCGCTGACGGGGCCCCTGGAGGGGGCTACAGGGCCTATGTTACCTTTTTACACCCATGATGTGACTGTGACAACTTCAAGTCCAGTATGCTCAGCCCAGCCCACCCAACTCACCTGAGGCCTGCAGCTTTGGTGGCAGGCGCGGGCAGGCGGCAGATTGAAGTCTAGGCTAGCTAGCAATTTTTAAATTATAGCCATACGGTCCCTCTTGACGCCTGACGTCACACGCACTTTTAATTGTGCGTGACAATGCCACTGAGCCCAGCCCAACCTATGCCCCCACCCTAAGGGTGAAGAAGACCACCACACGGCGCTGACGCATCTGCGCACTATTTCATTTATGACTGAACCTCGGTGCCACAAAGGCGAGAGTAGCATAACCACCACGGCACCACACACATCCCAGATGGACGTGTGTCATGCTTGCTGGCTGCGTGGCCGCGGTGGGGGCCCCTGGAGTGCAACACGGGGGCTGCGGGGGCCTGTGTTACGCCCATGGGGGTCCTAAACATGAAATATCAAAATAGCGGGCAGCTCAGGCCTCCTAAAAAGTTGCAGAATTAGAAACTGAAATAGTTAGGCTTTAGGACTGCCTAAAAAGCTGTTGTGTAGATAAGTTTGTCTTCTCTCTCCAAGACTGGAAGTTGATGACATGTTAAACGACCTTATGCGTGCAACACCAATTGAGCTCAACAGGCTTCAGCCCCGCCCCCCCTGTCAGCTGCTGTAGGCTGTGGTGGGGTTGCTGTATGCCAGCCTGGCCTTCAAGTCAGTCACTGCAAACATTCACCTCGCCTTAAAACACGTTTGTTTAAAGCCATACCTACCACTGCTTTTTCCGTTCTTTCTCCTTTCAGGTGCCTGCTTTTCACTCTCCCTTCTCTGCCTAAGCAACGCTTAATGGGTCCATGGAGAAGGTGTGAAAGCAGCAGCAGGGATGCATTGCAGCATTGTGATTGGTCAGGGGAGCCTGGCTGCTATCTCTTCCGGCTGGAGGAGAGGGACGAGGACGACGAGGCACGATGCAGAGAGACATGGGGAGGTACATTTTCTTTTTTTAATCTTTACCCCCGCCCGACCACCCCCGATCCATGCCAGCTGCTACTGCCTGAATGGAAAGATTTTTTTTTTTTTAATAATCTTTTTAGTGAAATAATCGAGATGACAATGCAGTGATAATACACACATAAGTAATGGCGACCTGACACTGTAAAGGACAGGCAGTTGACTTGCTAGCATTTGGTAAGGCAGTAATAAATTCACAGCTTTCCATTAATCAGGCCCATCACGCTGATGTTGTCCCTCGCCCTTGGGGGTTCACATATCTCTCCCCTATAGCTGTTCTAATGTCCCCAGACCTGTGTCCACTTGTCAGGGCACCCTCTAGGTTCGTAGATGGCCTTCTCTGTTACCATGCACCAATCCATGTCCCTGCTCCAGTCGGGCAGGGTGGGTCTAGAGCCATCCACTTTCGTGCTATGTTTCTTTTAGCCACCATCATCCCCAGCATCACCTATACGCGTTCCGTAGCGTTCAAGTCCGTCGGGCCCCAGACATTCAGAAGACCGAGCTTGATATTACAGTCAATCTTCTGCCCCAAGACTTCCTCCATGGGGCCCACAACCGCGGACCAGTATCTTTGAATAGTCATGCACTCCCAGAGCACATGGACGAAAGAGCCCTCCTGTCCACAGTTTCTGGGGCACCCGCCATCAACTGAATGGAAAGATTTTTGGTGTTCGCCCTAGAGACTTCTCAGGTGCTCCTGCTGTGATGCAGCTTACATGTATGTGGAGCGGAGCAAAGATCAGTAAGACCCAATTGATACCAAGCCAGATGGACGAGCTGCTGTTTGCATGACATTGTCCGGCAGCTTCCTGCTGCTCCCCTCAGAATACTGGCACCCCAGGTCTGGGCCCAGCTTGCCCATACCTGGCCCTGCTTCTTGGTAAACACTGATGAAGTGGGGGACTTGAAAAAAGGAAAATGGAGGTAGAAAGGTAGGACACAAGACCGAGGAAATGAAGGAGCCTTTTGAATAGAGAAGGACTTCCTTAGGACATTATATCTCAAATTGGATGTTCAACAGTGTTTTACATATAGCCTCACATGGGCATCTGGCCAAAAGGTATAGAACAAAGGAAACATTGGAAGTGATAAGAGAAGGCAGGATTCAAAAAATGAAGAGGAAAAGACCTGTATTTTTAAAGTGAACGATGACAGCCGTGGCGTAACAAAACTTGAGGGCCCCACCTGCAAAGTACACACAAGGGGTCCCAATCCCCGGCCCACCATCTACCACTTTTGCTGAGGAGGAGGCCCCCTGGAGCTCGGGCCCTCTGGCACTGTGGGGGCTGAGGGGGCCTATGTTACACCACTGGATGACAGTTAGAGGAATGGGTATAGCATAGAGTTCGAAATAAAGGTGGACTGTTCAAGAGATACCAGGGCAGGCCAAGAAGATCCCCTGGGAAGCAGGAGCTAGCCACCTGCTACATAGAGCCTCAAGGCAGATCTCGTATGAAGCTCCCTGTAGCAGTTGCATTTACCTGAGTTGACAGCAGGAGGGAATGTGGAAGGGAGAGATGGCGTATTTGAGAACAGAGACCAGCATGGTTAGAGATGTCTTGTCTTCAGCAATGGTGTATAAGGGTGAAGTTTACGTTAGCAGGAGGGGCAGTGCTTCAAATATATTATACAAAGGGAAGGTATTTTCGCCCTCTGGAGCAATTGCTTCCTGCTCAAAGATGCCAATATGTTACCTAAAATGAGTTCGACATAGGTTTGAAGGGAATATCGATTGTCTGATTTCCTGCCTGCACAACAAAGTGGAGACTAGTTTGTCTGCAGCTTAGTCATTTTCTCACACTATGATTATTTCAAAACGTTTTGCAAATATTCTAATTTAGTCCCATCAGTCTTATTAGAAAAAAGTCCAATGCATCCAAATTTCTTTCTGGGATTACTTTGTCATGCTGCTCCTCATGCTTTCTCACCAAGAAGTCTTATTTCATATGTCATTTGCTTCACACAAGAATTCAATAAAAATATGCAAACCTTGTTATCAGTCAACCTTTTGTCATTTTTCAAGTACTGTTGCAAATTATTTTCAAGAATGTTATTAATATTTAATAATCTGCTCACATTTGAGTTCCGGGGTGCGTTGCAGGTTTGGATATCAGCACTGAGCTGCCCTGGCATTGATTCACAAAAATGCCAGCAGATATTTAAGTGGCATCACAGGTTAATCTCTTAACCCAGGGATACTCAAAGTATGGCCCGGGGTCGCATGCAGCCCTCCTGACCTTTAATTGTGGCCCCCTGACAGAACAGGAACATTCAGAAAACTGTGAAACAGGCATACATTATTTACACATAAACTAAAATAAAGGTAAACAAGTAAAGAAGATGTCCTAGATAACTTATCTTTAGGAACACCTTTAGTTTTCAAGACACCTTACACTAAACATGTAAAAACATGATAAACTCTCTGTAAACTTCAAAAAGTGTGTTTTATTAACATGCATGATCATTTTACTTTAGTAGATCTGAGTATATAACTGCATTCCACTGCATACCAATTCCACTGTGTGCAGATCCAAGACAGGCTTGATAAGCATATTCCTGCAAAGAAGCTAAAAAAGAGAGAGAAACCCTCAGCCCCCTGGTTTAATGAGGAATTGCGAGCACTCAGGATGGGTTGTAAAGTGGCCGAAAAAGCCTGGAGAAAAGGATATAGTGATTCAGATAAAAATGCTTTTAAGAATCAACTTAATCTGTACAAAAACACTATAGCGAACACTAAAGCCGAGTATTTTGCTAATACCATTCTTCTAGCAGCCAATAGCACCAAAGCTATATTTAGCTTAGTAAAGCGTCTGTCTAAACCTGACTGTGCTAATAACAAAATTCCTGTTACCCAAGCTTTATGCGATGAGTTAGCTTCCTATTTGGAGGATAAAATCGACAAGATAGTTAGGGATTTTGATCCACCAACAGCGGTGGAAGAACCTGAACCCCAGTTGTCTAATGCTCAGCAGTGTGCTTTACCATCACCAGACTCTAAGTCCAGCAACCCTGCCATTTTAAAACACTGCCAGCATACTCTGGATTGCTTTCGCATTCCGGACGAGGAGGTCTCTTCTGGGTACCCCTTGGACCCCCCTCCCCACAGAATCTGGAAGGAATACGGGGCCGAGCTCTTTCCCTATTTACGAAAGATTTGTGGTCTATCCTTGAGTATGGGGGAGGTCCCAAAAAACTGGAAGGAAGCAGTTGTGACCCTTCTTCTTCTAAAAAAAACACGCTTCACCCCGGGTGTGTTGCCAACTATCGGCCAATTTCTTTATTGCCATATCCTATTAAAATTCTGGAACCCATCGTCAGTAAGTCTCTATCCCAGTATCTTAAGGAATATTCGCTCCTTGACGAGATGCAATTTGGCTTTCGTCCCAAGCACGGTACTGAAACAGCACTTGTTACCGTGCTTGATGATATGAGGATGCGGGCGGACAGTGGCCAGTCAGTGATCTTGGTGCTGCTGGACATGTCAGCAGCTTTTGACACTGTAAAACACGGTATACTGTTGGAGAGACTTAAAGACCAGGGTGTGACCGGTCGCACCCTTGACTGGCTTTGTTCTTATCTAACAGACAGTGTGCCTTCAGCCTTTCTCCGCTAACAAGTCTTCCTTACGACAGGGGTCCCGCAGGGCTCAGGGATTAGTCCTGTGCTCTTTAACATCTACTTGCAACCTCTCATTCTGCTTATTAGATCTTTTGGAGTGGAGGTGGTGAATTACGCGGATGATACCCAGCTCGTGTTTTCCTTGGAAGGGAATGATTCCATTTCCTTGGAAAGATTTCACGAGTGTATGACTAGCACCACGAAGTGGCTTAAGAAGAACTGGTTACAATTTAACAGCTCTAAAACTGAAGTGGTCCTGTGTTCTTCCAGAAGATCTGATCAGCCCGTTTTACCCATCTTTCAGCTGTCCCCTACTGGCGCACCTATTACCCCTTCTAGCACAGTATGCAATCTGGGGGTAATGGTGGATCAGGACCTCCAACCGAATTCTCAGGTTAACAAAACGGTTGGCACTTTCTTCTCGCTAATCCGAGTGCTGAGAAAGATCCTCCCTTTTTTGCCTAACTCTGCTAGAACGCAGGTTGTGAGATGCGTAATTCTCAGTAGACTTGATTACTGCAACTCTCTATATCTGGGTGCGCCTAACACCCTCATCGGGAAGCTGTACAGGATACAGGCCATTGCAGCGAAACTCGTTTTAAATAGGCAGCGAGGTAACTCAACCACATTAGCCTTGCGAGATTTGCATTGGCTACCGATCCACCAGCGAATTCAATTCAAAGCTCTATGCACTGTCTTTAGGGCAGCTCATGGAATGGGCCCTAAGAACCTGCAAAGAAAATTCAGCTGGTATTCTCCAACTAGAAACCTTCATTCTGCTTCTGCATTTCTGATGAATGTAGTCAGGTTCAAGCGGTCCAGAACAGGTGGCAGATCCTTCTCTGCCGTTGCTTCTCGGCTATGGAACACTCTCCCTTTGGATCTATGTCAGGTCCAAAGTCTTATGGATTTTAGGAAAAAGTTGAAAACGTTTTTATTCCCTAGGCTGGAGTAATTTTTCCTTCTGATATTATCTCTCTTTTTCCTCCCTTCCTCTGTCACACCTCGGCTGCCCCTATTAACTTCAGGTGGGGACTCTCCTTTTAAGCGCCAGGATACCCGTCGGGTGATGGAGCGCTATATAAGTACCTCATTACATTACATTGAGAGGAATTTATTAGCAGTGATAGTTTTCAAACATAATCTTGGAAACATTCATGCCGCCCCCATTCTGAAAACAATGCCATTAGAGAACCAAGAGGAAAGTCATTTGTCAGGTGCACCTTGTGTGTAGCCTTGGTTGTTATATAATTGGAACATTATAGTTTATTAAATAAAACACACGAGACGGTTTTGTACAGAACACATCCTTAACTTGTGTATTTCAAGGGGCTCTCATATTTGGTAATGAAGAAAAAGGAGGCAAAGTAAAATTACCCATTTGCCTAGGATCACACAATTTGGTCTTGTGGGGAAGCCAGGACTAATACTAGTTTTTCTGGTTTTAAATTTTGCAATTCAGCCACCGGATGAGTATCTCTTTCCCTCTTATGTTTTACATCAGAAGTTAATGCTTTGTCTTAAATATTTGGTGCATGAGAGAATAGAGCGTCCGTTGCAGACAGAAGTAACGTGAAGCCTCAGGTTGTTGTCTACACCATATATTGGCTTCTCGTCCCCCTACGCCCACCTTTCATCGCCCCAAACCTCACCGTGCCGGTATAGGTGTGGCCCTCGGGCACACCACAGACAGCACTTTATGGCCCCCGGGAAAATGTTTGCGAGTACCCATGCCTTAACCCATGTTTGGCTCCACAGCAGCTACTTATTTGCTGCCCTGTGGCTCGGCAGAGGCACTGGAATGTAGTTTAAAGAAAATAAATAAGAATTTTAAAGCTCTGTTTATGTTCTGATCCTTCCACTGAGACATGGGGCCCAAGTGCTATGCGATGAGTACCAAATAGAAAACTAGGTCAACATCTCTTACCCGTGGTAATCCCAGACTGGCACCCATGTGTGATGTGGGGGTTTCATGGATAATAACACATTTGTTCTTAGTTGCTATCTTTAATGCATGTTAATAGAGCAAATCTTATCAAACATGGTCTGTTTTTCATGATAAATAACTACCCAAACACTTCAAAACCCAAAATATTTGGTGGGAGTTATCACAAAGTACCAAAGTATATATATTCAACATTCTATATGCTATAGAGCTAGGATATGAGGCAGGCTCCACCAAACAGCGACAAAGCTGCTTACTATACTAACATCATATTCGGCAAATAGGGCAAAACTATTGTGTGCACCTGTAGCCGCCAGTCCCCTGCCAAAGAGGCGGGCGGGCCGGGCCTGAGGAGGGAAGGGGGGGGGGGAGAGTCGGGGGATAAAGATTTTTTTTTAAAACAAGAATAGAACTTACCTTCACGCCACTGCCTTCTCCCGCTGCATTGCGCTCTTCCTGGTTTGGGGCACAGGCTCCCAGAATGCACTGTGGCCAATCCTGACACTGCAGGAAAGCTGAGTCAGGATTGGCCTGAGCGCCGGCAACTTGAGCTCCCGGGCAGACTGGGAGCCTGTGCCTGCTCTCACCAGCCCCAGCAGGGCAGCTGGAGAGTGCTTCACTGCACATGAGGTGTTTGGCCGGCCTTATACGGCCTACCAAGCATCACATGCGCAGTAAAGGGAGTGACCACCACTCCCTCACCAGCAGTGTCATCCCCAGCCCCCCCCCCACGAGACTCGTCAGAGTCCTGGGGTGGATCCAGGGAATTAAAATAAGATGATATTAACCCCTTCCCCGCTCATGACGGAACCACTCCGTCATGAGCCACGGTTGCGCTGTGCTCATGACGGAGTGGTTCCGTCATGCTACGGCCGTTGGCGGCCGCTCCGCCCACGCGGCGCTAATTCCCCGCCTGTGCGGGCGATTAGCACAGTGGGCGGAGACGTGACGGAACCACTCCGTCATGAGCACAGCTCAACCCTGGCTCGTGACGGAGTGGTTCCGTCACGAGCACAGCGCCACCGCACCTGCCCCCAAACCCCCCCAGCGCCGCGGCGGAATTCCTGCCGCGGCGAAGGGGTTAAAACAGGCTTCAAACCCGTTGTATTTACTGGTGGTGGCGTGGGCCGCGCTCCTCCACTCTGATGGAGCGGCCGCCGCTGGGGTGCAGGTAAGTGAAGCATGACAGAACAATAACTAAAGAAATGTGCTTAAAGTGTATTATTTGCTTCCAGTTTTCAAAACCTTCCTTTGTGGTAAGGTTGCTCAAACATCTTGTAAAAGCTTTTTTCAAGACCGGATATGTTGACACAACTGTCACAATGTGCTTGGATTGTACGATTTGCCACAGATTGCTATATAAAATGGAATCTGGTGTTTCACATTGCAGCAGGTTTAGTGGTCTAATGGGAATTAAAATAAAACATTTGTCATTCACTGTGCTAAAATTCCTTGCAGGAGAGCCCCAAAATCATGTTATGCCGAGAATAATGTTGCTGACTCAGTGCGCTTTAAAATATGCACTATTTGCTTCATGTAGTCTCAAAGAATGAGCGTGTTTTATGTGCTGCATCAGAAAAGCGAATGGCGCCCCCAGCAAGTCATTTTGATTCAGCTCTTCTCCACTCCTCCCTCATAATTTGAGTCTAGTTGCGGCCCAGCACGATCTTATACTTTCACAATTCCCACAGAGAAACATTGACGTGGTATGCACAGACGAACTGAATGAAGGTCTCGAAAAATGCTTTCAAATCTGCGATCATTTATTGTAAGCATAAAAACAAATTGGATATTCGTGCCAGAGATGGTAAATGAATCATTTTATGGTAAGCTTATCTCCACTTTTCTTTAGCTTCGTTGGCGCTTCTTTAATATAGTCTGTGATTGTTTATACGAGTGTAATCTCAGGATTTTGTCGAGTTGTCAGTTTGATATCACACCCTATCAACAGACGTCAGTTTTTTTGAGCGTGCTGCAATACACAGAGCAACAATTATACAAAACGAATGCTACTGCTAGTCCCTTCCTCATATTTATTACATCTTAGATGTCCTCTATGTATCATTTTTCTTGAAAATAAATACCTGAGAAAAAGAACACAAAACGCATTTCGCCATCGTATTTTCTTAATGTATTCAGCACTTGTCTCTTAGCCTTTAATTTGTTTAAGTACACCAGTTCATGGACAAGCGAATAAAATTCAAATTAAGCTTCGCACTTACCGTTCTCAGCTAGTCCTGATTTTGAGGCGATTTATTTGAACACCACCACAACGCAAACTGCCGCCTAGCCGTCGTCAAGCCAGGGTCTGTGCGCGTGCGCATGGATTCAGGACTCTAGCTGAATAAATCCAAATTGACATGTCTTAGATGACGCAGTAACCTCGACCCTCACCACCGTCTCTGCGGCACATGTGGCCTCCAACCAAGAAGTATGTGTCATGATACATTCCCAGACCAGATTGTGGAACGCAGTCCTGTATCTCGAGCAGCTAGAAAACCAACGGTGAATCATTTATGCAACCTGCTGGGGTCTACAGTAGTAAACCTAAATGATTTCTGAATGAATTCAAATGTGTCTCTAGTTCACACTCACCTCTATGATGAGCTCATACATTTTGCCCCATCTGTCAGTTTCCAAAAGCCATAGCAAGCTGGTTTCAGCCTGAGCTGCAGTGCTGATAGGTTCGCTAAACACTAAGAAAATTATTAGTGGGGGCGGGGGGGGGTATTGGAAATCACTGACGGGGCCACAAGAAAGTTGATCGAAGATTCCACCAACCTGTACTTTAAGGGAAACCGGGGCTCGTGGCAACTGAGATAGTTTTATGGGACGCATACAAGGCAGTCATACAAGGGCAACTAATTGCCCACTTGTCGGGGAAACGGAAGGAGAGAGACAGGGAGGCCAGGAAGTTGGAGTCAAAGCTGCTGCAGCGAGATGCTGAATATTTCAAGGCACCCACCCTGACTGGCGGCCACGATTGAAGGGATGAGAGAGGGCCGGAGAGGTCTGGTGGAGCAGCAGGTCAGGATGCAAACGGGGCAAAGCAAGGCCAACTCAATGAGGTGGGGGACAAGATGGTAACCTATTATCATGGCTAGTTAAGAAAGCAGAGGGGCAAAGATGGATATCCCCAATAGATACGGGATCGGGGATGGTCGAGCGGAACCCCGGTGGAGGTGGCACAGGCTCTGGCCACACATTTGACCAGCCTTTACCAGGCACAGAGAGAGATAGAGAACTTTATTGGAGAAATTCTAACGTTTTGACTCCAAGAAGAAGCAAGTCGCACACTGGACGCAGACCTCCCCGAAATAGAAATCGCTGACGCACTGGGAAACATAAAAAGCGGTAAGTAGCCGGCCCCCAAAGCGTCCCACCTGAATTCTTTAAATGGGTCAAATCCTGCTCCGTGGACCCCCTACGGGCAATGTTTTGCAGTGCGCATATGGAGGAGAGACTTCCCCGTGACCTCCGGCATGCGGCGATAGTCATGGTCCATAAGTGGGGGAAGCCACGAGAGGCCTGTGCCTCATATAGGCCAATTATGCTCCTAAATCTGAAGACCAAAATATTAGCCAAGATCTTGGCCAACCGCCTGATGCAGGTGGTCGATACATTGGTGGTCCCTGATCAATAAGGCCGTATGCCCTACAGAGCGACAAGACATAATTTGCGCATACTGGCAGGATGCCTGGGATGATGCGTCCGGATCAGGAAGCCAACCGCCCTGCTAGTGCTAAATGCCGAAAAGGCATTTGATTTAATGAAGAGGCCCTACTTGTGGGTGCTACTGCACAAAATGGAGATAGGCCCAACATTCCAAGCCTGGGTGAAACTTCTATACAAGGACCCCATTCAAGGTTCGAAGCAAACAGGACCTTCTCTATGGAATTTCCGCTCGGCAGGGGCACCCGGTTGGGATGCCTACTGTCCCTACTGCTCTTCGCACTGACAATAGAGCTCCTGGCTACAAAAAGATGCCCTGATATGTGGGTTATGCTGGGACGGGTAATATGAGCTTGTGGTCTTCCTATACGCAGCTGACGTCCTTCTATACTTGGCAGACCTGGACCACTCTCTTTCCAGTGTGCTGCAGGTACTCAGGGAGTTTGGCTCCTATTCGGGGATTTGCACCAATTGGCATAAGTCAAGTGCATTTCCACTGACGGAGGGCAACACACAGCAGGGTTGGAACTACCCCCTAAGGTAGAAATCTACAGGGTCCTGATACCTTGGACTCTTCAAGGACAAAGGACCGAGAGCAGAAAATCTGGACATGATTCTGGACTCCTATAGAGACAATGCGGCTCACTGGAGCATGCTCCCTATTTCTCTGATGGGCAACGCCGCCTTCTCCAAAATGGTTTACCTGCCCAAGTTCCTATATGGACTACAGAATACCCCATTCGAGATTCCTGACAATTTCTACCGGGCTGTAACACATTTGATATGTGTCCTGCTGTGTGAGGGCAGAGCACCGAGGATTGCCATGACTACCCTTAAAAGAATGCCCCTGGAGGGTAGTATTACCCTCCTAGACTTGGAACTATACTCCTGGGTGACACAATTACAGGTAATCAATGACTGGGCTTTCTCCTCTCATCAAGAGCCATCAGTGTTGGTCGACAAACAGGCAATGAACCCGGGGAGGTACGTACACCACCTATACGGCACGTGGAAGATGACACCCTGCGACTCCTACAGCAGTGGTGGTCAAGACCTGGCACAAAGAGACTTGGACCTTAGGTTGGCAATGTAAACTGATGATAGAGACCGAGTTCTGGGACTCCGAGCTGCTGTAGAGGCTGCACGCTATAGAGGGCTACAGAAAATGGGACCAGCTCGGCATATTGAAAGTGGGAGACATCTGGAGAAGAACAGAGATGATACCATTCTCTGAACTACAAGAGCAACCTGAGCTGACAGGGGCCAATACCTCTGATATCAGAAACTATGCCCCCTCTGTAGGAGAGTAGGACCTGCACTTACGTTGCCCCCACTTTTTTGGTCTCGCTGAGCGCTGGCTCGGAGAGACATTTTGTAAGTGAGTTTTTTAAGTGCTGCTGGCTGGCCTAGCGCTTGCGTGCACGTGAGCATGCATGCGGGCAGCTGCCATGCGCTAGGCCAGCCAGCAGCACTCATGAATGCCTTTCTGCGTCATCTCTCATAGCTTTCACTTTCACTGCCGCGCGGCCGTGTCGCATTCACCGCCGTGTGTTCATTCTGACGATTTAAATTGATGTCTGTGCTCCTTCCTTATCACTGGTATGCGAAAAAGTGATACAGTACTTTTAAGACAGACCAATGCTGTGTAATGTCGGGCTTAGGATGTAGGCATGCGCTTAAATGTTTCTGAGTTGCTGTTCGCTCTGTGTTGCAAGAAAACGATTTTAACATTAAGGATAGGGAAATTCGGGTCCAATTTGGCTTGCCTAGACCAGAGAGTACCGTGTCCCAGAGAAAAGTATAACGCTTAGTGGGTGCCTGGTTAATTTGATATTTTCATCAGCCATGACATACTCCTCCTGTCCTTTATTGAATTGTGCACATACTATTTTGCATTTGGTGATCATGTACCCAGCAGAACGAAATGCTTACGGGAGCTGTCGAAGAAAGCGGCAGTATTTTCTGAGGTGACTAGTTACACTGAGGTGTCCAGGATACCTTCCCTTCGGCTTTGATTACAGCTGGGTTGCCGGATGTTGAAGTGTTTCTCCCACACTGTTAATACCATTACCCATACCATTACCCCGGGGTGAAGTTTACCAGGCACCCTAAATATCCCAGGTTTTTCATTTGCAGGAGAACTAAAACGTGGAGTCTATATTTAACCATCAAACTGCTTATGAGTTTCCTTTGTTAGACCATGTTTTCTGATAAATTTAGGCAGATTTGGCACGTTGAAATCGGTCAGTATAAAAACTATGGGGGTGCAGTAACCGTCACAACTTGGAATTCCAATCACTCCACACACCCCACAGAGGTCATAAATTACCACCCAACTAGAAGTCAGACTCCTAAAATCTTAGTTGAGACACCCCACTTACAACCTTTGGTTTTAGCAATAAAAACTACAGTAGTCATGGATTTAAGTGTGTACAATTTGGGTACAGAAGGAATGCCATATTATATTTGTGTCTAAATCATTGCCACAGATGTCAGAACTCAACTTTCCTGCTGTCAAACGAGACACAATGTCGTATTCCTGAGTGAAGAAGGCCCTAGACCATATTTATGATGTATTTCAGACTTGATCACAAATTGCTAATTTTGATACTTTCTCCAGACTAGGCTAAATTACTTCATGCTTTCAATGAAAACTACTTTGATATTTATATATCTACAACAAAGCTGTTATTGTAGACGAATTGCTGACCCTTTGGATGGCATGCAATGGGTAGGCTGAACTACTGGGTGCTGATAATTCTCTCTGACCACTGTGTGGTATTTGCTAATTGATGCTGTTGTATCTGAGGGAGAGTGAACTGGTACTGTCAATACACGTGTGGTGTTAACAAAAAGTAGGAAATACATAAGCTAATGATGGCTGTCACTTGGACATTAGTATTGGCAGAAATACTGGGTTCTAAATATCACTTACACACATATCATCCCATTGGGGAAGATTTTCTATTAACTCCATTTGGGTGATATTTTGTAGACATGAAATTTATTTCATACGATATTCTTGTACCCCAAACATAAGGCCTTCCACCAATGATTGCATCTTCACTGGGGCCATGCACTCTGTTCAGCGCTTCATTGCTTTCAAACTTTCTTTTGCGCTCTACAAATATGAATAAATATATACGTTGATCTGTTGACCACAACATACATCTGTAAAGGCTAATAGCAGAGGAATAGACCATAGAATGAAAGTAATCAAGAGAGGAAATATTTTTTTGTATCTCATGACGGGATAAAGAAGACCATTCAGCCCGTCTGATTTTTGGCCTGCCCAGAAGGGCGCATGCCTCTGACCTCCTTACCAAACTGCACTGGCTGCCGATGAAGCAAAGAGCCATCTTCAAAGGCCTCTGCATCACTCATAAAGCCCTATACGGCCAGGCCCCTGCATACATTATGGAGCGCTTTCAAATATATACCCCGAGACGTATTCTGCGGTCCTCGGAGGCGGGTCTTTTAGTCCCCCCTCGGTTTAAACTCACCTCCAAGGGGGGCAGGGCTTGTTCGACTCTTCTTCCACATCTCTGGAATAACCTGCCGGAACACCTGCGCAAGGAGCCCGTTCTTTTGAAATTCAGGAAACTTCTTAAAACTATCCTGTTTAGAGAGTCATTAGAATAACACCTCACTTTTTGTTATGTTATTGCACGGTACTAGGATGCTATCTTCCTCTCCAAAGCGCGAAGAGACCAGTTGGTGAATCTGCGCTATATAAAAGTCCTTTAACATAGCATAACATAACATCTCTTACGTCCACCACAAAGAGGTTATTAGCAGCTGAACTTTAGTGATCTACAAAATATGGCAATGAAGAGCATTTTAAGAGATTTGTTTGATGCCAGCATTTTGTGAATGTATTTTCTCCCACGGACCTTGTGCCATTTCCCAAAGATGATGGCACAAGCTCACTGTGGACCTCAAGGAGTGATCTGGTTTGGTACTTAGAAAATCAAGGACCTGTTTATTAGCAACAATTTCTTGAACAGATCCCAAGTTTGGTACTGCAACAGATGTTTTGATAGTAGAGACTGGTTAAACAGCAGGGGTTGAAGGAGTTTAGGATTTATTACAAGTGTTTGTTGTAAGCCATTGTATCTTACATCCCGTAATGGTCAAGATAAGATTACATATGGTTGTGAAGGACTGTTGTCAGACAGTTATGCAAGGTGGGTTTCCATAGAAGGAGACTTTGCAAGACACTTTGGGAACTTGTGGGATAGCAACACAGGCACCCATCCGATCTTCTCCTGCAAGTGATTGAGTTGCAGGAGAGTTTTTAGGACCGTAGGTCTGTAGTGGTTTTGGAAGAACCAGTGTTAGGCTTGCTTCAAACTGGACTGTAAAACATTAAAGGAAAGATGCAAGGGGGGCTTGGGTATTGCGACAGCAAGTCTTTGCATGAAAAGATTTCAGAGCCAGCAGTGTGATCACAGTGAAGTAGCTATAATTTTCTAACGAAAGGTGGAAGGTGTTAGATGGTGGAGAGGAGCTAAAGCATATTTGGTGTTTGTGATGAAGTTGGTGTGTAATTGAGGGATATTTTTTGTTCCTTGGTGTGCATAATATTGTGTACTGACATATGTAACATAACCAGGGATGTGGAGGGATTGAAGATCGTGTGGGAAGTACTAAAAATAAGCAAACCTTTGAGAGTTGGAGGAAGGCAGTGCTTTGATTCGAGGGGGGATGTCTGCTACTAAGGCATGGAAGTTACAGAAAGGTATGTTTTGTAATTGGATTTGGATATAGAATGTCCAGAGTGAAAAACGCAGGTAAAATGTAGGATTCAGGATGGAATACAAGTATTGGAATGCCCTTGGGATTCGGTTGGAGGAAAGTTAAGAGCTATGTCAGATATGAGTACAAACCTATTTGAACAACTTGTGTCCTGGGTCAGTCATGGAATACAAATATGAGAAGAGAAAAAGGGGTTCCGTTATGCTGTGTAAGTATATGCATATTACACACGAAGCGTTAGTTTCGCAAATATTAAGTTGCAGACCAGTTTAAGCAATCCCAACCCCCTAATCAAGGCAGAGGGTGTATCACCTAGTGACGGTACAAACAGTGACCTTGTATCATGTGCTTCAATTAGACCGCCCACCTGCAGAATGGTCACTCTTTCTTAGGGCACCCAGATAAGTTCCGTGGTGTCCTGTGATCAAACTTATAATAGTATTTTTGTTCTGATGATTGAGGAAATGAAGTAGTGTTTTTTGTTGCGTGTGAAGTGGGTCCGTACAGGTTCCAGCAATTCTCACCCTTCGTAATCATTGCAACGCAAATCTGTAATTGGAGCAAAGTGTAGGTACCTGGTCTTTTCCCTTGTGCTGGCTATGTCATTGGAAGAACACTAGCCAAGAAGCCCCTTGCCTAGTTACCACAAAGTTCCTTACATGTGGATTAAAGATCTGTTAGGATATTTATGCCTCAACTGGATTGACTTTGATCTATTCCCTGCATGAGCGACAAAGCTTCAGATTATGACAAATTGGAGGCTACAACCTGGAGTTGCATAGAGATAGATATACAATTAGGTAGCGGCTGACAGAGTGCCGCTGTATATACACTAAAGGCTTCGTTATTTAAGATTTGTTTTATCCTCTTTCTAATTTTCTTATTTTAGAGAGTGTCACTTTGCTCTTCAAGCTGTACTGTCTAACTGTGATGACCCTGGTGGCTTCAGCATATATTGTGGCTCTACGTTACACAAGGACAGTGGAAACCGAGCTCTACTTTTCCTCCACAGCCGTCTGCGTCATGGAGGTCATCAAGTTATTTATAAGTGTGTCCATATTAGCCAGGTAAGTGAGCAATCTTGGTGCAACCTTGGTTTCTACTTCCTTCGCCTTTCAGATATTCACTGCAGAATCCAATCTGTTCGGGAGATAGGAAACTATACATATTTTTTATTTTTAAACCTGTTTTTATTGTCATTTTTACAATAAACAATTATCACAGTTCGTCTCATTACATTTGTTTTATCGACAGTAATTGTGCTTTCCACTTGCACTCAGAAGGGGTATCTGTCGCTATGGTCCATATATCATCTTTATACTGTGATGTAGGGGGGAACCGGGGACAATAAAACTGGGGATGTAGTGAAGGCGGGAGCCATGGTGTGAGCCATGGGTATGGCGTTTGGGTCAGTGCAGCAATTGTGTGCAGAAGTCAGGACATTGTTCGTAGGCAGGCGCCAGGACATCCAGGCTAGTGGCTGCGGGTTGTGTAGTGCACCGAGGGGTTAGTGTGCCTCACTCATTGGCTGGGGAGGTGGGGGCTGTGTTAGGTGTACTCACATTGGGGTTACATGCTTCCAGTTCCGCAGTGGGACTTTGCGGTGCACTAGAAGCGGTACGCGACTGTAAGTGTTGGAACTGGTGGGACAGTATGGCCCATTCCATAGATATGGGATGCTTCCGTAGACCTTTCACCTCCTCCTCCCTAAGTGTTTCCTCTTCTGCTGCCGCCCATTTTTTTACCGCTCCCATCCATGCCTCCACCGGAGGTCCCGATGGGGCACGCCAGTTCATGGTGATGCTTCTTTTCGCCAGTAGTGTTGCCAGGGTTACAAAGCGAATAGTGTTTTTGGTCTACGGAATATTCCGAGAGCGACCGCCTCCCAGGTGTGAATGTACGGAAGGCCTGTAAGCTCTTTAAGTGTCTCGAGGACTACTGACCAGAACTGCCGCAAAGTGGGGCAGCTGCAGAACATGTGGTGAAAGTGTGCATCCGACGAGCGACATCTGGGGCAGAGAAATCGAGTGTCCGGGTAGAACCGCTGCAGGCGCGCTGGTGTTAGATACGCTCTATGTAAGACATAAAACTGTATATTTTCAAAGCGTGCGTTCCTCGATACTTTTTTAGGGAACTCTTGGGCCCTCTCCCACTCCCGGTCGTGCAACTGACGTTCGAGTTCGTCCTCCCATGTGGCTCGAAGAGTGAACAGTGGTTCATTCGTAAGCTCTCTGATGGATTTATAGATCCATGTAACTAAGTGCCGACCTATACCCATATGTAAGATAGTGTGAATGACCGGGTGGGTCTTGGGCTCGCCTGTGGAAAGGTCCGCGTGCGGCCGAAAGTGCTCAAGGAGCTGTCGATGGGTTAAAAACTGTCCCGCGGATAAACCATAATCCTCCGCGATCTGATCATAGGGTCTGAGCTGCCCCTCCGCGAACAATGCCTCTGCCTCTGTTATATCGCAGTCCGACCACGCACGGAGCATGGCTGCCGTAAAGTACATTTCCCTCTCGGGCCAGCCGACCAGCGGTAGCCGTGGGGAGTAATGTGGGGTCCCCGTTGACATGCGGTGGATCCTTTGCATACATCGGCGGGCTTCTGACACTTGTAATGTCAGTCGAGGTTTAGTACCTGGAAGCAGTAGGCAACAGAGCTCCGGGGTAGGGACCCGGCCTTGGGACGTATGTGTTTCTCCTGTATTCCTGCCCACCATCCAGTACGACAGCCATTGTACCTGCGCCGCCAGAAAGTACGACTCGAAGGATGGGGCGCCCAGTCCCCCTTGTGTGGTGGGTAATTGCAGCTTGGTGAGGGCTATCCGATGTCTGTGCGTGCCCCAGATGAGTGAGCGAAGGAGCGAGTCCAGGTCTCGAAAAAAAGGCCCTGGGCAGGATCACCGGCAAATTCATGAAGTAATACAGTAGACGGGGGACAGAGATCATCTTCGCTATGGCCATCCGACTTATCGGGGCCAACGGGAGATTTTTCCAGAATCCCACCGCTGACCGAATGCCAGCCAGCGCTTTGCGATGGTTGCCCTCATATATGTCCGTAGGGGAGTGGTATAGGCGGATGCCGAGATATCGGGGGGCGTGTATGCTCCATGAGAGGTGCTGCGTACCGATTTGCACCTCCAGCGGCCTGAAGCTTGCATGTAATGGGTATAGGGTAGATTTGTCCCAGTTTATTTTGAGACCGGACGCCTCTGCGAATTCCGTTAGGGTTGTCCATAGGAATATGAGGTCCGTGGTGATATCACGGATATATATTAGGAGGTCGTCCGCCTACATGGAGACACTATGGACGGTGCCCGCTATGGGGATGCCCCATTCGATACCCTCCTCACGCAATTGGATTGCCAGCGGTTCCACCGCTAGGGCGAAGATCAGGGGCGATAGTGGGCACCCCTGCCTCGTCCCCCTCTCCACCTCGATTGATGAGGAGATATGGCGGCTCAGTCGAATGCGGGATGTGAGCCCGGTGTAGAGAAGCCTTGTATACGCGAGGAGGGTTGGGCCTATCCCCACTCGCTGCAACACAGCGAAAAGGTATGGCCAAGTAAGAGTATCAAAGGCCTTTTCAAGGTCTAAGATTAGGCAGACCGCGTTAGGGTGTGTATTTTCCACTTGATCCTGAATATGGAACAAGCGCCGTATATTTTGTGACGTATTCCTGCCGGGTACAAACCCGCATTGATCCGGATGGATTAAGGGTCGCAAAATTTGTTCGTACCTCTCCGCTTGAATTGTCCCCAGTATTTTACAGTTGGCCGACAGGAGCGTGATTGGGCGGTAAGAGGACAACTGCTGCGGGTCTCGGTGCGGTTTAAGGAACGTCACTATGACCGACTCACGGAGGGAGCCGGGTAGTTCTCCCCTCTCTAGAGCGACCGTCAGCATCTCCGTTAGACGAGGTACTAGCAGGGGGAAAAGGTGCTGTAATACTCGAGAGGTAGACCGTCAAGGCCTGGTGCCTTATTTCGCGCCAGCGCACGAATCGCGTGGGTGACGTCAGTCGGTGTTATTGTGGCGTCAAGGGCGTTTTTCTCCGTATCTGAGATGTGTGGGATAGATAGGGGGTCCAGAAAGCGGTCGATCGCCTCCTGCCCGAGCTGTGACGGGGTGCGATAAATTGTGGTATAATACTGCTGGAATGCAGTTAGGATGTCCATTTGGGACCGCACTAGATTACCGGAAGGTTCTATTATTTCGGTAATGGTTTTATTTCTGTGTCCTGTCGTGCTAGCCAGGCTAGGAGTGTGCCCGTGTTATCTCTTTCTATATGCATTCGCAAGGCATAGGCTCTAAAGTTGTATTTGCGTAGGTCTGCCATAGCAGCAGCGTGTTGTGTTTTGGCTGCCGCTACTTGTGCTGCAGTTGCAGCATTGGCATCTTCCTGTCGAGTGAGGGTGGCTAACTTCAGTTCCGTGGTGGTGAGTGTTCGTCGCGTTCCTATTATTTGCTTAATGCATGCTCCCCGTGTTACTATCTTAAATGCGTCCCATTCAACCATTTTGGAGGACGCCATCCCCGAGTTATTGGAGAAGTAGTCCTGTATGTCTTGCTCGAGGTCGTGTTTGAACACTTGGTCCGTTAGACAGTCACGTGGGAGGCGCCAAGTGGGCACCGGAGGGTGAGGGGGCATCCATTGGATACGTAGGATGTGCGCGTCGTGGTCCGAAATCACCTGGCCTAGATAATCAATGTGTTGTATTTGAGGAATCAGTGATGGGGAACACAACAATCTGTCCAGACGGACCCGCAGGTTATGTGGTATGGAATGAAATGAGTAGAGACGTGTCTGAGGGTAATGTGCTCTCCAAGCGTCTATTAGCGCCCAGTGTGTGACCCACCTTAGGAAGTGCTCAGTCTGTTTCGGTGCAGATGAATGTGGCGGTGGTGGATGGGATCTGTCCAGTGTGATGTTGAGCGCGCAGTTGTAGTCTCCCCCTAAGATCCATGGGATAGTCGTGAATTGAGCTAACACCCCTGTAAGGGATTCCCAAATCTTGTCTTGGTCGATATTTGGGGCATAGATGCTACCCAAGAGAATGGGTTGCCCATCCAAGAGTCCCTCAAACAGTGCATATCGTCCCTCTTTGTCCACCACTCTTCGGAGGTCTCGGAATGGGGTGCCCGGTCGAACCCAGACCAGCGCGCCCCGTGCGTAAGCAGAGTATGGCGCATATGGTGCCATGCCATCTGGCCCGTAGTTTTTATATCTCTGGGATGGTGAGATGGGTCTCTTGGAGGAACGCTATTTGCGGGTGGTGACGCTTAATATAGGAGTAGACCGTGTACCGTTTGCGTGGTGTGTGGAGGCCCCTTGTGTTCAGGGTTAGTACGCTAACATCTGTGTTCTGCATTTGGGTATGTGGTGAGTGGTACCTGCGCCCTTAGGTGCGGTGACGAGTGGCTGTGCTATGAGTGCTGACTGTGTCCTGGCCCTGCATCCAGCAGATATGTAGGTTGGTGTCAACCGCCCAAGGGTGGCGGTTAGCTTGTCACTGGCATTCCCTGGGGGGTAAAGGGTAAGAATTAACCGGGTCGGTGGAACCATCAACTGGGGTGGGAAACTGTCCCGATACCTGGGACCTATCGGTGAGGCTGATACGTCCAAACTTACTCTCATGGAACTAGAGAGTGAACAATCGATGCAAGGGGGTGGCAGCGCGTGCCTGCGGGGCAGAGTCTCGATAGGGCATTAGTAGGATCAATGTTCGTCGTCCGGTTGATGATCCCAAAGAAAATGTGGCAATGCATTTCGTGAGCGTGGTGTGTCGGGGTGCGGGGGTACATGTCCGCCACTCTTACCGAATACTTCTGCTCGTCAGCTCGTGTATCCTCAGTGCAGAGTGTCGGCCGTTTGTGGGGTGACCCGGGGCATGGTGACAGAGTCAGTTTTAGAGTGAGTCTCGTCACTTTCATCTTCTCCTTCCGACGAGAAAAGATGGGAGGCACCATCTAAGTCTTCTCCCTGCGTGGCAGTCCCGAGATCCGTCACCGCCTGCACGGCCTTGCGTCGCTCCTGTATGATTTGCTCCAGGTCCGGGGAGTCTTGGATACGACGTTCCGTTAACTCTCTCCTGCCCTGCCATATTCGGGTTTGTGATGGCTGCCGGCCGTGCCACCTGGCACGCGGAGCTCTATTCGTCCACTCTTGAGTGGCCTCTGCTGTGGAGCTCTGCGCGCAGTAGTAGTCTGCCCAGTCACACGCGTCTCCGGCCGTGGAGAAGAAGTGGGTGGTGCCTTCATGCACAACTTTCAGCCGGGCCGGGAATAATAATGAGTATTGTATGTTGCTAGCTCGCAGTCGGCGTTTTACCTCCAGGAACGATGATCTTTGTTTCTGCACCGCCCGGGCATAGTCGGGCAAGACCATGATGCGCTTGTTTTCCACCTTCAAAGGACCCGCGTTCCTGGCGGCCCTGAGCACCGCATCACGGTCTTGGAAGTGCAGAAATTTCACGAGCAGCGGCCGGGGTGGGACGCCGGGTGGCGGTTTGCGGGCCGGAACTCGGTGGGCTCGTTCTATGGAGAAGAAAGCTGTGCGTTCCGCGGGTGGAGTTAAAGATTTGACCCAGGTCTCCATGTACGTGATTGGATGCGCCCCTTCGACTCCTTCCGGTAGGCCCAGGACGCGAATGTTGCAGCGTCTCGAGCGCCCCTCCAAATCGTCCAGGTGCTCCTCCATGGCCGTCAGGCGGGCCAGCGCCGACCGCGTTGCCTTTTGTTGTTCGATGACAGTGGGTTGTAGGTCTGCCAGTGACTTCTACCCACCCTGTCGGCCAGCTTTCTATGATCATCTCGGATGAGACTAATGTCCATGGTCAGAGTGCCGAGACGCTCCTCCATGGAGACCCTCGACAGTTCGATGGCCGCTAGCACTTGATCCAGTTTGTCTGAGATGGTAGGATCTGGCTGGGTGGTGGGGAACCTGGCCAGCGTATGAGAGCGCGGCAGGTTCTCCGGTGCGGTCTCCGGGACTGTCGCCTGCTGTGTAACTCTGGGCTTCCCCATGGCGGCGTTCGGGATGAGGTGTGTCGCGCTCAGTGCAGTTGGCGGGTGGAGCGTAGTCGGCCCGTTGTTGTCGTGTGGCCAGGTTATCTGTCTGGTCGCCCGCTTGGTGTAAGGGGCGTAGTGTGTCCGCAGGTCTTCGCCGCCCCGGTGGGGCGTTCTCCGCCTGGCCGCCAGTCGCGCGTGCGGCGAGTCCCCGCTGAAACTCTCACACACTATTTCCGTGTGCACTAATACATGTGGGGTGTGGTATTGGGCTCACCGGGTGTCACAACTTCAGTCTCTCCTGAGTTAGTGTCTGTTATGTTGACAGCCCTCGTTGGGGACACGGCCCTGCTCCTTTAGAGTCTCCCCGCTGGGTTCTAGTTAGTGGGTAGTGCCGAGAGCCTGTGTCTAGGGCGCATCAGATCCGAGTCTGCTGCCACCGTGGGATAAGCCTTAGTGCGCCCACCGATCACCTGGCTGCCTTATAGTCTCCATGTCAAGCAGGAACGGTCTCTGGATATGGCCATCACGTGGGTATTGCGGGGAGCCGGGTGGCATCCACGCTATTAGCGCCAGCAGGATTGAAGCTAGTTCCCGCCTCTCACCTGCCACCGGGCCCTCGGAGATCTCATGAGGTACCCTTCTCTGTGCTCTGGCTCTGTCCTCCTCACGGGCGCAATGTTGGGATCAGGCGGGCACGACTCGACAATGCCCTATTCGATATGCTGGGGCGGCCGGCCCCGGCGATCTGGTTCCCGGCAGCCGCACACCGGCGGAGACGGAGATCTGCTCGGCCGCCACACTGGATAAGTGCCCTGGGGTCCTGCCGCTTAGGCAAGGTTCTGCCGTCCCCGGCCGCGGGTCATCGCTGGGCGTCCCCCTCTGCAGCCTGTCGTGGCGGTGGCCGCCGGCGGGAGGTTATCCTTAGTCAGGGTGCACAGTCTTGCTCCGCCGCTATCGGGGCCAACCATCGGGTGCCCTTCCCCTCCGGCGTCGCGCTGCTCGGTGTCCGGGTCTGGCCGCGCTGCAGTCACGGGAAGGAGTATGTGGGTGCCATCTTGCCTTCGGGTCCCGGGGCGAACTAGCTCCGAAGAATCACCAGAGACTCCGGGTTTTTGCAGGAGTCCGCGGGCGTTAGCAGGTGCAGCTTCTGTCCGGATACGACTGGGAATCAGATCTGACGATGTGATGCAGCTAAATTGTCCGCCCGACCGCGGAGCCTCAGCAGAGCGCGTCCGCCATCATAGCCTGCTTGGCCACGCCCCCGGAAACTATACATTTGTAACCCAGATTAATATCAAGTTAATTTATTGTGGCCACAACACTCAACTGCTTAGAAGCTTATACATGTATAGGTTTGTTTTTGGGGGGCTTTAGTACCACTGTTCGCACATCTGTTTCACATAAGAAGAAGAAATGCGTTGAGGGCTCGAATGAATTTGTTGACTTAGAGATCAGTGCTTAGCAAAAAAGAATGTAGTTTACATATTGCAACATTGGTGTGGGTTTTTCTCACGTCATTGATTTTTTTTTTTTTTTACCATTGCAGCCTACATCACCTGGTGATACTGGTATTTCTTGTGTAGGTTTCACAACCCACCTGGTAAAATAGGAACAGTACAAAAGTACAACATATCTTTTTTCTCGGGTGCCCTTTTTGCTCGTGAATTGCCCACCTTTTGTTTACACTGGCTAATATTTCTCCTGACACATTGCACAGATGTTTTATGTTCTCACAGCGAGATGGACTTGTGATCCCTGATCCTGTTGCTTATCTGCACATCCTTTTTAGGCCAGGCTGGATAGAGCAGCTGCTGTGTTATATAATCAATAGAAAAAGAACTTTCTGAAGTACTACTGAGAGATGGGCTTAGGGTCTTCCCACATGTTGTTTCCTTGATTTAAAGCATTTGATAGGGCAGAAGTTGTGTGCTTCTACTGAAAACAAGCATTGGCATAGCCAATAGGTCTCACCTTTGGGACCTTATAAGTATTTAGTTATGCAGTACAATATCCTTGGTGCAACAACATCAACTGTTGCATGCCTAAACACTTATATGGTCCCAAAGGCGAGACCTATTGGCTATGCCAATGCTTGTTTTCTGATGTTAACACTGGTTTCTGGCTATAGTCTGGCTTGGTCACTGCTAATCAGGGCCCCAGTCTCTCTGTTCTCTCTAAACAACTTGGAGTGCATATTAGATGCACTAGTGATTGGATACTGTGGTGCCTTATGAGCCCCTAGTATATGGTACCTTAGGCACCAAGGGCATAGGTACTTCACAGGCCTACTAGGGGCTGAAGCATGTAATATGCCACCCCTGGGAAGCAGACTAAATCTGACACCACAGGCCTGCTACTGCAGCCTGGGTGAGGTAGTGTTAGCACTCCTCACAGAGGTATAGGTTCCCTATATCTCACCATACACACACATATCAAGCTTGTACTAACCACGGACAGCCACCGCTGCTGCCGTCCATTCCCCGCTACATACGCGGAAGGAAAACTTTCCAATTGAGCCCATTACAAGCAATAATCAAGTTTGCCCACGATGAGCCACCGTTGCTGCCGCCCACTCCACGCCCCCAACGCGGAAGAACTTGCTTGCTAACTACTCCTCGATCGGAACAAAATTCAAGTTGTTCCCAAGTGCTTCAAGGCAGCCGTCGACTGATCTTATTCCCTTCATCACCTACAGCCTGGTTGCCTCAGCGCCCGGACGCAACCACGAGCAGCTTCCCTTGCTGTTTCCCAGGCGTAGAAATCGTATCAGGCAACTTTTTGTCATTTTAAGTCCTGAGGATGATCCCGCTGTATTAGGAGCTCGGGATCGAAACGTCGACTTTCCATAACAGTACCACATTGTATCCACTGTGAAAATGTATTGTGGTTTCTGTAGGTTTGTGCTTACCTAAGTCCGTTACTGTATTGTAAGCCCCCATGTTTGCTCCCAAAGTTTTTGCCTGCCATTTCTTTCCACTTTTACCTTCCTTTGTTGAAAACTTGGTACAGGATTGTGCCCTTGTTTCATCGTTTATCATTATCCTATTTCTAATTTTGTAAAATTCGATAATAAATGTTCCTTTGTCCGGCTGGACACAGGAGGAATACACATAGGTCTTATTGAAGTCTATGTTGAAACAGTCACCTTAATTAAGTTTATGCTAAGGACCGTTGTTCTTGTAAAAGACATGATTACCCGTGGTCCTAAGCTACCTATATCGGGTCCCCCTTGTTACTTATAGTGCCGCTCTAGCTGACGCATCGAGTTGAGTCTTCTCGCAACATCGGAGAAGCCTAACGCATCTGGAAGATCCCGTCTTTATTTCTTTTGCACCAAGAACTTCAACGCATCTGCATCGCTGCAACACTTTCGTTGTCCTGTGTGTCGCATCTAAGGTACATTGACTTAAAGTGTCGCATTTAAGAACTTAAGAGAATCTAAGCAATCTTCTACCAACTAAGCAACCGTATTGTGTATTTTTAATCGTTTAATGGTCTTGTGATAATCCTATATCAAGAATCCTTATTTTTAATATCAATACCTGTGTGGTGTCCATTTGTAGTGTTGTCACTTGGTTACTGTATGTGTTCACAAATGCTTAACCTATAACGCTCTGAGATAAGCCTTGTCTGCTCGCGCCAAGCTACCTAGAGGGTGAGCAAGGTGTTGTTTTAGTAGTGTAACCCCTTACCCTGACTAGAGGAAAGGTTCCCTGCTTGTCACAAGTACCTACCTGTGCCAACCAGAGAACCTGGATTCTAACAAACACCCCCAGCACGACCTCCTACACTGCCCGAATACCACTGCACTGCCCTAAAATCTAAAACACCAGCCCCAGCATGACCCCCTACACTGCCTGAACACCACTGCCTGCCTTAAACACTAAACACCGGCCCCAGCATGACCCCTCACACTGCCCGAACACCACTGCACTGCCCTAAACCCTAAAACACCACCCCTGCATGACCCCCTACACTGCCCGCACTGCCCTAAACCCAGAAACACCACCCCCACCAAGACCCCCTACTCTGCCCGAACACAGACCCCCTACTCTTACTGAACACCACTGTCCTAAACCCTGAAACATCACCCTCAGCACGACCCCCTACACTGCCCGAACACCACTGCACTAAACCCTGAAACACGACCCCCTGCACGACCCCCTACACTGCCCGAACACTACTGCACTGCCCTACACCCTGAAACACCACCCCTGCACGACACCCTATACTACCCGAACACCACTGCACTACCCTAAACCCTGAAACACCACCCCCAGCATGACCCCCTACACTGCCTGAACACCACTGCACTGCCCTAAAACACCACCCCAGCACGACCCCCTACACTGCCAGAACACCACTGCACTACCCTAAAATACCACCCCCATCAGGACCCCCTACACTGCCTGAACACCACTGCAATGCCGAAACATTAAAACACCACACAAAGCACGACCCCCTACAGTACCCGAACACCACTGCACTGCCAAAAACCCTAAAACACCAGCCCCAGGACGACCCCCCAACACTGCCCGAATACCACTGCACTGCCCTAAACCCTAAAAAAACAGCCTCAGCACGACCCCTCACACTGCCCAGACACCACTGCACTACCCTAAACCATAAAACACCAGCCCCAGCATGACCCCCTCAATGCCTGAACACCACTGCACTGCACTAAACCCTAAAACACCAGCCCCAGCACAACCCCCTACACTGCCCGAACACCACTGCACTGCCCTATACCCTGAAACACCACACACAGCATGACCCCCTACACTGCCCGAACACCACTGCACTGCCCTATACCCTGAAACACCACCCCCACCAAGACCCGCTACTCTGCCCGAACACCACTGTCCTAAACCCTGAAACACCACCCCAGCAAGACCCCCTTCACTGCCCGAACACCAGTGCCCTACACCACCACCCCCGCAAGACAACAAACACTGCCCGAACACCACTGCTCTGCCCTAAACCCTAAAACACCACATCCAGCACGACCCCCTTCACTGCCCGAACACCACAGCACTGTCCTAAACCCTGAAACATCACCCTCAGCACGACCCCCTACTCTGCCCGAACACCACTGCACTGCCCTAAAACACCCCCCCAGCACGACCCCCTACACTGCCCAAACACCACTGCACTGCCCTAAACCATAAAACACCAGCACGACCCCCTCACTGCCCAAACACCACTGCACTGCCATAAACCCTAAAACACCAGCCCCAGCACGACCCCTCACACTGCCTGAACACCACTGCACTGCCCTAAACCCTAAAACACCAGCTCCGGCACAACCCCCTACACTGCCCGAATACCACTGCACTGCCCTAAACCCTGAAACACCCCACCTAGCAGTACCCCCTACACTGCCTGAACACCACTGCCCTCTACCCTGAAACACCACCCCAGCACAACCCCCTACACTGCCAGAACACCACTGCACTGCCCTAAACCCTGAAACACCACCCCCAGCACGACCCACTATACTGCCCGAACACCACTGCACTGCTCTAAACCCTAAACCACCAGACCCAGCACGACCCCCTACACTGCCCAAACACCACTGCACTGCCCTAAACCCTAAAACACCACCCCCAGCATGACCCCCTACACTGCCTGAACACCACTGCACTGCCCTAAAACACCACCCCAGCACGACCCCCTACACTGCCAGAACACCACTGCACTACTCTAAAACACCACCCCCATCAGGACCCCCTACAGTACCCGAACACCACTGCACTGCCATAAACCCTAAAACACCAGCCCCAGGACGACCCCCCAACACTGCCCGAATACCACTGCACTGCCCTAAACCCTAAAAAACCAGCCTCAGCACGACCCCTCACACTGCCCAGACACCACTGCACTACCCTAAACCATAAAACACCAGCCCCAGCATGACCCCCTCAATGCCTGAACACCACTGCACTGCACTAAACCCTAAAACACCAGCCCCAGCACAACCCCCTACACTGCCCAAACACCACTGCACTGCCCTATACCCTGAAACACCACACACAGCATGACCCCCTACACTGCCCGAACACCACTGCACTGCCCTATACCCTGAAACACCACCCCCACCAAGACCCGCTACACTGTCGAAACACCACTGCTCTGCCCTAAACCCTGAAACACCACCCCCAACACGACCCCTACACTGCCCAAACACCACTGCACTACCCTAAACCCTAACACACCACCCCCAGCACGACCCCCTACACTGCCCAAACAGCACTGCACTGCCCTAAACCATAAAACACCAGCCCCAGCATGACCCCCTCAATGCCTGAACACCACTGCACTGCGCTAAACCATAAAACACCAGCCCCAGCACAACCCCCTACACTTCCCGAACACCCCTGCACTGCCCTAAACCACCAGCCCCAGCACGGCCCCTCACACTGCCCGAACACCACTGCACTGCCCTAATCCCTGAAACACCACCCCCAGCAAGACCCCCTACTCTGCCCGAACACCACTGTCCTAAACCCTGAAACACCACCCCCAGCAAGACCCCCTTCACTGCCCGAACACCAGTGCCCTACACCACCACCCCCCGCAAGACAACAAACACTGCCCGAACACCACTGCTCTGTCCTAAACCCTGAAACATCACCCTCAGCACGACCCCCTACTCTGCCCGAACACCACTGCACTGACCTAAAACACCCCCCCAGCATGACCCCCTACACTGCCCAAACACCACTGCACTGCCCTAAACCATAAAACACCAGCACAACCCCCTCACTGCCTGAACACCACTGCACTGCCCTAAACCCTAAAACACCAGCTCCGGCACAACCCCCTACACTGCCCGAATACCACTGCACTGCCCTAAACCCTGAAACACCCCACCTAGCAGTACCCCCTACACTGCCTGAACACCACTGCCCTCTACCCTGAAACACCACCCCAGCACGACCCCCTACACTGCCAGAACACCACTGCACTGCCCTAAACCCTGAAACACCACCCCCAGCACGACCCACTATACTGCCCGAACACCACTGCACTGCTCTAAACCCTAAACCACCAGACCCAGCACGACCCCCTACACTGCCCAAACACCACTGCACTGCCCTAAACCCTAAAACACCAGCCACAGCACGACCCCTCACACTTCCCGAACACCACTGCACTGTCCTAAACCCTGAAACATCACCCTCAGCACGACCCCCTACTCTGCCCGAACACCACTGCACTGCCCTAAAACACCACCCCAGCACGACCCCCTACACTGCCCCAACACCACTGCACTGCCCCAAACCATGAAACACCAGCACGACCCCCTCACTGCCCAAACACCACTGCACTGCCATAAACCCTAAAACACCAGCCCCAGCATGACCTACACTGCTTGAAGACCACTGCACTGCCCTAAACCACCAGCCCTGGCACAACCCCCTACACTGCTCGCACACCACTGCACTGTCCTAAACATTGAAACACCAGCACCAGCAAGATCCCCTACACTGCCCGAACAACACTGCACTGCCCTAAAACACTACCCCAGCACGACCCCCTACACTGCCAGAACACCACTGCACTGCCCTAAACCTTAAAACACCACCCCATCACGACCCCTACACTGCCTGAACACCAATGCACTGCCAAAACATTAAAACACCACACAAAGCATGACCCCCTACACTGCCAGAACACCACAGCACTGCCCTAACCCCTGAAACACACCCATGCACGACACCCTACACTACCCGAACACCACTGTACTGCCCTAAACCCTGAAACACCACCCCCAGCACGACCCCCTACACTGCCCGAACACCACTGCACTGCCCTAAAACACCACCCCAGCACGACCCCCTACACTGCCGAAACACCACTGCACTGCCCCAAACCATAAAACACCAGCCCCAGCATGTACCCCTCAATGCCCAAACACCACTGCACTGCCATAAATCCTAAAACACCAGACCCAGCATGATCCCCTACACTGCCCGAATATCACTGCACTGCCCTAAACCCTAAAACACTAGCCTCAGCACGACCCCTCACACTACCCGAACACCACTGCACTGCCCTAAACCCTAAAACACCAGCCCCAGCATGACCCCCTACACTGCCTGAACACCACTGCACTGCCCTAAACCGTAAAACACCAGCCCCTGCATGGCCCCTCTCACTGCCCGAACACCACTGCACTGCCCTAAACCCTGAAACACCACACCCAGCATGACCCCCTACACTGCCCGAACACCACTGCCCTAAACCCTAAAACACCAGCCCCAGCATGACCCCCTACGCTGCCTGAACACCACTGCACTGCCCTAAACCCTAAAACACCAGCCCCAGCATGACCCCTCTCACTGCCCGAACATCACTGGACTGCCCTGAACCCTGAAATACCACCCCCAGCACGACCCCCCACACTGCCAGAACACCACTGCACTGCCCTAAACCCTCAAACGCCAGCCCCAGCAAAACCCGAACACCACTGCACTGCCCTAAATTCTAAAACACCAGCCCCAGCATGACCCCCTACACTGACCGAACACCACTGCACTGCCCTAAACCCTGAAACACCACCCCCTGCACGACCCCCCACACTGCCAGAACACCACAGCACTGCCCTCAACCCTGAAACACACCCATGCACGACACCCTACACTACCCGAACACCACTGTACTGCCCTAAACCCTGAAACACCACCCCCAGCACGACCCCCTACACTGCCCGAACACCACTGCACTGCCCTAAAACACCACCCCAGCATGACCCCCTACACTGCCCGAACATCACTGCACTGCCCTAAACCACCACCCCCAGCAAGACAACAAACACTGCCCGAACACCAGTGCTCTGCCCTAAACCCTAAAACACCACACCCAGCACGACCACCTACACTGCCCGAACACCACTGCACTGCCCTAAACCCTGAAACACCACCCCCAGCACGACCACCTACACTGCCCGAACACCACTGCACTGCCCTAAAACAGCACCCCAGCACGACCCCCTACACTGCCCGAACACCACTGCACTGCCTTAAACCCTAAAACACCACACCCAGCAAGACCCCCTTCACTGCCCGAACACCACTGCCCTAAACCACCACCCCCAGCAAGACAACCAACACTGCCTGAACACCACTGCACTGCCTAATCCCTGAAACACCACCCCCTGCACGACCCCCTACACTGCCCGCACTGCCCTAAACCCAGAAACACCACCCCAGCAAGACCCCCTACTCTGCCCGAACACCACTGTCCTAAACCCTGAAACACCACCCCCAGCAAGACCCCCTTCACTGCCCGAACACCACTGCCCTAAACCACCACCCCCAGCAAGACAACCAACACTGCCCGAACACCACTGCTCTGCCCTAAACCCTAAAACACCACACCCAGCACGACCCCCTACACTGCCCGAACACCACTGCACTGCCCTAAACCCTGAAACACCACCCCCTGCATGACCCCCTACACTGCCCGAACACCACTGCACTGCCCTAAAACACCACCCCAGCACGACCCCCTACACTGCCCGAACACCACTGCACTGCCCTAAACCCTGAAACACCACCCCCATCACGACCCCCTACACTGCCCCAACACCACTGCACTAAACCTTAAAACACCACACCCAGCACGACCCCTCACACTGCCTGAAGACCACTGCACTGCCCTCAACCCTAAAACACCAGCCCCAGCACGACCGCTCTCACTGCCCAAACATCACTGCACTGCCCTAAACCCTGAAACACCAGCTCCGGCACGACCCCCTACACTGCCCGAACACCACTGCACTCTACCCTGAAACACCACCCCAGCACGACCCCCTACACTGCCCGAACACCACTGCACTGCCCTAAATTCTAAAACACCAGCCCCAGCATGATCCCCCACACTGCCCGAACACCACTGCACTGCCCTAAACCCTGAAACACAACCCCCAGCAGGACCCCCTACACAGCCCCAACACCACTGCACTGCCCTAAACCCTGAAACAGCCCCGCAAGACCCACTAAACTGCCTGAACACCTCTGCCCTAAACCCTGAAACTCCACCCCCTGCACGACCCTCTACACTGCCCGAACAACACTGCACTGCCCTAAACCCTAAAACACCAGCCCCAGCATGACCCCCTACACTGCCTGAACACCACTGCACTGCCCTAAACCGTAAAACACCAGCCCCTGCACGACCCCTCTCACTGCCCGAACACCACTGCACTGCCCTAAACCCTGAAACACCACCCCCAGCACGACCCCCTTGACTGCCCAAACACCACTGCCCTAAACTCTAAATCACCAGCCCCAGCATGACCCCCTACGCTGCCTGAACACCACTGCACTGCCCTAAACCCTAAAATACCAGCCCCAGCACGAACCCTCTCACTGCCCGAACACCACTGGACTGCCCTGAACCCTGAAACACCACCCCCAGCACGACCCCCTACACAGCCCCAACACCACTGCACTGCCCTAAACCCTGAAACACCAGCCCCAGCATGACCCGAACACCACTGCCCTAAATTCTAAAACACCAGCCCCAGCATGACCCCCTACACTGCCCGAACACCACTGCACTGCCCTAAACACTCAAACACCAGCCCCAGCATGATCCCCCACACTGCCCGAACACCACTGCACTGCCCTAAACCCTGAAACACCACTCCCAGCACGACCCCCTACACAGCCCCAACACCACTGCACTGCCCTAAACCCTGAAACACCAGCCCCGCAAGACCCACTAAACTGCCTGAACACCACTGCCCTAAACCCTGAAACACCACCCCCAGCAAGACCCCCACACTGCCCGAACACCACTGCACTGTCCTAAAAATTGAAATACCAGCCCCAGCATGACCCCCTGCACTGGCCTAAACCCTGAAATACCACCCCCAGCAAGACCCCCTACACTGCCTGAACACCACTGCACTGCCCTAAATCCTAAAACACCAGCCCCAGCACGACCCCTCACACTTCCCGAACACCACTGCATTGCCCTAAACCCTGAAACACCACACTCAGCACGACCCCCTACACTGCCTGAGCACCACTGCCCTAAACCCTGAAAAACCACCCCCAGCAAGACCCCCTACACTGCCCGAACACCACTTTACTGCCCTAAACCCTAAAACACCACTCCCGCAAGACCCGCTAATCTGCCTGAACACCACTGCCCTGAACCCTGAAACACCACCCACTGCAAGACCCCCTACACTGCCCGAACACCACTGCCCTCTACCATGAAACACCACCCCTGCACGACCCACTATACTGCCCGAACACCACTGCACTGCTCTAAACCCTAAAACACCACCCCCAGCACGACCGCCTACACTGCCCGAACACCGCTGCACTGCCCTAAACCCTAAACAACCCGACCCAGCACAACCCCCTACACTGCCCAAACACCACTGCACTGCCCTAAACCCTAAAACACCAGCCACAGCACAACCCCTCACACTTCCCGAACACCACTGCATTGCCCTAAACCCTGAAACACAACCCGCTGCATGATGCGCTGCATCACCCCCTACACTGCCTGAACACCACTGCCCTAAACCCTGAAATACCACTCCCGCAAGACCCCCACACTGCCCGAACACCACTGCACTGTCCAAAAAATTGAAACACCAGCCCCAGCATGACCCCCTGCACTGCCCTAAACCCTGAAATACCACCCCCAGCAAGACCCCCTACACTGCCCGAACAACACTGCACTGCCCTAATCATTGAAACACCACCCCCTGCAAGACCCCCTACACTGCCCGCACTGCCCTAAACCCAGAAACACCACCCCCACCAAGACCCCCTACTCTGCCCGAACACCACTGCTCTGCCCTAAACCCTGAAACACCAGCTCCGGTACAACCCCCTAGACTGACCGAATACCACTGCACTGCCCTAAACCCTGAAACACCCCCAACACAATCCTCTACACTGCCCGAAAACCACTGCACTGCCCTAAACCCTAAAACACCAGCCCCAGCATGACCTCCTACACTGCCTGAAGACCACTGCACTGCCCTAAACCCTAAAACACCACCCCCGCACGACCCCCTACACTGCCCGAATACCACTGCCCTAAACCTGAAACACCACCCCCTGCACGACCCCCTACACTGCCTGCACACCACTGCCCTCTACCCTGAAACACCACCCCAGCACGACCCCCTACACTGCCCGAACACCACTTCACTGCCCTAAACCCTGAAACACCACCCTGAGCACGACCCCCTACACTGCCCGAACACCACTTCACTGCCCTAAACCCTGAAACACCACCCTGAGCACGACCCCCTACACTGCCCGAACACCACTTCACTGTCCTAAACCTAAAATACCACCCCGAGCACGACCCCCTACACTGCCCGAACACCACTGCACTGCCCTAAACCCTAAAACACCAGCCCCAGCACGACCCCTCACACTTCCTAAACACAACTGCATTGCCCTAAACCCTGAAACACCACCCCCAGCACGACCCCCTACACTGCCCAAATACCACTGCCCTAAACCTGAAACACCACCCCCTGCATGACCCCTACACTGCCTGAACACCACTGCCCTAAACCCTGAAACACCACCCCCTGCACTGCCTGAACACCACTGCACTGCCCTAAACCTAAAAACACCACACCCAGCATGACTCCTACACTACCCGAACACCACTGCACTGCCCTAAACCTTAAAATACCACACCCAGCACGACCCCTACACTACCCGAACACCACTGCACTACCCTAAACCCTAAAACACCACCCCCAGCACGACCCCTAAACTGCCCAAACACCACTGCAATGCCCTAAACCATAAAACACCAGCCCCAGCACAACCCCCTCAATGCCTGAACACCACTGCACTGCCCTAAACCCTAAAACACCAGCCCCAGCACAACCCTTCACACTGCCCGAACACCACTGCACTGCCCTAAACCCTGAAACACCACCCCCAGCACTACCCCCTACACTGCCCGAATTCCACTGCACTGCCCTATACCCTAAAACACCACCCCCAGCACGAACCCTACACTGCCCAAACAGCACTGCCCTAAACCACCACCCCCAGCAAGACCCCCTACACAGCTTGAACACCACTGCATTAAACCCTGAAACACCAGCCCCAGCAAGACCCCTACACTGCCTGAACATCACTGCACTGCCCTAAGCCTCGAAACACCACCCCAGCAAGACCCCTACACTGCCCGAACACCACTGCCCGAAACCACCACCCCCAGCAAGATAACCAACACTGCCCGAACACCACTGCACTGCCCTAATCCCTGAAACACCATCCCCTGCACGACCCCCTACACTGCCCGCACTGCCCTAAACCCAGAAACACCACCCCCAGCAAGACCCCCTACTCTGCCCGAACACCACTGCACTGCCCTAAACCCTGAAACACCACCCCCAGCACGACCCCCTACACTGCCCGAACACCACTGCACTGCCCTAAAACACCACCCCAGCACGACCCCCTACACTGCCTGAACACCACTGCACTTCCCTAAACCCTAAAACACTACCCCCATCACGACCCCCTACACTGCCTGAACACCACTGCACTGCCAAAACATTAAAACACCACACAAAGCATGACCCCCTACACTACCCGAACACCACTGCACTACCCTAAACCCTAAAACACCACCCCCAGCACGACCCCCTAGACTGCCCAAACACCACTGCCCTAAACCCTAAAACACCAGCCCCAGCATGACCCCCTACACTGCCTGAACACCACTGCACTGCCCTAAACCCTGAAACACCACACCCAGCAAGACCCCCTACTCTGCCCGAACACCACTGTCCTAAACCCTGAAACACCACCCCCAGCAAGACCCCCTTCACTGCCCAAACACCACTGCCCTAAACCACCACCCCCAGCAAGAGAACAAACACTGCCCGAACACCACTGCTCTGCCCTAAACCCTGAAACACCAGCCCCGCAAGACCCACTAAACTGCCTGAACACCACTGCCCTAAACCCTGAAACACCACCCCCAGCAAGACCCCCACACTGCCCGAACACCACTGCACTGCCCTAAACCCTGAAACACCACCCCAGCACGACCCCCTACACTGCCAGAACACCACTGCACTGCCTCAAGCCCCGAAATATCACCCCGAGCAAGACCCCCTACACTGCCCGCACTGCCCTAAACCCTGAAACACCACCCCCAGCAAGACCCCCACACTGCCCGAACACCACTGCACTGTCCTAAAAATTGAAATACCAGCCCCAGCATGACCCCCTGCACTGGCCTAAACCCTGAAATACCACCCCCAGCAAGACCCCCTACACTGCCCGAACATCACTGCACTGCCCTAAACCCTGAAACACCACCCTCAGTGTTGGACTTGGCCCTTCTGGCAGGTTCACCCCTGAACTTTTTTTTGCTTTTTACTGGTGACTTGGTGTGGTGATTTTTTGGTTTCTACGCACTTTCCCTGTGTCCCAGGGTAAAGTGCGTGCGCGCTCTGAGTGCATGTGGTGAGATAGGCCTGCCCTCCCATAGGAATGCATGGGGAATGTATGTGTCCCTAGTAGTTCCTGATGCGTGGGGTGTGCAGGCCCGAGTTTGGTATGTGCGGACTCGTGGGAGTGAATGCTGCGCGATGATGTGTGCGGCGTGCATGTACCTAGTGTGGAAGTGCCACTTCTAGAAGTGGGCACTTCTGTGTTCAGTGTGTCTGTCGCGTGATTGGCTGGTCATATCATGTGACGGGCTAGGGATTCCCCAGAGTCAGGATGAGTCACCCAGTGGTGAATTGGGAGATCAGCAGCTAGATGGGTGGGAGGAGTACACCTGGGTCCTGAATAGGACAGGGTTTTCCACACACAATGCTGGCCCCGCCCCCTGTGGTGCGACTGACGACCCTAGCCCTGCCAGTGAATAGAGTGAGGGGCTGAGCACATCAAGGGTGAACCCCAACCAGCTGCGACTGGTTTTCCCCCTCACCCTGAACCCAGAACAAAGGGTTTGACTGTATAAAAATGGGGCTGTGTCCCCACAGAAACTGTTCTCTGCCAGGATCTTACCTGAGGGGGGCTGCTGCTGGACCAGAGGACCGCCACCTGGACTACCTCCCTGCCTGGAGGCCCAGTGAGCTGGCTCTGGGTCCAGCCTTGCCCCCCACCCCTGCCCTGCTGCATGCAGGGAAGAACTTTGCTGGATTCTACGGGGATCCTCCTTTAAAGCGCTGGGAGCGCTTCATGTGTGTCCTTAAGCACCTGGAAGCGCTTTTATTCGCCCTTAGTGCTCAGGAGCGCTTTACTGCTGCCAGCCGGTGCCCACCCGGCATTTGCCCCGTTCTCTGCAAATCTTAGAGTCCCCTGGCAGGTGCCCACCCTGCCAGGGACATTGCCGCAATATCGAGTGCCCACCTCGATCTTTTTGAATTATAAAAGCGAAGCGGGTGCCCACCCCGCATTGTGGCGCCCGAGCGGGAGCCTACCCCGCTTTATTGAAGAGTCAATATCCCTAGCGGGTGCCCACCCCGCCAGGGACCTTGCCATTCTAGTTTCACCCCCCTCGCGGGTGCCCACCCCGCATCACCGCGATCGGACAAATCACCGCTGCAGCCCGGTCCGGGCTTAGAGAGGAAGTCAGGCAGTCCTGGTGCTGACGTGGGCGGGGCTTGGCCCAGCGTGACGGGAGTTCCGGCTATCTGCCCGGGAGCGGAAGAAGCCAGCGGAGGACAGCGGAGCTCCCCTGGGGAAAGGAGAGTCCCGCGCTGCCCAACGACACGAGCAGGAGGCAGACGGGAGCCCACCCCGCGCACCTGCAACCGCCGACCAGGTGAGGAGGGGCCCGGGGGGGGGGTGAGAGAGAGCCGGGGCACGTTTCCAGTGCCTGCCCCCCCCCACGGGGATCCCGAGGAAACTGCCGGTGTGCTCCCGCCGAGGAAGGGGCCATCAGTATTGTAGAGAGTCCCCCGAGTGGGACTCGCACCAACGAAGGGGGCAGTATTCCTCTCAAGCCCAGAAGGGCTACCGCCAAAGGGGGCATATTCGTTTTAGAGCTCAGTGTAGCTCCAACATACGGGGGCACATGTGTTCTGAGAGCCTAGAAGGCTCCCATGTTTGACCCATCATTTGGCTAGAGCCCAGAGAGGCTCCAACGCGTGGCCTACACCATTCAGAGCCCAGACAGGCTCCAACGACTCCCATAAGTGTTCTAAGGGCCCCGAGGTGCCCAGGCCCCAGTCCCTACAGCTGCCCAGCACTTAGTGGGCAGCTGCAACGTTTAGGTTGGGGCCTCTGTGTTTTAGCTTGCGCAGCTTGCGCAGCCGCGCCCTGACTTTGCTGGGACATAGGGCGTCCTAGCCCCGACAAGGCCAGTTGGCCTAGGGACTGCCACAGGTGGTGGCGAATGTAAGTTTTGCGCTGTTGTTCCTAAACTGCACCTCTGAAGGTATCTTTATGCGTCATGTGCTTTGCTTTACACCGCTGAATGTATTTTATGCATCATGTGTTTCCCTTGTTCTACACCTCTGAATGTGATGCATCATGTGTAATGGGCGTTTACCCCTACAGGTATTGTGATACTTAGGTGGTTGTTTTCTCCCTAGTACAGGTGGTGCTAGTGAGGTCCTGATTCCCTGCGCAATATTTTTCTAAGGTGGTTAGGGTTGCGTAGGTGGTACTTACCTGATACCAGTAGTTACTGGTTGTGTGCTACATATGTTATTTTGTACTACAGTATTATTCCTATGTTCTAAAAAGTGCTAATTCCTGACAGTGGTCCAGGTGGCCCTGTCCCCTGTATATATAATCCCTTGTAAATTCTGCCCGTGCCTGTTGGCACATTGTAGAGTGTGTGTCCTTATCTAATGTGTTGTGTATAATACAAAGGCTATTTTTATAGAATACCTTGTGTGGAGTTTCCTTTGTGGTGGGCCTTGGGTGTTGTTGCTGGGTGCGCGCGCAAACGCTTTACACATCGCCTCAGGGATAAGCCTGACTGCTCGTGCCAAGCTACCAAGGGGGTGAGCAGGGGTTATCTTTGGCGTGTAATTCCCCAGCCCTGACTAGAGTGGTGGTTTCTGTCTGGCTTTGGCGCAAGCCCTAGCCAACCAGAAATCCCATTTCTAACACTCAGCAAGACCCCCTACACTGCCTGAAGACCACTGCACTGCCCTAAACCCTGAAACACCACCGCCTGCACAACCCCCTACACTGCCTGAAGACCACTGCACTGCCCTAAACCCTGAACAACCCCCAGCACGACCCACTATACTGCCCGAACACCACTGCACTGCTCTAAACCCTAAAACACCACCCCCAGAACAACCACCTACACTGCCCGAACACCGCTGCACTGCCCTAAACCCTAAACTACCAGACCCAGCACGACCCCTCACACTTCCCGAACACCACTGCATTGCCCTAAACCCTGAAACACCACACTCAGCACGACCCCCTACACTGCCTGAACACCACTGCCCTAAACCCTGAAATACCACCCCCAGCAAGACCCCCTACACTGCCCGAACACCACTGTACTGCCCTAAACCCTAAAACACCACTCCCGCAAGACCCGCTAAACTGCCTGAACACCACTGCCCTAAACCCTGAAACACCACTCCCGCAAGACCCCCACACTGCCCGAACACCACTGCACTGTCCTAAAAATTGAAACACCAGCCCCAGCATGACCCCCTGCACTGCCCTAAACCCTGAAACACCACCCCCACCAAGACCCCCTACTTTGCCCGAACACCACTGCTCTGCCCTAAACCCTGAAACACCAGCTCCGGTACAACCCCCTACACTGACCGAATACCACTGCACTGCCCTAAATCCTGAAACACCCCCAACACGATCCTCTACACTGCCCGAACACCACTGCACTGCCCTAAACCCTAAAACACCAGCCCCAGCATGACCTCCTACACTGCCTGAAGACCACTGCACTGCCCTAAACCCTAAAACACCACCCCCTGCACGACCCCCTACACTGCCCGAATACCACTGCCCTAAACCTGAAACACCACCCCCTGCACGACCCCCTACACTGCCTGAACACCACTGCACCACTGTCCTAAACCCTGAAACACCACCCCCAGCAAGACCCCCTACACAGCCTGAACACCACTGCCATAAACCCTGAAACACCACCCCCTGCAAGACCCCCTACACTGCCCGAACACCATTGCCCTCTACCCTGAAACACCACGCCAGCATGGCCCGCTACACTGCCAGAACACCACTGCACTGCCCTAAACCCTGAAACACCACCCCGAGCACGACCCCCTACACTGCCCAAACACCACTTCACTGCCCTAAACCTAAAATACCACCCCGAGCACGACCCCCTACACTGCTCGAACACCACTTCACTGCCCTAAACCCTAAACCACCAGACCCAGCATGACACCCTACACTGCCCAAACACCACTGCACTGCCCTAAACCCTAAAACACCAGCCCCAGCACGACCCCTCACACTTCCTGAACACCACTGCATTGCCCTAAACCCTGAAACACCACCCCCAGCATGACCCCCTACACTGCCCAAATACCACTGCCCTAAACCTGAAACACCACCCCCTGCATGACCCCCTACACTGCCTGAACACCACTGCCCTAAACCCTGAAACACCACCCCCTGCACGACCCCCTACACTGCCAGAACACCACTGCACTACCCTAAACCCTGAAACTCCACCCCCTGCACGACCCTCTACACTGCCCGAACACCACTGCACTGCCCTAAACCCTAAAACACCAGCCCCAGCATGACCCCCTACACTGCCTGAACACCAATGCACTGCCCTAAACCGTAAAACACCAGCCCCTGCACGACCCCTCTCACTGCCCGAACACCACTGCACTGCCCTAAACCCTGAAACACCACCCCCAGCACGACCCCCTACACAGCCCCAACACCACTGCACTGCCCTAAACCCTGAAACACCAGCCCCAGCATGACCCGAACACCACTGCCCTAAATTCTAAAACACCAGCCCCAGCATGATCCCCCACACTGCCCGAACACCACTGCACTGCCCTAAACCCTGAAACACCACCCCAGCACGACCCCCTACACAGCCCAACACCACTGCACTGCCCTAAACCCTGAAACACCAGCCCCGCAAGACCCACTAAACTGCCTGAACACCACTGCCCTAAACCCTGAAACACCACCCCCAGCAAGACCCCCACACTGCCCGAACACCACTGCACTGTCCTAAAAATTGAAATACCAGCCCCAGCATGACCCCCTGCACTGGCCTAAACCCTGAAATACCACCCCTAGCAAGACCCCCTACACTGCCCGAACATCACTGCACTGCCCTAAGCCCCGAAACATCACCCCGAGCAAGACCTCCTACACTGCCTGAACACCACTGCCCTAAACCCTGAAACACCACCCCCTGCAAGACCCTCTACACTGCCTGAACACCACTGCACTGCCCTAAACCCTGAAACACCACCGCCTGCACAACCCCCTACACTGCCTGAAGACCACTGCACTGCCCTAAATCCTAAAACACCAGCCCCAGCACGACCCCTCACACTGCCCGAACACCACTGCATTGCCCTAAACCCTGAAACACCCCACCTAGCAGTACCCCCTACACTGCCCGAACACCACTGCCCTCTACCCTGAAACACCACCCCAGCACGCGTCCCCCTACACTGCCATAGGACCACTGCACTGCCCTAAACCCTGAACCACCCCCAGCACGACCCACTATACTGCCCGAACACCACTGCACTGCTCTAAACCCTAAAACACCACCCCCAGCACAACTACCTACACTGCCCGAACACCGCTGCACTGCCCTAAACCCTAAACTACCAGACCCAGCACGACCCCCTACACTGCCCAAACACCACTGCACTGCCCTAAACCCTAAAACACCAGCCACAGCACGACCCCTCACACTTCCCGAACACCACTGCATTGCCCTAAACCCTGAAACACCACACTCAGCACGACCCCCTACACTGCCTGAACACCACTGCCCTAAACCCTGAAATACCACCCCCAGCAAGACCCCCTACACTGCCCAAACACCACTGTACTGCCCTAAACCCTAAAACACCACTCCCGCAAGACCCGCTAAACTGCCTGAACACCACTGCCCTAAACCCTGAAACACCACTCCCGCAAGACCCCCACACTGCCCGAACATCACTGCTCTGCCCTAAACCCTGAAACACCAGCTCCGGTACAACCCCCTACACTGACCGAATACCACTGCACTGCCCTAAACCCTGAAACACCCCCAACACGATCCTCTACACTGCCCGACCACCACTGCACTGCCCTAAACCCTAAAACACCAGCCCCAGCATGACCTCCTACACTGCCTGAAGACCACTGCACTGCCCTAAACCCTAAAACACCACCCCCTGCACGACCCCCTACACTGCCCGAATACCACTGCCCTAAACCTGAAACACCACCCCCTGCACAACCCCCTACACTGCCTGAACACCACTGCACCACTGTCCTAAACCCTGAAACACCACCCCCTGCAAGACCCCCTACACTGCCCGAACACCATTGCCCTCTACCCTGAAACACCACCCCAGCACGACCCCCTACACTGCCAGAACACCACTGCACTGCCCTAAACCCTGAAACACCACCCCGAGCACGACCCCCTACACTGCCCAAACACCACTTCACTGCCCTAAACCTAAAATACCACCCCGAGCACGACCCCCTACACTGCTCGAACACCACTTCACTGCCCTAAACCCTAAACCACCAGACCCAGCATGACCCCCTACACTGCCCAAACACCACTGCACTGCCCTAAACCCTAAAACACCAGCCCCAGCATGACCCCTCACACTTCCTGAACACAACTGCATTGCCCTAAACCCTGAAACACCACCCCCAGCACGACCCCCTACACTGCCCAAATACCACTGCCCTAAACCTGGAACACCACCCCCTGCATGACCCCCTACACTGCCTGAACACCACTGCCCTAAACCCTGAAACACCACCCCCTGCACGACCCCCCACACTGCCAGAACACCACTGCACTACCCTAAACCCTGAAACTCCACCCCCTGCACGACCCTCTAGACTGCCCGAACACCACTGCACTGCCCTAAACCATAAAACACCAGCCCTAGCATGACCCCGTACACTGCCTGAACACCACTGCACTGCCCTAAAACCTAAAACACCAGCACAACCCCCTACACTGCCCGAACACCACTGCACTGCCCTAAACCTAAAAACACCACACCCAGCATGACTTCTACACTACCCGAACACCACTGCACTAAACCTTAAAATACCACACCCAGCACGACCCCTACACTACCCGAACACCACTGCACTACCCTAAACCCTAAAACACCACCCCCAGCACGACCCCTAAACTGCCCAAACACCACTGCACTTCCCTAAACCATAAAACACCAGCCCCAGCACAACCCCCTCAATGCCTGAACACCACTGCACTGCCCTAAACCCTGAAACACCACCCCCAGCACGAACCCTACACTGCCCGAACACCACTGCCCTAAACCACCACCCCCAGCAAGACAACCAACACTGCCCGAACACCACTGCACTGCCCTAATCCCTGAAACACCATCCCCTGCACGACCCCCTACACTGCCCGCACTGCCCTAAACCCAGAAACACCACCCCCAGCAAGACCCCCTACTCTGCCCGAACACCACTGCACTGCCCTAAACCCTGAAACACCACCCCTGCACGACCCCCTACACTGCCCGAACACCACTGCACTGCCCTAAAACACCACCCCAGCACGACCCCCTACACTGCCTGAACACCACTGCACTACCCTAAAGCCTAAAACACCACCCCCAGCACGACCCCCTAGACTGCCCAAACACCACTGCCCTAAACCCTAAAACACCAGCCCCAGCATGACCCCCTACACTGCCTGAACACCACTGCACTAAACCCTGAAACACCACACCCAGCATGACCCCCTACACTGCCTGAACACCACTGCACTGCCCTAAAACCTAAAACACCAGCCCCAGCACGACCCCTCACTGCCTGAACACCACTGCACTGCCCTAAACCCTGAAACACCACCCCCAGCAAGACCCCCTACTCTGCCCGAACACCACTGTCCTAAACCCTGAAACACCACCCCCAGCAAGACCCCCTTCACTGCCCAAACACCACTGCCCTAAACCACCACCCCCAGCAAGACAACAAACCCTGCCCAAACACCACTGCTCTGCCCTAAACCCTGAAACACCACCCCCTGCACGACCCCCTACACTGCCAGAACACCACAGCACTGCCCTAAACCCTGAAACACCACCCCCTGCACGACCCCCTACAGTGCCAGAACACCACAGCACTGTCCTAAACCCTGAAACATCACCCTCAGCACGACCCCCTACTCTGCCCGAACACCACTGCACTGCGATAAAACACCACCCCAGCATGACCCCCTACACTGCCCAAACACCACTGCACTGTCCTAAACCCTGAAACACCAGCCCCAGCATGACCCCCTACACTGCCCAAACATCACTGCACTGCCCTAAGCCTCGAAACACCACCCCAGCAAGACCCCTACACTGCCCGAACACCACTGCCCTAAACCACCACCCCCAGCAAGACAACCAACACTGCCCGAACACCACTGCACTGCCCTAATCCCTGAAACACCATCCCCAGCACAACCCCCTACACTGCCCAAACACCACTGCACTGTCCTAAACATTGAAACACCAGCAAGACCCCCTACACTGCCCGAACACCACTGCACTGCCCTAAAACACTACCCCAGCACGACCCCCTACACTGCCAGAACAACACTGCACTGCCCTAAACCTTAAAACACCACCCCAGCACGACCCCTACACTGCCTGAACACCAATGCACTGCCAAAACATTAAAACACCACACAAAGCACGACCCCCTACACTACCCGAACACCACTGCACTACCCTAAATCCTAAAACAGCACCCCCAGCACGACCCCCTACACTGCCCAAACACCACTGCACTGCCCTAAACCATAACACCAGCCCCAGCATGACCCCTCACTGCCCAAACACCACTGCACTGCCATAAACCCTAAAACACCAGCCCCAGCATGATCCCCTACACTGCCCGAATATCACTGCACTGCCCTAAACCCTAAAACACCAGCCTCAGCACGACCCCTCTCACTGCCCGAACACCACTGGACTGCCCTGAACCCTGAAACACCACCCCCAGCACGACCCCCTACACAGCCCCAGCACGACCCCCTACACAGCTCCAACACCACTGCACTGCCCTAAACCCTGAAACACCAGCCCCAGCATGACCCGAACACCACTGCACTGCCCTAAATTCTAAAACACCAGCCCCAGCATGACCCCCTTCTCTGCCCGAACACCACTGCACTGCCCTAAACACTAAAACACCAGCCCCAGCATGATCCCCCACACTGCCCGAACACCACTGCGCTGCCCTAAACCCTGAAACACCACCCCCAGCATGACCCCCTACACTGCCTGAACACCACTGCCCTAAACCCTGAAATACCACCACCAGCAAGACCCCCTACACTGCCCGAACATCACTGCACTGCCCTAAGCCCCAAAACACCACCCCAGCAAGACCTCCTACACTGCCTGAACACCACTGCCCTAAACCCTAAAACACCAGCTCTGGCAAAACCCCCTACACTGCCCGAACACCACTGCACTGCCCTAAACCCTGAAACACCACCCCCAGCAAGACCCCCTTCACTGCCCAAACACCACTGCCCTAAACCACCCCCCCCTGCAGGACAACCAACACTGCCGAACACCACTGCACTGCCCTAATCCCTGAAACACCACCCCCTGCACGACCCCTTACACTGCCCGCACTGCCCTAAACCCAGAAACACCACCCCCACCAAGACCCCCTACTCTGCCCGAATACCACTGCACTGCCCTAAACCCTGAAACACCCCCAACACGATCCTCTACACTGCCCGAACACCACTGCACTGCCCTAAACCCTAAAACACCACCCCCTGCACGACCCCCTACACTGCCCGCACTGCCCTAAACCCAGAAAGACCACCCCCACCAAGACCCCCTACTCTGCCCGAACACAGACCCCCCTACTCTGCCCGAACACCACTGTCCTAAACCCTGAGACATCACCCTCAGCACAACTCCCTACTCTGCCCGTACACCACTGCACTGCCCTAAACCCTGAAACACCACCCCCTGCATGACCCCCTACACTGCCCGAACACCACTGCACTGCCCTAAACCCTGAAACACCACCCCTGCACGACACCCTATACTACCCGAACACCACTGCACTGTCCTAAACATTGAAACACCAGCCCCAGCATGCCCCCCTGCACTGCCCTAAACCCTGAAATACCACCCCCAGCAAGACCCTCTACACTGCCCGAACACCACTGCACTGCCCTAAAACACTACCCCAGCACGACCCCCTACACTGCCAGAACACCACTGCACTGCCCTAAACCATAAAACACCAGCCCCAGCATGACCCCCTCACTGCCCGAACACCACTGCCCTAAACCCTGATATACCACCCCCAGCAAGACACCCTACACTGCCCAAACATCACTGCACTAAGCCCCGAAACACCACCCCCAGCAAGACCCCCTACACTGCCGGAACACCACTGCCCTAAACCACCACCACCCGCAAGACAACCAACACTGCCCGAACACCACTGCACTGCCCTAAACCATAAAACACCAGCCCCAGCATGACCTCTCAATGCCTGAACATCACTGCACTGGCCTAAACCCTAAAACACCAGCCCCAGGACAACCCCCTACACTGCCCGAACACCACTGCACTGCCCTAAACCCTAAAACACCAGCCCCAGCACAACCCCCTAAACTGCCCGAACACCACTGCACTGCCCTAAACCACCAGCCCCAGCACAGTCCCTCACACTGCCCGAACACCACTGCACTGCCCTAAACCCTGAAACACCACCCCCAGCACGAACCCCTACACTGCCCGAACACCACTACACCGCCCGAACACCACAACACTGCCCTAAACCTTTTAACACCTCCGCCCACAAGACCCGCTACACTGCCTGAACACCACTGCCCTAAACCCTGAAATCCCACCCCCAGCAAGACCCCCTCCACTGCCCGAACATCACTGCACTGCCCTAAGCCCCGAAACACCACCCCCAGCAAGACCCCCTACACTGCCCGAACACCACAGCCCTAAACCACCACCCCAGCAAGACAACCAACACTGCCCGAACACCACTGCACTGCCCTAATCCCTGAAAAACCACCCCCTGCACGACCCCCTACACTGCCAGAACACCACAGCACTGCCCTAAACCCTGAAACACCACCCCCAGCACGACCCCCTACACTGCCTGAACACCACTGCACCACTGCCCTAAACTCTGAAACACCACCCCCAGCAAGACCCTTTACACTGCCTGAACACCACTGTACTGCCCTAAACCCTGAAACACCACCCCCAGCACGACCCGCTACACTGCCTGAACACCACTGCCCTAAACTCTGAAACACCACCCCCTGCAAGACCCCCTACACTGCCCGAACACCACTGCACTGCCCTAAACCCTGAAACACCACCCCCTGCACGACCCTGTACACTGCCCGAACACCACTACACTGCCCGAACACCACAACACTGCCCTAAACCTTGAAACACCTCCGCCCGCAAGACCCGCTACACTGCCTGAACACCACTGCCCTAAACCCTGAAATACCACCCCTAGCAAGACCCCCTCCACTGCCCGAACATCACTGCATTGCCCTAAGCCCCGAAACACCACCCCCAGCAAGACCCCCTACACTGCCCGAACACCACAGCCCTAAACCACCACACCCAGCACGACCCCCTACACTGCCCGAACACCACTGCACTGCCCTAAACCCTGAAACACCGCCCCTGCACGACCCCCTACACTGCCAGAACACCACAGCACTGCCCTAAACCCTGAAACACCACACCTGCACGACACCCTACACTACCTGAACACCACTGTACTGCCCTAAACCCTGAAACACCACCCCCAGCACGACCCCCTACACTGCCTGAACACCACTGCACCACTGCCCTAAACTCTGAAACACCACCCCCAGCAAGACCCTCTACACTGCCTGAACACCACTGCCCTAAACCACCACCCCAGCAAGACAACCAACACTGCCCGAACACCACTGCACTGCCCTAATCCCTGAAAAACCACCCCCAGCACAACCCCCTACACTGCCCAAAAACCACTGCACTGCCCTAAACCCAAAACCACCAGCCCCAGCATGACCCCTCTCACTGCCCGAACACCACTGCACTGCCCTAAACCCTGAAACACCACACCCAGCAGGACCCCCTACACTGCCCTGAACCCTGAAACACCACTCGCATCACAACCCCCTACACTGCCCGAACACCACTGCACTGCCCTAAACCATGAAACACCACCCCTGCACAACACCCTATACTACCTGAACACCACTGCACTGCCCTAAACCCTGAAACACTACCCCAGCACGACCCCCTACACTGCCCGAACACCACTGCACAGCCCTAAACCCTAAAACACCACCCCAGCACGACCCCCTACACTACACGAACAACATCGGACTACCCTAGACACTAAAACACCACCCCCAGCACGACCCCCTACACTGCTCAAACACCACTGCACTGCCCTAAACCTTAAAATACCACACCCAGCACGACCACTACACTACCGGAACACCGCTGCACTACCCTAAACCCTAAAACACCACCCCCAGCACGACCCCTACACTGCCCAAACACCACTGCACTGCCCTAAACCATAAAACACCAGCCCCAGCACAACCCTTCACACTGCCCGAACACCACTGCTCTGCCCTTACCCCTGAAACACCACCCCCAGCACGACCCCTACACTGCCCGAATACCACTGCACTGCCCTAAACCCTAAAACACCACCCCCAGCAAGACCCCCTACACTGCCCGAACATCACTGCACTAAGCCCCGAAACACCACCCCCAGCAAGATCTCCTACACTGCCCGAACACCACTGCACTGCCCTAAACCCTGAAACACCACCCCCAGCAAGACGCCCTTCACTGCCCGAACACCACTGCCCTAAACCACCACCCCCAGCAAGACAACCAACACTACCCGAACACCACTGCACTGCCCTAAACCCAGAAACACCACCCCCAGCAAGACCCCCTACTCTGCCTGAACACCACTGTCCTAAACCCTAAAACATCACCCTCAGCACGACCCCCTACTCTGCCCAAACACCACTGCACTGCCCTAAACCCTGAAACACCACCCCAGCACGACCCCCTACACTGCCCGAACACCACTGCACAGCCCTAAACCCTAAAACACCACCCCAGCACGACCCCCTACACTACCCGAACACCACTGCACTACCCTAGACACTAAAACACCACCCCCAGCAAGACCCCCTACACTGCCCGAACACCACTGCACTGCCCTAAAACACTACCCCAGCACGACCCCCTACACTGCCAGAACAACACTGCACTGCCCTAAACCTTAAAACACCACCCCATCACGACCGCTACACAGCCTGAACACCAATACACTGCCAAAACATTAAAACACCGCACAAAGCACGACCCCCTACACTACCCGAAAACCACTGCACTACCCTAAATCCTAAAACAGCACCCCCAGCACGACCCCCTACACTGCCCAAACACCACTGCACTGCCCTAAACCATAACACCAGCCCCAGCATGACCCCCTCACTGCCCAAACACCACTGCACTGCCATAAACCCTAAAACACCAGCCCCAGCATGATCCCCTACACTGCCCGAATATCACTGCACTGCCTTAAACCCTAAAACACCAGCCTCAGCACGACCCCTCTCACTGCCCGAACACCACTGGACTGCCCTGAACCCTGAAACACCACCCCCAGCACGACCCCCTACACAGCCCCAACACCACTGCACTGCCCTAAACCCTGAAACACCAGCCCCAGCATGACCCGAACACCACTGCACTGCCCTAAATTCTAAAACACCAGCCCCAGCATGACCCCCTACTCTGCCCGAACACCACTGCACTGCCCTAAACACTAAAACACAAGCCCCAGCATGATCCCCCACACTGCCCGAACACCACTGCACTGCCCTAAACCCTGAAACACCACCCCCAGCAAGACCCCCTTCACTGCCCAAACACCACTGCCCTAAACCACCACCCCCTGCAGGACAACCAACACTGCCCGAACACCACTGCACTGCCCTAATCCCTGAAACACCACCCCCACCAAGACCCCCTACTTTGCCCGAACACCACTGCTCTGCCCTACACCCTGAAACACCAGCTCCGGTACAACCCCCTACACTGACCGAATACCACTGCACTGCCCTAAACCCTGAAACACCCCCAACACGATCCTCTACACTGCCCGAACACCACTGCACTGCCCTAAACCCTAAAACACCACCCCCTGCACGACCCCCTACACTGCCCGCACTGCCCTAAACCCAGAAAGACCACCCCCACCAAGACCCCCTACTCTGCCCGAACACAGACCCCCCTACTCTGCCCGAACACCACTGTCCTAAACCCTGAGACATCACCCTCAGCACAACTCCCTACTCTGCCCGAACACCACTGCACTGCCCTAAACCCTGAAACACCACCCCTGCACGACACCCTATACTACCCGAACACCACTGCACTGTCCTAAACATTGAAACACCAGCCCCAGCATGACCCCCTGCACTGCCCTAAACCCTGAAATACCACCCCCAGCAAGACCCTCTACACTGCCCGAACACCACTGCACTGCCCTAAACCATAAAACACCAGCCCCAGCATGACCCCCTCACTGCCCGAACACCACTGCCCTAAACCCTGATATACCACCCCCAGCAAGACCCCCTACACTGCCGGAACACCACTGCCCTAAACCACCACCACCAGCAAGACAACCAACACTGCCCGAACACCACTGCACTGCCCTAAACCATAAAACACCAGCCCCAGCATGATCTCTCAATGCCTGAACATCACTGCACTGGCCTAAACCCTAAAACACCAGCCCCAGGACAACCCCCTACACTGCCCGAACACCACTGCACTGCCCTAAACCCTAAAACACCAGCCCCAGCACAACCCCCTAAACTGCCCGAACACCACTGCACTGCCCTAAACCACCAGCCCAAGCACGGTCCCTCACACTACCCGAACACCACTACACCGCCCGAACACCACAACACTGCCCTAAACCTTGAAACACCTCCGCCCGCAAGACCCGCTACACTGCCTGAACACCACTGCCCTAAACCCTGAAATACCACCCCCAGCAAGACCCCCTCCACTGCCCGAACATCACTGCACTGCCCTAAGCCCCGAAACACCACCCCCAGCAAGACCCCTTACACTGCCCGAACACCACAGCCCTAAACCACCACCCCAGCAAGACAACCAACACTGCCCGAACACCACTGCACTGCCCTAATCCCTGAAAAACCAGCCCCTGCACGACCCCCTACACTGCCAGAACACCACAGCACTGCCCTAAACCCTGAAACACCACACCTGCACGACACCCTACACTACCTGAACACCACTGTACTGCACTAAACCCTGAAACACCACCCCCAGCACGACCCCCTACACTGCCTGAACACCACTGCACCACTGCCCTAAACTCTGAAACACCACCCCCAGCAAGACCCCCTACCCTGCCTGAACACCACTGTACTGCCCTAAACCCTGAAACACCACCCGCAGCACGACCCCCTACACTGCCTGAACACCACTGCACCACTGCCCTAAACTCTGAAACACCACCCCCTGCAAGACCCCCTACACTGCCCGAACACCACTGCACTGCCCTAAACCCTGAAACACCACCCCCTGCACGACCCTGTACACTGCCCGAACACCTCTACACTGCCCGAACACCACAACACTGCCCTAAACCTTGAAACACCTCCGCCCGCAAGACCCGCTACACTGCCTGAACACCACTGCCCTAAACCCTGAAATACCACCCCTAGCAAGACCCCCTCCACTGCCCGAACATCACTGCACTGCCCTAAGCCCCGAAACACCACCCCCAGCAAGACCCCCTACATTGCCCAAACACCACAGCCCTAAACCACCACACCCAGCACGACCCCCTACACTGCCCGAACACCACTGCACTGCCCTAAACCCTGAAACACCACCCCCTGCACGCCCCCCTACACTTCCAGAACACCACAGCACTGCCCTAAACCCTGAAACACCACACCTGCATGACACCCTACACTACCTGAACACCACTGTACTGCCCTAAACCCTGAAACACCACCCCAGCACGACCCCCTACACTGCCTGAACACCACTGCACCACTGCCCTAAACTCTGAAACACCACCCCCAGCAAGACCCCCTACACTGCCTGAACACCACTGCCCTAAACCACCACCCCAGCAAGACAACCAACACTGCCCAAACACCACTGCACTGCCCTAATCCCTGAAAAACCACCCCCAGCACAACCCCCTACACTGCCCAAAAACCACTGCACTGCCCTAAACCCAAAACCACCAGCCCCAGCATGACCCCTCTCACTGCCCGAACACCGCTGCACTGCCCTAAACCCTGAAACACCACACCCAGCAGGACCCCCTACACTGCCCTGAACCCTGAAACACCACCCCCAGCACGACCCCCTACACTGCCTGAACACCACTGCACCACTGCCCTAAACTCTGAAACACCACCCCCAGCAAGACCCCCTACCCTGCCTGAACACCACTGTACTGCCCTAAACCCTGAAACACCACCCGCAGCACGACCTCGTACACTGCCTGAACACCACTGCACCACTGCCCTAAACTCTGAAACACCACCCCCTGCAAGACCCCCTACACTGCCCGAACACCACTGCACTGCCCTAAACCCTAAAACACCACCCCTGCACGACCCTGTACACTGCCCGAACACCTCTACACTGCCCGAACACCACAACACTGCCCTAAACCTTGAAACACCTCCGCCCGCAAGACCCGCTACACTGCCTGAACACCACTGCACTAAACCCTGAAATACCACCCCTAGCAAGACCCCCTCCACTGCCCGAACATCACTGCACTGCCCTAAGCCCCGAAACACCACCCCCAGCAAGACCCCCTACATTGCCCAAACACCACAGCCCTAAACCACCACACCCAGCACGACCCCCTACACTGCCCGAACACCACTGCACTGCCCTAAACCCTGAAACACCACCCCCTGCACGCCCCCTACACTGCCAGAACACCACAGCACTGCCCTAAACCCTGAAACACCACACCTGCACGACACCCTACACTACCTGAACACCACTGTACTGCCCTAGACCCTGAAACACCACCCCAGCACGACCCCCTACACTGCCTGAACACCACTGCACCACTGCCCTAAACTCTGAAACACCACCCCCAGCAAGACCCCCTACACTGCCTGAACACCACTGCCCTAAACCACCACCCCAGCAAGACAACCAACACTGCCCAAACACCACTGCACTGCCCTAATCCCTGAAAAACCACCCCCAGCACAACCCCCTACACTGCCCAAAAACCACTGCACTGCCCTAAACCCAAAACCACCATCCCCAGCATGACCCCTCTCACTGCCCGAACACCGCTGCACTGCCCTAAACCCTGAAACACCACACCCAGCAGGACCCCCTACACTGCCCTGAACCCTGAAACACCACTCGCATCACAACCCCCTACACTGCCCGAACACCACTGCACTGCCCTAAACCATGAAACACCACCCCTGCACAACACCCTATACTACCTGAACACCACTGCACTGCCCTAAACCCTGAAACACCACCCCAGCACGACCCCCTACACTGCCCGAACACCACTGCACAGCCTAAACCTTAAAACACCACCCCAGCACGACCCCCTACACTACACGAACAACATCGGACTACCCTAGACACTAAAACACCACCCCCAGCACGACCCCCTACACTGCCCAAACACCACTACACTGCCCTAAACCTTAAAATACCACACCCAGCACGACCACTACACTACCGGAACACAGCTGCACTACCCTAAACCCTAAAACACCACCCCCAGCACGACCCCTACACTGCCCAAACACCACTGCACTGCCCTAAACCATAAAACACCAGCCCCAGCACAACCCTTCACACTGCCCAAACACCACTGCTCTGCCCTTACCCCTGAAACACCACCCCCAGCATGACCCCTACACTGCCCGAATACCACTGCACTGCCCTAAACCCTAAAACACCACCCCCAGCAAGACCCCCTACACTGCCCGAACATCACTGCACTAAGCCCCGAAACACCACCCCAGCAAGATCTCCTACACTGCCCGAACACCACTGCACTGCCCTAAACCCTGAAACACCACACCCAGCAAGACGCCCTTCACTGCCCGAACACCACTGCCCTAAACCACCACCCCTAGCAAGACACCCAACACTGCCCGAACACCACTGCACTGCCCTAAACCCAGAAACACCACCCCCAGCAAGACCCCCTACTCTGCCCGAACACCACTGTCCTAAACCCTGAAACATCACCCTCAGCACGACCCCCTACTCTGCCCGAACACCACTGCTCTGCCCTAAACCCTGAAACACCACCCCCTGCACGACCCCCTACAGTGCCAGAACACCACAGCACTGTCCTAAACCCTGAAACATCACCCTCAGCACGACCCCCTACTCTGCCCGAACACCACTGCACTGCGATAAAACACCACCCCAGCATGACCCCCTACACTGCCCAAACACCACTGCACTGTCCTAAACCCTGAAACACCAGCCCCAGCATGACCCCCTACACTGCCCAAACATCACTGCACTGCCCTAAGCCTCGAAACACCACCCCAGCAAGACCCCTACACTGCCCGAACACCACTGCCCTAAACCACCACCCCCAGCAAGACAACCAACACTGCCCGAACACCACTGCACTGCCCTAATCCCTGAAACACCATCCCCAGCACAACCCCCTACACTGCCCAAACACCACTGCACTGTCCTAAACATTGAAACACCAGCAAGACCCCCTACACTGCCCGAACACCACTGCACTGCCCTAAAACACTACCCCAGCACGACCCCCTACACTGCCAGAACTACACTGCACTGCCCTAAACCTTAAAACACCACCCCATCACGACCCCTACACAGCCTGAACACCAATACACTGCCAAAACATTAAAACACCACACAAAGCACGACCCCCTACACTACCCGAACACCACTGCACTACCCTAAATCCTAAAACAGCACCCCCAGCACGACCCCCTACACTGCCCAAACACCACTGCACTGCCCTAAACCATAACACCAGCCCCAGCATGACCCCTCACTGCCCAAACACCACTGCACTGCCATAAACCCTAAAACACCAGCCCCAGCATGATCCCCTACACTGCCCGAATATCACTGCACTGCCCTAAACCCTAAAACACCAGCCTCAGCACGACCCCTCTCACTGCCCGAACACCACCGGACTGCCCTGAACCCTGAAACACCACCCGCAGCACGACCCCCTACACAGCCCCAGCACGACCCCCTACACAGCTCCAACACCACTGCACTGCCCTAAACCCTGAAACACCAGCCCCAGCATGACCCGAACACCACTGCACTGCCCTAAATTCTAAAACAGCAGCCCCAGCTTGACCCCCTACACTGCCCGAACACCACTGCACTGCCCTAAACACTAAAACACCAGCCCCAGCATGATCCCCCACACTGCCCGAACACCACTGCACTGCCCTAAACCCTGAAACACCACCCCCAGCACGACCCCCTACACTGCCTGAACACCACTGCCCTAAACCCTGAAATACCACCACCAGCAAGACCCCCTACACTGCCTGAACATCACTGCACTGCCCTAAGCCCCAAAACACCACCCCAGCAAGACCTCCTACACTGCCTGAACACCACTGCCCTAAACTCTGAAACACCACCTGTTGGACAGGCCACATGAAGGGCTTGCTCCCTCCCCGCATGACAAGGCCCAAGCCCCGGACTCCCAGGTGTTACCCACAAGGGCAACTCGCACCCCGTCTCCCGACGGAACTCCTGCCCCCGGACATCCATGTATCATGGGGCCGAACCACTACCGGCTCCCCCGGCCGGATCAGCCGCCATCTTGGACACTGCGCCACGATGCCGCGTGGCCTCAGCTCGACCCTAACCCTGGGCCTGGCCCGGCCCCGACATCCCGGCACCACCATCCACCCAGGAGGTGAACGGACCACTTGGCAGGTCAATGGGAGAAAGAAGTGTCGATGGCTCTCCCCCGCCAGGTGCCGATCGCCCTCCAGCTCCCCCGGGCGCTGGCTCCACCCCCTGCTGGGTGTCTGGACTCCCTCATCCCGGACCCCCCGACTCCAAGTGCGAGGGTCCGGACATCAAAGGGCGCCAGACCTATAACTAGGGCAGCTCCAGAGCAGGAAGGCAGTTGTATCCTGGAGTCGAGAGACACCGAGAAGAACTCAGCCTTGACGGACTACTGGCGCTGCCGTAGCCCTGCCTTGTGAATTATCGTCCTGCCTGCTGGCGCTGCTGCGGCCTTCTGCATCCTCCATCCTCGTTGGGACCTGCTGGCGCTGCCGCGGACCGTTGTAACGACCACCTTCATCGGGACCTGCTGGCGCTGCCGCGGACCGTGTAACGACCACCTTCATCGGGACCTGCTGGCGCTGCCGCGGACCGTGTAACGACCACCTTCACCGGGACCTGCTGGCGCTGCCGCGGCCCGTCCAAGCTAGAACACCGAGCTCGAGGATTGTGAGCTACCCACCATACCATCTCAGCTACCAGATTGGTAACCAGACTGTCCCGCTACCCCCTTTTCCCAAACCAAGAGACTAGAATCGAGGGGACCCCTGAGTCCAGACCTCCTTGTACCATTTCATCGTACCTCAAGAAATCGCCTATAAAGAACGTTAAATCCTATCCTTGTATGGTGTGTATCTGTGGGGGGGAAGTTACTCATCTGTTCGATCGCTGGAGACGGCTCTCCCCGGAGACCTCTCCCCTTGTCCTCGGCCGACCCTCCCGGTCCGTCTAACACCACCCCCTGCAAGACCCCCTACACTGCCTGAACATCACTGCACTGCCCTAAACCCTGAAATACCACCACCAGCAAGACCCCCTACACTGCCCGAACATCACTGCACTGCCCTAAGCCCCAAAACACCACCCCAGCAAGACCTCCTACACTGCCTGAACACCACTGCCCTAAACCCTGAAACACCAGCTCCGGCAAAACCCCCTACACTGCCCGAACACCACTGCACTGCCCTAAACCCTGAAACACCACCCCCAGCAAGACCCCCTTCACTGCCCAAACACCACTGCCCTAAACCACCCCCCCCTGCAGGACAACCAACACTGCCCGAACACCACTGCACTGCCCTAATCCCTGAAACACCACCCCCTGCACGACCCCCTACACTGCCCGCACTGCCCTAAACCCAGAAACACCACCCCCACCAAGACCCCCTACTCTGCCCGAACACCACTACTCTGCCCTAAACCCTGAAACACCAGCTCCGGTACAACCCCCTACACTGACCGAATACCACTGCACTGCCCTAAACCCTGAAACACCCCCAACACGATCCTCTACACTGCCCGAACACCACTGCACTGCCCTAAACCCTAAAACACCACCCCCTGCACGACCCCCTACACTGCACGCACTGCCCTAAACCCAGAAAGACCACCCCCACCAAGACCCCCTACTCTGCCCGAACACAGACCCCCCTACTCTGCCCGAACACCACTGTCCTAAACCCTGAGACATCACCCTCAGCACAACTCCCTACTCTGCCCGAACACCACTGCACTGCCCTAAACCCTGAAACACCACCCCCTGCATGACCCCCTACACTGCCCGAACACCACTGCACTGCCCTAAACCCTGAAACACCACCCCTGCACGACACCCTATACTACCCGAACACCACTGCACTGTCCTAAACATTGAAAAACCAGCCCCAGCATGACCCCCTGCACTGCCCTAAACCCTGAAATACCACCCCCAGCAAGACCCTCTACACTGCCCGAACACCACTGCACTGCCCTAAAACACTACCCCAGCACGACCCCCTACACTGCCAGAACACCACTGCACTGCCCTAAACCATAAAACACCAGCCCCAGCATGACCCCCTCACTGCCCGAACACCACTGCCCTAAACCCTGATATACCACCCCCAGCAAGACACCCTACACTGCCCAAACATCACTGCACTGCCCTAAGCCCCGAAACACCACCCCCAGCAAGACCCCCTACACTGCCGGAACACCACTGCCCTAAACCACCACCACCCGCAAGACAACCAACACTGCCCGAACACCACTGCACTGCCCTAAACCCTAAAACACCAGCCCCAGGACAACCCCCTACACTGCCCGAACACCACTGCACTGCCCTAAACCACCAGCCCCAGCACAGTCCCTCACACTGCCCGAACACCACTGCACTGCCCTAAACCCTGAAACACCACCCCCAACCCTGAAACACCACCCCCAGCACGAACCCCTACACTGCCCGAACACCACTACACCGCCCGAACACCACAACACTGCCCTAAACCTTGAAACACCTCCGCCCACAAGACCCGCTACACTGCCTGAACACCACTGCCCTAAACCCTGAAATACCACCCCCAGCAAGACCCCCTCCACTGCCCGAACATCACTGCACTGCCCTAAGCCCCGAAACACCACCCCCAGCAAGACCCCCTACACTGCCCGAACACCACAGCCCTAAACCACCACCCCAGCAAGACAACCAACACTGCCCGAACACCACTGCACTGCCCTAATCCCTGAAAAACCACCCCCTGCATGACCCCCTACACTGCCAGAACACCACAGCACTGCCCTAAACCCTGAAACACCACACCTGCACGACACCCTACACTACCTGAACACCACTGTACTGCCCTAAACCCTGAAACACCACCCCCAGCATGACCCCCTACACTGCCTGAACACCACTGCACCACTGCCCTAAACTCTGAAACACCACCCCCAGCAAGACCCCCTACACTGCCTGAACACCACTGTACTGCCCTAAACCCTGAAACACCACCCCCAGCACGACCCCCTACACTGCCTGAACACCACTGCACCACTGCCCTAAACTCTGAAACACCACCCCCTGCAAGACCCCCTACACTGCCCGAACACCACTGCACTAAACCCTGAAACACCACCCCCTGCACGACCCTGTACACTGCCCGAACACCACTACACTGCCCGAACCCCACAACACTGCCCTAAACCTTGAAACACCTCCGCCCGCAAGACCCGCTACACTGCCTGAACACCACTGCCCTAAACCCTGAAATACCACCCCTAGCAAGACCCCCTCCACTGCCCGAACATCACTGCACTGCCCTAAGCCCCGAAACACCACCCCAGCAAGACCCCCTACACTGCCCGAACACCACAGCCCTAAACCACCACACCCAGCACGACCCCCTACACTGCCCGAACACCACTGCACTGCCCTAAGCCCCGAAACACCACCCCCAGCAAGACCCCCTACACTGCCCGAACACCACAGCCCTAAACCACCACACCCAGCACGACCCCCTACACTGCCCGAACACCACGGCACTGCCCTAAACCCTGAAACACCACCCCTGCACGACCCCCTACACTGCCAGAACACCACAGCACTGCCCTAAACCCTGAAACACCACACCTGCATGACCCCCTACACTGCCTGAACACCACTGCACCACTGCCCTAAACTCTGAAACACCACCCCCAGCAAGACCCCCTACACTGCCTGAACACCACTGCCCTAAACCACCACCCCAGCAAGACAACCAACACTGCCCAAACACCACTGCACTGCCATAATCCCTTAAAAACCACCCCCAGCACAACCCCCTGCACTGCCCAAAAACCACTGCACTGCCCTAAACCCAAAACCACCAGCCCCAGCATGACCCCTCTCACTACCCGAACACCACTGCACTGCCCTAAACCCTGAAACACCACACCCAGCAGGACCCCCTACACTGCCCTGAACCCTGAAACACCACTCGCATCACAACCCCCTACACTGCCCGAACACCACTGCACTGCCCTAAACCATGAAACACCACCCCTGCACAACACCCTATACTACCTGAACACCACTGCACTGCCCTAAACCCTGAAACACTACCCCAGCACGACCCCCTACACTGCCCGAACACCACTGCACTGCCCTAAACCATAAAACACCAGCCCCAGCATGACCCCCTCACTGCCCGAACACCACTGCCCTAAACCCTGATATACCACCCCCAGCAAGACACCCTACACTGCCCAAACATCACTGCACTGCCCTAAGCCCCGAAACACCACCCCCAGCAAGACCCCCTACACTGCCGGAACACCACTGCCCTAAACCACCACCACCCGCAAGACAACCAACACTGCCCGAACACCACTGCACTGCCCTAAACCCTAAAACACCAGCCCCAGGACAACCCCCTACACTGCCCGAACACCACTGCACTGCCCTAAACCACCAGCCCCAGCACAGTCCCTCACACTGCCCGAACACCACTGCACTGCCCTAAACCCTGAAACACCACCCCCAACCCTGAAACACCACCCCCAGCACGAACCCCTACACTGCCCGAACACCACTACACCGCCCGAACACCACAACACTGCCCTAAACCTTGAAACACCTCCGCCCACAAGACCCGCTACACTGCCTGAACACCACTGCCCTAAACCCTGAAATACCACCCCCAGCAAGACCCCCTCCACTGCCCGAACATCACTGCACTGCCCTAAGCCCCGAAACACCACCCCCAGCAAGACCCCCTACACTGCCCGAACACCACAGCCCTAAACCACCACCCCAGCAAGACAACCAACACTGCCCGAACACCACTGCACTGCCCTAATCCCTGAAAAACCACCCCCTGCATGACCCCCTACACTGCCAGAACACCACAGCACTGCCCTAAACCCTGAAACACCACACCTGCACGACACCCTACACTACCTGAACACCACTGTACTGCCCTAAACCCTGAAACACCACCCCCAGCATGACCCCCTACACTGCCTGAACACCACTGCACCACTGCCCTAAACTCTGAAACACCACCCCCAGCAAGACCCCCTACACTGCCTGAACACCACTGTACTGCCCTAAACCCTGAAACACCACCCCCAGCACGACCCCCTACACTGCCTGAACACCACTGCACCACTGCCCTAAACTCTGAAACACCACCCCCTGCAAGACCCCCTACACTGCCCGAACACCACTGCACTAAACCCTGAAACACCACCCCCTGCACGACCCTGTACACTGCCCGAACACCACTACACTGCCCGAACCCCACAACACTGCCCTAAACCTTGAAACACCTCCGCCCGCAAGACCCGCTACACTGCCTGAACACCACTGCCCTAAACCCTGAAATACCACCCCTAGCAAGACCCCCTCCACTGCCCGAACATCACTGCACTGCCCTAAGCCCCGAAACACCACCCCAGCAAGACCCCCTACACTGCCCGAACACCACAGCCCTAAACCACCACACCCAGCACGACCCCCTACACTGCCCGAACACCACTGCACTGCCCTAAGCCCCGAAACACCACCCCCAGCAAGACCCCCTACACTGCCCGAACACCACAGCCCTAAACCACCACACCCAGCACGACCCCCTACACTGCCCGAACACCACGGCACTGCCCTAAACCCTGAAACACCACCCCTGCACGACCCCCTACACTGCCAGAACACCACAGCACTGCCCTAAACCCTGAAACACCACACCTGCATGACCCCCTACACTGCCTGAACACCACTGCACCACTGCCCTAAACTCTGAAACACCACCCCCAGCAAGACCCCCTACACTGCCTGAACACCACTGCCCTAAACCACCACCCCAGCAAGACAACCAACACTGCCCAAACACCACTGCACTGCCATAATCCCTTAAAAACCACCCCCAGCACAACCCCCTGCACTGCCCAAAAACCACTGCACTGCCCTAAACCCAAAACCACCAGCCCCAGCATGACCCCTCTCACTACCCGAACACCACTGCACTGCCCTAAACCCTGAAACACCACACCCAGCAGGACCCCCTACACTGCCCTGAACCCTGAAACACCACTCGCATCACAACCCCCTACACTGCCCGAACACCACTGCACTGCCCTAAACCATGAAACACCACCCCTGCACAACACCCTATACTACCTGAACACCACTGCACTGCCCTAAACCCTGAAACACTACCCCAGCACGACCCCCTACACTGCCCGAACACCACTGCACAGCCCTAAACCCTAAAACACCACCCCAGCACGACCCCCTACACTACACGAACAACATCGGACTACCCTAGACACTAAAACACCACCCCCAGCACGACCCCCTACACTACCCAAACACCACTGCACTGCCCTAAACCTTAAAATACCACACCCAGCACGACCACTACACTACCGGAACACCGCTGCACTACCCTAAACCCTAAAACACCACCCCCAGCACGACCCCTACACTGCCCAAACACCACTGCACTGCCCTAAACCATAAAACACCAGCCCCAGCACAACCCTTCACACTGCCCGAACACCACTGCTCTGCCCTTACCCCTGAAACACCACCCCCAGCACGACCCCTACACTGCCCGAATACCACTGCACTGCCCTAAACCCTAAAACACCACCCCCAGCAAGACCACCTACACTGCCCGAACATCACTGCACTAAGCCCCGAAACACCACCCCCAGCAAGATCTCCTACACTGCCCGAACACCACTGCACTGCCCTAAACCCTGAAACACCACCCCCAGCAAGACGCCCTTCACTGCCCGAACACCACTGCCCTAAACCACCACCCCCAGCAAGACAACCAACACTGCCCGAACACCACTGCACTGCCCTAAACCCAGAAACACCACCCCCAGCAAGACCCCCTACTCTGCCCGAACACCACTGTCCTAAACCCTGAAACATCACCCTCAGCACGACCCCCTACTCTGCCCAAACACCACTGCACTGCCCTAAACCCTGAAACACCACCCCCTGCATGACCCCCTACACTGCCCGAACACCACTGCACTGCCCTAAACCCTGAAACACCACCCCTGCACAACACCCTATACTACCCGAACACCACTGCACTGCCCTAAACCCTGAAACATCACCCCAGCACGACCCCCTACACTGCCCGAACACCACTGCACAGCCCTAAACCCTAAAACACCACCCCAGCACGACCCCCTATACTACCCGAACACCACTGCACTACCCTAGACACTAAAACACCACCCCCAGCACGACCCCCTACACTGCCCAAACACCACTGCACTGCCCCAAACCATAAAACACCAGCCCCAGCATGACCCCCTCACTGCCCGAACACCACTGCACTGCCATAAACCCTAAAACACCAGCCCCAGCACGACCCCTCACACTGCCCGAACACCACTGCACTGCCATAAACCCTAAAACACCAGCCCCAGCATGACCCCCTACACTGCCTGAACACCACTGCACTGCCCTAAACCTTAAAACACCAGCCCCAGCATGACACCTCTCACTGCCCGAACACCACTGCACTGCCCTCAACCCTGAAACACCACACCCAGAATGACCCCCAAACTGCCCGAACACCTCTGCACTGCCCTAAACTCTAAAACACCACACCCAGCACAACCCCCTACACTGCCCGAAACCCTAAATCACCACCCCCAACACGACCCCCACACTGCCTGAACACCACTGCCCTAAACACTGAAACACCACCCCCAGCAAGACCCCCCGCACTGCCCAAACACCACTGCACTGTCCTAAACATTGAAACACCAGCCCCAGCATGACCCCCTGCACTGCCCTAAACCCTGAAATACCACCCCCAGCAAGACCCCCTACACTGCCTGAACACCACTGCCCTAAACCCTGTAACACCACCCCCTGCACAACCCCCTACACTGCCTGAAGACCACTGCACTGCCCTAAATCCTAAAACACCAGCCCGACCCCTCGCACTGCCCGAATACCACTGCACTGCCCTAAACCCTGAAACACCACCCCCTACACTGCCCGAACACCGCTGCACTGCCCTAAACCATAAAACACCAGTCCCAGAACGATGCCCTCACTGCCCGAACACCACTGCACTGCCCTAAACCACCAGCCCCAACACAACCCCGTACACTGCCCGAACACCATTGCACTGCCCTAAACCCTGAAACACCACACCCAGCAAGACTCCATACACTGCCAGAACACCACTGCACTGCCCTAAACCCTGAAACACCACCCCCAGCATGACCCACTATATTGCCCAAACACCACTGAACTTCCCTAAACCCTAAAACACCACCCCCATCACGACCCCCTACACTGCCCGAACACAGCTGCACTGCCCTAAACCCTAAACCACCTGACCCAGCACGACCCCCTACACTGCCCAAATACCACTGCACTGCCCTAAACCCTAAAACACCAGCCCCAGCAAGACCCCCTACACTGCCTGAACACCACTGCACTGCCCTAAACCCCAAAACACCAGCCCCAGCACGACCCCTCTCACTGCCCGAACACCACTGCACTGCCCTAAACCCTGAAACACCACCCCCAGCACGACCCCCACACTGCCCGAACACCACTGCACTGCCCTAAACCCTAAAACACCACACCCAGCACGACCCCCTACACTGCCTGAACACCACTGCCCTAAACCCTGAAACACCACCCCCGCAAGACCCGATAAACTGCCTGAACACCACTGCCCTAAACCCTGAAACACCACCCCCAGCAAGACCCCCACACTGCCCGAACACCACTGCACTGTCAAACATTGAAACAGCAGCCCCAGCATGACCCCCTGCACTCCCCTAAACCCTGAAATACTACCCCCAGTGTTAGAAGGCGACCTCAGAGGAGCCCGGAGGGGGGCCCTGACTGTCCTGAGACCCACCCTCAAAGTATCGTAACCGGGCACTGGCGGGAGATTCCGCAGGGGAGGAATCTCGTATCTAGGATCGTACACTTGGCACCACACGACAAAGAGACACCACACCGAGGGTTCTTAGGATTCAAGCTTTATCAAATCGAAGTGGTAGGATCTTTATGATCAGCAAGGCAGATATTTACAAGCAGAGCGTGGGCTCACAGAGTCTTGGCGGGGGTAGGAGGTAGCGGGACAGTCTTTGGGGGGATATGGATCAAATGCAGGAGCGTACCCGGCGCACAGCTCACAATCCTCGAGCTGGGGGATACGCTGTCGTCGTGGGGTCCGGCGGGACCAAAGAGAGTCTGGGGGAGCCGCGAGTCACTCAGCAGGCTCAAGCACAAGTTCGGAGGTCTTACGATCTTCAGGGAGCCGCGAGTCACTCAGCAGGGCTCAAGCACAAGTTCGGAGGTCTTACGATCTTCAGGGAGCCGCGAGTCACTCAGCAGGGCTCAGGTACCAGTTCGGAGGTCTTACGATCTTCGGGGAGCCGCGAGTCACTCAGCAGGCTCAGATGTTCCAAGGCGAATCTGCCGGATAGTCCCAGAGCACCCCTCGTTATAGGTCGACCCCTCTTTGATGTCCGGGGTCTGTGCAGGCAGGGGTCTTGTCACCTGGGGGTCGCTTGTCGAGGTTTCCTGCCATTGTCTTTTGATCCTTTCAGGGCCGGGTCGGGAGGAGTCCCAGACACCCAGCAGGCGTGGAGCCAGCCCTCAGGGAGGCTGGAAGCGTGATGTCCTCCAGCCGGAGTGGCGCCTCTAGGCCCGGGTTGTGCTGGGGCCGGGCGGCCATCTTGGTGCACGAAGTGGGCACGCGTGCCCAGGGTGGCCGAAAGGAGAGAGGCCATGGACGGGGAGGCCCGGGTCGCGTGTGTGTGTTCTGGTGGGAAGGATCGGCTGGGCCGTGTGCTTGGGGTCCCTGGTACCAGGTTAGGTAGTGCGAGGACAGGAAGAGCCATGCTACGAGGCCGGGTCTAACACGCGTCCCCCCCAGCTGAAAGCCGGAGAGAACTACCCATCATCTTGGGGGGTTCTCTTCGCTGAGGCGGAAGGACCGGGAGAGGCCGTCAGCGTTGGCGTGGTCCGTACCAGGGCGATGTTCTACGGTGAAATCCATCCCCTGAAGGGAGATTGACCACCGCAGTAGCTTGGGGTTTTCTCCTCGCATCTGCATGAGCCATCGCAAGGGCCGATGGTCGGTTTGTACTTTGAAATGGGTGCCAAACAGGTAAGGGCGCAGCTTCTTGTGGGCCCAGACTACGGCAAATGCTTCGCGCTCAATGGTGCTCCACCTCTGTTCTCTGGGCAACAGCCGCCGGCTGAGGAAGGCGATGGGCTGGTCTAGGCCTTGGTCATTCACCTGGGACAGGACGGCTCCAATGCCATGCTCGGAGGCATCGGTCTGGACTACAAACTCCTTGGAGTAGTCGGGAGCCTGGAGGACGGGGGCCGTGCACATGGCCTTCTTTAGGGCATCGAACGCTTCCTGGCAGGCAGTCGTCCACTGCACCCTCTTGGGCTGTTTTTTTGATGTGAGTTCAGTGAGGGGGCCAACCAGGCTGCCATACCCCCGGATGAATCTTCGGTAGTAGCCAGTGAGGCCCAGGAAGGCTCGGACCTCCGTTTGGGTGGTGGGTGGTTCCCAGGCTAGGATGGCGTCGATCTTTGGCTGTAGAGGGGCGACCTGACCGCTCCCGACCTGGTGCCCCAGGTAGACTACTGATCCTTGCCCAATCTGGCACTTGCTGGCTTTTACTGTGAGGCCTTCCTGGCGCAGGGCGGTTAGCACTCTCCGGAGGTGCTGGAGGTGCTCACTCCATCCGGAACTGAAAACGACGATGTCGTCTAGATAGGCCGCACTGAACTGTTCCATCCCGGCCAGGACCCTATTCACCAGTCGCTGGAAGGTGGCCGGGGCATTTTTCATTCCGAAGGGCATTACGCGGAAGCGATAATGCCCATCTGGGGTGGAGAAGGCGGACCGCTCCTTGGCTTCCTCTGTGAGCGCAATCTGCCAGTATCCGCAGGTGAGGTCGAATGTGCTGAGGAACCGGGCCGCCCCGAGTCGGTCAATGAGCTCGTCGGCTCGGGGGATGGGGTGGGCATCGGCCCGGGTGACGTCATTGAGCCCCCGGTAGTCCACGCAGAATCGGAGCTCGGGGGCGACACCGGGGGCCGCTGCCTTCGGAACTAGGACCACGGGGCTGGCCCAGGGACTATCGGATGGCTCGATCACCCCCAGGGTCAACATCTTCGAGACTTCAGCTTGAATGCAGGACCGGACTCGGTCAGGGACTCGGTAGGCTCGGTGTCTTACTGGCGGGCTGTCCCCGGTGTCCACGTCATGGACACACCAGTCGGTGACTCGGGGGATCAGGGAGAAGAGGTCGGAGAATTGTCCTAGGAGCTGGCGACAGTCCGCTTGTTGCTGGTCAGTGAGGGATGGGGAGAGGTTCACTCCTTCCACGGAGCCATCCTTCTCCTTGACACACAGGAGGTCCGGGAGGGGATCGGACTCATCTTCGGCCCCGTCATCGGTGGCCAGCAGGAGGCTCAATTCTGTCCGTACGAAGTGAGGCTTGAGGCGGTTCACGTGTAGGACCCGCAGGGGATCCCGGGGTGACTGGACGTCCACCAAGTACGTGACTGGACTCTTCCGCTCAATCACTTTGAAGGGCCCGGTCCACTTGTCCTGGAGGGCGCCAGGCTTCACGGGGGCCATGACCCATACCTGCTGGCCCGGCTGGAACTCGACCAGAGTGGCATTCTGGTCGTACCAGCGCTTCATCTCTTCTTGGCTTGCCTCCAGGTTGGCCTCGGCCAGCTCTCGGAACTTCCTGGTCTGGTTCCGGAGGGCCAGAACGTATTGGAACACATCTCGTGGGTTGGACTGGGGTGCTGCCTCCCACCCTTCCTTAACCAAGCTGAGGGGACCTCGGACGGGGTGTCCATATAGTAATTCAAACGGGCTGAACCCCAAGGACTTCTGTGGGACTTCCCGGTAAGCGAACAGGAGGCAGGGGAGCAGGACGTCCCACTTACGCCGGAGGGGTTCTTCTAGGCCGTTGATCATCCCTTTCAGAGTCCGGTTAAACCTTTCTACTAGGCCGTTCCCTTGGGGATGGTACGGGGTGGTGAACTTATAGGACACCCCACATTGTTGCCACAGGGACGTCATGTATTTTGAGATAAAATTAGTGCCGCGATCGCTCATGACCTCGCGGGGAAAACCCACCCGGGAAAAGATCCCCATCAGGGCTCGGCCCACCACGGGAGCCGTGACGGTGCGTAGGGGGATCGCCTCAGGGTATCGGGTGGCGTGATCCACTAGGACCAGAATGAAACGGTGACCTTGGGAGGTGGGGGGATCCAGGGGCCCCACGATGTCGATTCCGACTCTTTCGAATGGGGTACTGACGACCGGGAAGGGTTGGAGGGGAGCCTTGCGCTTCCCCCCACTCTTCCCACTAGCCTGGCACGTGGGACAGGACTTGCAGTGGGCTTCTACAGCTACTCTCATCCTAGGCCAGTAAAAGTGAGTCACGAGACGGCTGTAGGTTTTGTCTTGACCCAGGTGGCCGGCGAGGGGGACGTCGTGGGCCAAGCCCAGGAGGAAGTCTCGGAAGCGTAGGGGTACCACCAGCACCCGGCCGGATCCTAGCTCCACCGACTTCTGCTCACTGTACAAGAGGTTATTCTCCCAATAGACTCGGTGCGTTCCGGTTTGGTCGCCTGCGGCTTGGCCCTCGGCCTGGTGCCGCAGTCCGACCAGGGAAGGACCGGTGGCTTGCTCCTGGCAGAACTCCTCCCGGGTGGGCCCGCCCTCGTGGCGCCACGGGGCCAATTCGGCCAGATCGCCTAACTCGGGGACCGGGGTGGTGTCGGACGGTGAGGGTTCGTCGCTGGCGACTGACCCTCCCGATGGGGGGACGGGAGGACCCTCGGCGGGGACTGCTCTGACTCCCTCGGTCGGGGGGTCCTCGACTTCCCCCAGGGGGGTGAGTCGGGCGGACATAGATCGGGTGGTGGCGCACATCCACTCGGGGAGTCCCATCATCCCTAGGTGGGCCTTGCGCTCGACGTACTTCCAGGGAGAGCTCTCCAGGTCGTCGAGGCAGTCGACCGGCTGGGAGGTTCTTACGGCAACCCTCAGTTTACCTATCACCCCTCCCCACTCAAACGGCACCAGGGCTACCTGACACATACTCTCTCTATTATCTGCGGAAATTACGGGGCAAAAGACGTTGGGTAGGATCTGCTCCTCGGGGACTAAGTGCCTGAGGACACCGGTGATGCTGGCCCCGGTGTCTCGCAGGGCTTCTATTTGGTGGCCATTGATCTTGACGAGCTGCCCGTACTTCTTCGTGTTGGAGGGCAGGAGGCTACCAGGGACCATCTCTCTATCTCCCAGGGATACTAGGGCCATAGCTGCGGGTTCCCACTCCCCGGAGTCCTCAGCCTCCTCCCCCAGGGCTACATTGGCTATCTGTCTAGCAGGGTTTGCAGAAGGGGGGACCTGGGGGGCCATGGGGCACACCGGGTCATTGGCGTAGTGCCCGGGCCTCTGACAACGGAAACAAGTGATGGTTACCCGGTGCCCCCGACTCCCGGGGGGTCCGGTGACTGGTGGGGGGGGCGCCGGGAAAGGTGGAAGTTGGGCCTTCGGGGGACTCGACTGGGACTCTCTCTGCCCTCCCTGGTTCCCTCCCCCTCTCTGGCGGGGTGGTCCCTGACTGGCTCGGGGGTATTCTCCTACAATGCTCCGGGGGACCCGGGTGTTGGTCCAGCGGTCTGCTTCCACAGCCAGCTTCCGGGGATCGGTGAGTTTGCTGTCGAGCAGATGGTGGCGTAGTTCCACAAAGCAGTTCGCCGCCAGGTGTTCCCACAACATGAGGTCGGTGAGTTACTCGAGGGTGGTGACCTTGCTGCCCTTGATCCACCCATCGAAGGCCCGACTGAAAAAGTTTACATACTCCACCTAGGTGGTGCCCGGGATCTTCCTGCAGTCCCGGAATCGCTGACGGTACATCTCTGGGGTGAGGCCGTACCTAGTGAGGAGGGCCTCTTTCATGTGGCTGTAGGAGGTCTGCAGGGAGAGGGGTAGGTCGAGCAGGGTGTCCCTTCCTTCGCTCAGAAACCGTCCCCACAGCCCTGCCCCCCAGTCCTTCTGCGGGACCCGATGAGAGGTCATGGCGACCTCGTAGGCCCAGAACCATTGTTGAATGTCATCATTTTTATAATATTCTTTGACCACGTCCTTGGGGATGTGGACCTTCTGTTCTGCCGGGGAGGCCGCCTCTCGGTTCCCCGGGGGCTTCCCTTCCTCGTTTCTGGCTTTGAGCTCGATCTCCTTCAAGCTGCGTTCGTGTTCTAGTTGGAGCTTCCTTCCTTCGTGCTCCCGTTGGAGCTTCTTCTCTTCCAATTCGCCTTGTAAGCGCAGTTGTTCTACTGCTAGCTTTTTTTCCGCTAATTTCAGTTCGCCTTCGATTTTGAGTTTGGCTAACTCGAGTTCGTGATTGCGACTTCTCTCTCTGTCTGCGAGCTCTTCCGGGGAAAGGCCCCCGTCTGGCACGAAGCCTCGCACCTGATTGCTGCTGCTTTCGCCTTGGGTGGGTTCTGTTTCGTCGTGTCGCTCCCCCATGCCTTCTGGGCGGGAGGCCCCGGCATCCACCCAAGCTTTCAGTGCTTTCTGCAAATCTTCTTTGGTGTTGAGACCGGTGGTAGCGATTTTAAGTTCTTTGCAGAATTGCTTCAGTTCTTTGTGCGTGTATTCTTCTAGTTGTTCCACCTGGAACACCCTGTTGGTGTTGGTTTCTGCGGGGCTCATGGCGCTTCCTTCTGCCATCTTTGTCGGTTGTGTGTCAGTCGTTCACGGTACGATCTCTAGGTTATGGGCCCTAATCCCGTCGCTTGCCACCAATGTTAGAAGGCGACCTCAGAGGAGCCCGGAGGGGGGCCCTGACTGTCCTGAGACCCACCCTCAAAGTATCGTAACCGGGCACTGGCGGGAGATTCCGCAGGGGAGGAATCTCGTATCTAGGATCGTACACTTGGCACCACACGACAAAGAGACACCACACCGAGGGTTCTTAGGATTCAAGCTATCAAATCGAAGTGGTAGGATCTTTATGATCAGCAAGGCAGATATTTACAAGCAGAGCGTGGGCTCACAGAGTCTTGGCGGGGGTAGGAGGTAGCGGGACAGTCTATGGGGGGATATGGATCAAATGCAGGAGCGTACCCGGCGCACAGCTCACAATCCTCGAGCTGGGGGATACGCTGTTGTCGTGGGGTCCGGCGGGACCAAAGAGAGTCTGGGGGAGCCGCGAGTCACTCAGCAGGCTCAAGCACAAGTTCGGAGGTCTTACGATCTTCAGGGAGCCGCGAGTCACTCAGCAGGCTCAGGTACCAGTTCGGAGGTCTTACGATCTTCGGGGAGCCGCGAGTCACTCAGCAGGGCTCAGATGTTCCAAGGCGAATCTGCCGGACAGTCCCAGAGCACCCCTTGTTATAGGTCGACCCCTCTTTGATGTCCGGGGTCTGTGCAGGCAGGGTCTTGTCACCTGGGGGTCGCTTGGCGAGGTTTCCTGCCATTGTCTTTTGATCCTTTCAGGGCCGGGTCGGGAGGAGTCCCAGATACCCAGCAGGCGTGGAGCCAGCCCTCAGGGAGGCCGGAGGGCCGATCGAAACCCATCGTCCCAGGGGAGTTCAGAGGTGCGATAGAAACTGCTCCTCCCTCTCTCATCCCCTGGAAGCGTGATGTCCTCCAGCCGGAGTGGCGCCTCTAGGCCCGGGTTGTGCTGGGGCCGGGCGGCCATCTTGGTACACGAAGTGGGCACGCGTGCCCGGGGTGGCCGAAAGGAGAGAGGCCATGGACGGGGAGGCCCGGGTCGCGTGTGTGTGTTCTGGTGGGAAGGATCGGCTGGGCCGTGTGCTTGGGGTCCCTGGTACCAGGTTAGGTAGTGCGAGGACAGGAAGAGCCATGCTACGAGGCCGGGTCTAACACCCAGCAAGACCCCCTACACTGCCCGAACATCACTGCACTAAGCCCCGAAACATCACCCCCAGCAAGACCTCCTACACTGCCTGAACACTACTGCCCTAAACCCTGAAACACCATCCCCTGCAAGACCCCCTACACTGCCTGAACACCACTGCACTGCCCTAAACCCTGAAACACCACCGCCTGCACAACCCCCTACACTGCCTGAAGACCACTGCACTGCCCTAAATCCTAAAACCCCAGCACGACCCCTCACACTGCCCGAACACCACTGCACTGCCCTAAACCCTAAACCACCAGACCCAGCACGACCCCCTACACTGCCCAAACACCACTGCACTGCCCTAAACCATAAAACACCAGCCCCAGCACAACCCTTCACACTGCCCAAACACCACTGCTCTGCCCTTACCCCTGAAACACCACCCCCAGCACGACCCCCTACACTGCCTGAACACCACTGCACCACTGCCCTAAACTCTGAAACACCACCCCCAGCAAGACCCCCTACACTGCCTGAACACCACTGTACTGCCCTAAACCCTGAAACACCACCCCCAGCACGACCCCCTACACTGCCTGAACACCACTGCACCACTGCCCTAAACTCTGAAACACCACCCCCTGCAAGACCCCCTACACTGCCCGAACACCACTGCACTAAACCCTGAAACACCACCCCCTGCACGACCCTGTACACTGCCCGAACACCACTACACTGCCCGAACCCCACAACACTGCCCTAAACCTTGAAACACCTCCGCCCGCAAGACCCGCTACACTGCCTGAACACCACTGCCCTAAACCCTGAAATACCACCCCTAGCAAGACCCCCTCCACTGCCCGAACATCACTGCACTGCCCTAAGCCCCGAAACACCACCCCAGCAAGACCCCCTACACTGCCCGAACACCACAGCCCTAAACCACCACACCCAGCACGACCCCCTACACTGCCCGAACACCACTGCACTGCCCTAAGCCCCGAAACACCACCCCCAGCAAGACCCCCTACACTGCCCGAACACCACAGCCCTAAACCACCACACCCAGCACGACCCCCTACACTGCCCGAACACCACGGCACTGCCCTAAACCCTGAAACACCACCCCTGCACGACCCCCTACACTGCCAGAACACCACAGCACTGCCCTAAACCCTGAAACACCACACCTGCATGACCCCCTACACTGCCTGAACACCACTGCACCACTGCCCTAAACTCTGAAACACCACCCCCAGCAAGACCCCCTACACTGCCTGAACACCACTGCCCTAAACCACCACCCCAGCAAGACAACCAACACTGCCCAAACACCACTGCACTGCCATAATCCCTTAAAAACCACCCCCAGCACAACCCCCTGCACTGCCCAAAAACCACTGCACTGCCCTAAACCCAAAACCACCAGCCCCAGCATGACCCCTCTCACTACCCGAACACCACTGCACTGCCCTAAACCCTGAAACACCACACCCAGCAGGACCCCCTACACTGCCCTGAACCCTGAAACACCACTCGCATCACAACCCCCTACACTGCCCGAACACCACTGCACTGCCCTAAACCATGAAACACCACCCCTGCACAACACCCTATACTACCTGAACACCACTGCACTGCCCTAAACCCTGAAACACTACCCCAGCACGACCCCCTACACTGCCCGAACACCACTGCACAGCCCTAAACCCTAAAACACCACCCCAGCACGACCCCCTACACTACACGAACAACATCGGACTACCCTAGACACTAAAACACCACCCCCAGCACGACCCCCTACACTACCCAAACACCACTGCACTGCCCTAAACCTTAAAATACCACACCCAGCACGACCACTACACTACCGGAACACCGCTGCACTACCCTAAACCCTAAAACACCACCCCCAGCACGACCCCTACACTGCCCAAACACCACTGCACTGCCCTAAACCATAAAACACCAGCCCCAGCACAACCCTTCACACTGCCCGAACACCACTGCTCTGCCCTTACCCCTGAAACACCACCCCCAGCACGACCCCTACACTGCCCGAATACCACTGCACTGCCCTAAACCCTAAAACACCACCCCCAGCAAGACCACCTACACTGCCCGAACATCACTGCACTAAGCCCCGAAACACCACCCCCAGCAAGATCTCCTACACTGCCCGAACACCACTGCACTGCCCTAAACCCTGAAACACCACCCCCAGCAAGACGCCCTTCACTGCCCGAACACCACTGCCCTAAACCACCACCCCCAGCAAGACAACCAACACTGCCCGAACACCACTGCACTGCCCTAAACCCAGAAACACCACCCCCAGCAAGACCCCCTACTCTGCCCGAACACCACTGTCCTAAACCCTGAAACATCACCCTCAGCACGACCCCCTACTCTGCCCAAACACCACTGCACTGCCCTAAACCCTGAAACACCACCCCCTGCATGACCCCCTACACTGCCCGAACACCACTGCACTGCCCTAAACCCTGAAACACCACCCCTGCACAACACCCTATACTACCCGAACACCACTGCACTGCCCTAAACCCTGAAACATCACCCCAGCACGACCCCCTACACTGCCCGAACACCACTGCACAGCCCTAAACCCTAAAACACCACCCCAGCACGACCCCCTATACTACCCGAACACCACTGCACTACCCTAGACACTAAAACACCACCCCCAGCACGACCCCCTACACTGCCCAAACACCACTGCACTGCCCCAAACCATAAAACACCAGCCCCAGCATGACCCCCTCACTGCCCGAACACCACTGCACTGCCATAAACCCTAAAACACCAGCCCCAGCACGACCCCTCACACTGCCCGAACACCACTGCACTGCCATAAACCCTAAAACACCAGCCCCAGCATGACCCCCTACACTGCCTGAACACCACTGCACTGCCCTAAACCTTAAAACACCAGCCCCAGCATGACACCTCTCACTGCCCGAACACCACTGCACTGCCCTCAACCCTGAAACACCACACCCAGAATGACCCCCAAACTGCCCGAACACCTCTGCACTGCCCTAAACTCTAAAACACCACACCCAGCACAACCCCCTACACTGCCCGAAACCCTAAATCACCACCCCCAACACGACCCCCACACTGCCTGAACACCACTGCCCTAAACACTGAAACACCACCCCCAGCAAGACCCCCCGCACTGCCCAAACACCACTGCACTGTCCTAAACATTGAAACACCAGCCCCAGCATGACCCCCTGCACTGCCCTAAACCCTGAAATACCAACCCCACAAGACCCCCTACACTGCCTGAACACCACTGCCCTAAACCCTGTAACACCACCCCCTGCACAACCCCCTACACTGCCTGAAGACCACTGCACTGCCCTAAATCCTAAAACACCAGCCCGACCCCTCGCACTGCCCGAATACCACTGCACTGCCCTAAACCCTGAAACACCACCCCCTACACTGCCCGAACACCGCTGCACTGCCCTAAACCATAAAACACCAGTCCCAGAACGATGCCCTCACTGCCCGAACACCACTGCACTGCCCTAAACCACCAGCCCCAACACAACCCCGTACACTGCCCGAACACCATTGCACTGCCCTAAACCCTGAAACACCACACCCAGCAAGACTCCATACACTGCCAGAACACCACTGCACTGCCCTAAACCCTGAAACACCACCCCCAGCATGACCCACTATATTGCCCAAACACCACTGAACTTCCCTAAACCCTAAAACACCACCCCCATCACGACCCCCTACACTGCCCGAACACAGCTGCACTGCCCTAAACCCTAAACCACCTGACCCAGCACGACCCCCTACACTGCCCAAATACCACTGCACTGCCCTAAACCCTAAAACACCAGCCCCAGCAAGACCCCCTACACTGCCTGAACACCACTGCACTGCCCTAAACCCCAAAACACCAGCCCCAGCACGACCCCTCTCACTGCCCGAACACCACTGCACTGCCCTAAACCCTGAAACACCACCCCCAGCACGACCCCCACACTGCCCGAACACCACTGCACTGCCCTAAACCCTAAAACACCACACCCAGCACGACCCCCTACACTGCCTGAACACCACTGCCCTAAACCCTGAAACACCACCCCCGCAAGACCCGATAAACTGCCTGAACACCACTGCCCTAAACCCTGAAACACCACCCCCAGCAAGACCCCCACACTGCCCGAACACCACTGCACTGTCAAACATTGAAACAGCAGCCCCAGCATGACCCCCTGCACTCCCCTAAACCCTGAAATACTACCCCCAGTGTTAGAAGGCGACCTCAGAGGAGCCCGGAGGGGGGCCCTGACTGTCCTGAGACCCACCCTCAAAGTATCGTAACCGGGCACTGGCGGGAGATTCCGCAGGGGAGGAATCTCGTATCTAGGATCGTACACTTGGCACCACACGACAAAGAGACACCACACCGAGGGTTCTTAGGATTCAAGCTTTATCAAATCGAAGTGGTAGGATCTTTATGATCAGCAAGGCAGATATTTACAAGCAGAGCGTGGGCTCACAGAGTCTTGGCGGGGGTAGGAGGTAGCGGGACAGTCTTTGGGGGGATATGGATCAAATGCAGGAGCGTACCCGGCGCACAGCTCACAATCCTCGAGCTGGGGGATACGCTGTCGTCGTGGGGTCCGGCGGGACCAAAGAGAGTCTGGGGGAGCCGCGAGTCACTCAGCAGGCTCAAGCACAAGTTCGGAGGTCTTACGATCTTCAGGGAGCCGCGAGTCACTCAGCAGGGCTCAAGCACAAGTTCGGAGGTCTTACGATCTTCAGGGAGCCGCGAGTCACTCAGCAGGGCTCAGGTACCAGTTCGGAGGTCTTACGATCTTCGGGGAGCCGCGAGTCACTCAGCAGGCTCAGATGTTCCAAGGCGAATCTGCCGGATAGTCCCAGAGCACCCCTCGTTATAGGTCGACCCCTCTTTGATGTCCGGGGTCTGTGCAGGCAGGGGTCTTGTCACCTGGGGGTCGCTTGTCGAGGTTTCCTGCCATTGTCTTTTGATCCTTTCAGGGCCGGGTCGGGAGGAGTCCCAGACACCCAGCAGGCGTGGAGCCAGCCCTCAGGGAGGCTGGAAGCGTGATGTCCTCCAGCCGGAGTGGCGCCTCTAGGCCCGGGTTGTGCTGGGGCCGGGCGGCCATCTTGGTGCACGAAGTGGGCACGCGTGCCCGGGGTGGCCGAAAGGAGAGAGGCCATGGACGGGGAGGCCCGGGTCGCGTGTGTGTGTTCTGGTGGGAAGGATCGGCTGAGCCGTGTGCTTGGGGTCCCTGGTACCAGGTTAGGTAGTGCGAGGACAGGAAGAGCCATGCTACGAGGCAGGGTCTAACACGCGTCCCCCCCAGCTGAAAGCCGGAGAGAACTACCCATCATCTTGGGGGGTTCTCTTCGCTGAGGCGGAAGGACCGGGAGAGGCCGTCAGCGTTGGCGTGGTCCGTACCAGGGCGATGTTCTACGGTGAAATCCATCCCCTGAAGGGAGATTGACCACCGCAGTAGCTTGGGGTTTTCTCCTCGCATCTGCATGAGCCATCGCAAGGGCCGATGGTCGGTTTGTACTTTGAAATGGGTGCCAAACAGGTAAGGGCGCAGCTTCTTGTGGGCCCAGACTACGGCAAATGCTTCGCGCTCAATGGTGCTCCACCTCTGTTCTCTGGGCAACAGCCGCCGGCTGAGGAAGGCGATGGGCTGGTCTAGGCCTTGGTCATTCACCTGGGACAGGACGGCTCCAATGCCATGCTCGGAGGCATCGGTCTGGACTACAAACTCCTTGGAGTAGTCGGGAGCCTGGAGGACGGGGGCCGTGCACATGGCCTTCTTTAGGGCATCGAACGCTTCCTGGCAGGCAGTCGTCCACTGCACCCTCTTGGGCTGTTTTTTTGATGTGAGTTCAGTGAGGGGGCCAACCAGGCTGCCATACCCCCGGATGAATCTTCGGTAGTAGCCAGTGAGGCCCAGGAAGGCTCGGACCTCCGTTTGGGTGGTGGGTGGTTCCCAGGCTAGGATGGCGTCGATCTTTGGCTGTAGAGGGGCGACCTGACCGCTCCCGACCTGGTGCCCCAGGTAGACTACTGATCCTTGCCCAATCTGGCACTTGCTGGCTTTTACTGTGAGGCCTTCCTGGCGCAGGGCGGTTAGCACTCTCCGGAGGTGCTGGAGGTGCTCACTCCATCCGGAACTGAAAACGACGATGTCGTCTAGATAGGCCGCACTGAACTGTTCCATCCCGGCCAGGACCCTATTCACCAGTCGCTGGAAGGTGGCCGGGGCATTTTTCATTCCGAAGGGCATTACGCGGAAGCGATAATGCCCATCTGGGGTGGAGAAGGCGGACCGCTCCTTGGCTTCCTCTGTGAGCGCAATCTGCCAGTATCCGCAGGTGAGGTCGAATGTGCTGAGGAACCGGGCCGCCCGAGTCGGTCAATGAGCTCGTCGGCTCGGGGGATGGGGTGGGCATCGGCCCGGGTGACGTCATTGAGCCCCCGGTAGTCCACGCAGAATCGGAGCTCGGGGGCGACACCGGGGGCCGCTGCCTTCGGAACTAGGACCACGGGGCTGGCCCAGGGACTATCGGATGGCTCGATCACCCCCAGGGTCAACATCTTCGAGACTTCAGCTTGAATGCAGGACCGGACTCGGTCAGGGACTCGGTAGGCTCGGTGTCTTACTGGCGGGCTGTCCCCGGTGTCCACGTCATGGACACACCAGTCGGTGACTCGGGGGATCAGGGAGAAGAGGTCGGAGAATTGTCCTAGGAGCTGGCGACAGTCCGCTTGTTGCTGGTCAGTGAGGGATGGGGAGAGGTTCACTCCTTCCACGGAGCCATCCTTCTCCTTGACACACAGGAGGTCCGGGAGGGGATCGGACTCATCTTCGGCCCCGTCATCGGTGGCCAGCAGGAGGCTCAATTCTGTCCGTACGAAGTGAGGCTTGAGGCGGTTCACGTGTAGGACCCGCAGGGGATCCCGGGGTGACTGGACGTCCACCAAGTACGTGACTGGACTCTTCCGCTCAATCACTTTGAAGGGCCCGGTCCACTTGTCCTGGAGGGCGCCAGGCTTCACGGGGGCCATGACCCATACCTGCTGGCCCGGCTGGAACTCGACCAGAGTGGCATTCTGGTCGTACCAGCGCTTCATCTCTTCTTGGCTTGCCTCCAGGTTGGCCTCGGCCAGCTCTCGGAACTTCCTGGTCTGGTTCCGGAGGGCCAGAACGTATTGGAACACATCTCGTGGGTTGGACTGGGGTGCTGCCTCCCACCTTTCCTTAACCAAGCTGAGGGGACCTCGGACGGGGTGTCCATATAGTAATTCAAACGGGCTGAACCCCAAGGACTTCTGTGGGACTTCCCGGTAAGCGAACAGGAGGCAGGGGAGCAGGACGTCCCACTTACGCCGGAGGGGTTCTTCTAGGCCGTTGATCATCCCTTTCAGAGTCCGGTTAAACCTTTCTACTAGGCCGTTCCCTTGGGGATGGTACGGGGTGGTGAACTTATAGGACACCCCACATTGTTGCCACAGGGACGTCATGTATTTTGAGATAAAATTAGTGCCGCGATCGCTCATGACCTCGCGGGGAAAACCCACCCGGGAAAAGATCCCCATCAGGGCTCGGCCCACCACGGGAGCCGTGACGGTGCGTAGGGGGATCGCCTCAGGGTATCGGGTGGCGTGATCCACTAGGACCAGAATGAAACGGTGACCTTGGGAGGTGGGGGGATCCAGGGGCCCCACGATGTCGATTCCGACTCTTTCGAATGGGGTACTGACGACCGGGAAGGGTTGGAGGGGAGCCTTGCGCTTCCCCCCACTCTTCCCACTAGCCTGGCACGTGGGACAGGACTTGCAGTGGGCTTCTACAGCTACTCTCATCCTAGGCCAGTAAAAGTGAGTCACGAGACGGCTGTAGGTTTTGTCTTGACCCAGGTGGCCGGCGAGGGGGACGTCGTGGGCCAAGCCCAGGAGGAAGTCTCGGAAGCGTAGGGGTACCACCAGCACCCGGCCGGATCCTAGCTCCACCGACTTCTGCTCACTGTACAAGAGGTTATTCTCCCAATAGACTCGGTGCGTTCCGGTTTGGTCGCCTGCGGCTTGGCCCTCGGCCTGGTGCCGCAGTCCGACCAGGGAAGGACCGGTGGCTTGCTCCTGGCAGAACTCCTCCCGGGTGGGCCCGCCCTCGTGGCGCCACGGGGCCAATTCGGCCAGATCGCCTAACTCGGGGACCGGGGTGGTGTCGGACGGTGAGGGTTCGTCGCTGGCGACTGACCCTCCCGATGGGGGGACGGGAGGACCCTCGGCGGGGACTGCTCTGACTCCCTCGGTCGGGGGGTCCTCGACTTCCCCCAGGGGGGTGAGTCGGGCGGACATAGATCGGGTGGTGGCGCACATCCACTCGGGGAGTCCCATCATCCCTAGGTGGGCCTTGCGCTCGACGTACTTCCAGGGAGAGCTCTCCAGGTCGTCGAGGCAGTCGACCGGCTGGGAGGTTCTTACGGCAACCCTCAGTTTACCTATCACCCCTCCCCACTCAAACGGCACCAGGGCTACCTGACACATACTCTCTCTATTATCTGCGGAAATTACGGGGCAAAAGACGTTGGGTAGGATCTGCTCCTCGGGGACTAAGTGCCTGAGGACACCGGTGATGCTGGCCCCGGTGTCTCGCAGGGCTTCTATTTGGTGGCCATTGATCTTGACGAGCTGCCCGTACTTCTTCGTGTTGGAGGGCAGGAGGCTACCAGGGACCATCTCTCTATCTCCCAGGGATACTAGGGCCATAGCTGCGGGTTCCCACTCCCCGGAGTCCTCAGCCTCCTCCCCCAGGGCTACATTGGCTATCTGTCTAGCAGGGTTTGCAGAAGGGGGGACCTGGGGGGCCATGGGGCACACCGGGTCATTGGCGTAGTGCCCGGGCCTCTGACAACGGAAACAAGTGATGGTTACCCGGTGCCCCCGACTCCCGGGGGGTCCGGTGACTGGTGGGGGGGGCGCCGGGAAAGGTGGAAGTTGGGCCTTCGGGGGACTCGACTGGGACTCTCTCTGCCCTCCCTGGTTCCCTCCCCCTCTCTGGCGGGGTGGTCCCTGACTGGCTCGGGGGTATTCTCCTACAATGCTCCGGGGGACCCGGGTGTTGGTCCAGCGGTCTGCTTCCACAGCCAGCTTCCGGGGATCGGTGAGTTTGCTGTCGAGCAGATGGTGGCATAGTTCCACAAAGCAGTTCGCCGCCAGGTGTTCCCACAACATGAGGTCGGTGAGTTACTCGAGGGTGGTGACCTTGCTGCCCTTGATCCACCCATCGAAGGCCCGACTGAAAAAGTTTACATACTCCACCTAGGTGGTGCCCGGGATCTTCCTGCAGTCCCGGAATCGCTGACGGTACATCTCTGGGGTGAGGCCGTACCTAGTGAGGAGGGCCTCTTTCATGTGGCTGTAGGAGGTCTGCAGGGAGAGGGGTAGGTCGAGCAGGGTGTCCCTTCCTTCGCTCAGAAACCGTCCCCACAGCCCTGCCCCCCAGTCCTTCTGCGGGACCCGATGAGAGGTCATGGCGACCTCGTAGGCCCAGAACCATTGTTGAATGTCATCATTTTTATAATATTCTTTGACCACGTCCTTGGGGATGTGGACCTTCTGTTCTGCCGGGGAGGCCGCCTCTCGGTTCCCCGGGGGCCTCCCTTCCTCGTTTCTGGCTTTGAGCTCGATCTCCTTCAAGCTGCGTTCGTGTTCTAGTTGGAGCTTCCTTCCTTCGTGCTCCCGTTGGAGCTTCTTCTCTTCCAATTCGCCTTGTAAGCGCAGTTGTTCTACTGCTAGCTTTTTTTCCGCTAATTTCAGTTCGCCTTCGATTTTGAGTTTGGCTAACTCGAGTTCGTGATTGCGACTTCTCTCTCTGTCTGCGAGCTCTTCCGGGGAAAGGCCCCCGTCTGGCACGAAGCCTCGCACCTGATTGCTGCTGCTTTCGCCTTGGGTGGGTTCTGTTTCGTCGTGTCGCTCCCCCATGCCTTCTGGGCGGGAGGCCCCGGCATCCACCCAAGCTTTCAGTGCTTTCTGCAAATCTTCTTTGGTGTTGAGACCGGTGGTAGCGATTTTAAGTTCTTTGCAGAATTGCTTCAGTTCTTTGTGCGTGTATTCTTCTAGTTGTTCCACCTGGAACACCCTGTTGGTGTTGGTTTCTGCGGGGCTCATGGCGCTTCCTTCTGCCATCTTTGTCGGTTGTGTGTCAGTCGTTCACGGTACGATCTCTAGGTTATGGGCCCTAATCCCGTCGCTTGCCACCAATGTTAGAAGGCGACCTCAGAGGAGCCCGGAGGGGGGCCCTGACTGTCCTGAGACCCACCCTCAAAGTATCGTAACCGGGCACTGGCGGGAGATTCCGCAGGGGAGGAATCTCGTATCTAGGATCGTACACTTGGCACCACACGACAAAGAGACACCACACCGAGGGTTCTTAGGATTCAAGCTATCAAATCGAAGTGGTAGGATCTTTATGATCAGCAAGGCAGATATTTACAAGCAGAGCGTGGGCTCACAGAGTCTTGGCGGGGGTAGGAGGTAGCGGGACAGTCTATGGGGGGATATGGATCAAATGCAGGAGCGTACCCGGCGCACAGCTCACAATCCTCGAGCTGGGGGATACGCTGTTGTCGTGGGGTCCGGCGGGACCAAAGAGAGTCTGGGGGAGCCGCGAGTCACTCAGCAGGCTCAAGCACAAGTTCGGAGGTCTTACGATCTTCAGGGAGCCGCGAGTCACTCAGCAGGCTCAGGTACCAGTTCGGAGGTCTTACGATCTTCGGGGAGCCGCGAGTCACTCAGCAGGGCTCAGATGTTCCAAGGCGAATCTGCCGGACAGTCCCAGAGCACCCCTTGTTATAGGTCGACCCCTCTTTGATGTCCGGGGTCTGTGCAGGCAGGGTCTTGTCACCTGGGGGTCGCTTGGCGAGGTTTCCTGCCATTGTCTTTTGATCCTTTCAGGGCCGGGTCGGGAGGAGTCCCAGATACCCAGCAGGCGTGGAGCCAGCCCTCAGGGAGGCCGGAGGGCCGATCGAAACCCATCGTCCCAGGGGAGTTCAGAGGTGCGATAGAAACTGCTCCTCCCTCTCTCATCCCCTGGAAGCGTGATGTCCTCCAGCCGGAGTGGCGCCTCTAGGCCCGGGTTGTGCTGGGGCCGGGCGGCCATCTTGGTACACGAAGTGGGCACGCGTGCCCGGGGTGGCCGAAAGGAGAGAGGCCATGGACGGGGAGGCCCGGGTCGCGTGTGTGTGTTCTGGTGGGAAGGATCGGCTGGGCCGTGTGCTTGGGGTCCCTGGTACCAGGTTAGGTAGTGCGAGGACAGGAAGAGCCATGCTACGAGGCCGGGTCTAACACCCAGCAAGACCCCCTACACTGCCCGAACATCACTGCACTAAGCCCCGAAACATCACCCCCAGCAAGACCTCCTACACTGCCTGAACACTACTGCCCTAAACCCTGAAACACCATCCCCTGCAAGACCCCCTACACTGCCTGAACACCACTGCACTGCCCTAAACCCTGAAACACCACCGCCTGCACAACCCCCTACACTGCCTGAAGACCACTGCACTGCCCTAAATCCTAAAACCCCAGCACGACCCCTCACACTGCCCGAACACCACTGCACTGCCCTAAACCCTAAACCACCAGACCCAGCACGACCCCCTACACTGCCCAAACACCACTGCACTGCCCTAAACCATAAAACACCAGCCCCAGCACAACCCTTCACACTGCCCAAACACCACTGCTCTGCCCTTACCCCTGAAACACCACCCCCAGCACGACCCCTACACTGCCCGAACATCACTGCACTGCCCTAAACCCTAAAACACCAGCCCCAGCACGACCCCCTACACTGCCCGAACATCACTGCACTGCCCTAAGCCCCGAAACACCACCCCCAGCAAGATCTCCTACACTGCCCGAACACCACTGCACTGCCCTAAACCCTGAAACACCACCCCCAGCAAGACGCCCTTCACTGCCCGAACACCACTGCCCTAAACCACCACCCCCAGCAAGACAACCAACACTGCCCGAACACCACTGCACTGCCCTAAACCCAGAAACACCACCCCCAGCAAGACCCCCTACTCTGCCCGAACACCACTGCACTGCCCTAAACCCTGAAACACCACCCCTGCACAACACCCTATACTACCCAAACACCACTGCACTGCCCTAATCCCTGAAACACGACCCCAGCACGACCCCCTACACTGCCCGAACACCACTGCACAGCCCTAAACCCTAAAACACCACCCCAGCATGACCCCCTACATTACCCGAACACCACTGCACTGCCCTAAACCCTAAAACACCAGCATGACCCCCTTCACTGCCTGACACCACTGCACTGCCCTAAACCCTAAAACACCAGCCCCAGCACGACTCCTCTCACTGCCCGAACACCACTGCACTGCCCTAAACCCTAAAACACCTTACCCAGCATGACCTCCTACACTGCCCGAACACCACTGGACTGCCCTAAACCCTGAAACACCACCCCCAGCACGATCCCCTAGACTGCCCATACACCACTGCCATAAACCCTAAAACACCAGCCCCAGCATGACCCCCTACACTGCCTGAACACCACTGCACTGCCCTAAACCTTAAAACACCAGCCCCAGCATAACACCTCTCACTGCCCGAACACCACTGCACTGCCCTCAACCCTGAAACACCACACCCAGCACAACCCCCTACACTGCCCGAAACCCTAAAACACCACCCCCAACATGACCCCCACACTGCCTGAACACCACTGCCCTAAACACTGAAACACCACCCCCAGCAAGACCCCCCGCACTGCCCAAACACCACTGCACTGTCCTAAACATTGAAACACCAGCCCCAGCATGACCCCCTGCACTGCCCTAAACCCTGAAATACCACCCCCAGCAAGACCCCCTACACTGCCTGAAGACCACTGCACTGCCCTAAATCCTAAAACACCAGCCCGACCCCTCGCACTGCCCGAATACCACTGCACTGCCCTAAACCCTGAAACACTACCCGCTACACTGCCCGAACACCGCTGCACTGCCCTAAACCATAAAACACCAGTCCCAGAACGATGCCCTCACTGCCCGAACACCACTGCACTGCCCTAAACCACCAGCCCCAGCACGACCCCGCACACTGCCTGAACACCACTGCACTGCCCTAAACCCTGAAACACCACACCCAGCAAGACTCCCTACACTGCCCGAACACCACTGCACTGCCCTAAACCCTGAAACACCACCCCCAGCATGACCCACTATATTGCCCAAACACCACTGAACTTCCCTAAACCCTAAAACACCACCCCCAGCACAACCCCCTACACTGCCTGAACACAGCTGCACTGCCCTAAACCCTAAACCACCAGACTCAGCACGACCCCCTACACTGCCCAAACACCACTGCACTGCCCTAAACCCTAAAACACCAGCCCCAGCACGACCCCTCTCACTGCCCGAACACCACTGCACTGCCCTAAACCCTGAAACACCACACCCAGCATGACCCCGTACACTGCCAAAATACCACTGGACTGCCCTAAACCCTGAAACACCACCCGCTACACTGCCCGAACACCGCTGCACTGCCCTAAACCATAAAACACCAGTCCCAGAACGATGCCCTCACTGCCCGAACACCACTGCACTGCCCTAAACCACCAGCCCCAGCACGAACCCCGCACACTGCCTGAACACCACTGCACTGCCCTAAACCCTGAAACACCACACCCAGCAAGACTCCCTACACTGCCCGAACACCACTGCACTGCCCTAAACCCTGAAACACCACCCCCAGCATGACCCACTATATTGCCCAAACACCACTGAACTTCTCTAAACCCTAAAACACCACCCCCATCACGACCCCCTACACTGCCCGAACACAGCTGCACTGCCCTAAACCCTAAACCACCAGACCCAGCACGACCCCCTACACTGTCTGAAACCCTAAAACACCACCCCCAACACGACTCCCTACACTGCCTGAACACCACTGCCCTAAACCCTGAAACACCACCCCCGCAAGACCCGCTAAACTGCCTGAACACCACTGCCCTAAACCCTGAAACACCACCCCCAGCAAGACCCCCACACTGCCCGAACACCACTGCACTGTCAAACATTGAAACACCAGCCACAGAATGACCCCCTGCACTCCCCTAAACCCTGAAATACTACCCCCAGCAAGACCCCTGTTAGACGGACCGGGAGGGTCGGCCGAGGACAAGGGGAGAGGTCTCCGGGGAGAGCCGTCTCCAGCGATCGTACAGACGAGTAACTTCCCCCCCACAGATGTACACCACACAAAGATAGGTTTTAACGTTATTTATAAGCAATCTTCAGGTACGATAGAATGGTACAAGGAGGTCAGGACTCAGGGGTCCCCTCGATTCTAGTCTCTTGGTTGGGAAAGGGGGTAGCGGGACAGTCTTGTTACCAATCTGGTAGATGCGATGAAATGATGGATAGCTCACAATCCTCGAGCTCGGTGTTCTAGTTGGACGGACCGCGGCAGCGCCAGCAGGTCCCGGTGAAGATGGTCGTTACACGGTCCGCGGCAGCGCCAGCAGGTCCCGATGAAGGTGGAGGTTACAACGGGCCGCGGCAGTGCCAGCAGGTCCCAACGAAGGTGGTAGTTACAACGGTCCGCGGCAGCGCCAGCAGGTCCCAATGAAGGTGGTAGGTACAACGGTCCGCGGCAGCGCCAGCAGGTCCCGACGAGGATGGAGGATGCAGAAGGCCGCGGCAGCGCCAGCAGGCAGAGTGATAGTTCACAGGGCAGGGCTACGGCAGCGCCGGTAGTCCATCAAGGATGAGTTCTTCTCGGTGTCTCTCGACTCCAGGATACAACTGCCTTCCTGCTCTGGAGCTGCCCCAGTTATAGGTCTGGCGCCCTTTGATGTCCGGACCCTCGCACTTGGAGGTCGGGAGGTCCGGGATGAGGGAGTCCAGACACCCAGCAGGGGGGTGGAGCCAGCGCCCGGGGGAGCTGGGGGGCGATCGGCACCTGGCGGGGGAGAGCCATCGACACTTCTTTCTCCCATCGACCTGCCAAGTGGTCCGTTCACCTCCTGGGTGGATGGTGGTGCCGGGATGTCGGGGCCTGGCCAGGCCCAGGGTTAGGGTCGAGCTGAGGCCACGCGGCCTCGTGGTGCAGTGTCCAAGATGGCGGCCGGGCCGGGCGAGGGAGCCGGTAGTGGTTCGGCCCCATGATACAGAGAAGTCCGGGGGCAGGAGTCCCGTCTGGGGACGGGGTGCGGGTTGTTTCTGTGGGTAACACCTGGAGGGCCGGGGCTCGGGCCCTGTCATGCGGGGAGGGAGCAAGCCCTTCATGTGGCCTGTCCAACATGCGTCCCCCCAGCTGAAGGCGGGGAGAGTCACCCATCCTCTTGGGGACTGTTAGAAAGGGTAGACGGACCGGGAGGGCCGGCCGGGGTCAGGGGGAGAGGTCTCCGGGGAGAGCCGTCTCCAGCGATCGTACAGACAAGTAACTTCCCCCCCACAGACAGATATCACACACGGATAAGGTTCAGTGTTCTTTATAAGCACCTATTTAGGATACGGTTGAGTGGTACAAGGAGGTCTGGACTCCGGGGTCCCCTCGATTAGAGTCTCGCAAGGTAGGGAAGGGGGTAGCGGGACAGTCTATTTACCAATCAGGTAGTTCGGATGAGATGATGATGAGCTCACAATCCTCGAGCTTGGTGGTTAGGTGGTACGGACCGCGGCAGCGCCAGCAGGTCCCGGTGCGGGTGGTCGATACAACGGGCCGCGGCAGCGCCAGCAGGTCCCCGGAAGATGTACGGTCCGCGGCAGCGCCAGCAGGTCCCGGTGCGGATGGTCGTTACAACGGGCCGCGGCAGCGCCAGCAGGTCCCAGGGAGATGAAGGTTGCAGAAGGCCGCGGCAGCGCCAGCAGGTCCCGGTGAGGATGGTCGTTACAACGGGCCGCGGCAGCGCCAGCAGGTCCCAGGAAGATGAATGTTGCAGAAGGCCGCGGCAGCGCCAGCAGGCAGGACGATGGTTCACAAGAGCGGCTACGGCAGCGCCAGTAGACCGTCAAGGTTGAGTTCACTCGGTGTCTCTCGACTCCAGGATACAACTGCCCTCCTGCTCCGGAGCTGCCTCAGTTATAGGGCTGGTGCCCTTTGATGTCCGGACCCTCGCACTTGGAGGTCGGAGGGTCCGGGATGAAGGTGTCCAGACACCCAGCAGGGGGTGGAGCCAGTGCCTGGGGGAGCTGGGGGCGATCGGCACCTGGCGGGGGAGAGCCCTTGACACTTCGTTCTCCCATTGACCTGCCAAGTGGTCCGCTCACCTCCTGGGTGGATGGTGGTGCCGGGATGTCGGGGCCGGCCAGGCCCGGGGTTAGGGTCGTGGGGAGGCCATGCGGCCGCGTGGTGCAGGGCCCAAGAGGGCGGCTTGACCCGGCCGGGGAAGCCGGTGGGCTGGACCCCGTGATGAGTAGGGGTCCGAGGGCAGAGGGTCCGTCGGGAGACGGAGTACGGGTGCTTGTCGCGGGGATATGCCAGGTGGGCCGGAGTTCGGGCCCTGTCGTGCGGGGAGGGAGCAAGCCGTCTGTGAGGCCTGTCCAACATGCGTCCCCCCCCCAGCTGAAGGCGGGGAGAGTCACCCATCTCCTTGGGGACTCTCTTCGTCGAGGCGGAAAAAGCGGGACAGGCCATCCGCGTTGGCGTGGTCTTGGCCTGGTCGGTGCTCCACGGTGAAGTCCATTCCCTGCAGGGAAATGGACCAGCGCAAGAGTTTTGGGTTCTCCCCCCGCATCTGCATCAGCCATTGCAGGGGTCGATGGTCGGTTTGTACCCGGAAGTGGGTACCGAAGAGATAGGGTCGGAGCTTTTTGAGGGCCCACACTACTGCAAATGCCTCCCTCTCGATGGTGCTCCAACGCTGTTCTCGGGCCAGGAGACGTAGACTGATGAAGGCCACCGGCTGGTCATGACCCTCGGGGTTCAACTGAGAGAGGACGGCTCCGATGCCGTGGTCGGAGGCGTCGGTCTGCACCACAAATTCCCGACTGTAATCGGGGGCCTGGAGCACAGGGGCGGTGCACAGGGCGGCCTTCAGCTCCTCGAAGGCCGCTTGACAATCAGGAGTCCAGTTGACCCGCTTCGGTTGGTTCTTGGATGTGAGACCCGTGAGGGGCCTCACGATGCTGCCGTAGTCCTTCACGAATCGCCGGTAGTAGCCGGTGAGCCCCAAGAAGGCTCGGACCTCGGTCTGGGTGACGGGGGGCTGCCAGGACTGGATGGCCGCAATCTTAAGTTGTAGTGGGGCCACCAGCCCGCTTCCCACTTGGTGCCCAAGGTAGGTCACAGACCCTTGGCCAATTTGGCACTTGCCGGCCTTAATGGTGAGGCCGGCCCGCTGGAGGGCTTGTAGGACCTCTTGGAGGTGACGGAGGTGGTCGGACCAGTGGCGGCTGTATACAGCGATATCGTCCAGGTAGGCAGCGCTGAATTCTTCGAGCCCCGCCAAGACCTGGTTCACAAGGCGTTGGAACGTGGCGGGGGCATTCTTCATGCCAAAGGGCATGACCTTAAATTGATAGTGGCCATCGGGGGTGGAGAAGGCTGACCGTTCCTGAGCCCTGGGTGTGAGGCCGATCTGCCAGTAGCCCGCCGTTAGGTCGAAGATACTAAGGTAGCGGGCGGCCCCCAGCCGGTCGATCAGCTCGTCTGCTCGGGGGATGGGATGAGCGTCGGTCCGGGTGACAGCGTTCAAGCCCCGGTAGTCGACGCAGAATCTCAGTTCAGGTGCGGTGCCGGGGGCAGCGGCCTTGGGAACTAATACAACCGGACTGGCCCAGGGACTGTCCGAGGGCTCGATGACCCCGATCGTGAGCATCTTGGCCACTTCCTCCTGTATGCAGGCCCGTACCCGATCTGGTACGCGGTAGGCCCGGTGCCGGACAGGGGGACTGTCCCCGGTGTCTACGTCGTGCAAACACCAAGGGGTGACCCCGGGGGTGAGGGAGAACAGGGCAGCGAACTGCAGCAGGAGGTCCCGGCAGTCCTGGCGTTGCTCCGAGGTGAGGGCGTCAGAGAGCCGGACCCCGTCCACGGAGCCGTCCTTCTCCTGAGTCTTCAGGAGATCCGGGAGGGGCTCGGAGTCTTCTTCTGTACCACTGTCTGTAGCCATCAAGAGGCTTAGTTCGGAGCGCACAAAGTGTGGTTTGAGCCGGTTGGTGTGGAGGACCCGAAGGGGGTTCCGGGAGGACCCCATGTCGATGAGGTAAGTGACGGGGCTTTTACGCTCGACCACTTTGAAGGGCCCCGTCCACTTATCTTGCAGGGCACATGGTTCGGTGGGGGACATCACCCATACTTGCTGCCCAGGCTCGAATTCAACGGAGGAGGCATTGTGATCATACCACCTCTTCATGTCCTCCTGGCTGGCCTCGAGGTTCGCCTTGGCCATCTCCCTGAAGCGCTGGGTCTGGTTTCGTAAGGCCAGGATGTATTTGAAGACGTCTGGAGGGGTCGTTAAGGGGGCCATCTCCAAACCTTCCTTGACTAGGCTGAGGGGCCCTCGCACAGGGTGCCCGTACAGGAGTTCGAAGGGGCTAAAACCGAGGGACTTCTGGGGAACTTCCCGGTAGGCGAAGAGGAGGCACGGGAGCAGTACATCCCACTGGCGACGGAGAGGCTCTTCCAATCCCCCAATCATCCCCTTGAGAGTGCGGTTAAAACGCTCCACTAGTCCGTTCCCTTGGGGGTGATAGGGGGTCGTGAATCTGTAGGTGACCCCGCATTGTTGCCAGAGGGACTTCATGTATTTAGATATGAAATTCGTACCTCGGTCGCTGACGACTTCTCGGGGGAAGCCTACCCGGGAGAAGATCCCCATCAGGGCCCGGCCAACCACCGGAGCTGTCACTGTCCGTAGGGGCACCGCCTCGGGGTAGCGGGTGGCATGGTCCACTAGTACCAAGATGAACCTGTGTCCTTGTGCCGTGCGGGGGTCCAGAGGCCCCACAATGTCTATCCCCACCCTCTCGAACGGGGTGGTGACCACAGGGAAGGGTTGCAGAGGGGCCTTCAGCTTCCGACCACTCTTCCCGCTGGCTTGGCATGTGGGGCAAGATCGGCAGTGGTTCAGGACGTCATTCCTCATTTTCGGCCAGAAAAAGTGGGTCACCAGGCGACTGTACGTTTTGTCCTGGCCCAGGTGTCCAGCCAGGGGGACATCGTGGGCCAGGTTGAGCAGAAAGTCTCGGAAGCGGAGCGGTACTACCAGAACTCGACCGGCCCCCAGCTCGGCGATTCTTTGCTCGCTGTAGAGCAGGTCGTTATCCCAGTAGACCCAGTGGGTTCCGGTGGGGTCCCCGGCGTTTTGGGTACTGGCTTGTTGGCGGAGTCCCTCGAGGGAGGGACAGGTCTTTTGTTCCTGGCGGAACTGTTCTTGGGTGGGCCCCCCTTCTTGACGCCACTGAGCCAGCTCCGGAAGGTCCTGGTGTTGCGCGTCTTCTTCGGTAGTCGGGTCCGGAAGGTCGGACTCGCCGTTGTCCTCTACGGGGGCAACCGGGGGCGGAGGTGCTGGCCATTCGGTTTCTTCTGATCGGGGGGCGGCACGGGTGGCCATGGATCGGGTGGTTATGCAGGCCCAGTCCGGGAGGCCCAGCATCCCCAGGTGCTCTCTTTTCTCGACGGTGGCCCACGGGGAACTCTCGAGGTCATTCCCCAGGAGGCAGTCCACGGGGGCATCGTCCCGGACCGTCACCTTCAGTAGGCCGGAGACCCCTCCCCATTCAAACGGGACGCAGGCCATCTTACACATACTCTCAGAGTTATCTGCCGAGCGGACGGGGCAGAGAATGTTCGGCAGGATCTGCTCGGGCTTCACCAGATGACAGCGGACGGCCGTCACGCTGGCGCCGGTGTCACGCAAGGCCTCGGCTCTCTGTCCATTAATGGTCACCCACTGACCGTTTTTTCTGGTGTTGGCGGGTAGGGGAGCCCGCGGAACCATGTCTCTTCCCCCTAAGCACGCCAGGACCATGGCGGCCGGTTCCCACCCTTGCTGGGCCGGCTCGTACTCTTCGGGTCCCTCCGATGATTGCTCTTCCCCTAGGGCAGCGGCAGCTACCTGGCGGGGCTTGGGTGTTTGGTTTAGCGGGCAGTTCGGGTCATTGGCGTAGTGGCCTAGTCGCTGGCACCGGTGGCACGTGACGTTGGCTCGGTACCCAGGCCGCAACGGGGGGTTGCCCCGGCCGGCCGGAGGCGGGGTGCTGGCCACGGGTGTTGCTGGTAAGGCGTCTCTCCCTCGCCCCTGGCCCCCTCCTCCTCCCCGAGGACGGTGCTGGCCTTGGTTGCTTCTGTTCTGGTCGTGTGGCCCTCTCCGGCCCACTCGGGTGCTTTCCCACCGGTCAGCTTCGGCGGCGAGCTGCCGGGGGTCAGTCAGCTTACTGTCGAGTAGGTGCTGCCTGAGCTCGACGAAACAGTTGTTTGACAGGTGCTCCCATACCATAAGGTTGAAGAGTTGTTCGTAGGTGGTGACCTGACTTCCCTTGATCCAACCTTCGAAGGCCCGGCTGAAATAGTTCACGTATTCTACCCAAGTTGTACCTGGGATCCGGGTGCAATCTCTGAACCTCTGGCGGTACATCTCGGGCGTGAGGCCGTAGCGGGTGAGGAGGGCAGCCTTCATGTGGTCGTAGGACGACATTTGGTGATCGGGGAGCTGCAGCAGGGCATCGCGACCCTCGTTGATAAATCTCCCCCAAAGTCCGGCTCCCCAATCACTCCGGTCGATCCGGTGGGAGGTCATTGCGATCTCATAGGCTTTAAACCACTGTTGTATGTCGTCTTCTCGGACATATTCGCGGACAACATCCTTGGGGATGTGAACTTTTTTCTCACTTGGCCCCGGGGTGTGTGGTCGCTCAGGCACCCCCAGTTCCTTATTCTGTTTGCGCAGTTCTATTTCCGCTAGTCGGCGCTCGTGCTCGAGCGTTATTTTTTTCTCTTCCAGCTCTCTCTGTCTCTGCTTTTCTTCTCGTTCCTCTCGAAGCCGCATATGCTCGAGGTTGAGTTTTTGTTCAGCTAACTTGAGTTCCCCATCCATCTTGAGTCGTGCCATCTCCAACTCGTGTAATCTGACTCTGTCTCTTTCTCGGATCTCCTCTTGCGAGAGGCCCGTTCCCCGCTCCTCGGGAGCCGTGGCGTTCCCCTCTGGTGTGATGCTGTTTTGGTCTGGTGTGACGCTGCTTTGGTCGGAGGGTCCTGTGACCCCAGTTTCTGTCCATGACTCAAGAGCGCGCTTTAGATCATCCTTGGTACTCAGGCCGGTGGTAGCAATGCCAAGTTCTATGCAAAATTGTCTCAGTTCGCGGTGGTTGTATTCTTCTAATTTCTCCATCTGGAATTTCTCGGTGGAGCTGCTATCTTTGGTCGACATCGTGCTTATGTCGTGGGGTGAGCTACTCTCTGTACGATTACGCGTTGATTCGGATCGCGCCGCTGGCCACCAATGTTAGAAAGGGTAGACGGACCGGGAGGGCCGGCCGGGGTCAGGGGGAGAGGTCTCCGGGGAGAGCCGTCTCCAGCGATCGTACAGACAAGTAACTTCCCCCCCACAGACAGATATCACACACGGATAAGGTTCAGTGTTCTTTATAAGCACTTATTTAGGATACGGTTGAGTGGTACAAGGAGGTCTGGACTCCGGGGTCCCCTCGATTAGAGTCTCGCAAGGTAGGGAAGGGGGTAGCGGGACAGTCTATTTACCAATCAGGTAGTTCGGATGAGATGATGATGAGCTCACAATCCTCGAGCTTGGTGGTTAGGTGGTACGGACCGCGGCAGCGCCAGCAGGTCCCGGTGCAGGTGGTCGATACAACGGGCCGCGGCAGCGCCAGCAGGTCCCCGGAAGATGTACGGTCCGCGGCAGCGCCAGCAGGTCCCGGTGCGGATGGTCGTTACAACGGGCCGCGGCAGCGCCAGCAGGTCCCAGGGAGATGAAGGTTGCAGAAGGCCGCGGCAGCGCCAGCAGGTCCCGGTGAGGATGGTCGTTACAACGGGCCGCGGCAGCGCCAGCAGGTCCCAGGAAGATGAATGTTGCAGAAGGCCGCGGCAGCGCCAGCAGGCAGGACGATGGTTCACAAGAGCGGCTACGGCAGCGCCAGTAGACCGTCAAGGTTGAGTTCACTCGGTGTCTCTCGACTCCAGGATACAACTGCCCTCCTGCTCCGGAGCTGCCTCAGTTATAGGGCTGGTGCCCTTTGATGTCCGGACCCTCGCACTTGGAGGTCGGAGGGTCCGGGATGAAGGTGTCCAGACACCCAGCAGGGGGTGGAGCCAGTGCCTGGGGGAGCTGGGGGCGATCGGCACCTGGCGGGGGAGAGCCCTTGACACTTCGTTCTCCCATTGACCTGCCAAGTGGTCCGCTCACCTCCTGGGTGGATGGTGGTGCCGGGATGTCGGGGCCGGCCAGGCCCGGGGTTAGGGTCGTGGGGAGGCCATGCGGCCGCGTGGTGCAGGGCCCAAGAGGGCGGCTTGACCCGGCCGGGGAAGCCGGTGGGCTGGACCCCGTGATGAGTAGGGGTCCGAGGGCAGAGGGTCCGTCGGGAGACGGAGTACGGGTGCTTGTCGCGGGGATATGCCAGGTGGGCCGGAGTTCGGGCCCTGTCGTGCGGGGAGGGAGCAAGCCGTCTGTGAGGCCTGTCCAACAGGGACTCTCCTCGTCGAGGCGGAAAAAGCGTGACAGGCCGTCTGCGTTGGCGTGGTCTTGGCCCGGGCGATGTTCCACAGTGAAGTCCATCCCCTGCAGGGAGATGGACCAACGCAATAGTTTGGGGTTTTCCCCCCGCATCTGCATTAGCCACTGCAGGGGTCGATGATCTGTTTGCACCCGGAAGTGGGTACCGAAGAGATAGGGCCGGAGCTTTTTGAGGGCCCACACCACTGCGAAGGCCTCCCTCTCGATGGTGCTCCATCGCTGTTCTCGGGCCAGGAGGCGTCTGCTGATGAAGGCCACCGGTTGGTCAAGTCCCTCGGAGTTCAGCTGGGAGAGGACCGCCCCGATGCCATGGTCGGAGGCATCTGTCTGTACGATGAATTCCCGACTGTAGTCGGGGGCCTGGAGCACCGGGGCAGTGCACATGGCGGCTTTCAGCTTCTCGAAGGCCGCTTGACAGTCGGGGGTCCAGTTGATCTTCTTCGGGTGGTTTTTGGATGTGAGTCCCGTGAGGGGCCCCACAATGCTGCCATAGTCCCTCACGAACCGCCGGTAGTAGCCGGTGAGCCCCAAGAAGGCTCGGACCTCGGTCTGCGTGACTGGGGGCTGCCAGGACTGGATGGCAGCGATTTTGAGTTGCAGAGGGGCCACCAGACCGCTTCCCACTTGGTGTCCGAGATAGGTCACGGACCACTGACCAATTTGGCACTTGCTGGCCTTGATTGTGAGGCCGGCCCGTTGGAGGGCCGGCAGGACCTCTCGGAGGTGGTGGAGGTGGTCGGACCAGTGGCGGCTGTACACAGCGATATCGTCCAGGTAGGCGGCGCTGAACTCCTCGAGCCCCGCCAAGACCTGGTTCACTAGTCGCTGAAAAGTAGCTGGGGCATTCTTCATGCCGAAGGGCATAACCTTGAAGTGGTAGTGGCCATCGGGGGTAGAAAATGCGGATCGTTCTTGGGCCCGGGGTGTGAGACCGATCTGCCAGTAGCCCGCTGTCAGGTCGAAGATGCTGAGGTAGCGGGCAGCCCCCATGCGGTCGATTAGTTCATCCGCTCGGGGGATGGGATGAGCGTCGGTTCTGGTAACAGCATTCAAGCCCCGATAGTCGACGCAGAATCGGAGCTCAGGAGTGGTGCCGGGGGCAGCAGCTTTGGGGACCAGCACGACCGGGCTGGCCCAGGGGCTGTCCGAGGGCTCGATGACCCCGAGCGTGAGCATCCTTGATACCTCCTCTTGGATGCAGGCCCGTACCCGATCTGGTACGCGGTACGCCCGGTGTCTGATAGGGGGACTGTCCCCAGTGTCCACGTCGTGCAAGCACCAGGGGGTGACCCCTGGGGTGAGGGAAAACAAGGTAGCAAACTGCAGCAGGAGGTCCCGGCAGCCTTGGCGCTGTTCCGGGGTGAGGGCATCGGAGAGCCAGACCCCGTCCACGGAACCATCTTTTTCACGAGTCTTCAGGAGATCAGGGAGAGGCTCGGAGTCTTCTTCCGACCCACTGTCTGTAGCCATCAGGAGGCTGAGCTCCGAGCGCACAAAGTGGGGTTTGAGTCTGTTGGTGTGGAGGACCCGGAGGGGGTTCCGTGGAGATTCCATATCGATGAGATAGGTGACGGGGCTCTTGCGTTCGACCACTTTGAAGGGCCCCGTCCACTTGTCCTGCAAGGCACATGGTTCGGTGGGGGACATCACCCACACTTGTTGGCCAGGTTCGAATTCGATGGAGGAGGCATTTTGATCGTACCATTTTTTCATGTCCTCCTGACTGGCCTCAAGGTTCGCTTTCGCCATCTCTCGGAATCGCCTGGTCTGATTGCGTAGGGTCAGGAGGTACTTGAAGACGTCTGGAGGGGTCTTTAGGGGGGCCATCTCCCAACCTTCTTTGACTAGGCTGAGGGGCCCTCGCACCGGGTGCCCGTACAAGAGTTCGAAAGGGCTAAAGCCGAGGGACTTCTGGGGAACTTCTCGATAGGCGAAGAGGAGGCACGGAAGTAGTACATCCCACTGGCGACGGAGGGGTTCTTCCAACCCCCCAATCATTCCCTTGAGCGTGCGGTTGAACCTCTCGACTAGTCCGTTTCCTTGAGGGTGATAGGGGGTCGTGAATCGGTAGGTGACCCCGCACTGTTGCCAGAGGGACTTCATGTACTTCGAAATAAAGTTTGTGCCTCTGTCGCTGACGACTTCTCGGGGGAAGCCCACCCGGGAGAAGATCCCCATTAAGGCCCGGCCGACCACCGGGGCTGTTACAGTTCGCAGGGGTACAGCCTCGGGGTAGCGGGTGGCGTGGTCCACCAGTACCAGGATGAACCGATGTCCTTGTGCTGTACGGGGATCCAGGGGCCCCACAATGTCTATCCCCACCCTCTTGAATGGGGTGGTGACAACTGGGAAGGGCTGCAGAGGTGCTTTGAGTTTGCGGCCGCTCTTCCCGCTGGCCTGGCACGTGGGGCAGGACCGGCAGTGGTTGAGGACGTCGTTTCTCATCTTTGGCCAGAAAAAGTGGGTCACCAGGCGACTGTAGGTTTTGTCCTGGCCCAGGTGTCCAGCCAGAGGGACATCGTGGGCCAAATTTAACAGGAAGTCTCTAAAACGGAGGGGCACCACCAGCACTCGACTGGCCCCTAACTCCGCGATTCTCTGTTCACTGTACAATAGTTAGTTGTCCCAATAGATCCAATGGGCTCCGGTGGTGTCCCCTGCGCTCTGGGCGAGGGCTTGCTGGCGGAGTCCCTCGAGGGAGGGACAGGTCTTCTGTTCTTGACGGAACTGTTCCTGGGTGGGCCCCCCTTCTTGACGCCACTGAGCCAGGTTGGGAAGGTCCTGGGGCTGAGCGAGCCCTTCGGGGGTTTGCTCTGGGGGGTCGGTATGGTCGGTGTCCTCTACTGGAGCGATCGGGGGAGGAGGTGCTGGCCATTCTGGTTCTTCTGGTCGGGGGATGGCACGGGCGGCCATGGACCGGGTGGTTACGCACGCCCAGTCCGGGAGGCCCAACATCCCTAGGTGCTCTCTTCTTTCTACGGCGGCCCACGGGGAACTCTCAAGATCATTCCCCAGGAGACAGTCCACGGGGGCATCATCTTGGACCGTCACCTTCAACATGCCGGAGACTCCTCCCCATTCGAAGGGGACGCAGGCCATCCGACATAAACTCTCCGAATTGTCGGCTGAACGGACGGGGCAGAGAATGTTCGGCAGGATCTGCTCTGGTTTTACCAGGTGACAGCGGACGGCCGTCACACTGGCCCCCGTGTCACGTAGTGCCTCGGCCCGGCGTCCATTAATGTTCACCCACTGACTATATTTCCTGGTGTTGGCGGGTAGGGGAGCCCGCGGGACCATGTCTCTTCCCCCTAGGCACGCTAGAACCATGGCGGCCGGTTCCCACTCTTGTTGACCCTGCTCGTATTCTTCCTGTTCTTCGGAGATTTGTTCTCCCCCCAGGGCGGCGGCAGCTACCTGGCGGTGTCTCGGGGTTTGGTTCTGTGGACAGTTCGGGTCATTGGAGTAGTGGCCGACTCGCTGGCATCGGTGGCACGTGACATTGGCTCGGAGCCCCGCGCGCATCGGGTGGTTGCCCCGGCTGGCCGGGGGCGGGGTGCTGGCAGCGGGAGCGGCCGGGACGGTGTCTCTTCCTCGTCCCTGGCCTCCTCCTCCTCCTCGGGGACGGTGCTGACCTTGGTTGTTCCGGTTCTGTTCGTGCGGCCCTCTCCGGCCCACTCGGGTGCTTTCCCAACGGTCAGCTTCGGCGGCGAGTTGCCGTGGGTCAGTCAATTTACTGTCGAGGAGGTGCTGCCTGAGCTCGACGAAGCAGTTGTTAGAGAGGTGCTCCCACACCATGAGATTAAAAAGTTGCTCGTAGGTCGTTACGTGGCTTCCCTTGATCCAACCCTCGAAGGCTCGGCTGAAATAGTTCACATATTCCACCCAAGTTGTACCCGGGATCCGGGTGCAGTCTCGGAACCTCTGGCGGTACATTTCGGGTGTGAGCCCATATCGGGTGAGGAGGGCAGCCTTCATGTGGTCATAGGATGACATCAGGTGGTCTGGGAGTTGTAACAGGGCATCGCGGCCTTCATTGACGAACCTCCCCCATAGACCGGCTCCCCAATCACTTCGATCGATCCGGTGGGAGGTCATGGCGATCTCGTAGGCCTTGAACCACTGTTGTATGTCGTCTTCTCGGACATACTCTCGAACGACATCCTTAGGGATGTGGACTTTCTTTTCTGTCGCTCCCGGGGTGCGTGGTCGCTCGGGCACCTCCAGTTCTTTGTTCTGCTTCCGTAGGTCTATCTCTGCCAGTTTGCGCTCGTGTTCGTATGCTAATCTCTTTTCTTCGAGCTCTCTCTGCCTCTGTTTTTCTTCCCGTTCTTCTCGGAGCCGCAGATGCTCTAGGTTCAGTTTTTGTTCGGCTAATTTTAGTTCACCGTCCATTTTGAGCCGTGCCATTTCTAACTCATGTAGTCTGTTTTTTTCTCTCTCTTGGATCTCTTCCTGCGAGAGGCCCGTTCTTCGCTCTTTGGGAGCCGTGGTGTTCCTCTCTGATGCTGTAATGTTTTGGTCCGAGGATCTGGCGGCCCCGGTTTCTGCCCACGACTCAATGGCGTGCTTAAAATCGTCTTTGGTACTCAGGCCGGTGGTAGCAATGCCTAGTTCAATGCAGAATTGTTTCAATTCACGATGGCTGTACTCTTCCAATTTCTCCATCTGGAAATTCTCGGTGGATCCGCTCTCTTTGGTTGACATCGTGGTTTTGTCGTGGGGTGAGCTACTCTCTGTACGATTACGCGTTGATTCGGATCGCGCCGCTGGCCACCAATGTTAGACGGACCGGGAGGGTCGGCCGAGGACAAGGGGAGAGGTCTCCGGGGAGAGCCGTCTCCAGCGATCGTACAGACAAGTAACTTCTCCCCCACAGATGTACACCACACAAAGATAGGTTTTAACGTTATTTATAAGCAATCTTCAGGTACGATAGAATGGTACAAGGAGGTCAGGACTCAGGGGTCCCCTCGATTCTAGTCTCTTGGTTGGGAAAGGGGGTAGCGGGACAGTCTTGTTACCAATCTGGTAGATGCGATGAAATGATGGATAGCTCACAATCCTCGAGCTCGGTGTTCTAGTTGGACGGACCGCGGCAGCGCCAGCAGGTCCCGGTGAAGATGGTCGTTACACGGTCCGCGGCAGCGCCAGCAGGTCCCGATGAAGGTGGAGGTTACAACGGGCCGCGGCAGCGCCAGCAGGTCCCAACGAAGGTGGTAGTTACAACGGTCCGCGGCAGCAGGTCCCAATGAAGGTGGTAGGTACAACGGTCCGCGGCAGCGCCAGCAGGTCCCGACGAGGATGGAGGATGCAGAAGGCCGCGGCAGTGCCAGCAGGCAGAGTGATAGTTCACAGGGCAGGGCTACGGCAGCGCCGGTAGTCCGTCAAGGATGAGTTCTTCTCTGTGTCTCTCGACTCCAGGATACAACTGCCTTCCTGCTCTGGAGCTGCCCCAGTTATAGGTCTGGCGCCCTTTGATGTCCGGACCCTCGCACTTGGAGGTCGGGAGGTCCGGGATGAGGGAGTCCAGACACCCAGCAGGGGGGTGGAGCCAGCGCCCGGGGGAGCTGGGGGGCGATCGGCACCTGGCGGGGGAGAGCCATCGACACTTCTTTCTCCCATCGACCTGCCAAGTGGTCCGTTCACCTCCTGGGTGGATGGTGGTGCCGGGATGTCGGGGCCTGGCCAGGCCCAGGGTTAGGGTCGAGCTGAGGCCACGCGGCCTCGTGGTGCAGTGTCCAAGATGGCGGCCGGGCCGGGCGAGGGAGCCGGTAGTGGTTCGGCCCCATGATACAGAGAGGTCCGGGGGCAGGAGTCCCGTCTGGGGATGGGGTGCGGGTTGTTTCTGTGGGTAACACCTGGAGGGCCGGGGCTCGGGCCCTGTCATGCGGGGAGAGAGCAAGCCCTTCATGTGGCCTGTCCAACAACCCCCTACACTGCCTGAACACCACTGCCCTAAACCCTGAAACACCATCCCCTGCAAGACCCCCTACACTGCCTGAAGACCACTGCACTGCCCTAAATCCTAAAACCCCAGCACGACCCCTCACACTGCCCGAATACCACTGCACTGCCCTAAACCCTAAACCACCAGCCCCAGCATGACCCCTCACACTTCCCGAACACCACTGCATTGCCCTAACCCCTAAAACACCACACCCAGCACGACCCCTACACTGCCCGACCACTGCAGTGCCCTAAACCCTGAAACATCACCTGCTGCACGATACGCTGCATGATCCCCTAAACTGCCTGAACACCACTGCCCTAAACCCTGAAACACCACCCCCTGCACGACCCCCTACACTGCCTGAACACCACTGCACCACTGCCCTAAACCCTGAAACACCAGCCCTAGCACGACCCCGTACACTGCCCGAACAACACTGCACTGCCCTAAACCCAAAAACACCAGCCCCAGCACAACCCTTCACACTGCCCGAACACCACTACACTGCCCGAACACCACAGTACTGCCCTAATCCCTGAAACACCCCCCCAGCAAGACCCGCTACACTGCCCGAACACCACTGCCCTAAATACTGAAGTACCACCCCCAGCAAGACCCCCTACACAGCTTGAACACCACTGCACTAAACCCTGAAACACCAGCCCCAGCATGACCCCCTACACTGCCAGAACACCACTGCACTGTCCTAAACCCTGAAACACCAGCCCCAGCATGACCCCCTACACTGCCCGAACATCACTGCACTGCCCTAAGCCTCGAAACACAACCCCAGCAAGACCCCTCCACTGCCCGAACACCACTGCCCTAAACCACCACCCCCAGCAAGACAACCAACACTGCCCGAACACCACTGCACTGCCCTAATCCCTGAAACACCATCCCCTGCACGACCCCCTACACTGCCCGCACTGCCCTAAACCCTGAAACACCACCCCTGCACGACCCCCTACACTGCCAGAACACCACTGCACTGTCCTAAACCCTGAAACACCACCCCTGCATGACACACCATACTACCGGAACACCACTGCACTGCCCTAAACCCTGAAACACCACCCCCAGCACGACCCCCTACACTGCCCGAACACCACTGCACTGCCCTAAAACACCACCCCAGCACGACCCCCTACACTGCCTGAACACGACTGCACTTCCCTAAACCCTAAAACACTACCCCCATCACGACGCCCTACACTGCCTGAACACCACTGCACTGCCAAAACATTAAAACACCACACAAAGCATGACCCCCTACACTACCCGAACACCACTGCACTACCCTAAACCCTAAAACACCACCCCCAGCACGACCCCCTAGACTGCCCAAACACCACTGCCCTAAACCCTAAAACACCAGCCACAGCATGACCCCCTCTCACTGCCCGAACACCACTGCACTGCCCTAAACCCTGAAACACCACCCCAGCAAGACCACCACACTGCCCGAACACCACTGGACTGCCCTAAACCCTGAAACACCACCCCAGCAAGACCCCCGCACTGCCCGAACACCACTGCACTTTCCTAAACCACCACACCCAGCACGACTCCCTACACTGCCTGAAGACCACTGCACTGCCCTAAATCCTAAAACACCAGCCCGACCCCTCGCACTGCCCGAATACCACTGCACTGCCCTAAACCCTGAAACACCACACCCAGCACGCCCCCGTACACTGCCCGAACACCACTGCCCTAATCCGTGAAACACCACCCCAGCAAGATCACCATACTGCCCGAACACCACTGCACTTTCCTAAACCACCACACCCAGCACGACCCCCTACACTGCCTGAAACCCTAAAACACCACCCCCAACACGACCCCCTACACTGCCTGGAAACCACTGCCCTAAACCCTGAAATATCACCCCCAGCAAGACCCCCTACACTGCCCGAACACCACTGCACTGCCCTAAACAATGAAACACCACCCTCTGCAAGACCCCCTACGCTGCCTGAACACCACTGCACTGCCCTAAACCCTGAAACACCACCCCCTGCACAACCCCCTACACTGCCTGAAGACCACTGCACTAAATCCTAAAACACCAGCCCGACCCCTCGCACTGCCCAAAAACCACTGCACTGCCCTTAACCCTGAAACACCACACCTAGCACGACCCACTATACTGCCCGAACACCACTGCACTGCCCTAAACCCTAAAACACCACCCCCAGCTTGACCCCCTACACTGCCCGAACACCACTGCACTGTCCTAAACACCAGCCCCAGAACGATGCCCTCACTGCCCGAACACCACTGCACTGCCCTAAACCCTAAAACACCACACCCAGCACGACCCCCTACACTGCCTGAACACCACTGCACTGCCCTAAACCCTGAAACACCACCCCAGCACGACCCCCTACACTGCCAGAACACCACTGCACTGCCTCAAGCCCCGAAATATCACCCCGAGCAAGACCCCCTACACTGCCCGCACTGCCCTAAACCCAGAAACACCACACCCACCAAGACCCCGTACTCTGCCCGAACACCACTGCTCTGCCCTAAACCCTGAAACACCAGCTCCGGTACAACCCCCTACACTGACCGAATACCACTGCACTGCCCTAAACCCTGAAACACCCCCAACACGATCCTCTAAACTGCCCGAACACCACTGCACTGCCCTAAACCCTAAAACACCAGCCCCAGCATGACCTCCTACACTGCCTGAAGACCACTGCACTGTCCTAAACCCTAAAACACCACCCCCTGCACGACCCCCTACACTGCCCGAATACCAGTGCCCTAAACCTGAACCACCCCCTGCACGACCCCCTACACTGCCTGAACACCACTGCACCACTGTCCTAAACCCTAAAACACCACCCCCAGCAAGACCCCCTACACAGCCTGAACACCACTGCCCTAAACCCTGAAACACCACTCCCTGCAAGACCCCCTACACTGCCCGAACACCACTGCCCTCTACCCTGAAACACCACCCCAGCACGACCCCCTACACTGCCAGAACACCACTGCACTGCCCTAAACCCTGAAACACCACCCCGAGCACGACCCCCTACACTGCCCGAACACCACTTCACTGCCCTAAACCCTGAAACACCACCCGAGCACGACCCCCTACACTGCCCGAACACCACTTCACTGCCCTAAACCTAAAATACCACCCCGAGCACGACCCCCTACACTGCCCAAACACCACTGCACTGCCCTAAACCCTAAAACACCAGCCCCAGCACGACCCCTCACACTTCCTGAAGACAACTGCATTGCCCTAAACCCTGAAACACCACCCCCTGCATGACCCTCTACACTGCCCGAACACCACTGCACTGCCCTAAACCATAAAACACCAGTCCTAGCACGACCCCGTACACTGCCCGAACACCACTGCACTGCCCTAAACCCTGAAACACCACACCCAGCACGACCCCTACACTACCCGAACACCACTGCAGTGCCCTAAACCCTGAAACACCACCCCCAGCACGACCCCCTACACTGCCTGAAGACCACTGCACTGCCCTAAATCCTAAAACACCAGCCCCAGCACGACCCCTCACACTGCCCGAATACCACTGCACTGCCCTAAACCCTGAAACACCCCACCTAGCAGTACCCCCTACACTGCCCAAACACCACTGCCCTCTACCCTGAAACACCACCCCAGCACACGACCCCCTACACTGCCAGAACACCACTACACTGCCCTAAACCCTGAACAACCCCCAGCACGACCCACTATACTGCCCGAACACCACTGCCCTAAACCCTGAAATACCACCACCAGCAAGACCCCCTACACTGCCCGAACATCACTGCACTGCCCTAAACCCTGAAACAACACACCCAGCATGACCCCTCTACACTGCCTGAACACCACTACACTGCCCTAAACCCTGAAACACCACACCCAGCATGACCCCCTACACTGCCTGAACACCACTGCACTGCCCTAAACCCTGAAACACCACCCCCGCAGGACCCGCTAAACTGCCTGAACACCACTGCCCTAAACACTGAAACACCCCCCTAGCAAGACCCCCCCACACTGCCCGAACATCACTGCACTGTCCTAAACATTGAAACACCAGCCCCAGCATGACCCCCTATACTGCCTGAACACCACTGCACTGCCCTAAACCCTGAAATACCACACCCAGCATGACCCCTCACACTGCCCGAATACCACTGCACTGCCCTAAACCCTGAAACACCACACCCAGCACGACCCCCTACACTGCCCGAACACCACTGCCCTAATCCCTGAAACACCACCCCCAGCATGACCCCCTACACTGCCCGAACACCACTACACTGCCCTAAACCCTGAAACACCAGCTCCGGCACGACCCCCTGCACTGCCCGAATACCACTGCACTGCCCTAAACCCTAAAACACCAGCCCCAGCACGACCCCTCACACTGCCCGAACACCACTGCTCTGCCCTAAACCCTGACACACCAGCTCCGGCACGACCCCCTGCACTGCCCGAATACCACTGCACTGCCCTAAACCCTGAAACACCCCCAGCACCATCCCCTACACTGCCCGAACACCACTGCACAACCCTAAAACACCACCCCACCACGACCCCCTACACTGCCCGAACACCACTGCACTACCCTAAACCCTGAAACACCAGCTCCGGCACGACCCCCTGCACTGCCCGAATACCACTGCACTGCCCTAAACCCTAAAACACCAGCCCCAGCACGACCCCTCACACTGCCCGAACACCACTGCTCTGCCCTAAACCCTGACACACCAGCTCCGGCACGACCCCCTGCACTGCCCGAATACCACTGCACTGCCCTAAACCCTGAAACACCCCCAGCACCATCCCCTACACTGCCCGAACACCACTGCACAACCCTAAAACACCACCCCACCACGACCCCCTACGCTGCCAGAACACCACTGCACTGCCCTAAACCCTAAAACACCACCCCCAGCATGACCCCTTACACTGTCCGAACATCACTGCACTAAGCCCCGAAACACCACCCCCAGCAAGACCCGCTTCACTGCCCGAACACCACTGCTCTGCCCTAAACCCTGAAACACCACACCCAGAAGACCCCCTACACTGCCTGACTACCACTGCCTTAAACCCTGAAACACCACCCCCTGCACGACCCCCTACAGTGCCCGAACACCACTGCACTGCCCTAAACCCTGAAACACCACCCCTTGCACGACCCCCTACAGTGCCCAAACACCACTGCACTGCCCTAAACCCTGAAACACCACCCCCAGCAAGACCCGCTACACTGCCCGAACACCACTGCTCTGCCCTAAACCCTGAAACACCAGCCCCCGCATGAACCCCTACACTGCCCGAACACCACTGCACTGCCCTAAACCCTGAAACACCTCCAGCACAAACCCCTACACTGCCCGAACACCACTGCACTGCGCTAAACCCTAAAACATGACCCCTCACACTGCTCGAACAACACTGCACTGTCCTAAATCCTGAAACACCAACCCCAGCCCGACCCCCTACACTGCCCAAACACCACTGCCCAAAACCCTAAAACACCACCCCCAGCAAGACCCGCTTCACTGCCCGAACACCACTGCTCTGCCCTAAACCCTGAAACACCACCCCTTGCATGACCCCCTACAGTGCCCAAACACCACTGCACTGCCCTAAACCCTGAAACACCACCCCTTGCATGACCCCCTACAGTGCCCAAACACCACTGCACTGCCCTAAACCCTGAAACACCACCCCTTGCACGACCCCCTACAGTGCCCAAACACCACTGCACTGCCCTAAACCCTGAAACACCACCCCTTGCACGACCCCCTACAGTGCCCAAACATCACTGCACTGCCCTAAACCCTGAAACACCACCCCCAAGAACAACGCCCTACACTGCCCAAACACCACTGCACTGCCCTAAACCCTGAAACACCACCCCCAGCAAGACCTGCTACACTGCCCGAACACCACTGCTCTGCCCTAAACCATAAAACACCTGCCCCCGCACTACCCCCTCACTGCCTGAACACCACTGCACTGCCCTAAACCCTAAAACACCAGCACAACTCCCTACACTGCCTGAACACCACTGCACTGCCCTAAACCCTGAAACACCACACCCAGCATGACCCCCTACACTGCCCAAACACCACTGCACTACCCTAAACCCTGAAACACCACCCCCAGTATGACCCCCTGCACTGCCCAAACACCACTGCACTGCCCTAAACCCTGCAACACCACACCCAGCATGACCCCCTACACTGCCCAAACACCACTGCACTGCCCTAAACCCTAAAACACCAGCCCCAGCACGACCCCTCACACTGCCCAAACACCACATCACTGCCCTAAACCTTCAAACACTACACCCAGCATGACCCCCGACACTACCCGAACATCACTGCACTGCCCTAAACCCTGCAACACCACCCCCAGCAAGACCCCCTACAGTGCCCGAACACCACTGCATTGCCCTAAACCCTGAAACACCACCCCCAGCAAGACCCGCTACACTGCCCGAACACCACTGCTCTGCCCTAAACCCTGAAACACCAGCCCCCGCATGAACCCCTACACTGCCCGAACACCACTGCACTGCCCTAAACCCTGAAACACCTCCAGCACAAACCCCTACACTGCCCGAACACCACTGCACTGCGCTAAACCCTAAAACATGACCCCTCACACTGCTCGAACAACACTGCACTGCCCTAAATCCTGAAACACCAACCCCAGCCCGACCCCCTACACTGCCCAAACACCACTGCCCAAAACCCTAAAACACCACCCCCAGCAAGACCCGCTTCACTGCCCGAACACCACTGCTCTGCCCTAAACCCTGAAACACCTCCAGCACAAACCCCTACACTGCCCGAACACCACTGCACTGCGCTAAACCCTAAAACATGACCCCTCACACTGCTCGAACAACACTGCACTGCCCTAAATCCTGAAACACCAACCCCAGCCCGACCCCCTACACTGCCCAAACACCACTGCCCAAAACCCTAAAACACCACCCCCAGCAAGACCCGCTTCACTGCCCGAACACCACTGCTCTGCCCTAAACCCTGAAACACCAGCCCCCGCATGAATCCCTACACTGCCTGAACACCACTGCTCTGCCCTAAACCCTGAAACACCACCCCCTGCATGACCCCCTACAGTGCCCGAACACCACTGCACTGCCCTAAACCCTGAAACACCACCCCTTGCACGACCCCCTACAGTGCCCAAACACCACTGCACTGCCCTAAACCCTGAAACATCACCCCCAGCACAAACCCCTACACTGCCCAATCACCACTGCCCTAAACCCTGAAACACCACCCCCAGCAAGACCCCCTACACTGCCCAAACACCCCTGTACTGCCCTAAACCCTGAAACAGCATCCCCAGCTAGACCCGCTACACTGCCTGAACACCACTGCTCTGCCCTAATCCATGAAACACCAGCCCCAGCACGATCCCCTACACTGCCCGAACACCACTGCACTGCCCTAAAGCATAAAACACCAGCCCCAGCACGACCCCTCATACTGCCCAAACACCACTGCACTGCCCTAAACCCATAAACACCACACCCAGCATGACCCCCTACACTGCCCAAACACAACTACACTGCCCTAAACCCTGAAACACCACTCCCTGCATGACCCCTACACTGTCTGAATACCACTGCACTGCCCTAAACCCTGAAACACCACCCCCAGCAAGACTCCCTACACTGCCCGAACGCCACTGCACTGCCCTAAACCCTAAAACACCACCCCCAGCACGGCCCCCTACACTGCCCAAACAACACTGCACTGCCCTAAACCATAAAACACCAGCCCCAGCACGACCCCCTCACTGCCCGAACAGCATTGCCCTAAACCGTAAAAGACCAGCCCCAGCACGACCCCCTACACTGTCTGAACACCACTGATTTGCACTAAACCCTAAAACACCAGCCCCAGCACGACCCCTCACACTGCCCGAACACCACATCACTGCCCTAAACCTTCAAACACTACACCCAGCATGCCCCCTACACTACCCGAACACCACTGCACTGCCCTAATCCCTGAAACACCACCCCCTGCACGACCCCCTACACTGCCCGCACTGCCCTAAACCCAGAAACACCACCCCCAGCAAGACCCCCTACACTGCCAGAACACCACTGCTCTGCCCTAAACCATAAAACACCAGCCCCCGCACTACCCCCTCACTGCCTGAAAACCACTGCACTGCCCTAAACCCTAAAACACCAGCACAACTCCCTACACTGCCTGAACACCACTGCACTGCCCGAAACCCTGAAACACCACACCCAGCATGACCCCCTACACTGCCCAAACACCACTGCACTACCCTAAACCCTGAAACACCACCCCCAGTATGACCCCCTGCACTGCCCAAACACCACTGCACTGCCCTAAACCCTGCAACACCACACCCAGCATGACCCCCTACACTGCCCAAACACCACTGCACTGCCCTAAACCCTAAAACACCAGCCCCAGCACGACCCCTCACACTGCCCAAACGCCACATCACTGCCCTAAACCTTCAAACGCTACACCCAGCATGACCCCCGACACTACCCGAACACCACTGCACTGCCCTAAACCCTGCAACACCACCCCCAGCAAGACCCCCTACAGTGCCCGAACACCACTGCATTGCCCTAAACCCTGAAACACCACCCCCAGCAAGACCCGCTACACTGCCCGAACACCACTGCTCTGCCCTAAACCCTGAAACACCAGCCCCCGCATGAACCCCTACACTGCCCGAACACCACTGCACTGCCCTAAACCCTGAAACACCTCCAGCACAAACCCCTACACTGCCCGAACACCACTGCACTGCGCTAAACCCTAAAACATGACCCCTCACACTGCTCGAACAACACTGCACTGCCCTAAATCCTGAAACACCAACCCCAGCCCGACCCCCTACACTGCCCAAACACCACTGCCCAAAACCCTAAAACACCACCCGCAGCAAGACCCACTTCACTGCCCGAACACCACTGCTCTGCCCTAAACCCTGAAACACCAGCCCCCGCATGAATCCCTACACTGCCCGAACACCACTGCACTGCCCTAAACCCTGAAACACCACACCCAGAAGACCCCCTACACTGCCTGAATACCACTGCCTTAAACCCTGAAACACCACCCCTTGCACGACCCCCTACAGTGCCCAAACACCACTGCACTGCCCTAAACCCTGAAACATCACCCCCAGCACAAACCCCTACACTGCCCAATCACCACTGCCCTAAACCCTGAAACACCATCCCCAGCTAGACCCGCTACACTGCCTGAACACCACTGCTCTGCCCTAATCCATGAAACACCAGCCCCAGCACGATCCCCTACACTGCCCGAACACCACTGCACTGCCCTAAAGCATAAAACACCAGCCCCAGCACGACCCCCTACACTGCCCAAACACAACTACACTGCCCTAAACCCTGAAACACCACTCCCAGCAAGACCCCTTACACTGCCCGAACGCCACTGCACTGCCCTAAACCCTTACACACCACCCCCAGTATGACCCACTGCACTGCCCGAACACCACTGCACTGCCCTAAACCCTAAAACACCACCCCCAGCACGGCCCCCTACACTGCCCAAACAACACTACACTGCCCTAAACCATAAAACACCAGCCCCAGCACGACCCCCTCACTACCCGAACAGCATTGCCCTAAACCGTAAAAGACCAGCCCCAGCACGACCCCCTACACTGTCTGAACACCACTGATTTGCACTAAACCCTAAAACACCAGCCCCAGCACGACCCCTCACACTGCCCGAACACCACATCACTGCCCTAAACCTTCAAACACTACACCCAGCATGCCCCCTACACTACCCGAACACCACTGCACTGCCCTAATCCCTGAAACACCACCCCCTGCACGACCCCCTACACTGCCCGCACTGCCCTAAACCCAGAAACACCACCCCCAGTAAGACCCCCTACACTGCCAGAACACCACTGCACTGCCCTAAACCCTGAAACACCATCCCTGCACGACACCCTACATGACCCGAACACCACTGCACTGCCCTAAACCCTGAAACACCACCCCCTGCACGACCCCCTACACTGCCAGAACACCACTGCACTGCCCTAAACCCTGAAACACCACCCCTGCACTACCCCCTACACTGCCCGAACACCACTGCACCGCCCTAAAACACCACCCCAGAACGAGCCCCTACACTGCCCGAACACCACTGCACTGCCCTAAACCCTGAAACACCAGCCCCAGCAAGACCCCCTACACTGCCTGAACAGCACTGCACTGCTGAAACCTTAAAACACCACACAAAGCACGACCCCCTATGTTGGACCCAGCCTCGTGGCGTGGTCCCGAACCCTCCTACCAGACCAAACGGGGGCAACCCCAACCCTTCGAAGCCCCCCGAGATTGTACCCCGCTACCCGCATCAGCCTTCGCGACGCGGTCCCCGCGAAGCCCCAACATCGAGGCGCCAAGACCCGACCCAAGGGGGTCGAGTGGCCACTCCACAGATCCCGGAGGAGGGGAGTTTCGATGGGGCCTCCCGCCGGCCCCTGACGCCTGGGTCCGATCGCCCTCCGGCCTCCCTGGGCGATGGCTCCCCCCACCGCTGGGTGTCTGGACTCTCTCATCCCGGCCCCCCCGGCGCGAGGGTCTGGACATCAAAGGGCTTCAGCCATATATCTGGGGCAACCCACAACCGGGACAGTAGTTGTATCCTGGAGTCGAGAGCCCTGCTGATCGGATCGCGGCTGACCCTACGGAGAGAGACTCATTGCCTGGAACTTGGAACTCGAGCCCTGCTGACTGGGTCGCGGCTCCCCCTTGCTGAGAAGAAGACCCTCACGGAACCATCGGAGCCCTGCTGACCTCGTCGCGGCTCGACCTTGCAGAAGTAACCATCGGAGCCCTGCTGACCTCGTCGCGGCTCGACCTCATCGAGGCAACCCTCCGAGCCCTGCGGACGACGTCCCGGCTCCCGGAACCCCCCCAGCTCGAGGATTGAGAGCTGAGCGCAGGGTGTTCCCGTACCATGCTGGTACTGAGACTGTCCCGCTACCCCGTCCCTGAACGACCCCGAGACTCTTTGGGATCCCTCGATCCGCCTGTAAATATTGCCACAGAAACCTTCCTTTTACAACCGATAAAGACTTGTGAGATTTGATACCCTTGTTGTGTCCCTTTGTGGTGGGGGGGATTACTTGGCTGTACGATCCTAGGAGAAGGACCTCGCCCAGGAGGCTTCTCAGCGGCGCTCGGCTACTTCCTTACAGAACGGTGCCTCGCGGGGTGGTCAGTCCGACACCATCTGACTCCCCGGAGGTCACCTTCTAACATTGGTGGCCAGCGGTGCGATCCGAGCCCGACGCAAATCGTACAGCGAGTAATTCACCCACTACCTACCCAGACACAGAGTAACAATGAGCAACCAAGAGACAACCCCAACCGCGGAGTTCCAACAAGAATGGTTGGAGGAATATACCCATAAGGAACTAAAACAGTTTTGTAAAGACAAAGGCATCGCGACCACCGGATTAAACACAAAAGAAGACCTTCAAAAAGCCCTAAGGGCCTGGGTAGAGCCCGAAGCGGCTTCCCCTCAAACCGAAGAAAACCCGGTGCCAAGCGTGCACCAGCAACCAGCCGCAGCCCCAGCAGATGGGAGAAGAACTAGCATGGAGACCGGCCTCTCCCCGGAAGACATGCGAGAACGGGAGAGGGTCCAGACCCACGAGTTAGAGCTCGCCCGACTCCGCCTGGACGGCGAACTCCTACTAGCAGAAAAGAAATTGGCCCTAGAGCAACTGCGGTTGCAAGAAGAAATAGAGGAGAAAAAGCGGCACCGAGAACTGGAAGAGAGGAGCTAACCCTCGAGCATGAGCGGGGCCTTAAAGAATTTGAAATTAAATCCAAGAATGGGGACACCGGCACCCCCGGAAACAGGGACACCCACTTGCCGGCCGAGGCGAAAGTACATATCTCCAAGGATGTCGTCAAAGAGTACTACAAGAACGACGACATCCAACAATGGTTCAAGGCCTACGAGGTAGCCATGACCGCCCATCGGGTACCCCGGAAAGATTGGGGTGCCGGCCTATGGGGACGGTTCCTCAGCGAAGGCAGAGACACCCTGCTACAGCTCCCAGACGCAGTGATGACCTCTTATGACCATATGAAGGAGGCCCTGCTCACCCGCTATGGTCTCACCTCAGAGATGTTCCGCCAGCGCTTCCAGGACTGCAGGAAGCTCCCCGGTACCACCTGGGTGGAATACGTAGACTTTTTCAGCAGAGCCCTGGAAGGGTGGATCAAGGGCAGCAAAGTCACCTCATACGAACAGCTGTTCGACCTCATTGTCTGGGAGCACATCTCCAACAACTGCTTCATCGAGCTGAGACAGCACCTCCTCGACAGCAAGCTGACCGAGCCGCGTTAGCTCGCCGCCGAGGCCGATCGATGGGTGAACACCCGGGTCCCTCGGAACTCGATGTGGGAGTACCAACGAAACAACCAGGGGCCCCCCCGCCAACGCGGCGGAGGAGGGGGATTGAACCGGAACAGAGACTTTCCAGCAGGGCCGCCCCGGAGTCCTCCCCGGGGACCGCCCCCGAACCGCACGTCCCCGTCCCTCGCCCGAAGAAGGGCCCCCCTAGCCCGACCAGGGCCTCGACCGACGGTGACGTGCTACAACTGCCAACAGCCAGGGCACTATGCCAGTGACCCAACCTGCCCCGTGAACCGACGAGCCGGGACCACCGGGACACCCCCCCGCCAGTTGGCGGCCGCGGCCCTGGGAGAAGGGGGAGAAGATGAAGAGAACGACGACGCAGAGCCAACCGAATGGGAACCCGCGGCCATGACCTTGGTATGCCTGGGCAGCCGGGAGATGGTGCCCCGGGCTCCCATCCCGAGCAACACCCAGAAGTATCAACAGTGGGTCACCATTAATGGACGCCGGGCCAAAGCCCTCCGCGACACCGGAGCCAGCGTGACAGCCATCCGCTGCCACTTGGTGACCCCCGAACAGATCATGCCTAATGTACTGTGCCCTCCGTCCGGTCGGCAGACAACACCGAGAGCTTGTGCCAGATGGCCCGGATTCCCTTCGAGTGGGGGGGAGTGTCGGGCATGCTGAAGGTGACCGTCTGCGATGACGCCCCCGTAGACTGCCTCCTGGGGAACGACCTGGAAAGTTCCCCCTGGGCCCACGTCGAGCGCCGAGAGCATCTGGGAATGCTGGGACTGCCCGAGTGGATTTGCGCAACCACCCAGTCCACGACCGCCCGGGCCATCCAGCCGAGCACACCTGCTCCCCCTGAAGAGCCGGAGTGGCCCGAACCGCCACCCCCCTCCGTCGAAGAAGCCGACGCTCAGTCCGGGCCGCCAGAAGTCCCCCCGGACGAGGTTGCCGCGCTCAGCGACCTACCCGAACTTGCCCAATGGCGCCAAGAAGGTGGCCCCACCAGGGAGCAGTTCCGCCAAGAACAGAAAACCTGCCCCTCCCTCGAAGGGACCCGACAGCAAGCAGCCGCCCAGGCCACCGGAGAACAAACGGGGACCCACTGGGTCTATTGGGACAATGACCTCCTCTACAGCGAGCAGAAGACCGCAGAACTGGGGGCCAGCCGAGTGCTGGTGGTCCCCCTCCGATTCAGAGACTTCCTCCTCAATCTGGCGCATGATGTGCCCCTCGCCGGGCACCTGGGGCAAGACAAAACCTACAGCCGCCTGGTGACCCACTTCTACTGGCCCCGTATGCGGAAGGACGTGGACAACCATTGCCGCACCTGCCCGACCTGCCAAGCCAGCGGGAAGAGTGGGAGAAAAGTCAAAGCCCCGCTCCAGCCCTTTCCAATAGTAAACACCCCGTTTGAGCGGGTGGGGATCGACATCGTGGGGCCCCTGGACCCCCGAACCTCCCAAGGACATCGCTTCATCCTCGTCCTGGTCGATCATGCCACCCGATACCCTGAGGCCATCCCTCTCCGAACAGTGACGGCCCCCGTAGTGGGCCGGACCTTAATGGGAATCTTCTCCAGAGTGGGTTTCCCCCGGGAGGTCGTGAGCGACCGAGGCACGAACTTCATCTCAAAGTATATGCGGTCCCTGTGGCAACAATGCGGGGTCACCTACAAGTTCACCACCCCGTACCACCCCCAGGGGAACGGACTAGTCGAACGATTTAACAGGACATTGAAAGGAATGATCAAGGGCCTGGAGGAGCCCCTAAGACGCAAATGGGACGTCCTGCTGCCCTGCCTCCTGTTTGCCTATCGGGAGGTCCCGCAGAAGTCTCTGGGGTTCAGCCCCTTCGAACTCTTGTACGGACACCCTGTCCGGGGGCCCCTCAGCCTGGTCAAAGAAGGCTGGGAGACTACCGTTCAGGATGCTCTGCCCGATGTCTACCGGTACCTCCTGACCCTGCGAAATCAAACCCGGAAATTCAGGGAACTGGCTGAAGCCAACCTCGAGGCCAGCCAGGAGGAAATGAAACGCTGGTATGACCAGAACCCCTCCTCCATCGAGTTCGAGCCAGGCCAGCAGGTCTGGGTCATGTCGCCCGTTGACCCTTGTGGTCTCCAGGACAAATGGACCGGGCCCTTCAAGGTGGTAGAGAAAAAGAGCCCCATCACCTACCTGGTCGACATGCAGTCCCCGAGGAACCCCCTCCGAGTTCTCCACCCCAACAGGCTCAAACCCCACTTTGCCCGAACGGAACTTAGCCTGCTGATGGCTACGGACGATGGGGTCGAGGATGACTCCGAGCCCCTACCCGACCTCCTGAGAACCTCCGAAAAGGACGGCTCCGTAGAGGGAGTCCTCCTCTCCGCCACCCTGACTGCAGAGCAGCGCCAAGAGTGTCAAGGACTGCTGCATCACTTCGCTGCTCTCTTCTCCCTCACTCCCAGAGTCACCCGTTGGTGCGTCCACGACGTCGACACCGGGGACAGTCCCCCCCGTGCGACACCGAGCCTACCGAGTCCCCGACCAGGTGCGTGCCTGCATCCACGCCGAGGTCTCCAAGATGTTGGCCCTGGGGGTCATCGAGCCCTCCGACAGTCCCTGGGCCAGCCCTGTGGTCCTGGTGCCGAAAGCTGCCGCCCCAGGCACCACCCCGGAGCTCCGGTTTTGCGTGGACTATCGGGGATTAAATGCCGTCACCAAAACCCATGCCCATCCCATTCCTCGGGCAGATGAACTGATCGCCTAGGAGCAGCCCGCTACCTTAGCACCTTTGACCTCACCGCCGGATACTGGCAGATCAGGCTCACCCCGGGCGCCCAAGAGCGTTCTGCTTTCTCCACCCCCGATGGCAACTACCACTTCTGAGTGATGCCCTTCGGCATGAAGAATGCCCCGGCGACTTACCAAAGACTAGTGAACAAGGTACTGGCCGGCCTAGAAGCGTTCAGCGCCGCCTACCTAGACGATATTGCGGTGTTCAGCAGCCACTGGGCCGAACACCTGAGGCACCTCTGGGAGGTTCTGACCGCCCTCCAAAGGGCCGGGCTCACAATAAAAGCCAGCAAATGTCAGATAGGCCAAGGATCCGTAACCTATCTGGGACATCAAGTGGGGAGCGGCCATGTGGCTCCCCTCCAGCCAAAGATCGACGCCATCGTGGCCTGGGAGCCCCCAGCCACCCAAACCGCTGTGAGGGCCTTCCTGGGACTCACGGGCTATTACCGGCGGTTCATTAAGAACTACGGAAGCATTGTGGGCCCCCTCACGGAGCTCACCACAAAGAAACAACCAAAGAAGGTGCATTGGACGCCCCTCTGTCAGGCGGCCTTCGAGACCCTAAAGACAGCAATGTGTACCGCCCCCGTGCTACAAGCTCCCGACTACAGCAAAGAGTTTGTGGTACAGACTGATGCCTCGGAATACGGAGTCGGGGCTGTCTTGTCCCAAGTTAACTCTGAGGGGATTGACCAGCCGGTGGCCTTCATCAGCCGGAGCCTACTGCCCCGGGAGCAAAGATGGAGCACCATTGAACTGGAGGCCTTCGCCGTGGTGTGGGCCCTCAAGAAGCTCCGGCCCTACCTCTTCGGCACCCACTTCCGGGTCCAAACCGACCACCGGCCCTTGCGGTGGTTAATGCAGATGAGAGGCGAGAACCCGAAGTTGTTGCGATGGTCCATCTCTCTGCAGGGGATGGATTTCACTGTAGACCATCGTCCCGGCAACGACCACGCCAACGCCGAGGCCTATCACGCTTCTTCCGCCTCGGCGAGGAGAACACCCAAGAAGATGGGTGACTCTCCCTGCCTTCCGCTGGGGGGGACGCCTGTTGGACCCGGCCTCGTGGCATGGTCCCGAACCCTCCTACCAGACCAAACGGGGGCAACCCCAACCCTTCGAAGCCCCCCGAGATTGTACCCCGCTACCCGCATCAGCCTTCGCGACGCGGCCCGCCCGGGCCCCGGTCCCTGCGAAGCCCCGACATCGAGGCGCCAAGACCCGACCCAAGGGGGTCGAGTGGCCACTCCACAGATCCCGGAGGAGGGGAGATTCGATGGGGCCTCCCGCTGGCCCCCGACACCTGGGTCCGATCGCCCTCCGGCCTCCCTGGGCGATGGCTCCCCCCCCCCCCCCGCTGGGTGTCTGGACTCTCTCATCCCGGCCCCTCCGGCCCCCCCGGTGCGAGGGTCCGGACATCTAAGGGCTCCAGCCATATATTTGGGGCAACCCACAACCAGGACAGTAGTTGTATCCTGGAGTCGAGAGCCCTGCTGATCGGATCGCGGCTGACCCTACGGAGAGAGACTCTGTTGGACCCGGCCTCGTAGAATGGCCCTCCGTGCCCCCGCACCACCGAAACCTGGTACCTGCAGCCCAAGCACACGGCCCAGCCGACCCTTCCCACCAGGACACCCGCACCAACCCCGGACACCCCCGTCCATGGCCTCTCTCCTTTCGGCCACCCCGGGCCCGCGTGCCCACTCCATGCAACAAGATGGCCGCCCGGCCCCAGCGCGACCCGGGCCTCGAGGCGCCACTCCGGCTGGAGGACATCACGCTTCCAGGGGATGAGAGAGGGAGGAGCATTCTCTATCGCACCTCTAACTCCCCTGGGACGATGGGTTTCGATCGGCCCTCCGGCCTCCCTGCGGGCTGGCTCCGTGCCTGCTGGGTGTCTGGGACTCCTCCCGACCCGGCCCTGAAAGGATCAAAAGACAATAGCAGGAAACCCCGACAAGCGGCCCCCAGGTGACAAGACCCCTGCCTGCACAGACTCCGGACATCAAAGAGGGGTCGACCTATAACAAGGTGTGCTCTGAGACTGTCCGGCAGATTCGACGCTGGAACAACGAGAGCCTGCCGACGCGGTCGCGGCTCCTGGAACTTGAACCTACCTGAGCCCTGCTGAGTGACTCGCGGCTCCCTGAAGATCGTAAGACCTCCGAACTTGTACCTGAGCCCTGCTGAGTGACTCGCGGCTCCCTGAAGATCGTAAGACCTCCGAACTTGTACCTGAGCCCTGCTGAGTGACTCGCGGCTCCCTGAAGATCGTAAGACCTCCGAACTTGTACCTGAGCCCTGCTGAGTGACTCGCGGCTCCTTGAAGATCGTAAGACCTCCGAACCTGTACCTGAGCCCGCTGAGTGACTTGCGGCTCCCCCAGACTCTCACGGTCCCGCCGGACCCCGACTCCGACCACGTATCCCCCAGCTCGAGGATTGTGAGCTGTGCGCCGGATACGTCCCTGCTTTGAACCGCTACCAGAGACAGTCCCGCTACCCCCTACCTTTCCGAGACTCTTGAGCCCGTGCTCACCTTGTACATATTTGCAGTGATACCTATTTGATAAAGCTTGTTTTCTGAGAATACCCAGTGTGGTCTCTCTGTGTCGTGTGGTGCCAGAAGTACGATCCTAGTTGCGAGATTCCTCCCCCTGGGGAATCTCCCGCCAGTGCCCGGCTACGATACTACACGGGTGGGACTCAGGGTAGTCAGGACCCCCCTTCCGGGCTCCTCTGAGGTCGCCGTCTAACATTGGTGGCAAGCGACGGGATTCGGGCCCATCACCTAGAGATCGTACAGTGAACAACGGACGCACGACCAACAAAGATGGCAGAAGGAAGCGCCATGAGCTCCGCAGAAACCAACGCCAACAGAGTGTTCCAGGTGGAGCATCTAGAAGAATACACACACAAAGAGCGAAAGCAATTTTGCAAAGAACTTAAAATCGCTACCACTGGCCTCAACACTAAGGAAGACTTGCAGAAAGCACTGAAAACTTGGGTGGAGACCGGGGCCTCCCGCCCGGAAGGCACGGGGGAGCGCCCCGACGAAGCCGAACCCCCTCCAAGTGAAAGCAGCGACAATCAGGTGCGAGGCATTGTACCAGACGGGGGCTATCCCCGGAAGAACTCGCGGACAGAGAGAGAAGCCGCAGTCATGAACTCGAGTTAGCCAAACTCAAAATCGAGGGCGAATTGAAGTTAGCGGAGAAAAAGCTAGCGGTAGAGCAAATGCGCGTACAAGGCGAACTGGAAGAAAAGAAGCTCCAACGGGAGCACGAAGGAAGGAAGCTCCAACTGGAGCACGAACGCAGCTTAAAGGAACTCGAGCTCAAGGCCCGAAATGAGGACGGGAGGCCCTCGGGAAACCGAGAGACGGCCCCCCCCATCGGAACAGAAGGTCCACATCCCCAAGGATGTGGTCAAAGAATATTATAAAAACGATGACATTCAGCAATGGTTTCGGGCCTACGAGGTCGCCATGACCTCCCATCGGATCCAACAGAAGGACTGGGGGGCGGGGTTGTGGGGGCGGTTTCTGAGCGAAGGAAGGGACACCCTGCTCGACCTACCCCTCTCCCTGCAGACCTCCTACAGCCACATGAAAGAGGCTCTCCTCACAAGATACGGCCTCTCCCCAGAAATGTACCGCCAACGGTTCCGGGACTGTAGGAAGATCCCGGGCACCACCTGGGTGGAGTATGTAAACTTTTTTAGTCGGGCCTTCGATGGGTGGGTCAAGGGCAGCAAAGTCACCACCCTTGCCGAACTCACTGATCTCATGTTATGGGAACATCTGGCTGTGAACTGCTTCATAGAGCTACGTCAACATCTGCTGGATAGCAAGCTCACAGATCCCCGGAAGCTGGCTGTGGAGGCCGACCGCTGGACTAACACCCGGGTCTCCCGGGGCATGGTAGGAGAGTACCCCCGAACCAGTCAGGGACCACCCCGCCAGAGAGGGGGAGGGAACCAGGGAGGGCCGAGAGAGTCCCAGCCTAGCCCCCCGAAGACACCACCTCCACCTTTCCCGGCGCCCCCCCCACCAGTGACAGGGCCCCCTGGGAGACGAGGACACCGGGTGACCGTCACATGTTTCCGTTGCCAGAAACCCGGGCACCACGCCAATGACCCAGAGTGCCCCATGGCCACCCAAGTCACCCCCGCGAGACAGATAGCCAACGTAGCCCTGGGGGAGGAGGTTGAGGAAGCCGAGGAGTGGGAACCCGCCGCTATGGCCCTAGTATCCCTGGGAGATAGGGAAATGATCCCTGGTAGCCTCCTACCGTCCAACACACAGAAATATGGGCAGCTCGTCAAGATCAATGGCCACCAGGTAGAGGCCCTGCGGGACACCGGGGCCAGTATCACCGGTGTTCTCAGGCACCTAGTCCCCGAGGAGCAGATCCTCCCCAATGTCTTTTGCCCCGTAATATCCGCAGACAATAGGGAAAATATGTGTCAGGTAGCCCTGGTGCCATTTGAGTGGGGAGGGGTGATAGGTAAACTCAAGGTGGCCGTAAGAACCTCCTAGCCGGTCGACTGCCTCCTAGGGAACGACCTGGCGAGTTCTCCCTGGAAGCACGTAGAGCGCAAGGCCCACCTAGGAATGATGGGACTCCCCGAGTGGGTGTGTGCCACCACCCGATCTATGACAGCCCGACTCACTCCCCGGAGAGAAGTCGAGAGCACCCCGGTCGAAGAAACCCGTACCGTCCCCGCCGAGGGTCCTCCCGTTCCCCCATCGGAAGGGTCCGTCGCCAGCGACGAACCCGCACCATCCGACCCCGCCCCGGTCCCCGAGTTGGGGGATCTACCCGAGTTGGCCCATTGGCGCCACGAGGGCGGGCCCACCCGGGAAGAATTTTGCCGGGAGCAAGCCACCTGTCCTTCCCTGATCGGGCTGCGGCGCCAGGCCGAGGGCCAAGCCGCAGGTGACCAGACCGGAACGCACCGAATCTATTGGGAGAATAACATCCTGTATAGTGAGCAGAAGTCGGTGGAGCTGGGATCCGGACGGGTACTGGTGGTACCCCTCCGCTTCCGAGATTTCCTCCTGGGCTTAGCCCACGACGTCCCCCTCGCCGGCCACCTGGGTCAGGACAAGACCTACAGCCGTCTCGTGACCCATTTTTATTGGCCTAAGATGAAAGCAGCGGTAGAGGCACACTGCAAGTCCTGCCCCACGTGCCAAGCCAGTGGGAAGAGTGGGGGGAAGCGCAAGGCTCCCCTCCAACCCTTCCCGGTCGTCAGTACCCCCTTCGAACGAGTCGGAATCGACATCGTGGGGCCACTGGACCCCCCCACCTCCCAAGGTCACCGTTTCATCTTGGTCCTAGTAGACCACGCCACCCGCTATCCGGAGGCTATTCCCCTACGCACCATTACGGCCCCCGTGGTGGGCCGGGCCCTGATGGGGATCTTTTCCAGGGTGGGTTTCCCCCGCGAGGTCGTGAGCGATCGCGGCACTAATTTTATATCAAGGTATATGACGTCCCTGTGGCAACAATGTGGGGTGTCCTATAAGTTCACCACCCCGTACCATCCCCAAGGGAACGGCCTAGTAGAGAGGTTTAATAGGACTTTGAAAGGGATGATCGCTGGCCTAGAAGAGCCCCTCCGGCGTAAGTGGGACGTCCTGCTCCCCTGCCTCTTGTTCGCTTACCGGGAGGTCCCCCAGAAGTCCTTAGGGTTCAGCCCGTTTGAATTACTCTATGGGCACCCCGTCCGAGGTCCCCTCAGTTTGGTTAAGGAAGGGTGGGAGGCAGCACCCCAGACCACCCCCCGAGATGTGTTCCAATATGTCCTGGCCCTCCGGAACCAGACCAGGAGGTTCCGAGAACTGGGCGAGGCCAACCTGGAGGCGAGTCAAGAAGAAATGAAGCGCTGGTACGACCAGAATACTACTCTGGTCGAGTTCCAGCCGGGCCAGCAGGTGTGGGTTATGGCCCCCGTGAAGCCTGGCGCCCTCCAGGACCGATGGACTGGGCCCTACAAAGTGGTTGAGAGGAAGAGTCAAGTCACCTACTTGGTGGACGTCCAGTCGCCTCGGGATCCCCTCCGGGTCCTGCACGTGAACCGCCTCAAGCCTCACTTCGTGCGGACAGAACTGAGCCTCCTGCTGGCCACCGATGACGGGGCCGAAGATGAGTCGGACCCCCTCCCGGACCTCCTGTGTGTCAAGGAGCAGGATGGCTCCGTGGAGGGAGTGAACCTCTCCCCAGCCCTCACTGCCCAGCAACAAGCGGACTGCCGCCAGCTCCTCAGACAATTTTCCGACCTCTTCTCCCTGACCCCCCGGGTCACCAACTGGTGTGTTCACGATGTGGACACCGGGGACAGCCCGCCGGTGAGACACCGAGCCTACCGGGTTCCTGACCGGGTCCGGTCCTGCATTCAAGCTGAAGTCTCGAAGATGTTGACCCTGGGGGTGATCGAGCCCTCTGACAGTCCCTGGGCCAGCCCCGTGGTCCTGGTTCCGAAGGCAGCAGCCCCCGGTGTCGCCCCCGAGCTCCGGTTCTGCGTGGATTACCGGGGGCTCAATGACATTACCCGAGCCGATGCCCACCCCATTCCACGAGCCGACGAGCTCATTGACCGACTAGGGGCCGCCCGGTTCCTCAGCACTTTCGACCTCACCTGCGGATACTGGCAGATTGCGCTCACCGAAGGGGCCAAGGAGCGGTCTGCTTTCTCCACCCCCGATGGGCACTACCGCTTCCGCGTGATGCCCTTCGGGATGAAAAATGCCCCGGCCACTTTCCAGAGACTGGTGAATAGGGTCCTGGCCGGGCTAGAACAGTTCAGCGCGGCCTATCTGGACGACATCGCTGTCTTCAGTTCAGAGTGGGGTGAGCACCTCCAGCACCTCCGGAGAGTGCTAACCGCCCTGCGCCAGGCAGGCCTCACCGTAAAAGCCAGCAAGTGCCAGATCGGGCAAGGATCCGTAGTCTACCTGGGGCACCAAGTCGGGAGTGGCCAGGTCGCCCCCCTACAGCCAAAGATCGACGCCATCCTAGCATGGGAACCACCCATCACCCAAACGGAGGTCCGAGCCTTTCTGGGACTCACGGGCTACTACCGCCGATTCATTCGGGGGTATGGCAGCCTGGTCGGCCCTCTCACTGAACTCACGTCTAAAAAACAGCCAAAGAAGGTGCAGTGGACGGCTGCCTGCCAGGAAGCTTTCGATGCTCTAAAAAAGGCCATGTGCACTGCCCCCGTCCTCCAGGCTCCTGACTACACCAAGGAGTTCATAGTCCAGACAGATGCCTCCGAGCATGGCATTGGGGCCGTCCTGTCCCAAGTGAATGATCAAGGCCTAGACCAGCCCGTGGCCTTCCTCAGTCGGCGGCTGCTGCCCCGAGAACAGAGGTGGAGCACCATAGAGCGCGAAGCTTTTGCCGTGGTCTGGGCACTCAAAAAACTACGACCCTACCTGTTCGGCACTCATTTCAGAGTCCAAACTGACCATCGGCCCTTGCGATGGCTCATGCAGATGCGAGGAGAAAACCCCAAGCTACTGCGGTGGTCAATCTCCCTCCAAGGAATGGACTTCACCGTAGAACACCGCCCTGGTACGGACCACGCCAACGCTGACGGCCTCTCCCGGTTCTTCCGCCTCAGCGAAGAGAACCCCCCAAGGTGATGGGCAGTTCTCTCCGGCTTTCAGCTGGGGGGGGACGCGTGTTGGACCCGGCCTCGTAGAATGGCCCTCCGTGCCCCCGCACCACCGAAACCTGGTACCTGCAGCCCAAGCACACGGCCCAGCCGACCCTTCCCACCAGGACACCCGCACCAACCCCGGACACCCCCGTCCATGGCCTCTCTCCTTTCGGCCACCCCGGGCCCGCATGCCCACTCCATGCAACAAGATGGCCGCCCGGCCCCAGCGCGACCCAGGCCTCGAGGCGCCACTCCGGCTGGAGGACATCACGCTTCCAGGGGATGAGAGAGGGAGGAGCAGTCTCTATCGCACCTCTAACTCCCCTGGGACGATGGGTTTCGATCGGCCCTCCGGCCTCCCTGCGGGCTGGCTCCGTGCCTGCTGGGTGTCTGGGACTCCTCCCGACCCGGCCCTGAAAGGATCAAAAGACAATAGCAGGAAACCCCGACAAGCGGCCCCCAGGTGACAAGACCCCTGCCTGCACAAACTCCGGACATCAAAGAGGGGTCGACCTATAACAAGGTGTGCTCTGAGACTGTCCGGCAGATTCGACGCTGAAACAACGAGAGCCTGCCGACTCGGTCGCGGCTCCTGGAACTTGAACCTACCTGAGCCCCGCTGAGTGACTCGCGGCTCCCTGAAGATCGTAAGACCTCCGAACTTGTACCTGAGCCCTGCTGAGTGACTCGCGGCTCCCTGAAGATCGTAAGACCTCCGAACTTGTACCTGAGCCCTGCTGAGTGACTCGCGGCTCCCTGAAGATCGTAAGACCTCCGAACTTGTACCTGAGCCCTGCTGAGTGACTCGCGGCTCCTTGAAGATCGTAAGACCTCCGAACCTGTACCTGAGCCCGCTGAGTGACTCGCGGCTCCCCCAGACTCTCACGGTCCCGCCGGACCCCGACTCCGACCACGTATCCCCCAGCTCGAGGATTGTGAGCTGTGCGCCGGATACGTCCCTGCTTTGAACCGCTACCAGAGACAGTCCCGCTACCCCCTACCTTTCCGAGACTCTTGAGCCCGTGCTCACCTTGTACATATTTGCAGTGATACCTATTTGATAAAGCTTGTTTTCTGAGAATACCCAGTGTGGTCTCTCTGTGTCGTGTGGTGCCAGAAGTACGATCCTAGTTGCGAGATTCCTCCCCCTGGGGAATCTCCCGCCAGTGCCCGGCTACGATACTACACGGGTGGGACTCAGGGTAGTCAGGACCCCCCTTCCGGGCTCCTCTGAGGTCGCCGTCTAACAGACTCATTGCCTGGAATTTGGAACTCGAGCCCTGCTGACTGCGTAGCGGCTCCCCCTTGCTGAGAAGAAGACCCTCACGGAACCATCGGAGCCCTGCTGACCTCGTCGCGGCTCGACCTCGGAGAAGTAACCATCGGAGCCCTGCTGACCTCGTCGCGGCTCGATCTCATCGAGGCAACCCTCCGAGCCCTGCGGACGACGTCCCGGCTCCCGGAACCCCCCCAGCTCGAGGACTGAGAGCTGAGCGCAGGGTGTTCCCGTACCAGGCTGGTACTGAGACTGTCCCGCTACCCCGTCCCTGAACGTCCCCGAGACTCTTTGGGATCCCTCGATCCGCCTGTAAATATTGCCACAGAAACCTGCCTTTTACAACCGATAAAGACTTGTGAGATTTGATACCCTTGTTGTGTCCCTTTGTGGTGGGGGGGATTACTTGGCTGTACGATCCTAGGAGAAGGACCTCGCCCAGGAGGCTTCTCAGCGGCGCTCGGCTACTTCCTTACGCAACGGTGCCTCGCGGGGTGGTCAGTCCGACACCATCTGACTCCCCGGAGGTCACCTTCTAACACCCTACACTTCCCGAACACCACTGCACTACCCTAAGTCCTAAAACTCCACCCCCAGCATGACCCCCTACGCTGCCCAAACACCACTGCACTGCCCTAAACCATAAAACACCAGCCCCAGCACGACCCCCTCACTGCCCAACACCACTGCACTGCCATAAACCCAAAACACCAGCCCCAGCACGACCCCCTACACTGCCCGAACACCACTGCACTGCCCTAAACCCTAAAACACCAGCCCCAGCACGACCCCTCACACTGCCCCAACACCACTGCACTGCCCTAAACCCTAAAACACCAGCCCCAGCATGACCCCCTACACTGCCTGAAAACCACTGCACTGCCCTAAACCCTGAAACACCACCCCCAAGGACGACCCCCTACACTGCCCGAACACCACTGGATTGCCCTAAACCCTGAAACACCACCCCCAAGCACGAACCCCTACACTGCTCAAACACCACTGCACTGCCCTAAACCCTGAAACACCACCCCCAGCAAGACCTGCTACACTGCCCGAACACCACTGCTCTGTCCTAAACCCTGAAACACCAGCTCCCGCACGACCCCCTACACTGCCCGAATACCACTGCACTGCCCTAAACCCTAAAACACCACCCCATCATGACCACCTACACTGCCCGAACACCACTGCACTGCCCTAAACCCTGAAACACAACCCCCTACACTGCTCGAACACCACTGCACTGCCCTAAACCCTGAAACATCACCCCTGCACGACACCCTTCACTACCCAAACACGACTGCACTGCCCTAAACCCTAAAACACCACCCCAGCACGATCCCCTACACTGCCCAAACACCACTGCACTGCCCTAAACCCTAAAACACCACCCCTATCACGACACCCTTCACTACCCAAACACGACTGCACTGCCCTAAACCCTACAACACCACCCCTGCACGACACCCTACACTGCCCAAACACCACTGAATTGCCCTAAACCCTGAAACACCACCCCCAGCACGACCCCCTACACTGCCCAAAACCCTAAAACACCACCCCCAACACAACCCCCTATACTGCCTGAACACCACTGTACTGCCTTAAAACACCACCCGCAGCACGACCCCTACACTGCCTGAGCACCATTGCACTGCCCTAAACCCTAAAACACCAGCCCCAGAACGACCCACTCACTGCCCGAACACCACTGCACTGCCCTAAAGCCTAAAACACCAGCCCCAGCATGACCCCCTACACTGCCCGAACACCACTGCACTGCCCTAAACCCTGAAACACTACACCCAGCACGACCCCCTACACTGCCCGAACACCACTGCACTGCCCTAAACCCTAAAACACCACCCCCAGCACGAACCCCTACACTGCCTGAACACCACTGCACTGCCCTAAACCCTAAAACACCACCCCCAGCACGAACCCCTACACTGCCTGAACACCACTGCACTGCCCTAAACCATGACCCCTCACACTGCTCGAACACCACTGCACGGCACTAAATCCTGAAACACCACCCCCAGTAAGACCCGCTTCACTGCCCGAACACCACTGCTCTGCCCTAAACCCTGAAACACCAGCCCCAGAACGACACCCTACACTGCCCAAACACCACTGCACTGCCCTGCACCCTGAAACACCAGACCCAGCAAGAATCCCTACACTGCCCGAACACCACTGCCCTAAACCCTGAAACACCACCCCCAGCATGACCCCCTACACTGCGCGAACACCACTGTCCTAATCACTGAAACACCAGCCCCAGCACGACCCCGTACACTGCCCGAACACCACTGCACTGCCCTAAACCCTGAAACACCACCCCCTGCACGACCCCCTGCATTGCCTGAACACCACTGCCCTAAATCGTGAAACACCACCCCCAACAAGACCCCCTACACTGCCTGAACACCGCTGCCCGAAACCCTGAAACACCCCCCCTGCACGACCCCCTACACTGCCCGAACACCACTGCACTGCCCTAAACTGTGAAACACCACCCCTGCATGACAACCTACACTGCCTGAACACCACTGCATTGCCCCAAACCCTGAAACACCACCCCAGCACGACCCCCTACACTGCCTGAACACCACTGCCCTAAACCCTGAAACACCACCCCCTGCACGACCCCCTATACTGCCCGAACACCACTGCACTAAACCCTGAAACACCACCCCTGCATGAAAACCTACACTGCCCGAACACCACTGCACTGCCATAAACCCTGAAACACCACCCCAGCACGACCCCTACACTGCCCGAACACCACTTCAATGCCATAATACACCACCCCAGCACGACCCCCTACACTGCCCTAACACCACTGCACTGCCCTAAACCCTAAAACACCACTCCAGCATGATCCCCTACACTGCCCAAACACCACTTCACTGCCCTAAACCCTAAAACACCACCCCATCACGACCACCTACACTGCCCGAACACCACTGAATTGCCCTAAACCCTGAAACACCATCCCCAGCACAACCCCATACACTGCCCGAACACGACTGCACTGCCCTAAACCCTAAAACACCACCCCAGCATGATCCCCTACACTGCCCAAACACCACTGCACTAAACCCTAAAACACCACCCCTATCACGACACCCTTCACTACCCGAACACGACTGCACTGCCCTAAACCCTAAAACACCACCCCCAGCACGACCCCCTACACTGCCCGAACACCACTATACTGCCTTAAAACACCACCTGCAGCACGACCCCTACACTGCCCAAACACCACTGCACTGCCCTAAACCATAAAACACCAGCCCCAGCACGACCCCCTCACTGCCCAACACCACTGCACTGCCATAAACCCAAAACACCAGCCCCAGCACGACCCCCTCACTGCCCGAACACCACTGCACTGCCATAAACCCAAAACACCAGCCCCAGCACGACCCCCTACACTGCCCGAACACCACTGCACTGCCCTAAACCCTAAAACACCAGCCCCAGCACGACCCCTCACACTGCCCCAACACCACTGCACTGCCCTAAACCCTAAAACACCAGCCCCAGCATGACCCCCTACACTGCCTGAAAACCACTGCACTGCCCTAAACCCTGAAACACCACCCCCAAGGACGACCCCCTACACTGCCCGAACACCACTGGATTGCCCTAAACCCTGAAACACCACCCCCAAGCACGAACCCCTACACTGCTCAAACACCACTGCACTGCCCTAAACCCTGAAACACCACCCCCAGCAAGACCTGCTACACTGCCCGAACACCACTGCTCTGTCCTAAACCCTGAAACACCAGCTCCCGCACGACCCCCTACACTGCCCGAATACCACTGCACTGCCCTAAACCCTAAAACACCACCCCATCATGACCACCTACACTGCCCGAACACCACTGCACTGCCCTAAACCCTGAAACACAACCCCCTACACTGCTCGAACACCACTGCACTGCCCTAAACCCTGAAACATCACCCCTGCACGACACCCTTCACTACCCAAACACGACTGCACTGCCCTAAACCCTAAAACACCACCCCAGCACGATCCCCTACACTGCCCAAACACCACTGCACTGCCCTAAACCCTAAAACACCACCCCTATCACGACACCCTTCACTACCCAAACACGACTGCACTGCCCTAAACCCTACAACACCACCCCTGCACGACACCCTACACTGCCCAAACACCACTGAATTGCCCTAAACCCTGAAACACCACCCCCAGCACGACCCCCTACACTGCCCAAAACCCTAAAACACCACCCCCAACACAACCCCCTATACTGCCTGAACACCACTGTACTGCCTTAAAACACCACCCGCAGCACGACCCCTACACTGCCTGAGCACCATTGCACTGCCCTAAACCCTAAAACACCAGCCCCAGAACGACCCACTCACTGCCCGAACACCACTGCACTGCCCTAAAGCCTAAAACACCAGCCCCAGCATGACCCCCTACACTGCCCGAACACCACTGCACTGCCCTAAACCCTGAAACACTACACCCAGCACGACCCCCTACACTGCCCGAACACCACTGCACTGCCCTAAACCCTAAAACACCACCCCCAGCACGAACCCCTACACTGCCTGAACACCACTGCACTGCCCTAAACCCTAAAACACCACCCCCAGCACGAACCCCTACACTGCCTGAACACCACTGCACTGCCCTAAACCATGACCCCTCACACTGCTCGAACACCACTGCACGGCACTAAATCCTGAAACACCACCCCCAGTAAGACCCGCTTCACTGCCCGAACACCACTGCTCTGCCCTAAACCCTGAAACACCAGCCCCAGAACGACACCCTACACTGCCCAAACACCACTGCACTGCCCTGCACCCTGAAACACCAGACCCAGCAAGAATCCCTACACTGCCCGAACACCACTGCCCTAAACCCTGAAACACCACCCCCAGCATGACCCCCTACACTGCGCGAACACCACTGTCCTAATCACTGAAACACCAGCCCCAGCACGACCCCGTACACTGCCCGAACACCACTGCACTGCCCTAAACCCTGAAACACCACCCCCTGCACGACCCCCTGCATTGCCTGAACACCACTGCCCTAAATCGTGAAACACCACCCCCAACAAGACCCCCTACACTGCCTGAACACCGCTGCCCGAAACCCTGAAACACCCCCCCTGCACGACCCCCTACACTGCCCGAACACCACTGCACTGCCCTAAACTGTGAAACACCACCCCTGCATGACAACCTACACTGCCTGAACACCACTGCATTGCCCCAAACCCTGAAACACCACCCCAGCACGACCCCCTACACTGCCTGAACACCACTGCCCTAAACCCTGAAACACCACCCCCTGCACGACCCCCTATACTGCCCGAACACCACTGCACTAAACCCTGAAACACCACCCCTGCATGAAAACCTACACTGCCCGAACACCACTGCACTGCCATAAACCCTGAAACACCACCCCAGCACGACCCCTACACTGCCCGAACACCACTTCAATGCCATAATACACCACCCCAGCACGACCCCCTACACTGCCCTAACACCACTGCACTGCCCTAAACCCTAAAACACCACTCCAGCATGATCCCCTACACTGCCCAAACACCACTTCACTGCCCTAAACCCTAAAACACCACCCCATCACGACCACCTACACTGCCCGAACACCACTGAATTGCCCTAAACCCTGAAACACCATCCCCAGCACAACCCCATACACTGCCCGAACACGACTGCACTGCCCTAAACCCTAAAACACCACCCCAGCATGATCCCCTACACTGCCCAAACACCACTGCACTAAACCCTAAAACACCACCCCTATCACGACACCCTTCACTACCCGAACACGACTGCACTGCCCTAAACCCTAAAACACCACCCCCAGCACGACCCCCTACACTGCCCGAACACCACTATACTGCCTTAAAACACCACCTGCAGCACGACCCCTACACTGCCTGAGCACCATTGCACTGCCCTAAACCATAAAACACCAGCCCCAGCACGACCCCCTACACTGCCCGAACACCACTGCACTGCTCTAAACCCTAAAACACCACCCCCATCACGACCCCCGACACTACCTTAAACCCTAAAACACCACCCCCAGCACGACCCCTTACACTGCCCGAACACCACTGCACTGCCCTAAACCCTGAAACACTACACCCAGAACGACCCCCTACACTGCCCGAACACCGCTGCACTGCCCTAAACCCTGAAACACCACTGCCTGCACAACCCCCTACACTGCCTGAAGACCACTGCACTGCCCTAAATCCTAAAACACCAGCCCCAGCACGACCCCTCACACTGCCCGAATACCACTGCACTGCCCTAAACCCTGAAACACCCCACCTAGCAGTACCCCCTACACTGCCCGAACACCACTGCCCTCTACCCTGAAACACCACCCCAGCACGACCCCCTACACTGCCAGAACACCACTGCACTGCCCTAAACCCTGAAACACCACCCCAGCACGATCCACTATACTGCCCGAACACCACTGCACTGCTCTAAACTCTAAAACACCACCCCTAGCACGACCCCCTACACTGCCCGAACACCGCTGCACTGCCCTAAACCCTGAAACACCACCCGCTGCATGATGCGCTGCATCACCCCCTACACTGCCTGAACACCACTGCCCTAAACCCTGAAATACCACCCCCAGCAAGACCCCCTACACTGCCCGAACACCACTGCACTGCCCTAAACCCTGAAACACCACCCCCGCAGGACCTGCTAAACTGCCTGAAGACCACTGCCCTAAACACTGAAACACCCCCCCAGCAAGACCCCCCACACTGCCCGAAAATCACTGCACTGTCCTAAACATTGAAACACCAGCCCCAGCAGGACCCCCTGCACTGCCCTAAGCCCTGAAATACCACCCCCAGCAAGACCCCCTACACTGCCCGAACATCACTGCACTGCCCTAAGCCCCGAAACACCACCCCCAGCAAGACCTCCTACACTGCCTGAACACCACTGCCCTAAACCCTGAAACACCACCCCCTGCAAGACCCCCTACATTGCCTGAACACCATTGCACTGCCCTAAACCCTGAAACACCACACCCAGCACGACCCCCTACACTGCCCGAACACCACAGCACTGCCCTAAACCCTGAAACACCACCCGCTGCATGACCCGCTTGTTGGCGTGGGTCACCCTTCCATTTTTGTCTGTGCCTCAATGTATTTTTGTGCTGGTGTTAGCTGCTCAGGGCACTGTGCCACTGCCATCCAGTGCCACAGTGCAAGTGCTCCCTATGGTAAAATGTATTATGTGAATTGACTTCCATGTTTGGCTTATTTGGTTTACTATCAGTCCCTAGTAGAGTGCACCAAGGGTGCCAAGGGCTTGTATATCCAAATACTGCTAGTGGGCTTGCAGCACTGGTTGTGCCACCCACTGAAGCAGCCTGGTAAAATGTGTCTAAGGTCTGCCATTGCAGAACCTGCATGCAGTCTGGTACTGTCATGCTGACTGGGCAAGTGTCCCCACTTGCCAGTCCCTAAACATTCCCTTACCTTCATGTTAGTCACCCCTAAGGTGGGCCCTAGGGCAGGGTGCATTGTCAGGATAAGGTAGGACATGCCCTGAGGTGTGTGGCATGTCCTAATAGTGAATTACAGCCATTTTCATTTTTCACTATTGTAAGGCTACCTGCTCTCCATAGGCCAGAATGGGCTTCTAGATTATAACACTCTATAATCTTAGCAGGCTCAGGAAGCATGGTAGAAATTCATGTTTAGTATACCTGAACTCAGAATAATAAAATACATCTTTTAGCAAAGGTTATTTTAATATCCTGGGTTTGCAAATGCTACTTTTAGAAAGTTAGCCTTTGCGTGCCAAACCATTTCAGTCCGCCTCTGCTGAGAGGGGTTATCTTCTTTGTGTGTAGCTTGAGTGACAGGGCTGGGAAGTTCCAGGAGACAGGCTGGGGCTGCCAGGTGGTGTTGGACTTGACCCTTCTGGCAGGTTCACCCCTGAACTTTTTGCTTTTTATTGGTGACTTGGTGTGGTGATTCTTGGTTTCTGCGCACTTTCCGTGTCCCAGGGTAAAGTGCGTGCGTGCTCTGAGTGCATGTGGTGAGATCGGCCTGCCCTCCCATAGGAATGCATGGGGAATGTATGTGTCCCTAGTAGTTCCTGATGCGTGGGGTGTGCAGGCCCGAGTTTGGTATGTGCGGACTCGTGTGAGTGAATGCTGCGCGATGATGTGTGCGGCGTGCATGTACCTAGTGTGGAAGTGCCACTTCTAGAAGTGGGCACTTCTGTGTGCAGTGCGTCTGGCGTGTGATTGGCTGGAGCTGGCTGGTGAGCCTGGCTCCAGGAGTCTGGTTGGGTCTGCCCCAGTGGTGAGTGTGAGATTAGCATGCTGATGGCTGGGGAGGAGTGCACCTTGGACCTGAATAGGGCAGGGTTTTCCCCACACACTGCTGGCTCCGCCCCCTGTAGTGCGACTGACGACCCTAGCCCTGCCAGGGAATAGAGTGAGGGGCTGAGCACATCAAGGGTGCTCCCCAACCAGCTGCGACTGGTTTTCCCCCCACCCTGAACCCAGAACAAAGGGATTTGGTGTATAAAAAGGGGCTGTGTCCCCTTACAAAATGTTCTTGTTCTGACTTGAATCTGCCAGAGGCGTGCTGCTGCTGGTGCCCAGGGGAAGGCTTGCCTCCCTGGGCCCTGCCCAGCCCCTGGATGCCATGGATACCTGGAAGACCTCTTTGCTGGGAGCTTTTTGCTCCATTTCTTTATGCCTCCAGGTCTTTATTGACCTAGCGCCTGGATAGCGCTATCTTTTCCCCCAGGAAGGAGGAACATGTGGGCCTTGGCAGCGCTGGGCTGCGATCTCCGCCGAGGGAATCCCGACGTAGGGATTCCCCCCGTAATGCTGGTCTCGCGGGTGCCCACCCCGCTGTCTTTGCGCTAATTGAATGCAGGTGCCCACCCTGCGTCTTCATTGCCGTGTTATCACTAATGCGGGTGCCCACCCCGCTTATGGTTGTTCTATTGCGGGTGCCCACCCCGCGATCATTGAAGGAGAAATCACCACCGCGGCCCGAGCTTCAGTTCAAAACCGCCGCCGAGTCCGCGGCCCGCCTGGTTGTGGGCGGGGCCGCGGGACAGAAGCGGAAGTGCCGCCATTATGATGGGAGGCGGCCGCCGGGAGCTTGCGAGGCTCCACTTAGAAGTTCCGGAGAGGAGCGGAGTCCCCGGAGAACGGCCCGGTGAGTACAGACGGGCTGGGGGACTCCACGCAGGTGCTGGGGGTGCGGGGGCAGTGCTCACGAGCCCCGTGAGGCTCCGACGTTGGGGGCATTATTTCTCGAGCCGGTGAGGCTCTAGGGGACATTGTTCTTTGGTGCTGTGTAGAGCCCCGAGAAGGCTCCAACGACGGGGCGATCTTTGAAAGAGCCCAGCGAGGCTCCACCAACAGGGGGCACCAGTTGTTTCTTTACGGAGCGGCCCCAGATGGCAGCGGGTCGCTCCCCCTTTGCCCCACCGTAACGTTTAGGGCCACGAAGGCTCTAGGGGGCATTTCAATTGTTTTATAGCCCAGAGAGGGCTACAGAGGCACGCCGGTGCCTGAGTTCGTTCCACAGCTGCCCAGCACTTAGTGGGCAGCTGCCACGTTTAGGTTGTGCCCCTCTGAGTTTTGGACTGTGCCTCCTGCGCAGTCTTGCCCCTGACTTTGCTGGACACAGGGCGTCTTAGCCTGGACAAGGCCAGTTGGCCTGGGGACTGCCACAGGTGGTGGCATATGAGTTCTGGCGCAATTGTTCCTTGCTCTACACCTCTGAATGTTTTCATGCATCATGTGTTTCCCTTGCTCTACACCTCTGAATGTTTTCATGCATCATGTGTTTCCCTTGCTCTACACCTCTGAATGTTTTCATGCATCATGTGTTTTCCTTTGCTCTACACCTCTGAATGTTTTCATGCATCAGGTGTAACGTTCTATTACCCCTACAGGTATTGTGATACTTAGGTGGTTGTTTGCTTCCTCCTAGTACAGGTGGTGCTAGTGAGGTCCTGATTCCCTGCGCAATATTTCTCCTAAGGTGGTTAGGGTTGCGTAGGTGGTACTTTCTGATACCAGTAGTTACCGGTTGTGTGCTACAGGTTATTTTGTGCTACTGTGATATTATTCCTATGTTCTAAGTGCTAATTTCTACAAAGTGCAAATTCCTGACAGTGGTCCAGGTGGCCCTGTCCCCTGTATATATAATCCCTTGTAAATTCTGCCCGTGCCTGTTGGCACATTGTAGAGTGTGTGTTTTTATCTAATGTGTTGTGTATAATACAAAGGCTATTTTTATAGAATACCTTGTGTGGAGTTTCCTTTGTGGTGGGCCTTGGGTGTTGTTGCTGGGTGCGCGCGCAAACGCTTTACACATCGCCTCAGGGATAAGCCTGTCTGCTCGTGCCAAGCTACCAAGGGGGTGAGCAGGGGTTATCTTTGGCGTGTAACTCCCCAGCCCTGACTAGAGTGGTGGTTTCTGCCTGGCTTTGGCGCAAGCCTCAGCCAACCAGAAATCGCCATTTCTAACAGGTGGTGAATAGAGAGATTACACCAGGATGGGTGGGAGGAGTGCACCTTGACTCTGAATAGGGCAGTGCTCTGCCACCACAATGCTGGCTCCACCCCCTGGGGAGAGTCTGATGTCTCTGTCCTGCCTACTGAAAGAAGAAGCCAGAGTCCCAACAACAAAGTGCTCCTCACTGAAAAGAACTGGACTTGGATGATGCAAAGGCCCCCCTGGCCTGTAAAGACAAAAGAAACTTACTATAAATGTAGGAGCCCTGCTCCTAAGAAATCAGAGCCTGCTTGTGACCAAGAAGAACGCTCTGCCTGAGGAGGAGGAACCTGAAGCTGAAGGAGGGAAGCTGTCCCTAAGTCTGGAGGACTTGCCTGCAGTGGTTGCCTTGCTGCCAAGGGAGTGAAGAAACTTACAAAGACTTGCTTTATTTATGTACTCGAAGACTTGTGCTCACAGCAATCTCCAAGGGCTTGATTGAGCTTGCCCCCTGAACTGAACCCCAGGACCAGTGGGTTCACCGTGTCTCCGCTCGTCTGAGAATCGAGCCGTGTGCTTTCTCCCGCCGGAGTGCTCTGCGCACCTTCACCCCCCTCCAAGGGCCGTGACACCCAGAAGCCTGGCCACCTCCACTCACCAAGAGCCCCGCTCTACCTGAGTCGCTCTTGATCCATCGGGTCTGGCCGCCCCGCTTCCCTGTCACCTGCCTGCTACTGGAGCGTGCTTGGTGCCCCCTCGCCCTCCCGCCGGATTTCTACTCGGAACGCGACTTCAAGCCCCGGACGGCCGCCCGAACGTCGTAACGTATCCGGCCGCCCCGCTTCGCCTCAAAGAAAGATTCAGACCGCGCCGCCCCCTGAAGTGACCTCCCACACAGTCCGTGTCGGAGGCCCTGGGCCGCGCCTGTCTACCGAAAGCCGCCCGCTGGTTCTAGATCCGGAGTCCCTCGAGGTGCAGAACCTGCACCACCCACCGAAGACTCGTCCAACACACCGCACGCTCCCAGGTACAGTGAACTCTCTGTCGGACTCGGGGTCCGCAACGCTCTGATTTCCCCGCATCACTGTACCTCGGGTGCGCTGCGCGTCCCCGTGACTGGACGAACTCGAAAGAGCGCTACGAAGCGCCAGTAACAGAAGAGCCTACCAAAGAAGAGAACAGTGCCTAATTATCATCTTGTGGCTCCCATTCCGCAACCGTTATTTATGGTCTTGTACTAAGCCTGCATAACAAAGAAGCTTTTATATAAAGTATACGTATTTTTGATACAACTTACGCCTGGTGTCCATTTGTGGGGGATCTTTGTGATTTACTGTGTGTCATCATAAATGCTTAACTGACTTAGCGCCCTGAAGTTTATCCCTGACTGCTCGCGCCACACTACCTATAGGGTGAGCAGGGGTTGTTCTGAAGGGGTAATTCTCTTGCCCTGAATAGAAGAAGGGACCACTGCTTGTCACAAGTAACCACCTGTGCCAACCAGAGGTTCCCCATTCTAACACCGCTGCACGACCCCTACACTGCCTGAACACCACTGCCCTAAGCCCAGAAACACCACCACCAGCAAGACCCAGCCCTACACTGCCCGAACAACACTGCACTGCCCTAAACCCTGAAACACCACCCCAGCAAGACCCGCTACACTGCCTGAACACCACTGCCCTAAACTCTGAAACACCGCCCCCAGCACGACTCCCTACACTGCCCGAATACCACTGCCCTAAACCTGAAACACCACCCCCTACACGACCCCCTACACTGCCTGAACACCACTGCAGCACTGCCCTAAACCCTGAAAAACCAACCCCAGCAAGACCCCCTACACTGCCTGAACACCACTGCACTGCCCTAAACCCTGAAACACCAGCCCCAGCATGACCCCCTACACTGCCTGAACATCACTGCACTGCCCTAAACCCTAAAACACCAGCCCCAGCACGACCCCTCTCACTGCCCGAACACCACTGCACTAAACCCTGAAACACCACACCCAGCATGACCCCCTACACTGCCCAAACACCACTGCACTGCCCTAAACCCTGAAACACAACCCCCTACACTGCTCGAACACCACTGCACTGCCCTAAACCCTGAAACATCACGCCTGCACGACACCCTACACTGCCCGAACACCACTGAATTACCCTAAACCCTGAAACACCATCCCCAGCACGACCCCATACACTGCCCGAACACGACTGCACTGCCCTAAACCCTAAAATACCACCCCTGCATGACACCCTACACTGCCCGAACACCACTGCACTGCTCTAAACCCTAAAACATCACCCCCATCACGACCCCTTACACTGCCCAAACACCACTGCACTGCCCTAAACCATAAAACACCAGCTCCAGCACGACCCCCTCACTGACCGAAAACCAATGCACTGCCCTAAACCCTAAAACACCAGCCCCAAAACGACCCACTCACTGCCCGAACACCACTGCACTGCCCTAAAGCCTAAAACACCAGCCCCAGCATGACCCCCTACACTGCCCGAACACCACTGCACTGCCCTAAACCCTAAAACACCAGCCCCAGCATGACCCCTTTCACTGCCCGAACACCACTGCACTGCCCTAAACCCTGAAACACTACACCCAGCACGACCCCCTACACTGCCGGAACACCCCTGCACTGCCCTAAACCCTGAATCACCACCCCCCACAAGACCCCCTACACTGCCCGAACACCACTGCACTGCCCTAAACCCTGAACCACCACCCTCAGCAAGACCCGCTACACTGCCCGAACACCATTGCTCTGCCCTAAAACCTGAAACACCACACCCAGCAAGACCCGCTACACTGCCCGAACACCACTGCTCAGCCCTAAACCCTGAAACACCAGCCCCGCATGACCCCCCTACACTTCCCTAAACCTTAAAACACGACCGCTCACACTGCTCGAACACTACTGCACTGCCCTAAATCCTGAAATACCACCCCCAGCACGACCCCCTACACTGCCCAAACACCACTGCCCTAAACCCTGAAACACCACCCCTGCACGACAACCTACACTGCCTGAACACCACTGCACTGCCCTAAACCCTGAAACACCACCCCTGCACGACAACCTACACTGCCTGAACACCACTGCACTGCCCTAAACCCTGAAACACCACCCCTGCACGACAACCTACACTGCCTGAACACCACTGCACTGCCCTAAACCCTGAAACACCACCCCTGCACGACAACCTACACTGCCTGAACACCACTGCACTGCCCTAAACCCTGAAACACCACCCCCAGCCCGAACACCTACACTGCCCGAACACCACTGCACTGCCCTAAACCCTAAAACATGACCCCTCACACTGCTCGAACACCACTGCACGGCACTAAATCCTGAAACACCAGACCCAGGAAGACCCCCTTCACATCCCGAACACCACTGCCCTAAACCCTGAAACACCACCCCCAGCACGACCCCGTACACTGCCCGAACACCACTGCACTGCCCTAAACCCTGAAACACCACCCCCTGCACGACCCCCTGCATTCCCTGAACACCACTGCCCTAAATCATGAAACACCACCCCCAGCATGACCCCCGACACTGCCCGAACACCACTGCACTGCCCTATACCCTGAAACACCACCCGTGCATGACAACCTACACTGCCTGAACACCACTGCACTTCCCAAAACCCTGAAACACCACCCCCAGCACGACCCCCTACACTGCACCACTGCCCTAAACCCTGAAACAACCACCCCAGCAAGATCCCCTACACTGCCTGAACACCACTGCCCTAAACCTTGAAACACCACCCCCTGTACGACCCCCTACACTGCCTGAACACCACTGCACTGCCCTATACCATAAAACACCAGCCCCAGCACAACCCCCTACACTGCCTGAACACCACTGCCCTAAATCCTGAAACACCACACCCAGCATGACCTCCTACACTGCCCGAACACCACTGCACTGCCCTAAACCCAGAAACACCACCCCATCACGACCCCTACACTTGCCGAACACCACTGCACTGCCCTAAACCACCACCCCCAGCATGACCCCCTACACTGCCTGACCACTGCACTGCCCTAAACCCTGAAACACCAGCCCCCGCATGACCGCCTACACTGCCTGAACACTACTGCTCTGCCCTAATCCGTGAAACACCAGCCCCAGCACGATCCCCTACACTGCCCGAACATCACTGCACTGCCCTAAACCATAAAACACCAGCCCCAGCACAACCCCCTCACTGCCCGAACAACACTGCACTGCCCTAAACACTGAAACAACACCCCCTGCAAGACTCCCTACACTGCCCGAACACAACTGCACCAATGCCCTAAACCCTGAAACACCACCCCCAGCACGACCCCCTACACTGCCCGAACACCACTGCACTGCCCTAAAACACCACCCCCTGCACAACCCCCTACACTGCCCGAACACCACTGCACTGCCCTAAACCCTAAAACACCACCCGCAGCACGACCCCTACACTACCTGAGCACCATTGCACTGCCCTAAAACATAAAACACCAGCCCCAGCACGACCCCCTACACTGCCCGAACACCACTGCACTGCTCTAAACCCTAAAACACAACCCCCATCACGACCCCCGACACTACCTTAAACCCTAAAACACCACCCCCAGCACGACCCCTTACACTGCCCGAACACCACTGCACTGCCCTAAACCCTGAAACACTACACCCAGCACGACCCCCTACACTGCCCGAACATCACTGCACTGCCCTAAACCCTGAAACACCACCCCCCGCAAGACCCCCTCTCTGCCTGAACACCACTGTACTGTGTACTGCCCTAAACCCTAAAACACCAGCTCCAGCACAACCCCCTACACTGCCCTAACACCATTGCTCTGCCCTAAACCCTGAAACACCAGCCCCCGCACGACCCCCTACACTGCCCGAACACCACTGCACTGCCCTAAACCCTGAAACACCCCCAGCACGATCCCCTACACTGCCCATACACCACTGCACTCCCCTAAACCCTAAAACACCACCCCCATCACGACCCCTACACTGTCCAAACACCACTGCACTGCCCTATACCCTGAAACACCACCCGTGCATGACAACCTACACTGCCTGAACACCACTGCACTTCCCAAAACCCTGAAACACCACCCCCAGCACGACCCCCTACACTGCACCACTGCCCTAAACCCTGAAACAACCACCCCAGCAAGATCCCCTACACTGCCTGAACACCACTGCCCTAAACCTTGAAACACCACCCCCTGTACGACCCCCTACACTGCCTGAACACCACTGCACTGCCCTATACCATAAAACACCAGCCCCAGCACAACCCCCTACACTGCCTGAACACCACTGCCCTAAATCCTGAAACACCACACCCAGCATGACCTCCTACACTGCCTGAACACTACTGTACTGCCCTAAACCCTGAAACACCACGCCCAGCAAGACCCGCTACACTGCCCGAACACCACTGCACTGCCCTAAACACTAAAACACCACCCCCAGCACGACCCCCTACACTGCCCAAACACCACTGCCCTAAACCCTGAAACACCACCCCCAGCAAGACCTGCTTCATCGCCCGAACACCACTGCACTGCCCTAAACCCTGAAACACCACCCCCAGCACGAACCCCTACACTGCCTGAACACCACTGCACTGCCCTAAACCCTGAAACACCACCCCTGCACGACAACCTACACTGCCTGAATACCACTGCACTCCCCTAAACCCTGAAACACCACCCCAGCACGAACCCCTACACTGCCTGAACACCACTGCACTGCCCTAAACCCTGAAACATCACCCCTGCATGACAACCTACACTGCCTGAACACCACTGCACTCCCCTAAACCTGAAACACCACCCCAGCACGAACCCCTACACTGCCTGAACACCACTGCACTGCCCTAAACCCTGAAACACCACCCCTGCACGACAAACTGCACTGCCTGAACACCACTGCACTGCCCTAAACCCTGAAACACCAGACCCAGCAAGACCCGCTACACTGCCCGAACACCACTGCACTGCCCTAAACCCTGAAACACCAGACCCAGCAAGACCCGCTACACTGCCCGAACACCACTGCCCTAAACCCTGAAACACCACCCCCAGCACGACCCCGTACACTGCCCGAACACCACTGCATTTCCCTAAACCCTAAAACACGACCGCTCACACTGCTCGAACACTACTGCACTGCCCTAAATCCTGAAATACCACCCCCAGCATGACCCCCTACACTGCCCAAACACCACTGCCCTAAACCCTGAAACACCACCCCTGCACGACAACCTACACTGCCTGAACACCACTGCACTGCCCTAAACCCTGAAACACCACCCCTGCACGACAACCTACACTGCCTGAACACCACTGCACTGCCCTAAACCCTGAAACACCACCCCCAGCACGAACCCCTACACTGCCCGAACACCACTGCACTGCCCTAAACCCTAAAACATGACCCCTCACACTACTCGAACACCACTGCACGGCACTAAATCCTGAAACACCAGACCCAGGAAGACCCCCTTCACATCCCGAACACCACGGCCCTAAACCCTGAAACACCAGCCCCAGCACGACTCCGTACACTGCCCGAACACCACTGCACTGCCCTAAACCCTGAAACACCACCCCCTGCACGACCCCCTGCATTGCCTGAACACCACTGCCCTAAATCATGAAACACCACCCCCAGCAAGACCCCCGACACTGCCTGAACACCACTGCCCTAAACCCTGAAACACCACCCCCTTCACGACCCCCTACACTGCCCGAACACCACTGCACTGCCCTATACCCTGAAACACCAACCCTGCATGACAACCTACACTGCCTGAACACCACTGCACTTCCCAAAACCCTGAAACACCACCCCCAGCACGACCCCCTACACTGCACCACTGCCCTAAACCCTGAAACAACCACCCCAGGAAGATCCCCTACACTGCCTGAACACCACTGCCCTAAACCCTGAAACACCACCCCCTGCACGACCCCCTACACTGCCTGAACACCACTGCACTGCCCTATACCATAAAACACCAGCCCCAGCACAGCCCCCTACACTGCTGAACACCACTGCACTGCCCTAAATCCTGAAACACCATACCCAGCATGACCTCCTACACTGCCCGAACACCACTGCACTGCCCTAAACCCAGAAACACCACCCCCATCACGACCCCCTACACTGCCCAAACACCTCTGCACTGCCCTAAACCATAAAACACCAGCCCAGCATGACCCACTCACTGCCCGAACACCACTGAACTTCCCTAAACCCTAAAACACCAGCCCCAGCACGACCCCCTACACTGCCTGAACACCACTGCACTGCCCTAAACCCTGAAACACCACCCCCAGCAAGACCCGCTACACTGCCCGAACACCACTGCTCTGCCCTAAACCCTGAAACACCAGCCCCCGCATGACCGCCTACACTGCCTGAACACGACTGCTCTGCCCTAATCCGTGAAACACCAGCCCCAGCACGATCCCCTACACTGCCCGAACATCACTGCACTGCCTTAAACCATAAAACACCAGCCCCAGCACAACCCCCTCACTGCCCGAACAACACTGCACCGCCCTAAACACTGAAACACCACCCCCTGCAAGACTCCCTACACTGCCCGAACACCATTGCACCAATGCCCTAAACCCTGAAACACCACCCCCAGCACGACCCCCTACACTGCCTGAACACCACTGCACCAATGCCCTAAACCCTGAAACACCACCCCCAGCACGACCCCCTACACTGCCTGAACACCACTGCCCTAAACCCTGAAACACCACCCCCTGCAAGACCCCTACACTGCCCGAACACCACTGAATTGCCCTAAACCCTGAAACACCACCCCCAGCACGACCCCCTACACTGCCCGAACACCACTGCACTGCCCTAAAACACCACCCCCTGCACAACCCCCTACACTGCCCGAACACCACTGCACTGCCATAAACCCTAAAACACCACCCGCAGCACGACCCCCACACTGCCTGAGCACCATTGCACTGCCCTAAACCATAAAACACCAGCCCCAGCACAACCCCCTACACTGCCCGAACACCACTGCACTAAACCCTAAAACACCACCCCCATCACGACCCCCGACACTACCTTAAACCCTAAAACACCACCCCCAGCACGACCCCTTATACTGCCCGAACACAACTGCACTGCCCTAAACCCTGGAACACTACACCCAGCACGACCCCCTACACTGCCCGAACACCGCTGCACTGCCCTAAACCCTGAAACACCACCCCCATCACGACCCCCTAGACTGCCCAAACACTACTACCCTAAACCCCGAAACATCACCCCCTGCAAGACCCCCTCACTGCCTGAACACCACTGTACTGCCCTACCCTAAAACACCAGCTCCAGCACAACCCCCTACACTGCCCGAACACCATTGCTCTGCCCTAAACCCTGAAACAACAGCCCCCGCACGACCCCCTACACTGCCCGAACACCACTGCACTGCCCTAAACCCTGAAACACCCCCAGCACGATCCCCTACACTGCTCATACACCACTGCACTGCCCTAAAACACCACCCCCATCACGACCCCTACACTGTCCGAACACCACTGCACTGCCCTAAACCTTAAAACACCACACCAAGCACGACCCCCTACACTACCCGAACACCACTGTACTACCCTAAACCCTGAAACACCACCCCAGCAAGACCCCCTACACTGCCCGAACACCACTGCACTGCCCTAAACCCTGAAACACCACACCCAGCACGACCCCCTACACTACCCGATCACCACTGCACTGCCCTAAACCCTGCAACACCACCCACAGCAAGACCCCCTACACTGCCTGAACACTACTGTACTGCCCTAAACCCTGAAACACCACGCCCAGCAAGACCCGCTACACTGCCCGAACACCACTGCTTTGCCCTAAACCCTGAAACACCAGCCCCCGCATGACCCCCTACACTGCTCGAACACCACTGCACTGCCCTAAACCCTAAAACACGACCCTTCACACTACTTGAACACTACTGCACTGCCCTAAATCCAGAAACACCACCCCCAGCACGACCCCCTACACTGCCCAAACACCACTGCCCTAAACCCTGAAACACCACCCCAGCAAGACCTGCTTCATCGCCCGAACACCACTGCACTGCCCTAAACGCTGAAACACCACCCCCAGCACGAACCCCTACACTGCCTGAACACCACTGCACTGCCCTAAACCCTGAAACACCACCCCTGCACGACAACCTACACTGCCTGAACACCACTGCACTCCCCTAAACCCTGAAACACCACCCCAGCACAAACCCCTACACTGCCTGAACACCACTGCACTGCCCTAAACCCTGAAACATCACCCCTGCACGACAACCTACACTGCCTGAACACCACTGCACTCCCCTAAACCTGAAACACCACCCCAGCACGAACCCCTACACTGCCTGAACACCACTGCACTGCCCTAAACCCTAAAACATGACCCCTAACACTGCTCGAACACAACTGCACGGCACTAAACCCTGAAACACCAGCCCCAGAATGACCCCCTACACTGCCCAAACACCACTGCACTGCCCTAAACCTGAAACACCAGACCCAGCAAGACCCCCTACACTGCCCGAACACCACTGCCCTAAATCGTGAAACACCACCCCCAGCAAGACCCCCTTCACTGCCTGAACACCACTGCCCTAAACCCTGAAACACCACCCCCAGCACGAACCCCTACACTGCCTGAACACCACTGCACTGCCCTAAACCCTGAAACACCACCCCCATCACGACCCCCTACAATGCCCAAACACCACTGCACTGCCCTAATCCATAAAACACCAGCTCCAGCACGACCCCCTCACTGACCGAAAACCAATGCACTGCCCTAAACCCTAAAAAACCAGCCCCAGAACGACCCACTCACTGCCCGAACACCACTGCACTCCCCTAAAGCCTAAAACACCAGCCCCAGCATGACCCCCTACACTGCTCGAACACCACTGCACTGCCCTAAACCCTAAAACACCAGCCCCAGCACGACCCCTTACATTGCCCGAACACCACTGCACTGCCCTAAACCCTGAAACACTACACCCAGCACGACCCACTACACTGCCCGAACACCACTGCACTGCCCTAAACCCTAAAACACCAGTCCCAGCACGACCCCTTACACTGCCGGACCACCACTGCACTGCCCTAAACTCTGAAACACTACACCCAGCACGACCCCCTACACTGCCGGAACACCCCTGCACTGCCCTAAACCCTGAAACACCACCCCCAACACGACCCCCTAGACCAGTGGTTCCCAAACTTTTTGACCCGTGGCTCCCTTGACCTAATTGGCAGTTGGCCGTGGCTCCCCACCATTCTTTTACCGGCGCTGTTGGACCCGGCCTCATAACATGGCTCTACTGGTCCCCACACCACCTAACCTGGTGCCGGCAGCCCCAATCCCCCGGCCTCACCAAGCCTCTCCACCAGAACACACGCACTCGACCCGGACATCCTCGTCCATGGCCTCTCTCCTTTCGGCCACCCCGGGCCCGCGTGCCCACTTCATGCACCAAGATGGCCGCCCGGCCCCAGCGCGACCCGGGCCTAGAGGCGCCACTCCGGCTGGAGGACATCACGCTTCCAGGGGTGAGAGAGGGAGGAGCAGTTTCTATCGCACCTCTGAACTCCCCTGGGATGATGGGTTTCGATCGGCCCGCCGGCCTCCCTGAAGGCTGGCTCCACGCCTGCTGGGTGTCTGGGACTCCTCCCGACCCGGCCATGAAAAGATCACAAGACAATGGCAGGAAAACCCCGACAAGCGACCCCCAGGTGACAAGACCCCTGCCTGGACAGACTCCGGACATCAAAGAGGGGTCGACCTATAACAAGGGGGTGCTCTGGGACTGTCCGGCAGATTCGACGCTGGAACAACGAGAGCCTGCTGACGCGGTCGCGGCTCCTGGAACTTAGAACTACCTGAGCCCTGCTGAGTGACTCGCGGCTCCCCGAAGATCGTAAGACCTCCGAACTTGTACCTGAGCCCTGCTGAGTGACTCGCGGCTCCCCGAAGATCGTAAGACCTCCGAACTTGTACCTGAGCCCTGCTGAGTGACTCGCAGCTCCCCGAAGATCGTAAGACCTCTGAACTTGTACCTGAGCCCTGCTGAGTGACTCGCGGCTCCCTGAAGATCGTAAGACCCCCGAACTGGTACCTGAGCCCGCTGAGTGACTCGCGGCTTCCACAGACTCCACTGGTCCCGCCGGACCCCACGACAACCAGCCTACCCCCCAGCTCGAGGATTGTGAGCTGTGTGCCGGGGACATCCTTACCTTGAACTTTCGTGCCAAAGACTGTCCCGCTACCCCCTATCCCTTCCGAGACTCATTGAGCCCGCGCTCTCCTTGTACATATTTGCAGTGCTAACCTATTTGATTAAGATTGGTTCCGGAGAACGCACGGTGTGTTGTTTCTGTGTCGTGTGGTGCCCGAAGTACGATCCTCGATACGAGACTTCTCCTCCTGAGGAGTCTCCCGCCAGCGCCCGGCTACGATACTTGAGGGTGGGTCTCAGGGTAGTCAGGACTCCCTTCCCGGGCTCCTCTGAGGTCGCCGTCTAACATTGGTGGCAATCGATCTGGGCCCATCACCGAGAGATCGTACTGTGAACGACGGACGCACTACCAACAAAGATGGCAGAAGGAAACACCGTGATCCCCGCAGAAATCAACGCCAACAGGGTGTTCCAGGTGGAACAACTAGAAGAATACACACACAAAGAACTAAAGCAATTCTGCAAAGAACTTAGAATCGCTACCACCGGTCTCAACACCAAGGAAGATTTGCAGAAAGCACTGAAAGCCTGGGTGGATACCGGGGCCTCCCGCCCGGAAAACACGGGGGAGCGCCCCGACGAGGCCGAACCTCCCCAAGGCGAAAGCAGCAACAATCAGGTGCGAAGCGTCGTACCAGACGGGGGCCTATCCCCGGAGGAACTCGCGGACAGAGAGAGAAGCCGCAATCACGAACTCGAGTTAGCGAAACTCAAAATCGAAGGCGAATTAAAGTTAGCAGAGAAAAAGCTAGCAGTAGAACAAATGCGCGTGCAAGGCGAGCTAGAAGAGAAGAAGCTCCAACGAGAACACGAAGGAAGGAAGCTCCAACTGGAGCACGAACGCAGCTTGAAGGAAATCGAACTCAAGGCCAGAAGTGAGGAAGGGAGGCCCCCGGGAAACCGAGAGGCGACCTCCCCAGCGGAGCAGAAGGTCCACATCCCCAAGGATGTGGTCAAGGAATATTATAAAAACGATGACATTCAGCAATGGTTCAGGGCCTACGAGGTCGCCATGACCTCCCATCGGGTCCCGCAGAAGGACTGGGGGGCAGGGTTGTGGGGACGGTTTCTGAGCGAAGGAAGAGACACCCTGCTCGACCTACCCCTCTCTCTGCAGACCTCCTACAGCCACATGAAAGAGGCTCTACGCACAAGGTACGGTCTCACCCCCGAGATGTACCGTCAGCGATTCCGGGACTGCAGGAAAATCCCGGGCACCACCTGGGTAGAATATGTAAACTTTTTTAGTCGGGCCTTCGATGGGTGGGTCAAGGGCAGCAAAGTCACCACTCTTGAGGAGCTCACCGACCTCCTATTGTGAGAACACCTGGCTGCGAACTGCTTTGTGGAACTACGCCAGCATCTGCTCGACAGCAAACTCACCGATCCCAGGAAGCTGGCGGTGGAAGCAGACCGCTGGACCAACACCCGGGTCACCCGGGGCATGGTAGGAGAATACCCCCGAGCCAGTCAGGGACCACCCCGCCAGAGAGGAGGGGGGAACCAGGGAGGCCAGAGAGAGTCCCAGCCTAGTCCTCCGAAGACCCAATCTCCACCTTTCCCAGCGCCCCCCCCACCAGTATCCGGACCACCCGGGAGACGGGGACACAGGGTAACCGTCACTTGCTTCCGTTGCCAGATGCCCGGGCACTACGCCAATGACCCAGAGTGCCGCATGGCCACCCCAAACACCCCTGCAAGACAGATAGCCAACGTAGCTCTGGGGGAGGAGGTTGAGGAAACCGGGGAGTGGGAACCCGCAGCCATGGCCCTAGTATCCCTGGGAGATAGGGAGATGGTCCCTGGTAGCCTCCTGCCCTCCAACACGAAGAAATACGGGCAGCTCGTTAAGATCAATGGCCACCAAACAGAGGCCCTGCGGGACACCGGGGCCAGCATCACTGGTGTGCTCAGGCACTTAGTCCCCGAGGAGCATATCCTCCCCAACGTCTTTTGCCCAGTCATTTCCGCTGATAATAGAGAGAGTATGTGTCAGGTAGCTCTGGTGCCGTTTGAGTGGGGTGGAGTAGTAGGTAAACTGAGGGTTGCCGTAAGAACCTCCCAGCCGGTCGACTGCCTCCTAGGGAACGACCTGGAGAGTTCGCCCTGGAAGCACGTCGAACGCAAGGCCCACCTAGAGATGATGGGGCTCCCCGAGTGGGTGTGTGCCACCACCCGATCTATGTCAGCCCGACTCACCCCCCTGGGAGAAGTCGAAGACGCCCCGACTGAAGAAGTCAGAGCAGTAACCCCCGAGGGTCCTCCCGTCCCCCCATCGGAGGGGCCCGTCGCCAGCGACGAGCCCTCCCTGTCCGACACCGCCCCGGTCCCTGAGTTAGGCGATCTACCCGAGTTGGCCCAATGGTGCCACGAGGGTGGGCCCACCCGGGAGGAGTTTTGCCGGGAGCAAGCCACCTGTCCTTCCCTGGTAGGACTGCGGCGCCAGGCCGAGGGCCAAGCCGCAGGCGACCAAACTGGCACGCACCGAATTTATTGGGAAAATAGCATTTTGTATAGTGAGCAGAAGTCGGTGGAGCTGGGATCCGGACGGGTACTGGTGGTACCCCTCCGCTTCCGAGACTTCCTCCTGGGCTTAGCCCACGACGTCCCCCTTGCCGGCCACCTGGGTCAAGACAAGACTTACAGCCGTCTCGTGACCCATTTTTACTGGCCTAAGATGAGAGCAGCCGTAGAAGCCCACTGCAAGTCCTGTCCCACGTGCCAAGCTAGCGGGAAGAGTGGGGGGAAGCGCAAGGCTCCCCTCCAACCCTTCCCGGTCGTCAGTACCCCCTTTGAACGAGTCGGGATCGACATCGTGGGGCCCCTGGACCCCCCCACCTCCCAAGGTCACCGTTTCATCCTGGTCCTGGTGGATCACGCCACCCGATACCCTGAGGCGATCCCCCTACGCACCGTCACGGCCCCCGTAGTGGGCCGGGCCCTGATGGGGATCTTTTCCCGGGTAGGGTTCCCCCGCGAGGTCGTGAGCGATCGCGGAACTAATTTTATCTCGAGGTACATGACGTCCCTATGGCAACAATGTGGAGTGTCCTACAAATTCACTACCCCGTACCATCCCCAAGGGAACGGCCTAGTAGAGAGGTTTAACCGGACCCTGAAAGGGATGATCACCGGCCTAGAAGAGCCCCTCCGGCGTAAGTGGGACGTCCTGCTCCCCTGCCTCTTGTTCGCTTACCGAGAGGTCCCCCAGAAGTCCCTAGGGTTCAGCCCGTTTGAGTTGCTCTATGGACACCCCGTCTGAGGTCCCCTCAGCTTGGTTAAGGAAGGATGGGAGGCGGCACCCCAGACCACCCCACGAGATGTGTTCCACTATGTTCTGACCCTCCGGAACCAGACCAGGAAGTTCCGAGCGCTGGCCGAGGCCAACCTAGAGACAAGCCAAGAAGAGATGAAGCGCTGGTACGACCAGAATGCCACTCTGGTCGAGTTCCAGCCGGGCCAACAAGTATGGGTCATGGCTCCTGTGAAGCCAGGCGCCCTCCAGGACAGGTGGACCGGGCCCTACAAGGTGATTGAGCGGAAGAGCCCAGTCACATACTTGGTGGACGTCCAGTCGCCCCGGGATCCCCTCCGGGTCCTTCACGTGAACCGCCTCAAGCCTCACTTCGTGCGGACCGAACTAAGCCTCCTGCTGGCCACCGATGACGGGGCCGAAGATGAGTCCGATCCCCTCCCGGACCTCCTGTGTGTCAAGGAGCAGGATGGCTCCGTGGAGGGAGTGAATCTCTCCCCAGCTCTCACTGCCCAGCAACAAGAGGACTGCCGCCAGCTACTAGGACAATTTGCCGACCTCTTCTCCCTGATCCCCCGAGTTACCGACTGGTGTGTCCATGACGTGGACACCGGGGACAGCCCGCCGGTGAGACACCGAGCCTACCGGGTCCCCGACCGGGTCCGGTCCTGCATTCAAGCTGAAGTCTCAAAGATGTTGACCATGGGAGTAATCGAGCCATCTGACAGTCCCTGGGCCAGCCCCGTGGTCCTGGTCCCGAAGGCAGCGGCCCCCGGTGTCACCCCAGAGCTCCGGTTCGGTGTGGACTACCGGGGGCTCAATGACGTCACCCGAGCCGATGCCCACCCCATTCCACGGGCCGACGAGCTCATTGACCGACTCGGGGCAGCACGGTTCCTTAGCACCTTCGACCTCACCTGCGGATACTGGCAGATTGCGCTCACCGAGGGGGCCAAGGAGCGATCGGCCTTCTCCACCCCAGATGGGCATTACCGCTTCCGCGTAATGCCCTTTGGAATGAAGAATGCCCCGGCCACCTTCCAGCGACTGGTAAATAGAGTCCTGGCCGGGCTAGAACAGTTCAGCGCGGCCTATCTGGACGACATCGCCATTTTCAGTTCCGGATGGAGTGAGCACCTCCAGCACCTCCGGAGGGTGCTAACCGCCCTGCGCCAGGCAGGCCTGACAGTAAAAGCCAGCAAGTGCCAAATTGGACAAGGATCAGTGGTCTACCTGGGGCACCAGGTCGGGAGTGGCCAGGTCGCCCCTCTACAACCAAAAATCGACGCCATCGTGGCCTGGGAACCCCCCACCACCCAAACGGAGGTCCGAGCCTTTCTGGGCCTCACTGGCTACTACCGCAGATTCATCAAGGGGTATGGCAGCCTTGTCGGCCCCCTCACAGAACTCACATCCAAAAAACAGCCAAAAAAGGTTCAGTGGATAACTGCCTGCCAGGAGGCGTTCGATGCCCTAAAGAAGGCCATGTGCACGGCCCCCGTCCTCCAGGCTCCCGACTACAAGGAGTTTGTAGTCCAGACCGATGCCTCCGAGCATGGCATTGGGGCCGTCCTGTCCCAGATGAATGACCAAGGCCTGGACCAGCCCGTCGCCTTCCTCAGTCGGCGGCTGTTGCCCAGAGAACAGCGATGGAGTACCATTGAGCGCGAAGCCTTTGCCGTGGTCTGGGCACTCAAGAAACTACGCCCTTACCTGTTCGGCACACATTTCAAAGTCCAAACCGACCATCGGCCCTTGCGATGGCTCATGCAGATGCGGGGAGAAAACCCCAAGCTACTGCGGTGGTCAATCTCCCTTCAGGGGATGGATTTCACCGTGGAACACCGTCCTGGGACGGACCACGCTAACGCCGATGGCCTCTCCCGGTTCTTCCGCCTCAGCGAAGAGAACCCCCCAAGATGATGGGCAGTTCTCTCCGGCTTTCAGCTGGGGGGGGACGCGTGTTGGACCCGGCCTCATAACATGGCTCTACTGGTCCCCACACCACCTAACCTGGTGCCGGCAGCCCCAATCCCCCGGCCACACCAAGCCTCTCCACCAGAACACACGCACTCGACCCGGACATCCTCGTCCATGGCCTCTCTCCTTTCGGCCACCCCGGGCCCGCGTGCCCACTTCATGCACCAAGATGGCCGCCCGGCCCCAGCGCGACCCGGGCCTAGAGGCGCCACTCCGGCTGGAGGACATCACGCTTCCAGGGGTGAGAGAGGGAGGAGCAGTTTCTATCGCACCTCTGAACTCCCCTGGGACGATGGGTTTCGATCGGCCCGCCGGCCTCCCTGAAGGCTGGCTCCACGCCTGCTGGGTGTCTGGGACTCCTCCCGACCCGGCCATGAAAAGATCACAAGACAATGGCAGGAAAACCCCGACAAGCGACCCCCAGGTGACAAGACCCCTGCCTGGACAGACTCCGGACATCAAAGAGGGGTCGACCTATAACAAGGGGGTGCTCTGGGACTGTCCGGCAGATTCGACGCTGGAACAACGAGAGCCTGCTGACGCGGTCGCGGCTCCTGGAACTTAGAACTACCTGAGCCCTGCTGAGTGACTCGCGGCTCCCCGAAGATCGTAAGACCTCCGAACTTGTAACTGAGCCCTGCTGAGTGACTCGCGGCTCCCCGAAGATCGTAAGACCTCCGAACTTGTACCTGAGCCCTGCTGAGTGACTCGCGGCTCCCCGAAGATCGTAAGACCTCCGAACTTGTACCTGAGCCCTGCTGAGTGACTCGCGGCTCCCTGAAGATCGTAAGACCCCCGAACTGGTACCTGAGCCCGCTGAGTGACTCGCGGCTTCCACAGACTCCACTGGTCCCGCCGGACCCCACGACAACCAGCCTACCCCCCAGCTCGAGGATTGTGAGCTGTGCGCCGGGGACATCCTTACCTTGAACTTTCGCGCCAAAGACTGTCCCGCTATCCCCTATCCCTTCCGAGACTCATTGAGCCCGCGCTATCCTTGTACATATTTGCAGTGCTAACCTATTTGATAAAGATTGGTTCCGGAGAACGCACGGTGTGTTGTTTCTGTGTCGTGTGGTGCCCGAAGTACGATCCTCGATACGAGACTTCTCCTCCTGAGGAGTCTCCCGCCAGCGCCTGGCTACGATACTTGAGGGTGGGTCTCAGGGTAGTCAGGACTCCCTTCCCGGGCTCCTCTGAGGTCGCCGTCTAACAGGCGCACACTTTTGGAACCACTGGTCTACATGAAGAATCAAGCCTAGACGTAATGAAGGATTCAGAGAGTAGCAATCACCATTATAAAACTTTATTTGCAATCACAAAGATCTTATAAAGTACATCTCAATTGCTAGAGAAAGACTCAAGTCGCTCTGTGGCATTAAAAGAAGTTTACATGGGGTGGGCTCTGATGAACCCAAGATGGCTCACCAGATCCCATCTACCCAGTGTTTTAAGTGTGCTGGGTCCTGCCGGTGCAGTTCTAAAAAGCAGGTGTCAAGATGGGTCCCTGTAGGAAGGTGGATATCTGACTATGGTTACCCCCAACTTTTTGCCTAGTGTCTAGCTGGTTTTTCGACTTAGTTGGCCTGAGATCCTGCCATTCAGGGTCTCAGGCTGTCTGCTCTCTCTTTAAAATGGACTCCATGTACCCTAGGTACATTCTCAATTGGTAAGGATCACCTTATTGGACCCTGTACAGTGTACCCTAGGTACCCAGGGCATAGGTGTACCCTAGGCCTCCCAGGGGCTGCAGCATGTATTATGCCACCCCTGGTCTGGCCTTCCAATCAGACACAACTGGCTGATCACTCAGCTGGGGCAAGGTCGTGTAATCACCCCTTGCTTAGATATAGTATACCTATATCTACCCTTATATATAGACACATGTGTACCTATCAGTCACTCCTATGGCAGGCCTTAACAATCCTGGAGGCAGAGTGCTTGGTAACATGTGAGATGGTGCTCTAGCATGAGCTGAGCCTGTCTGCAGCTTTCGGAACCATGTCCTTATAGCTGTTCTATGATTTAGCCTACCATATACTCTTAAAGTGCCTTATAATCTTAAACGGTTATGGTAACTATGGTTTGGCTTTATCAAAACATGTCGTGTAAGGTGTCTAACACTTTGGAATAATACCCCCATACCATTTCTGGTGATGAGGATATTATTCCTCCCTTCTAGAGGGAGAGACATGTTAAAATCCTACTTTGCTGTTTAACTCTAACCAAAGCCTCAGCATCACAAAATGGATGCTGCTGCCACAGACACAAGTCTGACCTCCTGCTGCTGGGAGTGATCCCAGCCAGGGAGGCCTGGACAATAGGTTTCCTGCTTGGGGAGGTGCTAGCACCTCCCCAGACAGCCTTTAGTGTATTGGGGCAGGGTGGGCTGAAAGGAATGAGACATGCCTGGGGCACACAAGGTGTTCCTTGCATAGTTCAGTTCAAACCGGCGCTGGGGCACTCCAGCCCCAGCTCTGGCGCGAAACTGGACAAAGGGAAGTGGGTGTAACCACCCCCTCCCAGGTCCCACCCATAAGGCGTGACCTAGCAGGTATCCCAGCCCCCCAGATTAGTATAAGAGTGGGAGTTGGGCCTCAAGACTTTAGATTATCCTGAACCTGCAAAACTTGAACAGAAACTCTGGACCTTCGACATTCGACGAAAGAAGAAGACTGAAGAATCTCCCTTGTAGCCAAGGAGTGGCTACCCTGTGCAAACAGGCACCATCAAGAGACTACCCTTTGCTTTGCCCACGTTCTACGAGGAACCGACTGCAGAGCCCGACCAGAGCCTTGACTTCCAGACTTCTCCGACCCTGATCCACATCGACAGCAAAGCTGAGATCCGTGGAGGCGACGAGCGGCGTGGGACCGGTTACCTGGAAAAAGTGGCTAGTAACTTAAAGCGCAGCTTCTGAGGTACCCTCGAAGTTGTGCACCGGGGATTGAGAAGCCCCAACCCCAAGCACCATCTGCACCGAAGATCAGCCCCCCACACTCCACGAGTCCTGCGTGGGGCCCTTCAGCATTTTCCTGCTTGCCGCGTCTGTCCGGTTGCTTGCCCGCTGGCTAGTGGCCTTTGTGACGACGCACCCTGAAATCTTCTGCGCTGGTTTGGCTCCTCCAGACTGGCTCCCGCTTCTCTGCAAAGAAGAAGCACCCCAGACCTTCCTGGTCTGCACCAGAAGCAAGTCCTTCGTTCTTCGTGGGTTCCGCTTGCCAAGGCTTGGTGAGTCCTAGTCCAACTTCGACGCCGCCGACAGCAAGAGCCTTCGTGGGACAGCTCGCCTCCTGGTCCTGGTCGTCCTCGACGCTTCCTGGTCCTCCTGGCTGCAGTGACAAGCTTCACCTTCACTTGCAATCTTCACGACATCGCCTGGTTCCTTCCTGGTTCCACGTGGTCACTGGCTAGTGACCTTGACTCTGTCCCTTCTGCTTGCAGGTTTCTTCTCTTCTTGATCCCAGCCTTGGGATCCACCGGACACTCTTCACTGACTGCCTGTCAGCATCTTTCTTCAGGCATCCATAGGAGTCGACGACGAAAACGACGCATCTTCACCCCTATGCACCCGCAGCCTGTGGGCTAGGTAACTTGGGTACTCCGGTGCTCATCAGGATAGTGACTATCCTAGTGTCTAGTTTTCAAGTCTCAACTTCCTAGCTACTCCGGAAGTGTCCTAAATCTACCGTTTTCTAAACTGTACTATTGCTATTGACTTTTACGCATTACGCGTGAGTGTTTCCACTCTGCACACGAATCCCGTGGGCCTCCCACTTCCTAACTAACGCTAGTGTAGTGTAGCCCCAGCGATTCCCTAGGCCTAGGCCTATTCTATTTCCGTGACAGTGGTTCTTATACCACTTACTTAGTATATGGTTTGCGTGGCCCCTAGGGCCTAACTGTATTACTTACCTGTGTGACTTAATGTATGCTTAAATAAGACTGTGTTGTACTTACCTCTAATCTCATAAAGAGTGCTGAGGGTTTGACTAGAATAAATACACTTTTTTTTATATATATATCTGTTGTGGTGTCCTTTCATTTGGTATTCAAGGGATTATATATGGTATCACAGCTGGCTTCACATGCCATTCAGAGTTTAGCCTAAGACTGCTCTTGTCCATGCTACCACTAGGATAGCTGGTCTATAAGGTTGACTTTACAACCAATCACCATAAGGGTATTTGGACTGATATAAGGTGTACACTAGAACTAGTGACATCATACATCAGGCCAACTTCTCACAGTCCCTATCGAGCTCTCCATTTTTGCCTTCACCCTCAGGATGGAAAAAAGAATCTTAACTCTGTAGAAGTCACTTCACTGCCTTTGAGGTAACTTCAAAAAGACTCGTTATAGTTCTTTCACTCTCATCATTTCAGAACTGAATCATTTTCAATATTATATATGTTAGAAGGCGACCTCAGAGGGGCCCGGAGGGGGCCCTGACGGTCCTGAGACCCACCCTCGAGGTATCGTAGCCGGGCGCTGGCGAGAGACTCCTCAGGGGAGAAATCTCGTATCTAGGATCGTACACTCGACACCACACCGAGAGTTCTTAAGAATAGATCTTTATCAGATCGGAGTTGTAGGATCTTTATGATCAGCAAGGCAAATATATACAAGTGGAGCGCGGGCTCACAAAGTCTTGGAGGGGGGGGGTTAGGAGGTAGCGGGACAGTCTTTGGGGATAAGGATCAGATGCAGGAGCGTACCCGGCGCACAGCTCACAATCCTCGAGCTGGGGGATACACTTGTCGTCGTGGGGTCCGGCGGGACCAAGAGAGTCTGTGGGAGCCGCGAGTCGCTCAGCAGGGCTCAGGTACAAGTTCGGAGGTCTTACGATCTTCAGGGAGCCGCGAGTCACTCAGCAGGGCTCAAGCACAAGTTCGGAGGTCTTACGATCTTCAGGGAGCCGCGAGTCATTCAGCAGGGCTCAAGCACAAGTTTGGAGGTCTTACGATCTTCAGGGAGCCGCGAGTCACTCAGCAGGGCTCAGGTATTTCCAAGGCGAATCTGCCGGACAGTCCCCGAGCACCCCTTGTTATAGGGCAACTCCTCTTTGATGTCCGGAGTCTGTGCAGGCAGGGGTCTTGTCACCTGGGGGTCGCTTGTCGGGGTTTTCCTACCATTGTCTTTTGATCCTTTCAGGGCCGGGTTGGGAGGAGTCCCAGACACCCAGCAGGCATGGTGCCAGCCCTCGGGGAGGCCGGCGGGCCGATCGAAACCCACCTTCCCAGGGAAGCTCAGAGGTGTGATAGAAACTGCTCCTCCCTTTCTCATTCCATGGGGAGCGCGATGTCCTCCAGCCGGAGTGGCGCCTCTAGGCCAGGGTCGCGCTGGGGCCGGGCGGCCATCTTGGTGCATGAAGTGGGCACGCGGGCCCGGTGTGGCCGAAAGGAGGAAGGCCACGGACGGGAAAGTCTGGGTCGGGTGTGTGTGTTCTGGTGGGAAGGATCGGCTAGGTCGTGGGTTCGGGGGCTGTGTGAGGTGCAGGGGTCAGGTATGGCTATGTCACGAGGGCCGGGTCTAACAATATACAACAAAGCCATAGTTAATGCTTATTTGTGATGCCACTAAGAATCATTGGCACAGCCAATAGTCCTGGCTTGTTGTAAGTGTAATGTTGTTTGTTGTATTATATATCTGATGCAATGTCCGTTCCTGTACTCCCCTCTTCTCCCACTTGCTTATCATTCACAGCTTCCTTTTCTCCAAGAGAAACTGTTTCAAGATTTGCTTCGCAAGCTGGGATTCCATAGATGGGGAGATCTGTTCTCTGGCGGGATCTTTCGTGACCGGGAAAGCTTCTTTGATGGATACACGCCTACCCCCCTGGAGCTTTTCACCTACCTTAGACTGAGGCATGGCATGAAGGCCATCTTGCCGGCTTTCCCGTCTGAGCCTGACACCATGGCTCCCCTACACGGGGTCCTCCAGGCCACCTCACCCTTCCATATGGTTTCGATACTGTATCATGCAGTCCGCTCTGATGCTGCACCTGACGTCTCCCGGGCACGCGGGGAGTGGGAGCGGGAGCTGGGGCTAGAACTCGGGGATGACAGGTGGACATACTGCTGTTTGCAGACGGCACAGATTTCAGCGAGCAGTAGACACCGTATCATACACTTTAAATTCTTGAACCGTCTCTACTGCACCCCGGCCACCAAATACAGATTTCAGCTACAGGACTCGGACAACTGCGAGAGATGCCATGCCCCCCAGGCGGGCTTCTTACATTTGTCCTGGACATGCCCCCCTTTTCAGAGCTACTGGACACAGGTGTGCTCTGCCATTTCACAGATGATAGAGCTGCCCTTCGCACCGGATCCCATACAAGCGCTACTGGGATACACAAAACCTATCCCGCGGGCGAGTCGCAAATTCGTTACGACGGCGCTCCTGCTGGCGAAACGGCGCGTAGCTTGCCGGTGGGGACGGGGACGGGCTCCGAAATTTAAGGAATGGCTCAAGGACCTGGTATACTGCCAGGAGCAAGTACTGACATACTCCGAACTGCTCCCTGCCCAGTCCCGCCCTGCCGATATCTGGGGACCATTACAAAGTTACTTATTGCAGTATCCGGAGGCTCTGACAACAGACGCCCCTCCCCTGACCGATGCCGGTTCGGACCCTGCCCTCACTGATGGGAATCCTGCATAGGGGAGACTATGTGCCGCTGTGGACATGTGGGGGTGAATTGCGGCTTTTTCTTTTCTTTTTTTCTCCATCCTCCTCTTTGGACGGTCCCTCTGGGCCTTTCCGCCACGATGCTCCAGGGCGCGAGGACTGTTTGTAAGCGTTCGTTATACGAGCTTTTTTGACTGAGATTACGCTATGGGAGATGTGCAGCGCATGGATAAACTTTGTCTGAGGGGTCCCTCACGCCCCTGCCAGGTGTTTATAATGTGTATTGGCCTTTTGCCTGATGTTTCTACCCTGTATACAAGTGATCAAAACTCATTCTATTGTACACGACTGCTCACTTGCTCCCTGCGACCACACTGGATCTGATGCTAATGCGATTTGTGACTTGCACTGCCACTTGCCTCTGCTTATGGTTTTCTCTTTGCTTTTGTATGTATGTATTGCCATGACATAAAACTTTCAATAAACAAAGTTTTTTAAAAAAATATATATATATCTGGATGCAATGACAGAAGCAGCAAATTACCAGTCAGGCAGCACACTATGCTGAGCACATATTACGCCACGCCCTTTATTACATCACCCACGCCCCTTAGAGACCCCCCCAGTTTTTTCATCCAACTTAAAGCCCTTCATTTACATAAATGTAGGCAGCGCTTGGAATGGAAAAATAAAAGTGCAGGTACTCTGTAGCAGAGTACCTGCTTGTTTCTGAGAAGTGCCGGTACTCTCCAATTAAATGTATTACGTCTCTCTTGAGATGTGCCGTACTCTCCCTCTCAAAATAAAAAAGTGCCGGTACTCAGTACCGGACAGTGCCGGCCTATTTAAAGCACTGGATGTAGGAGTAATTCACCCATCATACTAGCAGCATGAGTGTTGGCTCATCCGCTTCAAAGTCGTATTTTTCCTCCCACCCCACACACCCCTCTTCGCCATCAAATTCTTGGTGTAATGATTATTCACTAACAATTTGGCAAAATAACTTCCAAGTGTAATTGTGCTGAACTGTAATGTGAAACCAAAGCTACAGGGTCCCTTTGAAACAGCAGCACGGCCTCAAACTGATCGATGCGGTGCAACACGCACAACAGTCAGAATTAATTTAAAGCCCCTCCAGCTGTTTTCCAAACATTGCAGCCTTTTATTGCATTTCCAGCACGCTCGCTGTCCAAGTTAATGCTTTAGGATGCACCGCTCTTTCTCTCAGCCAAATTCACTATGATGCGATAGATTACAAGATTGAGAGCAGGAAGTGGACAGAAAACCCTCTGCGCCAATGTCTTAAAGCACATAACGACGCGTGTTGCACTGCGGCTGCAATTTCCACAACCCACATCCTGCGCGGCGGCGCGGCAACCCTGGCTTCTCATCACGGCGCACCAGGCTGCCGCGGCGCACACTTTGGGAACCACCCCCCTAGGCTTCCCAAACACTACTGCCCTAAACCCCGAAACACCACCCCCGCAAGACCCCCTACACTGCCCGAACACCACTGCACTGCCCTAAACCCTGAAACACCACCCTCAGCAAGACCCGCTACACTGCCCGAACACCATTGCTCTGCCCTAAACCCTGAAACACCAGCCCCCGCACGACCCCCTACACTGCCCGAACACAGCTGCACTGCCCTAAACCCTGAAACACCCCCAGCACGATCCCCTACACTGCCCAAACACCACTGCCCTAAACCCTATAACACCACCCCCACCATGACCCCTACACTGCCCGAACACCACTGCACTGAACCTTACAGCACCACACCCAGCATGACCCCCTACACTACCTGAACACCACTGCACTACCCTAAACCCTAAAACACCAGCCCCAGCACGACCCCCTACACTGTCCGAACACCACTGAACTGCACTAAACCCTAAAACACCAGCCCCAGCATGACCCCTCACACTGCCCGAACACCACATCACTGCCCTAAACACTGAAACACCACACCCAGCATGACCCCCTACACTGCCCGAACACCACTGCCCTAAACCCTGAAACACCACCCCCAGCAAGACCCCCTACACTGCCCGAACACCACTGCTCTTCCCTAAACCCTGAAACACCAGCCCCGCACGACCCCCTACACTGCCCGAATACCACTGCACTACCCTAAACACTAAAACACCAGCCCCAGCACAACCTCCTACACTGCCCGAACACCACTGCACTGCCCTAAACCCTGAAACATCATACCCAGCATGACCCCCTACACTGCCTTAACACAACTGCACTGCCCTAAACCCTGAAACACCACCCCCTGCACGACCCCCTACACTGCCTGAACACCACTGCCCTAAACCCTGAAACACTACACCCAGCACGACCCACCACACTGCCCGAACACCACTGCACTGAACCCTAAAACAGCAGTCCCAGCACGACCCCCTCACTGCCCGAACACCACTGCATTGCCCTAAACCACCAGCCCCAGCACGGCCCCTCACACTGCGCGAACACCACTGCACTGCCCTAAACCCCGAAACACCACACCCCACACCCAGCATTACCCCCTACACTGCCCGAACACCACTGCGATGTCCTAAACCCTGAAACACCACCCCCAGCAAGACACACTATACTGCCCGAACACCACTGCTCTGCCCTAAACCCTGAAAAACCACCCCCAGCACGACCCCCTACACTGCCCGAACACCACTGCACTGCCCTAAACCATAAAACACCAGCCCCAGCACGACCCCCTCACTGCCCGAACACCACTGCACTGCCCTAAACCCTAAAACACCAGCCCCAGCACGACCCCTCACACTGCTCGAACACCACTGTACTGCCCTTAACCCTGAAACACCACACCCAGCAAAACCCGCTACGCTGCCAGAACACCACTGCTCTTCCCTAAACCCTAAAACACCACCCCTATCACAACACCCTTCACAACCCGCACACCACTGCACTGCCCTAAACCCTAAAACACCACCCGCAGCACGACCCCTACACTGCCTGAGCACCATTGCACTGCCCTAAACCATAAAACACCAGCCCCAGCACGACCCCCTACACTGCCCGAACACCACTGCACTGCTCTAAACCCTAAAACACTACCCCCAGCACGACCCCTTACACTGCCGGAACACCACTGCACTGCCCTAAACTCTGAAACACTACACCCAGCACGACCCCCTACACTGCCCGAACACCCCTGCACTGCCCTAAACCCTGAAACACCACCCCCAACATGACCCCCTAGACTGCCCAAACACTACTACCCTAAACCCCGAAACACCACCCCCCGCAAGACCCCCTCACTGCCTGAACACCACTGTACTGCCGTAAACCCTAAAACACCAGCTCCAGCACAACCCCCTACACTGCCCTAACACCACTGCTCTTCCCTAAACCCTGAAACACCAGCCCCGCACGACCCCCTACACTGCCCGAATACCACTGCACTACCCTAAACACTAAAACACCAGCCCCAGCACAACCTCCTACACTGCCCGAACACCACTGCACTGCCCTAAACCCTGAAACATCATACCCAGCATGACCCCCTACACTGCCTTAACACAACTGCACTGCCCTAAACCCTGAAACACCACCCCCTGCACGACCCCCTACACTGCCTGAACACCACTGCCCTAAACCCTGAAATACCACCTGTTAGAAGGCGACCTCAGAGGGGCCCGGAGGGGGCCCTGACGGTCCTGAGACCCACCCTCGAGGTATCGTAGCCGGGCGCTGGCGAGAGACTCCTCAGGGGAGAAATCTCGTATCTAGGATCGTACACTCGGCACCACACGACAAAGAGACACCACACCGAGAGTTCTTAAGAATAGATCTTTATCAGATCGGAGTTGTAGGATCTTTATGATCAGCAAGGCAAATATATACAAGTGGAGCGCGGGCTCACAAAGTCTTGGAGGGGGGGTTAGGAGGTAGCGGGACAGTCTTTGGGGATAAGGATCAGATGCAGGAGCGTACCCGGCGCACAGCTCACAATCCTCGAGCTGGGGGATACACTTGGGGTCCGGCGGGACCAAGAGAGTCTGTGGAGCCGCGAGTCGCTCAGCAGGGCTCAGGTACAAGTTCGGAGGTCTTACGATCTTCAGGGAGCCGCGAGTCACTCAGCAGGGCTCAAGCACAAGTTTGGAGGTCTTACGATCTTCAGGGAGGCGCGAGTCACTCAGCAGGGCTCAAGCACAAGTTCGGAGGTCTTACGATCTTCAGGGAGCCGCGAGTCACTCAGCAGGGCTCAGGTATTTCCAAGGCGAATCTGCCGGACAGTCCCAGAGCACCCCTTGTTATAGGGCGACTCCTCTTTGATGTCCGGAGTCTGTGCAGGCAGGGGTCTTGTCACCTGGGGGTCGCTTGTCGGGGTTTTCCTGCCATTGTCTTTTGATCCTTTCAGGGCCGGGTTGGGAGGAGTCCCAGATACCCAGCAGGCATGGAGCCAGCCCTCGGGGAGGCCGGCGGGCCGATCGAAACCCACCTTCCCAGGAAAGCTCAGAGGTGTGATAGAAACTGCTCCTCCCTCTCTCATCCCAAGGGGAGCGCGATGTCCTCCAGCCGGAGTGGCGCCTCTAGGCCAGGGTCGCGCTGGGGCCGGGCGGCCATCTTGGTGCATGAAGTGGGCACGCGGGCCTGGTGTGGCCGAAAGGAGGAAGGCCACGGACGGGAAAGTCTGGGTCGGGTGTGTGTGTTCTGGTGGGAAGGATCGGCTAGGTCGTGGGTTCGGGGGCTGTGTGAGGTGCAGGGGTCAGGTATGGCTATGTCACGAGGGCCGGGTCTAACACCACCCTCAGCAAGACCCCCTACACTGCCCGAATACCACTGCCCTAAACCCTGAAACACCACCCCCTGCACGCCCCCCTACACTGTCAGAACACCACTGCACTGCCCTAAACCCTGAAACACCACCCTTAGCATGACCCCTACAGTGCCCGAACACCACTGCACTGCCCTAAACCTTAAAACACAACCCCAGCACAATCCCCTACACAGCCCAAACACCCCTGCACTGCCCTAAACCCTAAAACACCACACCCAGCACGACCCCCTACACTACCTGAACACCACTGCACTACCCTAAACCCTAAAACACCACCCCCAGCATGACCCCTTACACTGCCCGAACACCACTGCACTGCCCTAAACCATAAAACAGCAGCCCCAGCACGACCCCCTCACTGCCCGAACACCACTGCACTGCCCTAAACCCTAAAACACCAGCCCCAGCACAACCCCCTACACTGCCTGAACACCACTGCACTGCCCTAAACCACCAGCCCCAGCACGGCCCCTCACACTGCGCGAACACCACTGCACTGCCCTAAACCCTGAAACACCACACCCAGCACTACCCCCTACACTGCCCGAACACCACAGCACTGCCCAAAACCCTGAAACACCACCCCCAGCACGACCCGCTATACTGCCCGAACACCACTGCTCTGCCCTAAACCATAAAACACCAGCCCCAGCACGACCCCCTCACTGCCCGCACACCACTGCACTGCCCTAAACCCTAAAACACCAGCCCCAGCATGACCCCTCACACTGCTCGAACACCACTGTACTGCCCTTAACCCTGAAACACCACACCCAGCAAGACCCGCTACGCTGCCAGAACACCACTGCTCTGCTCTAAACCCTAAAACACCACCCCTATCACGACACCCTTCACTACCCAACACCACTGCACTGCCCTAAACCCTAAAACACCACCCGCAGCACGACACCTAGACTGCCTGAGCACCATTGCACTGCCCTAAACCCTAAAACACCACCCCCTGCACGCCCCCCTACACTGCCAGAACACCACTGCACTGCCCTAAACCCTGAAACACCACCCTTAGCATGACCCCTACACTGCCCGAACACCACTGCACTGCCCTAAACCTTAAAACACAACCCCAGCACAATCCCCTACACAGCCCAAACACCCCTGCACTGCCCTAAACCCTAAAACACCACACCCAGCACGACCCCCTACACTACCTGAACACCACTGCACTACCCTAAACCACCACCCCCAGCATGACCCCTTACACTGCCCGAACACCACTGCACTGCCCTAAACCATAAAACAGCAGCCCCAGCACGACCCCCTCACTGCCCGAACACCACTGCACTGCCCTAAACCCTAAAACACCAGCCCCAGCACAACCCCCTACACTGCCTGAACACCACTGCACTGCCCTAAACCACCAGCCCCAGCACGGCCCCTCACACTGCGCGAACACCACTGCACTGCCCTAAACCCTGAAACACCACACCCAGCACTACCCCCTACACTGCCCGAACACCACAGCACTGCCCAAAACCCTGAAACAGCACCCCCAGCACGACCCGCTATACTGCCCGAACACCACTGCTCTGCCCTAAACCATAAAACACCAGCCCCAGCACGACCCCCTCACTGCCCGCACACCACTGCACTGCCCTAAACCCTAAAACACCAGCCCCAGCACGACCCCTCACACTGCTCGAACACCACTGTACTGCCCTTAACCCTGAAACACCACACCCAGCAAGACCCGCTACGCTGCCAGAACACCACTGCTCTGCTCTAAACCCTAAAACACCACCCCTATCACGACACCCTTCACTACCCAACACCACTGCACTGCCCTAAACCCTAAAACACCACCCGCAGCACGACACCTAGACTGCCTGAGCACCATTGCACTGCCCTAAACCCTAAAACACCACCCCCAGCACGACCCCCGACACTACCTTAAACCCTAAAACACCACCCCCAGCATGACCCCTTACACTGCCCGAACACCACTGCACTGCCCTAAACCCTGATACACTACACCCAGCACGACCCCCTACACTGCCAGAACACCACTGCTCTGCCCTAAACCCTAAAACACCAGCCCCAGCACGACCCCTCAAACTGCTCGAACACCACTGTACTGCCCTTAACCCTGAAACACCACACCCAGCAAGACCCGCTACGCTGCCAGAACACCACTGCTCTGCTCTAAACCCTAAAACACCACCCCTATCATGACACCCTTCACTACCCAACACCACTGCACTGCCCTAAACCCTAAAACACCAGCCCCAGCACGACCCCTCACACTGCCCGAACACCACTGCACTGTCCTATATACCCTGGAACACCACCCCCAGCAAGACTCGCTATACTGCCCGAACACCACTGCTCTGCCCTAAACCCTGAAACACCAGCCCCAGCACAACCCCCTACACTGCCCGAACACCACTGCACTGCCCTAAACCCTAAAACACCATGTTAGACCTGGCACCATTGGCGTGGTCTCCGTTCCATTTTTGTCTGTGCCTCAATGTATTTTTGTGCTGGTGTTAGCTGCTCAGGGCCCTGTGACACTGCCATCCAGTGCCACAGGGCAAGTGCTTCCTATGGTAAAATGTATTATGTGAATTGACTTCCATGTTTGGCTTATTTGGTTTACTATCAGTCCCTAGTAGAGTGCATGCACTGGTTGTGCCACCCACAGAAGCAGCCTGGTAAAATGTGTCTAAGGTCTGCCATTGCAGAACCTGCATGCAGTCTGGTACTGTCATGCTGACTGGGCAAGTGTCCCCACTTGCCAGTCCCTAAACCTTCCCTTACCTTCATGTTAGTCGTCCCTATGGTAGGCCCTAGGGCAGGGTGCATTGTAAGGATAAGGTAGGACATGCCCTGAGGTGTGTGGCATGTCCCAATAGTGAATTACAGCCATTTTCGTTTTTCACTATTGTAAGGCTACCTGCTCTCCATAGGCCAGAATGGGCTGCTAGATTATAACACTCTATAATCCTAGCAGGCTCAGGAAGCATGGTAGAAATTCGTGTTTAGTATGCCTGAACTCAGAATAATAAAATACATCTTTTAGTAAAGGTTATTTTAATATCCTGGGTTTGCAAATGCTACTTTTAGGAAGTTAGCCTTTGCGTGCCTAACCATTTCAGTCAGCCTCTGGAGGGGAGGGCTATCTTCTTTGTGTGTAGCTTGAGTGACAGGGCTGGGAAGTTCCAGGAGACAGGCTGGGGCTGCCAGGTGGTGAATTTAAAGATTACACCAGGATGGGTGGGAGGAGTGCACCTTGACTCTGAAAGGGCAGTGCTCTGCCTCCACAATGTTGGCTCCACCCCCTGGGGAGCGTCTGATGTCTCTGCCCTGCCTGCTGAAAGAAGAAGCCAGAGTCCCAACAACAAAGTGCTCCTCACTGAAAAGAACTGGACTGGGATTATGCAAAGGCCCCCCTGGCCTGTAAAGACAAAAGAAACTTAGTATAAATGTAGGAGCCCTGCTCCTAAGAACTCAGATCCTGATTGAACCACGAAGAAACTCTGCCTGACTAGAAGGACCTGGAAGAAGCTGAAGGAGGTGTAACTTTCCCTGACCTGGGGGACTGGTCTGCAGTTGGTGCCTTGCTGAGAAAGGAGAGGAAAAGACTAAAAGAGACTTTGCACTTTGTTTTTCTTCTATCTCCAAGGGCTTGGAAGAAGAGCTTGCCCCCTGAACTGAGTCCCAGGAGCATTGGACTCATCTGCCTTCTAAAATTGAGTTGCCTGGACGATCTGTGCTTGTTTCCCACTGGATTTGGCCCCAGTTCGCCTCGTACTACATCCGCCGCGAAGCCGTGTCTTTGCCGCCCGGCACCGTGCGTCTACGCTGATCCAAAAGGGTTAGTACGCACCGTATCCCTCCCGGCTGCATTGCACCTAACCTTCCCCGCCGATTCGAGACGTACAACCCTGGCTGCCGAACCCTGTACACCGGACCCAAGCTCCATCGACCCGCAGGTACGGTCCGTACACTGCTAACGTACTGCACCGTGCCGTACTCAGAGCCGAGAAGCCGCAGTACGCTGATCATCCCCGTACGCTGTACGGCGCCGAGAAGTGTCGCCGCCGATCCGCACCGAAGGTACGGCCCGAACGCCGATGCCACGGACTCTGCAAGCTGATCCGGATCATCCGCACGTATCCCTGAAGGTCCCATACCAATGCCGCGTCCCGACGCCGCGACCGGACCAGACCGAATACGCTGCCGAACTACGACCCGGACCTATCAACTTGTCCCGCACTGTCCGTCGCGGACCCCACGAACTTAAGGTACTTTGTTCTGTTCGCACCGCAGTGTGCACGTCCCAGACCCCGGAGTCCGCACCGATTGTTTGACTCGTACTTTCTTTGTTTTTAATGCGGACGAGTCTTACACCCAGGTACAAACCGTACAAAGCCTGAAAAGAATTGAGTAAAAGAAGCCTATTTTTGCATTTTAAGCCTTTTTGCAAGAACATTGAACTTTAAAATAATACTGTGGTCATTTTAATCATTATTCTGGTCTTGTGCTAAGCCTTATATAAAGAAACCTATTTTTGATATAACCTTGACTGGTGTCCATTTGTGGTGAGTCATTGTATTACTGTATGTGTTCACAAATGCTTAACCTATGACGCCCTGAGAATAGTCTTGACTGCTTGCGCCACACTACCTAAAGGGTGAGGAGGGGTTATTTGAAAGGGTGATCCCCTTATCCTGACTTGGAATTGAGAGTCCCTGCTTGTCGCAAGTGCATACCTGTGCCAACTAGAGACCCCCATTTCTAACATTGGTGGTCAGCGGTGAGGATTTGAATTTGCATTTGTGATTCATGTACAGACCGATAACGCAGCCACACAGTATTGATTTTTGTTTTACTGAAGAATCTCCACTTTAAGAAACCATGCCTAGCTCAGTCAATGGAGGCGGAGCGTCCTCTATATTCTCTGGAGTCGATGACATAGATTGGGAACAGGAGGCACTGAGGAAGTGCACAAATGAAGTCTTGAAAGGATATCTCTCCAAGTACAGAATTAAACAAACGCGGATTAACAAACCAGGATCAGTACATAAAGGCGCTGAGGGCCTGGCATGAATCAAAGTTCCCAGAGAATGTGCTGGAGGTGATACCCCCAGAAGGTGCTTCTGAGACTGGCAGAGGCCTGTCGCCAGAGGAGATGGCCGACAGGAGTGCTGCGAGAGCACATGAAGTGGAGATGGCAAAACTGCAAATGGAAATGGAAAGACAAAGGCTGGCCATGGAACATGAGGTAAAAATGAGGGAGTTGGATATCAAGGCCAAGAGTTTAGACCACTCTCCCTCTGGTGGCAGCAATTTAACAGTCAAGGGTGCACATTCCTAAAGATGTAGTAAAAGAGTATTATAAACAGGATGAAATTGGGCAGTGGTTCAGGGCCTATGAAGTAGCTATGTCCTCCCACCGGGTCCCTGAGAGAGATTGGGGAGCGGGGTTGTGGGGAAGGTTCCTGAGTGAGGGACGGGACACACTGCTGGATCTCCCCTTTGATGTCCACACATCCTATCCACACATGAAGGAAGCTCTGATGGCAAGGTATGGGTTAACTCCTGAGTTGTACAGGCAGAGATTTAGGGATTGCACCAAGAAACCTGGTACCACTTATGTAGAATATGTGACTTTTTTTTCCAGAGCGCTAGATGGTTGGGTGAAGGGTAGCAAAGTGAATGATTACCAAGGGCTGTTTGATTTAATTGCATGAGAACACTTGTCTGATAATTGTTTTCCTGAGCTACGCCAGCACCTGATCGATAGCAAGCTGACTAACCCTAGGAAGCTTGCTGAGGAGGCGGACCGCTGGATCAGTACCAGGGTCCACAAGGGTCCCATGGGAGGCCCCGCCATAGGTGGTCAGGGTCCCCAGCAGAAGAGTGGGGGGGACAAGGGTAAACAGAGGGAGTTCTACAGAGGCCCCAAAGTAATTCCCAAGGGAACCAAGGGAAAGGTTCTCAGCCACCCCCACCCCCGAAGCAGGCCGGGGCCCCGACAGGTAACCCTGTTCAAAGAGGGCCCCCCAGATGTTACAAGTGTAACAACCTGGGGCACTATTCCATGGATCCCAAGTGCCCCATGTATGGTAAACCAGCACCCTCTGGTGCTCCACCCCCCAAGCAGGTGGCTAGTGTAGCCTTTGGGAGGGAGGTAGATGTCCAAAGGGAGGGGGTTCCCGTACAGATGACCCTAGTCTCATTAGGAGACAGTGAGATGGTCGTTGAGGCCCAAATGCCCCCCAATACTCAAAAGTATGGGCAGTGGGTGACCATAAATGGCAAAAGGGTGGGGGCTCTTAGAGATACAGGAGCCAGTGTGACTGCTGTCAAGCAACACCTGGTGTCTCAAGAGCAGGTGGTCCCACACGCATTCTGCCGTGTTGTCAACGCCGAAAACACAGAGAGTCAGTGTCCAATGGCTCAAGTTTCCTTTGAGTGGGGGGTGGTCTCTGGTACTCTGCAAGTCGCTGTGAGAACTGCCATGCCTGTTGATTGTCTCCTAGGAAATGATTTGGAGAGCTCCCCTTGGGAAAAGGTGGAGAAGACAACTCAAAAACCAAAGGAAATGATGGACGGAGTGTTGAACATTGCAAGCACTCACCCCCAGTCAACTGATCTGGGTTTAATCCATCACTGTTCTTTAGCCCACTCTGCCACCCCAGTTCAGACATGGCCATATGCAAATCAGTCTGACCCTGTGCCTCATGGGAACAGTCCAGCCCGAACTGCCAAGCCATGTCTTCCCTGGACCGGAAACAACTCGCCTGCGGATGGTGGGTTTGCCTGATTGGGCGTGCGTGACCACCCGGTCAATGGCAGCCAGTAGGGGTGCTGAAGGGACCCTGGGGCCTGAAGGAGAGGCCCAGGAACCAGCCCAGGAACCGGCCTTAGAGAGGCAGGAGGCACAGCAACCGGCTCCTGAAGTTCCCACGGCCCAGGAGGAAGCAGACCTTGAGGGGGATGCCCTGGAGCCTACCGGGGGAACAGATAGCCGAACTGGGGGACCTGCCTGAGCTGACCCATTGGCAGCAAGAAGGAGGCCCCACCAGGGAGGAGTTCTGCAGGGAGCAGAAGGAGTGCCCCTCTCTAGTGGGTATGCGGCAGCAGGCTGCAGCCCAGGCCAATAGTGATCAGTCCGGTACTCACTTGATCTACTGGGAGAACGACCTCCTGTACTCAGAGCCTAAGGTTGCTGAACCTGGGTCAGCCCGTGCGCTGGTGGTACCCCAGAAGTTCAGAGCCTTCCTACTGGGGCTGGCTCACGACGTTCCGTTAGGGCATTTGGGGCAGGACAAGACCTTCGAAAGGCTTGTCACCCACTTTTATTGGCCTCAAATGCGCAGGAGTTCTGACACTCACTGCAGGACATGCCAGAGTTGCCAGGCAAGTGGTAAGAGTGGAAGGAAGCTGAGAGCTCCACTCCAACCTTTCCCTGTGGTCAGTACCCCATTCCAGCGAGTGGGGATTGACATTGTGGGGCCACTAGACCCCAAGACAGCCATGGGCAACAGGTTTATCCTGGTCTTGGTGGACCATGCCACCCGGTACCCTGAAGCCATCCCTCTGAGGACAGTGACGGCCCCCGTGGTGGGACGGGCACTGATGGGAATTTTCTCACGAGTAGGATTCCTTCTAGAGGTGGTGTCTGACAGGGGGACCAATTTCATATTGAAATATATGAAATCCCTTTGGCAAGAGTGTGGTGTGACATACAAGTTTACCACCCCTTACCATCCCCAAGGAAACGGGTTGGTTGAGAGATTCAACCGAATCCTAAAGGGCATGATTATGGGCCTTGAGGAGCCTATGAGGCGTAAGTGGGACGTCCTCTTACCATGCCTTCTCTTTGCGTACCGTGAGGTGCCACAGAAGTCTCTGGGGTTCAGTCCCTTTGAGCTCCTGTATGGCCACCCAGTGCGAGGACCTCTTAGTCTGGTCAAGGAAGGTTGAGAGCAATCTCCCAGGAAACCTCCCCAGAATGTATACAGTTACATGCTGGCCTTTCGGAACCAGACTAGGCGTTTCAGACAACTTGCTGAGCCAAATCTGGAAGCCAGCCAGGAGGAAATGAAGCGGTGGTACGATCAGAATGCCACTCTGGTTGAGCTTCAACCTGGCCAAAAGGTATGGGTCCTGGCCCCTGTGGAGCCTTGTGCACTCCAGGACAAGTGGACATGACCCTTTGAGATTGTGGAGCGCAAGAGTTCCGTCACCTACTTGGTGGACTTGCAGTCTCCTAGGAACCCCTTAAGGGTCCTACATGTCAATCGACTGAAGCCCCACTTGGAGAGGTCCGAAGTGGGCATGCTCTTGGCCACCGATGATGGGACGGAGGAGGAGTCTGAGCCTCTTCCTGACCTCTTGGTAGTCTCAGAGCAAGACGGGTCAGTGGATGGAGTTAACCTCTCACCCACCCTGACCCCTGAGCAACAGGATAGCTGCCGCCAGCTGCTGGGGCAATTTCCTGACCTGTTCTCCCTGGTTCCTGGTATCACAGATTGGTGCGTCCATGATGTGGATACAGGAGACCGCTTACCTGTGAAGCACAAAGCTTACAGGGTCAGAGCCTGCATCAAAGAGGAAGTCTCAAAGATGCTTGCTCTAGGGGTGGTTGAGTCTTCCAGCAGTCCTTGGGCCTCACCGGGTGCCACACCCGAACTCCGGTTCTGTGTGGACTACAGAGGACTCAACTCAGTCACGAAGACTGTTAGACCCGGCCCTCGTAATATAGCTAGACCTGACCCCTGCACCTCACACCAGCCCCCAAACCCACGGCCTAGCCGATCCTTCCCACCAGAACTCGCACGCACCCAACCCGGACTTCCCCGTCCGTGGCCTTCTGCCCTTCGGCCACACCGGGCCCGCGTGCCCACTTCATGCAACAAGATGGCCGCCCGGCCCCAGCGCGACCCTGGCCTAGAGGCGCCACTCCCCCCCCCCTTGGGATGAGAGAGGGAGGAGCAGTTTCTATCACACCTCTGCGCTTCCCTGGGACGGTGGGTTTCGATCGACCTGCCGGCCTCCCCGAGGGCTGGCTCCACGCCTGCTGGGTGTCTGGGACTCCTCCCGACCCGGCCCTGAAAGGATCAAAAGACAATGGCAGGAAACCCCCAACAAGCGACCCCCAGGTGACAAGACCCCTGCCTGCACAAGCTCCGGACATCAAAGAGGAGTCGCCCTATAACAAGGGGTGCTCTGGGACTGTCCGGCAGATTCGCCTTGGAACACCTGAGCCCTGCTGAGTGACTTGCGGCTCCCTGAAGATCGTAAGACCTCCGAACTTGTGCTTGAGCCTTGCTGAGTGACTCGCGGCTCCTCGAAGATCGTAAGACCACCGAACTTGTAACCGAGCCCTGCTGAGTGACTCGCGGCTCCCACAGACTCTCTTGGTCCCGCCGGACCCCACGACGACAACCGTATCCCCCAGCTCGAGGATTGTGAGCTGTGCGACGGGTACGCTCCTGCATTTGATCCACACCCCCAAAGACTGTCCCGCTACCTCCTACTCCCCTCCAAGACTTTGAGAGCCTCCGCTCTGCTTGTATATATTTGCTGTGCTGATCATAAAGATCCTACTACTCCAATCTGATAAAGATTTGCTCGTAAGAACTCCTCGTGTGGTGTCTCTCTGTCGTGTGGTGCCGAGTGTGCGATCCTAGATACGAGGTTCCTCCCCTGAGGAGTCTCCCGCCAGTGCCCGGCCACGATACCTCGAGGGTGGGTCTCAGGGCAGTCAGGGACCCCTCCGGGCCCCTCTGAGGTCGCCTTCTAACAAAGACTGACGCGCACCCCATCCCCAGAGCTGATGAGCTCATCGATCGGTTAGGGGCTGCACGGTATCTCAGCACGTTTGATCTAACGTCTGGGTACTGGCAGATCGCCTTGACTGAGGGGGCCAAGGAGAGGTCTGCATTCTCCACACAAGATGGGCACTACCAGTTCCGGGTTATGCCATTTGGGATGAAGAATGTCCCTGCCACCTTTCAGAGGTTGGTCAACCAGGTGTTGGCGGGGCTGACCGAGTTCAGCGCCGCATACCTGGATGACATTGCGGTGTTCAGTGGCACATGGGAAGAACACCTGCAACATCTCTGGGAAGTGTTGATGGCACTGCGCAAGGCAGGCCTCACGATCAAGGCAAGCAAGTGTCAGATCGGGCAGGGTTCCGTGGTGTACTTGGGACACCAAGTAGGGAGCGGCCAGGTGGCGCCCCTGCAACCCAAGATCAAAACCATCCTGGCTTGGGAGCCCCCAAAGACCCAGACGGAGGTGAGGGCCTTCTTAGGACTCGCAGGGTACTACAGGAGGTTTGTCAAGGGGTATGGCAGCATCGTTGCCCCCTTGACAGAGCTGACTTCGAAGAAGCAGCCCAGAAAAGTGATATGGACTGACGCCTGTCAGAAGGCCTTTGACACCCTGAAAACTGCCATGTGCACGGTGCTCGTGCTCTTGGCTCCTGACTTCTCCAAAGAATTCCTTGTGCAGACAGATGCATCAGAGCATGGTGAAGGGGCTGTTGTCTCACAGATGACTGAGGAGGGCTGGGACCAACCTGTAGCCTTCATAAGTAGGAGGTTACTGCCCCGGGAACAAAAGTGGAGTACGATTGAGCGAGAAGCATTTGCTGTGGTCTGGGCATTGAAGAAGCTAAGTCCCTACTTGTTTGGGTATCACTTCCGGGTTCAAACAGACCACAGGCCCCTCAGAAAGTTGATGCAGATGAGGGGTGAGAATCCTAAGTTGTTGAGGTGGTCCATTTCCCTACAGGGGATGGATTTCACGGTGGAACATGGCACATTTCAGCTGGAGGGGACACGTGTTAGACCTGGCACCATTGGCGTGGGTCACCCTTCCATTTTTGTCTGTGCCTCAATGTATTTTTGTGCTGGTGTTAGCTGCTCAGGGCCCTGTGACACTGCCATCCAGTGCCACAGGGCAAGTGCTCCCTATGGTAAAATGTATTATTTGAATTGACTTCCATGTTTGGCTTATTTGGTTTACTATCAGTCCCTAGTAGAGTTCACCAGGGGTGCCAAGGGCTTGTATATCCAAATTCTGCTAGTGGGCTTGCAGCACTGGTTGTGCCACTAACAGAAACAGCCTGGTAAAATGTGTCTAAGATCTGCCATTGCAGAACCTGCATGCAGTCTGGTACTGTCACGCTGACTGGGCAAGTGTCCCCACTTGCCAGTCCCTAAACCTTCCCTTACCTTCATGTTAGTCGCTCCTATGGTAGGCCCTAGAGCAGGGTGCATTGTAAGGATAAGGTAGGACATGCCCTGAGGTGTGTGGCATGTCCTAATAGTGCATTACAGCCATTTTCGTTTTTCACTATTGTAAGGCTACCTGCTCTCCATAGGCCAGAATGGGCTGCTAGATTATAACACTCTATAATCCTAGCAGGCTCAGGAAGCATGGTAGAAATTCGTGTTTAGTATGCCTGAACTCAGAATAATAAAATACATCTTTTAGTAAAGGTTATTTTAATATCCTGGGTTTGCAAATGCTACTTTTAGGAAGTTAGCCTTTGCGTGCCTAACCATTTCAGTCAGCCTCTGGAGGGGAGGGCTATCTTCTTTGTGTGTAGCTTGAGTGACAGGGCTGGGAAGTTCCAGGAGACAGGCTGGGGCTGCCAGGTGGTGAATAGAAAGATTACACCAGGATGGGTGGGAGGAGTGCACCTTGACTCTGAATAGGGCAGTGCTCTGCCTCCACAATGCTGGCTCAACCCCCTGGGGAGCGTCTGATGTCTCTGCCCTGCCTGCTGAAAGAAGAAGCCAGAGTCCCAACAACAAAGTGCTCCTCACTGAAAAGAACTTGACTGGGATTATGCAAAGGCCCCCCCTGGCCTGTAAAGACAAAATAAACTAAGGTGTAAATGTAGGAGCCCTGCTCCTAAGAAAATCAGATCCTGATTGAACCACGAAGAAACTCTGCCTGACTAGAAGGACCTGGAAGAAGCTGAAGGAGGAGTAACTTTCCCTGACCTGGGGGATTGGCCTGCAGTTGGTGCCTTGCTGAGAAAGGAGAGGAAAAGACTGAAAGAGACTTTGCACTTTGTTTTTCAACTATCTCCAAGGGCTTGGAAGAAGAGCTTGCCCCCTGAACTGAGTCCCAGGACCATTGGACTCATCTGCCTTCTAAAATTGAGTTGCCTGGACGATCTGTGCTTGTTTCCCGCTGGATTTGGCCCCAGTACGCCTCGTACTACATCCGCCGCGAAGCCGTGTCTTTGCCGCCCGGCACCGTGCATCTACGCTGATCCAAAAGCGTTAGTACGCACCGTATCCCTCCCGGCTGCATTGCACCTAACCTTCCCCGCCGATTCGAGACGTACAACCCTGGCTGCCGAACCCTGTACGCCGGACCCAAGCTCCATCGACCCGCAGGTACGGTCCGTACGCTGCTAACCTACTGCACCGTGCCGTACTCAGAGCCGAGAAGCCGCAGTATGCTGGTCATCCCCGTACGCTGTACGGCACCGAGAAGTGTCGCCGCCGATCCGCACCGAAGGTATGCCCCGAACGCCGACACCATGGACTCTGCAACCTGATCCGGATCATCCGCACGTATCCCTGAAGGTCCCGTACCAACGCCACGTCCCGATGCCGCGACCGGACCAGACCGAATACGCTGCCGAACTACGACCCGGACCCATCAACTTGTCCCGCACTGTTCGTCGCGGACCCCACGAACTTAAATTACTTTGTTCTGTTCGCACCGCAGTGTGCACGTCCCGGACCCCGGAGTCCGCACCGATTGTTTGACTCGTACTTTTTTTGTTTTTAATGCGGACGAGTCATACACCCAGGTACGAACCGTACAAAGCCTCAAAAGAAGCAGAATTGAGTAAAAGAAGCCTATTTTTGCATTTTAAGCCTTTTTGCAAGAATATTGAACTTTAAAATAATACTGTGGTCATTTTAATCGTTATTCTGGTCTTGTGCTAAGCCTTATATAAAGAAACCTATTTTTGATATAACCTTGACTGGTGTCCATTTGTGGTGTGTCATTGTATTACTGTATGTGTTCACAAATGCTTAACCTATGACGCCCTGAGAATAGTCTTGACTGCTTGCGCCACACTACCTAAAGGGTGAGCAGGGGTTATTTGAAAGGGTGATCCCCTTATCCTGACTTGGAATTGAGAGTCCCTGCTTGTCGCAAGTGCATACCAGTGCCAACTAGAGACCCCCATTTCTAACACACCACACCCAGCATGACCCCCTACACTGCCTGAACACAACTGCACTGCCCTAAACCCTGAAACACCACCCCCTGCAAGACTCCCTACACTGCCCGAACACCACTGCACTGCCCTAAACCTTAAAACGCAACCCAATCACGATCCCCTACACAGCCCAAACACCCCTGCACTGCCCTAAACCCTAAAACACCACACCCAGCACGACCCCCTACACTACCCGAACACCACTGCACTACCCTAAACCCTAAAACACCACCCCCAGCACGACCCATTACACTGCCCGAACACCACTGCACTGCCCTAAACCCTAAAACACCAGCCCCAGCACGACCCCTTACACTGCCCGAACACCACTGCACTGCCCTAAACCCTGAAACACTACACCCAGCACGACCCACCACACTGCCCGAACACCACTGCACTGAACCCTAAAACAGCAGTCCCAGCACGACCCCCTCACTGCCCGAACACCACTGCATTGCCCTAAACCACCAGCCCCAGCACGGCCCCTCACACTGCGCGAACACCACTGCACTGCCCTAAACCCCGAAACACCACACCCCACACCCAGCATTACCCCCTACACTGCCCGAACACCACTGCGATGTCCTAAACCCTGAAACACCACCCCCAGCAAGACACACTATACTGCCCGAACACCACTGCTCTGCCCTAAACCCTGAAAAACCACCCCCAGCACGACCCCCTACACTGCCCGAACACCACTGCACTGCCCTAAACCATAAAACACCAGCCCCAGCACGACCCCCTCACTGCCCGAACACCACTGCACTGCCCTAAACCCTAAAACACCAGCCCCAGCACGACCACTCACACTGCTCGAACACCACTGTACTGCCCTTAACCCTGAAACACCACACCCAGCAAAACCCGCTACGCTGCCAGAACACCACTGCTCTTCCCTAAACCCTAAAACACCACCCCTATCACAACACCCTTCACAACCCGCACACCACTGCACTGCCCTAAACCCTAAAACACCACCCGCAGCACGACCCCTACACTGCCTGAGCACCATTGCACTGCCCTAAACCATAAAACACCAGCCCCAGCACGACCCCCTACACTGCCCGAACACCACTGCACTGCTCTAAACCCTAAAACACTACCCCCAGCACGACCCCTTACACTGCCGGAACACCACTGCACTGCCCTAAACTCTGAAACACTACACCCAGCACGACCCCCTACACTGCCCGAACACCCCTGCACTGCCCTAAACCCTGAAACACCACCCCCAACATGACCCCCTAGACTGCCCAAACACTACTACCCTAAACCCCGAAACACCACCCCCCGCAAGACCCCCTCACTGCCTGAACACCACTGTACTGCCGTAAACCCTAAAACACCAGCTCCAGCACAACCCCCTACACTGCCCTAACACCACTGCTCTTCCCTAAACCCTGAAACACCAGCCCCGCACGACCCCCTACACTGCCCGAATACCACTGCACTACCCTAAACACTAAAACACCAGCCCCAGCACAACCTCCTACACTGCCCGAACACCACTGCACTGCCCTAAACCCTGAAACATCATACCCAGCATGACCCCCTACACTGCCTTAACACAACTGCACTGCCCTAAACCCTGAAACACCACCCCCTGCACGACCCCCTACACTGCCTGAACACCACTGCCCTAAACCCTGAAATACCACCTGTTAGAAGGCGACCTCAGAGGGGCCCGGAGGGGGCCCTGACGGTCCTGAGACCCACCCTCGAGGTATCGTAGCCGGGCGCTGGCGAGAGACTCCTCAGGGGAGAAATCTCGTATCTAGGATCGTACACTCGGCACCACACGACAAAGAGACACCACACCGAGAGTTCTTAAGAATAGATCTTTATCAGATCGGAGTTGTAGGATCTTTATGATCAGCAAGGCAAATATATACAAGTGGAGCGCGGGCTCACAAAGTCTTGGAGGGGGGGTTAGGAGGTAGCGGGACAGTCTTTGGGGATAAGGATCAGATGCAGGAGCGTACCCGGCGCACAGCTCACAATCCTCGAGCTGGGGGATACACTTGGGGTCCGGCGGGACCAAGAGAGTCTGTGGAGCCGCGAGTCGCTCAGCAGGGCTCAGGTACAAGTTCGGAGGTCTTACGATCTTCAGGGAGCCGCGAGTCACTCAGCAGGGCTCAAGCACAAGTTTGGAGGTCTTACGATCTTCAGAGAGGCGCGAGTCACTCAGCAGGGCTCAAGCACAAGTTCGGAGGTCTTACGATCTTCAGGGAGCCGCGAGTCACTCAGCAGGGCTCAGGTATTTCCAAGGCGAATCTGCCGGACAGTCCCAGAGCACCCCTTGTTATAGGGCGACTCCTCTTTGATGTCCGGAGTCTGTGCAGGCAGGGGTCTTGTCACCTGGGGGTCGCTTGTCGGGGTTTTCCTGCCATTGTCTTTTGATCCTTTCAGGGCCGGGTTGGGAGGAGTCCCAGATACCCAGCAGGCATGGAGCCAGCCCTCGGGGAGGCCGGCGGGCCGATCGAAACCCACCTTCCCAGGAAAGCTCAGAGGTGTGATAGAAACTGCTCCTCCCTCTCTCATCCCAAGGGGAGCGCGATGTCCTCCAGCCGGAGTGGCGCCTCTAGGCCAGGGTCGCGCTGGGGCCGGGCGGCCATCTTGGTGCATGAAGTGGGCACGCGGGCCTGGTGTGGCCGAAAGGAGGAAGGCCACGGACGGGAAAGTCTGGGTCGGGTGTGTGTGTTCTGGTGGGAAGGATCGGCTAGGTCGTGGGTTCGGGGGCTGTGTGAGGTGCAGGGGTCAGGTATGGCTATGTCACGAGGGCCGGGTCTAACACCACCCTCAGCAAGACCCCCTACACTGCCCGAATACCACTGCCCTAAACCCTGAAACACCACCCCCTGCACGCCCCCCTACACTGTCAGAACACCACTGCACTGCCCTAAACCCTGAAACACCACCCTTAGCATGACCCCTACACTGCCCGAACACCACTGCACTGCCCTAAACCTTAAAACACAACCCCAGCACAATCCCCTACACAGCCCAAACACCCCTGCACTGCCCTAAACCCTAAAACACCACACCCAGCACGACCCCCTACACTACCTGAACACCACTGCACTACCCTAAACCCTAAAACACCACCCCCAGCATGACCCCTTACACTGCCCGAACACCACTGCACTGCCCTAAACCATAAAACAGCAGCCCCAGCACGACCCCCTCACTGCCCGAACACCACTGCACTGCCCTAAACCCTAAAACACCAGCCCCAGCACAACCCCCTACACTGCCTGAACACCACTGCACTGCCCTAAACCACCAGCCCCAGCACGGCCCCTCACACTGCGCGAACACCACTGCACTGCCCTAAACCCTGAAACACCACACCCAGCACTACCCCCTACACTGCCCGAACACCACAGCACTGCCCAAAACCCTGAAACACCACCCCCAGCACGACCCGCTATACTGCCCGAACACCACTGCTCTGCCCTAAACCATAAAACACCAGCCCCAGCACGACCCCCTCACTGCCCGCACACCACTGCCCTAAACCCTAAAACACCAGCCCCAGCATGACCCCTCACACTGCTCGAACACCACTGTACTGCCCTTAACCCTGAAACACCACACCCAGCAAGACCCGCTACGCTGCCAGAACACCACTGCTCTGCTCTAAACCCTAAAACACCACCCCTATCACGACACCCTTCACTACCCAACACCACTGCACTGCCCTAAACCCTAAAACACCACCCGCAGCACGACACCTAGACTGCCTGAGCACCATTGCACTGCCCTAAACCCTAAAACACCACCCCCTGCACGCCCCCCTACACTGCCAGAACACCACTGCACTGCCCTAAACCCTGAAACACCACCCTTAGCATGACCCCTACACTGCCCGAACACCACTGCACTGCCCTAAACCTTAAAACACAACCCCAGCACAATCCCCTACACAGCCCAAACACCCCTGCACTGCCCTAAACCCTAAAACACCACACCCAGCACGACCCCCTACACTACCTGAACACCACTGCACTACCCTAAACCACCACCCCCAGCATGACCCCTTACACTGCCCGAACACCACTGCACTGCCCTAAACCATAAAACAGCAGCCCCAGCACGACCCCCTCACTGCCCGAACACCACTGCACTGCCCTAAACCCTAAAACACCAGCCCCAGCACAACCCCCTACACTGCCTGAACACCACTGCACTGCCCTAAACCACCAGCCCCAGCACGGCCCCTCACACTGCGCGAACACCACTGCACTGCCCTAAACCCTGAAACACCACACCCAGCACTACCCCCTACACTGCCCGAACACCACAGCACTGCCCAAAACCCTGAAACACCACCCCCAGCACGACCCGCTATACTGCCCGAACACCACTGCTCTGCCCTAAACCATAAAACACCAGCCCCAGCACGACCCCCTCACTGCCCGCACACCACTGCACTGCCCTAAACCCTAAAACACCAGCCCCAGCACGACCCCTCACACTGCTCGAACACCACTGTACTGCCCTTAACCCTGAAACACCACACCCAGCAAGACCCGCTACGCTGCCAGAACACCACTGCTCTGCTCTAAACCCTAAAACACCACCCCTATCACGACACCCTTCACTACCCAACACCACTGCACTGCCCTAAACCCTAAAACACCACCCGCAGCACGACACCTAGACTGCCTGAGCACCATTGCACTGCCCTAAACCCTAAAACACCACCCCCAGCACGACCCCCGACACTACCTTAAACCCTAAAACACCACCCCCAGCATGACCCCTTACACTGCCCGAACACCACTGCACTGCCCTAAACCCTGATACACTACACCCAGCACGACCCCCTACACTGCCAGAACACCACTGCTCTGCCCTAAACCCTAAAACACCAGCCCCAGCACGACCCCTCAAACTGCTCGAACACCACTGTACTGCCCTTAACCCTGAAACACCACACCCAGCAAGACCCGCTACGCTGCCAGAACACCACTGCTCTGCTCTAAACCCTAAAACACCACCCCTATCATGACACCCTTCACTACCCAACACCACTGCACTGCCCTAAACCCTAAAACACCAGCCCCAGCACGACCCCTCACACTGCCCGAACACCACTGCACTGTCCTATATACCCTGGAACACCACCCCCAGCAAGACTCGCTATACTGCCCGAACACCACTGCTCTGCCCTAAACCCTGAAACACCAGCCCCAGCACAACCCCCTACACTGCCTGAACACCACTGCACTGCCCTAAACCCTGAAACACCATGTTAGACCTGGCACCATTGGCGTGGTCTCCGTTCCATTTTTGTCTGTGCCTCAATGTATTTTTGTGCTGGTGTTAGCTGCTCAGGGCCCTGTGACACTGCCATCCAGTGCCACAGGGCAAGTGCTTCCTATGGTAAAATGTATTATGTGAATTGACTTCCATGTTTGGCTTATTTGGTTTACTATCAGTCCCTAGTAGAGTGCATGCACTGGTTGTGCCACCCACAGAAGCAGCCTGGTAAAATGTGTCTAAGGTCTGCCATTGCAGAACCTGCATGCAGTCTGGTACTGTCATGCTGACTGGGCAAGTGTCCCCACTTGCCAGTCCCTAAACCTTCCCTTACCTTCATGTTAGTCGTCCCTATGGTAGGCCCTAGGGCAGGGTGCATTGTAAGGATAAGGTAGGACATGCCCTGAGGTGTGTGGCATGTCCCAATAGTGAATTACAGCCATTTTCGTTTTTCACTATTGTAAGGCTACCTGCTCTCCATAGGCCAGAATGGGCTGCTAGATTATAACACTCTATAATCCTAGCAGGCTCAGGAAGCATGGTAGAAATTCGTGTTTAGTATGCCTGAACTCAGAATAATAAAATACATCTTTTAGTAAAGGTTATTTTAATATCCTGGGTTTGCAAATGCTACTTTTAGGAAGTTAGCCTTTGCGTGCCTAACCATTTCAGTCAGCCTCTGGAGGGGAGGGCTATCTTCTTTGTGTGTAGCTTGAGTGACAGGGCTGGGAAGTTCCAGGAGACAGGCTGGGGCTGCCAGGTGGTGAATTTAAAGATTACACCAGGATGGGTGGGAGGAGTGCACCTTGACTCTGAATAGGGCAGTGCTCTGCCTCCACAATGTTGGCTCCACCCCCTGGGGAGCGTCTGATGTCTCTGCCCTGCCTGCTGAAAGAAGAAGCCAGAGTCCCAACAACAAAGTGCTCCTCACTGAAAAGAACTGGACTGGGATTATGCAAAGGCCCCCCTGGCCTGTAAAGACAAAAGAAACTTAGTATAAATGTAGGAGCCCTGCTCCTAAGAACTCAGATCCTGATTGAACCACGAAGAAACTCTGCCTGACTAGAAGGACCTGGAAGAAGCTGAAGGAGGTGTAACTTTCCCTGACCTGGGGGACTGGTCTGCAGTTGGTGCCTTGCTGAGAAAGGAGAGGAAAAGACTAAAAGAGACTTTGCACTTTGTTTTTCTTCTATCTCCAAGGGCTTGGAAGAAGAGCTTGCCCCCTGAACTGAGTCCCAGGAGCATTGGACTCATCTGCCTTCTAAAATTGAGTTGCCTGGACGATCTGTGCTTGTTTCCCACTGGATTTGGCCCCAGTTCGCCTCGTACTACATCCGCCGCGAAGCCGTGTCTTTGCCGCCCGGCACCGTGCGTCTACGCTGATCCAAAAGGGTTAGTACGCACCGTATCCCTCCCGGCTGCATTGCACCTAACCTTCCCCGCCGATTCGAGACGTACAACCCTGGCTGCCGAACCCTGTACACCGGACCCAAGCTCCATCGACCCGCAGGTACGGTCCGTACACTGCTAACGTACTGCACCGTGCCGTACTCAGAGCCGAGAAGCCGCAGTACGCTGATCATCCCCGTACGCTGTACGGCGCCGAGAAGTGTCGCCGCCGATCCGCACCGAAGGTACGGCCCGAACGCCGATGCCACGGACTCTGCAAGCTGATCCGGATCATCCGCACGTATCCCTGAAGGTCCCATACCAATGCCGCGTCCCGACGCCGCGACCGGACCAGACCGAATACGCTGCCGAACTACGACCCGGACCTATCAACTTGTCCCGCACTGTCCGTCGCGGACCCCACGAACTTAAGGTACTTTGTTCTGTTCGCACCGCAGTGTGCACGTCCCAGACCCCGGAGTCCGCACCGATTGTTTGACTCGTACTTTCTTTGTTTTTAATGCGGACGAGTCTTACACCCAGGTACAAACCGTACAAAGCCTGAAAAGAATTGAGTAAAAGAAGCCTATTTTTGCATTTTAAGCCTTTTTGCAAGAACATTGAACTTTAAAATAATACTGTGGTCATTTTAATCATTATTCTGGTCTTGTGCTAAGCCTTATATAAAGAAACCTATTTTTGATATAACCTTGACTGGTGTCCATTTGTGGTGAGTCATTGTATTACTGTATGTGTTCACAAATGCTTAACCTATGACGCCCTGAGAATAGTCTTGACTGCTTGCGCCACACTACCTAAAGGGTGAGGAGGGGTTATTTGAAAGGGTGATCCCCTTATCCTGACTTGGAATTGAGAGTCCCTGCTTGTCGCAAGTGCATACCTGTGCCAACTAGAGACCCCCATTTCTAACATTGGTGGTCAGCGGTGAGGATTTGAATTTGCATTTGTGATTCATGTACAGACCGATAACGCAGCCACACAGTATTGATTTTTGTTTTACTGAAGAATCTCCACTTTAAGAAACCATGCCTAGCTCAGTCAATGGAGGCGGAGCGTCCTCTATATTCTCTGGAGTCGATGACATAGATTGGGAACAGGAGGCACTGAGGAAGTGCACAAATGAAGTCTTGAAAGGATATCTCTCCAAGTACAGAATTAAACAAACGCGGATTAACAAACAAGGATCAGTACATAAAGGCGCTGAGGGCCTGGCATGAATCAAAGTTCCCAGAGAATGTGCTGGAGGTGATACCCCCAGAAGGTGCTTCTGAGACTGGCAGAGGCCTGTCGCCAGAGGAGATGGCCGACAGGAGTGCTGCGAGAGCACATGAAGTGGAGATGGCAAAACTGCAAATGGAAATGGAAAGACAAAGGCTGGCCATGGAACATGAGGTAAAAATGAGGGAGTTGGATATCAAGGCCAAGAGTTTAGACCACTCTCCCTCTGGTGGCAGCAATTTAACAGTCAAGGGTGCACATTCCTAAAGATGTAGTAAAAGAGTATTATAAACAGGATGAAATTGGGCAGTGGTTCAGGGCCTATGAAGTAGCTATGTCCTCCCACCGGGTCCCTGAGAGAGATTGGGGAGCGGGGTTGTGGGGAAGGTTCCTGAGTGAGGGACGGGACACACTGCTGGATCTCCCCTTTGATGTCCACACATCCTATCCACACATGAAGGAAGCTCTGATGGCAAGGTATGGGTTAACTCCTGAGTTGTACAGGCAGAGATTTAGGGATTGCACCAAGAAACCTGGTACCACTTATGTAGAATATGTGACTTTTTTTTCCAGAGCGCTAGATGGTTGGGTGAAGGGTAGCAAAGTGAATGATTACCAAGGGCTGTTTGATTTAATTGCATGAGAACACTTGTCTGATAATTGTTTTCCTGAGCTACGCCAGCACCTGATCGATAGCAAGCTGACTAACCCTAGGAAGCTTGCTGAGGAGGCGGACCGCTGGATCAGTACCAGGGTCCACAAGGGTCCCATGGGAGGCCCCGCCATAGGTGGTCAGGGTCCCCAGCAGAAGAGTGGGGGGGACAAGGGTAAACAGAGGGAGTTCTACAGAGGCCCCAAAGTAATTCCCAAGGGAACCAAGGGAAAGGTTCTCAGCCACCCCCACCCCCGAAGCAGGCCGGGGCCCCGACAGGTAACCCTGTTCAAAGAGGGCCCCCCAGATGTTACAAGTGTAACAACCTGGGGCACTATTCCATGGATCCCAAGTGCCCCATGTATGGTAAACCAGCACCCTCTGGTGCTCCACCCCCCAAGCAGGTGGCTAGTGTAGCCTTTGGGAGGGAGGTAGATGTCCAAAGGGAGGGGGTTCCCGTACAGATGACCCTAGTCTCATTAGGAGACAGTGAGATGGTCGTTGAGGCCCAAATGCCCCCCAATACTCAAAAGTATGGGCAGTGGGTGACCATAAATGGCAAAAGGGTGGGGGCTCTTAGAGATACAGGAGCCAGTGTGACTGCTGTCAAGCAACACCTGGTGTCTCAAGAGCAGGTGGTCCCACACGCATTCTGCCGTGTTGTCAACGCCGAAAACACAGAGAGTCAGTGTCCAATGGCTCAAGTTTCCTTTGAGTGGGGGGTGGTCTCTGGTACTCTGCAAGTCGCTGTGAGAACTGCCATGCCTGTTGATTGTCTCCTAGGAAATGATTTGGAGAGCTCCCCTTGGGAAAAGGTGGAGAAGACAACTCAAAAACCAAAGGAAATGATGGACGGAGTGTTGAACATTGCAAGCACTCACCCCCAGTCAACTGATCTGGGTTTAATCCATCACTGTTCTTTAGCCCACTCTGCCACCCCAGTTCAGACATGGCCATATGCAAATCAGTCTGACCCTGTGCCTCATGGGAACAGTCCAGCCCGAACTGCCAAGCCATGTCTTCCCTGGACCGGAAACAACTCGCCTGCGGATGGTGGGTTTGCCTGATTGGGCGTGCGTGACCACCCGGTCAATGGCAGCCAGTAGGGGTGCTGAAGGGACCCTGGGGCCTGAAGGAGAGGCCCAGGAACCAGCCCAGGAACCGGCCTTAGAGAGGCAGGAGGCACAGCAACCGGCTCCTGAAGTTCCCACGGCCCAGGAGGAAGCAGACCTTGAGGGGGATGCCCTGGAGCCTACCGGGGGAACAGATAGCCGAACTGGGGGACCTGCCTGAGCTGACCCATTGGCAGCAAGAAGGAGGCCCCACCAGGGAGGAGTTCTGCAGGGAGCAGAAGGAGTGCCCCTCTCTAGTGGGTATGCGGCAGCAGGCTGCAGCCCAGGCCAATAGTGATCAGTCCGGTACTCACTTGATCTACTGGGAGAACGACCTCCTGTACTCAGAGCCTAAGGTTGCTGAACCTGGGTCAGCCCGTGCGCTGGTGGTACCCCAGAAGTTCAGAGCCTTCCTACTGGGGCTGGCTCACGACGTTCCGTTAGGGCATTTGGGGCAGGACAAGACCTTCGAAAGGCTTGTCACCCACTTTTATTGGCCTCAAATGCGCAGGAGTTCTGACACTCACTGCAGGACATGCCAGAGTTGCCAGGCAAGTGGTAAGAGTGGAAGGAAGCTGAGAGCTCCACTCCAACCTTTCCCTGTGGTCAGTACCCCATTCCAGCGAGTGGGGATTGACATTGTGGGGCCACTGGACCCCAAGACAGCCATGGGCAACAGGTTTATCCTGGTCTTGGTGGACCATGCCACCCGGTACCCTGAAGCCATCCCTCTGAGGACAGTGACGGCCCCCGTGGTGGGACGGGCACTGATGGGAATTTTCTCACGAGTAGGATTCCTTCTAGAGGTGGTGTCTGACAGGGGGACCAATTTCATATTGAAATATATGAAATCCCTTTGGCAAGAGTGTGGTGTGACATACAAGTTTACCACCCCTTACCATCCCCAAGGAAACGGGTTGGTTGAGAGATTCAACCGAATCCTAAAGGGCATGATTATGGGCCTTGAGGAGCCTATGAGGCGTAAGTGGGACGTCCTCTTACCATGCCTTCTCTTTGCGTACCGTGAGGTGCCACAGAAGTCTCTGGGGTTCAGTCCCTTTGAGCTCCTGTATGGCCACCCAGTGCGAGGACCTCTTAGTCTGGTCAAGGAAGGTTGAGAGCAATCTCCCAGGAAACCTCCCCAGAATGTATACAGTTACATGCTGGCCTTTCGGAACCAGACTAGGCGTTTCAGACAACTTGCTGAGCCAAATCTGGAAGCCAGCCAGGAGGAAATGAAGCGGTGGTACGATCAGAATGCCACTCTGGTTGAGCTTCAACCTGGCCAAAAGGTATGGGTCCTGGCCCCTGTGGAGCCTTGTGCACTCCAGGACAAGTGGACATGACCCTTTGAGATTGTGGAGCGCAAGAGTTCCGTCACCTACTTGGTGGACTTGCAGTCTCCTAGGAACCCCTTAAGGGTCCTACATGTCAATCGACTGAAGCCCCACTTGGAGAGGTCCGAAGTGGGCATGCTCTTGGCCACCGATGATGGGACGGAGGAGGAGTCTGAGCCTCTTACTGACCTCTTGGTAGTCTCAGAGCAAGACGGGTCAGTGGATGGAGTTAACCTCTCACCCACCCTGACCCCTGAGCAACAGGATAGCTGCCGCCAGCTGCTGGGGCAATTTCCTGACCTGTTCTCCCTGGTTCCTGGTATCACAGATTGGTGCGTCCATGATGTGGATACAGGAGACCGCTTACCTGTGAAGCACAAAGCTTACAGGGTCAGAGCCTGCATCAAAGAGGAAGTCTCAAAGATGCTTGCTCTAGGGGTGGTTGAGTCTTCCAGCAGTCCTTGGGCCTCACCGGGTGCCACACCGGAACTCCGGTTCTGTGTGGACTACAGAGGACTCAACTCAGTCACGAAGACTGTTAGACCCGGCCCTCGTAATATAGCTAGACCTGACCCCTGCACCTCACACCAGCCCCCAAACCCACGGCCTAGCCGATCCTTCCCACCAGAACTCGCACGCACCCAACCCGGACTTCCCCGTCCGTGGCCTTCTGCCCTTCGGCCACACCGGGCCCGCGTGCCCACTTCATGCAACAAGATGGCCGCCCGGCCCCAGCGCGACCCTGGCCTAGAGGCGCCACTCCGGCTGGAGGACATCACGCTCCCCTTGGGATGAGAGAGGGAGGAGCAGTTTCTATCACACCTCTGCGCTTCCCTGGGACGGTGGGTTTTGATCGACCTGCCGGCCTCCCCGAGGGCTGGCTCCACGCCTGCTGGGTGTCTGGGACTCCTCCCGACCCGGCCCTGAAAGGATCAAAAGACAATGGCAGGAAACCCCCAACAAGCGACCCCCAGGTGACAAGACCCCTGCCTGCACAAGCTCCGGACATCAAAGAGGAGTCGCCCTATAACAAGGGGTGCTCTGGGACTGTCCGGAAGATTCGCCTTGGAACACCTGAGCCCTGCTGAGTGACTCGCGGCTCCCTGAAGATCGTAAGACCTCCGAACCGGTGCTTGAGCCCTGCTGAGTGACTCGCGGCTCCCTGAAGATCGTAAGACATCCGAACTTGTGCTTGAGCCCTGCTGAGCGACTCGCGGCTCCCTGAAGATCGTAAGACCTCCGAACTTGTGCTTGAGCCTTGCTGAGTGACTCGCGGCTCCCACAGACTCTCTTGGTCCCGCCGGACCCCACGACGACAACCGTATCCCCCAGCTCGAGGATTGTGAGCTGTGCGACGGGTACGCTCCTGCATTTGATCCACACCCCCAAAGACTGTCCCGCTACCTCCTACTCCCCTCCAAGACTTTGAGAGCCTCCGCTCTGCTTGTATATATTTGCTGTGCTGATCATAAAGATCCTACTACTCCAATCTGATAAAGATTTGCTCGTAAGAACTCCTCGTGTGGTGTCTCTCTGTCGTGTGGTGCCGAGTGTGCGATCCTAGATACGAGGTTCCTCCCCTGAGGAGTCTCCCGCCAGTGCCCGGCCACGATACCTCGAGGGTGGGTCTCAGGGCAGTCAGGGCCCCCTCCGGGCCCCTCTGAGGTCGCCTTCTAACATTGGTGGCAAGCGACGGGATTCGGGTCCATAATCTAGAGATCGTACCGTGAACGGCTGACGCACTACCGACAGAGATGACAGAGGGAAACACCGGGGTTCTCATAGAAGACGACGCCAGTACCGTGTTCCAGGTGGAACAGCTGGAAGAGTACACTCACAAAGAACTAAAACAATTCTGTGGAACTCAGAATCGCTACCACTGGTCTCAACACCAAAGAAGATATGCAAAAGGCACTGAAAGCTTGGGTGGATTCTGGAGCCTCCCGGCCAGAAGGAGCGGGGGAGCCCCACGACGAAGCTGGACCCTCCCAAGGAGAACGCAGCAGCAACCAGGTGCGAGGCTTCGTACCAGACGGGGGCCTATCCCCGGAGGAACTCGCAGACAGAGAAAAAAGTCGCCATCACGAGCTCGAATTAGCCAAACTCAAAATCGAGGGCGAGCTGAAATTAGCCGAGAAAAAGCTAGCAGTAGAACAGTTGCGAGTACAAGGAGAACTAGAAGAAAATAAACTCCAACGAGAACACGAGGGAAAGAAACTTCAACTGGAACATGAACGCAGCCTGAATGAAATAGAACTGAAAGCGAGAAACGAAGAAACGCGGCCCCCGGGGAACCGGGAGGCGGCCGCCCCAACGGAACAGAAGGTCCACATCCCCAAGGATGTGGTCAAGGAATATTACAAAAATGATGACATTCAGCAGTGGTTCCGGGCCTACGAGGTCGCCATGACCTCCCATCGGGTCCCACAGAAGGATTGGGGGGCTGGGTTGTGGGGACGATTCCTGAGCGAAGGGAGAGACACCCTACTCGACCTACCCACCTCCATGCAAACATCCTATGAACACATGAAAGCGGCCCTCCTCACAAGGTACGGCCTCACCCCGGAGATGTACCGCCAGCGGTTCCGGGACTGCAGGAAGATCCCGGGTACCACCTGGGTGGAATATGTGAATTTCTTCAGCCGCGCCTTCGATGGATGGATCAAGGGCAGCAAGGTAACCACCCTGGAAGAACTAACAGACCTTATGCTGTGGGAACACCTGGCGGCCAACTGCTTTGTGGAACTCCGCCAGCATCTGCTTGATAGCAAGCTCACGGACCCAAGAAAGCTGGCTGTCGAGGCGGATCGCTGGACCAACACCCGGGTCTCCCGGGGCCCTGTAGGAGAGTACCCCCGAGCCAGTCAGGAACCACCCCGCCAGAGAGGGGGGGAAACCAGGGAGGGCAGAGAGAGTCCCAGGCTAGTCCCCCGAAGTCCCAACCTCCACCTTTCCCGGCACCCCCACCAGCTGTGTCCGGCCCCCCCCTTAGACGGGGGCACCGGGTAACCATCACTTGTTTCCGTTGCCAGAAACCCGGGCATTACGCCAACGACCCTGAATGCCCCATGGCCCCACGCACCACCCAGGCCGCACCCCCTGCTAGACAGATAGCCAATGTAGCCCTGGGGGAGGAGGTTGAGGAGGCCGAGGAGTGGGAACCCGCCGCTATGGCCCTAGTGTCCTTAGGAGATAGAGAGATGGTCCCTGGGAGCCTCCTGCCCTCTAACACAAAGAAATATGGGCAGCTAGTCACGATCAATGGCCACCAAGTAGAAGCCCTCCGTGACACCGGGGCCAGCATCACCGGTGTCCTTAGCCATTTAGTACACGAAGACCAGGTCCTCCCCAACGTCTTTTGTCCTGTCCTTTCAGCCGACAACACAGAAAGCCTATGTAAGGTAGCCCTGGTGCCCTTTGAGTGGGGAGGGGTGGTCGGTAAACTGAAGGTTGCAGTGAGAACCTCCCAACCCGTCGACTGTCTCCTGGGGAACGACCTGGAAAGTTCCCCCTGGGGACAAGTTGAGCGCAAGACCCATCTAGGGATGATGGGCCTCCCTGAGTGGGTGTGCGCCACCACTCGATCCATGGCGGCTCGACTGACCCCCCTGAGGGAAGTCGACGACGCCCCGACCCCTGAAGATAGGATGGTCCCAGCCGAGGGTCCCCCCATGTCCCCACCAGAAGAGTCGACCGCCAGTGACGAACCCCCGCCTTCCGACTCCACCCCAGTCACCGAGTTCGGCGATCTGCCCGAATTAGCCCAGTGGCGCAACGAGGGGGGCCCCTCCCGAGAAGAGTTCTGCCGAGAGCAGGCTACCTGTCCCTCCCTGGACGGGCCCCGGCAACAGGCAGAGGCCCAGGCCGCAGGCGACCAGACGGGGACGCACCGGGTGTATTGGGAGAATGACCTCCTGTACAGCGAACAGAAGTCGGTGGAGCTAGGGTCCGGCCGGGTGCTGGTGGTGCCCCTACGCTTCCTAAACCTCCTCCTGGGCTTGGCCCACGATGTCCCCCTCGCAGGCCACTTGGGCCAGGACAAAACGTACAGTCGCCTCGTGACCCACTTCTACTGGCCCAGAATGAGAGCAGATGTAGGAGCCCACTGCAAGTCCTGTCCCACGTGCCAGGCCAGTGGAAAAAGCGGAGGGAAGAGCAAGGCTCCCCTCCAACCCTTCCCTGTCGTCAGTACCCCTTTTGAGCGGGTTGGGATCGACATTGTAGGGCCCCTGGACCCCCCAACTTCCCAAGGGCACCGGTTCATCCTCGTCCTGGTGGACCATGCCACCCGTTACCCTGAGGCCATCCCCCTGCGCACCGTCACAGCCCCCGTGGTGGGCCGGGCGTTGATGGGAATCTTCTCCCGCATGGGTTTCCCCCGCGAGGTCGTGAGCGATCGCGGTACCAACTTTATCTCCCGGTACATGAAGTCCTTATGGCAACAATGCGGGGTGTCCTATAAGTTCACCACCCCGTACCACCCCCAAGGAAACGGCCTGGTAGAGCGGTTTAACCGAACTCTGAAGGGGATGATCGTGGGCCTGGAAGAGCCCCTCCGGCGTAAGTGGGACATCCTGCTCCCCTGCCTCCTATTCGCATACCGCGAAGTTCCCCAGAAATCCTTGGGGTTCAGCTCCTTTGAGTTACTCTACGGGCACCCCGTCAGGGGGCCCCTCAGCCTGGTCAAGGAAGGCTGGGAGGCGGCGCCTCGAGGCCCCCCCCCGAGATGTGTTCAGTTACGTCCTGACCCTCCGAAATCAGACTAGAAGGTTCCGAGAGATGGCCGAGGCCAACCTGGAGGCGAGTCAGGAGGAGATGAAGCGCTGGTACGACCAGAAGGCCACTCTGGTCGAGTTTCAGCCGGGCCAGCAGGTATGGGTCATGGCCCCCGTGAAACCCTGCACCCTCCAGGATAAATGGACCGGGCCCTTCAAAGTGGTTGAGCAGAAGAGCCAGGTCACGTACTTGGTGGACGTCCAGTCCCCCCGGGACCCCCTCCGGGTCCTCCACGTGAACCGCCTCAAGCCCCACTTTGTGCGAACGGAGCTGAGCCTCCTGCTGGCCACTGATGATGGGTCCGAGGAGGAGTCAGATCCTCTCCCCGATCTCCTGTGCACCAAAGAGAAGGACGGCTCCGTAGAGGGAGTGAACCTCTCCCCGTCTCTCACTCCCCAGCAGCGTGAGGATTGCCGCCAGCTCCTAGGGCAGTTTCCGGACCTTTTCTCCCTGGTCCCCAAGGTCACCGACTGGTGTGTCCATGATGTGGATACCGGGGACAGCCCACCCGTGAGACACCGAGCCTACCGAGTCCCTGATCGGGTCCGGTCCTGTATCCAAGCCGAAGTCTCGAAAATGTTGACCCTCGGCGTGATCGAACCCTCGGACAGCCCCTGGGCCAGCCCCGTGGTCCTGGTCCCAAAAGCAGCTGCCCCCGGGGTCGCAGCAGAACTCCGCTTCTGCGTGGACTACCGGGGACTCAATGAAGTCACCCGAGCCGATGCCCACCCCATTCCCCGAGCCGACGAGCTCATTGACCGGCTCGGGGCTGCTCGGTTCCTCAGCACCTTCGATCTCACCTGCGGCTACTGGCAAATTGCGCTCACAGAAGGAGCCAAGGAGCGGTCCGCCTTCTCCACCCCGGATGGGCACTATCGCTTTCGCGTGATGCCCTTCGGGATGAAAAATGCCCCGGCCACCTTTCAGCGACTGGTAAATAGAGTCCTGGCCGGGCTGGAAAAATTCAGTGCCGCATATCTCGACGATATCGCAGTTTTCAGCTCTGAGTGGAGTGAGCACCTCCAGCACCTTCGGAGGGTGCTGACTGCCCTGCGCCAGGCAGGCCTCACCGTGAAAGCCAGCAAGTGCCAGATTGGGCAAGGTTCGGTAACCTACCTGGGGCACCAGGTCGGAAGCGGGCAGGTCGCCCCTCTACAGCCCAAAATCGACGCCATCCTAGCCTGGGAACCCCCCACTACCCAAACGGAGGTCCAAGCCTTTCTGGGCCTCACGGGCTACTACCGGAGGTTCATCCGGAATTACGGCAGCCTGGTCGGTCCTCTCACGGGACTCACGTCCAAAAAGCAGCCCAAGAAGGTGCAATGGTCCCCTGCCTGCCAAGAGGCGTTCGAGGCCCTGAAAGCGGCCATGTATACTGCCCCCGTCCTCCAGGCCCCCGACTACTCCAAAGAATTTGTGGTACAAACTGATGCCTCCGAGCATGGCATCGGGGCAGTCCTCTCCCAGGTGAATGACCAAGGCCTAGACCAGCCCGTAGCCTTCCTCAGCCGAAGGCTATTGCCCAGGGAACAGAGATGGAGCACCATCGAGCGAGAGGCATTCGCCGTAGTCTGGGCCCTCAAGAAACTACGCCCTTACCTGTTCGGCACCCATTTCAAGGTCCAAACCGACCATCGCCCCTTGCGATGGCTCATGCAGATGCGAGGTGCAAACCCCAAGCTACTGCGGTGGTCAATCTCCCTCCAGGGGATGGATTTCACCGTGGAACATCGCCCTGGGACTGACCACGCCAACGCCGATGGCCTCTCCCGGTTCTTCCGCCTCAGCGAAGAGAACCCCCAAGAAGATGGGTAGTTCTCTCCGGCTTTCAGCTGGGGGGGGACGCATGTTAGACCCAGCCCTCGTAATATAGCTAGACCTGACCCCTGCACCTCACACCAGCCCCCAAACCCACGGCCTAGCCGATCCTTCCCACCAGAACTCGCACGCACCCAACCCGGACTTCCCCGTCCGTGGCCTTCTGCCCTTCGGCCACACCGGGCCCGCGTGCCCACTTCATGCAACAAGATGGCCGCCCGGCCCCAGCGCGACCCTGGCCTAGAGGCGCCACTCCCCCCCCCCTTGGGATGAGAGAGGGAGGAGCAGTTTCTATCACACCTCTGCGCTTCCCTGGGACGGTGGGTTTCGATCGACCTGCCGGCCTCCCCGAGGGCTGGCTCCACGCCTGCTGGGTGTCTGGGACTCCTCCCGACCCGGCCCTGAAAGGATCAAAAGACAATGGCAGGAAACCCCCAACAAGCGACCCCCAGGTGACAAGACCCCTGCCTGCACAAGCTCCGGACATCAAAGAGGAGTCGCCCTATAACAAGGGGTGCTCTGGGACTGTCCGGCAGATTCGCCTTGGAACACCTGAGCCCTGCTGAGTGACTTGCGGCTCCCTGAAGATCGTAAGACCTCCGAACTTGTGCTTGAGCCTTGCTGAGTGACTCGCGGCTCCTCGAAGATCGTAAGACCACCGAACTTGTAACCGAGCCCTGCTGAGTGACTCGCGGCTCCCACAGACTCTCTTGGTCCCGCCGGACCCCACGACGACAACCGTATCCCCCAGCTCGAGGATTGTGAGCTGTGCGACGGGTACGCTCCTGCATTTGATCCACACCCCCAAAGACTGTCCCGCTACCTCCTACTCCCCTCCAAGACTTTGAGAGCCTCCGCTCTGCTTGTATATATTTGCTGTGCTGATCATAAAGATCCTACTACTCCAATCTGATAAAGATTTGCTCGTAAGAACTCCTCGTGTGGTGTCTCTCTGTCGTGTGGTGCCGAGTGTGCGATCCTAGATACGAGGTTCCTCCCCTGAGGAGTCTCCCGCCAGTGCCCGGCCACGATACCTCGAGGGTGGGTCTCAGGGCAGTCAGGGACCCCTCCGGGCCCCTCTGAGGTCGCCTTCTAACAAAGACTGACGCGCACCCCATCCCCAGAGCTGATGAGCTCATCGATCGGTTAGGGGCTGCACGGTATCTCAGCACGTTTGATCTAACGTCTGGGTACTGGCAGATCGCCTTGACTGAGGGGGCCAAGGAGAGGTCTGCATTCTCCACACCAGATGGGCACTACCAGTTCCGGGTTATGCCATTTGGGATGAAGAATGCCCCTGCCACCTTTCAGAGGTTGGTCAACCAGGTGTTGGCGGGGCTGACCGAGTTCAGCGCCGCATACCTGGATGACATTGCGGTGTTCAGTGGCACATGGGAAGAACACCTGCAACATCTCTGGGAAGTGTTGATGGCACTGCGCAAGGCAGGCCTCACGATCAAGGCAAGCAAGTGTCAGATCGGGCAGGGTTCCGTGGTGTACTTGGGACACCAAGTAGGGAGCGGCCAGGTGGCGCCCCTGCAACCCAAGATCAAAACCATCCTGGCTTGGGAGCCCCCAAAGACCCAGACGGAGGTGAGGGCCTTCTTAGGACTCGCAGGGTACTACAGGAGGTTTGTCAAGGGGTATGGCAGCATCGTTGCCCCCTTGACAGAGCTGACTTCGAAGAAGCAGCCCAGAAAAGTGATATGGACTGACGCCTGTCAGAAGGCCTTTGACACCCTGAAAACTGCCATGTGCACGGTGCTCGTGCTCTTGGCTCCTGACTTCTCCAAAGAATTCCTTGTGCAGACAGATGCATCAGAGCATGGTGAAGGGGCTGTTGTCTCACAGATGACTGAGGAGGGCTGGGACCAACCTGTAGCCTTCATAAGTAGGAGGTTACTGCCCCGGGAACAAAAGTGGAGTACGATTGAGCGAGAAGCATTTGCTGTGGTCTGGGCATTGAAGAAGCTAAGTCCCTACTTGTTTGGGTATCACTTCCGGGTTCAAACAGACCACAGGCCCCTCAGAAAGTTGATGCAGATGAGGGGTGAGAATCCTAAGTTGTTGAGGTGGTCCATTTCCCTACAGGGGATGGATTTCACGGTGGAACATGGCACATTTCAGCTGGAGGGGACACGTGTTAGACCTGGCACCATTGGCGTGGGTCACCCTTCCATTTTTGTCTGTGCCTCAATGTATTTTTGTGCTGGTGTTAGCTGCTCAGGGCCCTGTGACACTGCCATCCAGTGCCACAGGGCAAGTGCTCCCTATGGTAAAATGTATTATTTGAATTGACTTCCATGTTTGGCTTATTTGGTTTACTATCAGTCCCTAGTAGAGTTCACCAGGGGTGCCAAGGGCTTGTATATCCAAATTCTGCTAGTGGGCTTGCAGCACTGGTTGTGCCACTAACAGAAACAGCCTGGTAAAATGTGTCTAAGATCTGCCATTGCAGAACCTGCATGCAGTCTGGTACTGTCACGCTGACTGGGCAAGTGTCCCCACTTGCCAGTCCCTAAACCTTCCCTTACCTTCATGTTAGTCGCTCCTATGGTAGGCCCTAGAGCAGGGTGCATTGTAAGGATAAGGTAGGACATGCCCTGAGGTGTGTGGCATGTCCTAATAGTGCATTACAGCCATTTTCATTTTTCACTATTGTAAGGCTACCTGCTCTCCATAGGCCAGAATGGGCTGCTAGATTATAACACTCTATAATCCTAGCAGGCTCAGGAAGCATGGTAGAAATTCGTGTTTAGTATGCCTGAACTCAGAATAATAAAATACATCTTTTAGTAAAGGTTATTTTAATATCCTGGGTTTGCAAATGCTACTTTTAGGAAGTTAGCCTTTGCGTGCCTAACCATTTCAGTCAGCCTCTGGAGGGGAGGGCTATCTTCTTTGTGTGTAGCTTGAGTGACAGGGCTGGGAAGTTCCAGGAGACAGGCTGGGGCTGCCAGGTGGTGAATAGAAAGATTACACCAGGATGGGTGGGAGGAGTGCACCTTGACTCTGAATAGGGCAGTGCTCTGCCTCCACAATGCTGGCTCAACCCCCTGGGGAGCGTCTGATGTCTCTGCCCTGCCTGCTGAAAGAAGAAGCCAGAGTCCCAACAACAAAGTGCTCCTCACTGAAAAGAACTTGACTGGGATTATGCAAAGGCCCCCCCTGGCCTGTAAAGACAAAATAAACTAAGGTGTAAATGTAGGAGCCCTGCTCCTAAGAAAATCAGATCCTGATTGAACCACGAAGAAACTCTGCCTGACTAGAAGGACCTGGAAGAAGCTGAAGGAGGAGTAACTTTCCCTGACCTGGGGGATTGGCCTGCAGTTGGTGCCTTGCTGAGAAAGGAGAGGAAAAGACTGAAAGAGACTTTGCACTTTGTTTTTCAACTATCTCCAAGGGCTTGGAAGAAGAGCTTGCCCCCTGAACTGAGTCCCAGGACCATTGGACTCATCTGCCTTCTAAAATTGAGTTGCCTGGACGATCTGTGCTTGTTTCCCGCTGGATTTGGCCCCAGTACGCCTCGTACTACATCCGCCGCGAAGCCGTGTCTTTGCCGCCCGGCACCGTGCATCTACGCTGATCCAAAAGCGTTAGTACGCACCGTATCCCTCCCGGCTGCATTGCACCTAACCTTCCCCGCCGATTCGAGACGTACAACCCTGGCTGCCGAACCCTGTACGCCGGACCCAAGCTCCATCGACCTGCAGGTACGGTCCGTACGCTGCTAACCTACTGCACCGTGCCGTACTCAGAGCCGAGAAGCCGCAGTATGCTGATCATCCCCGTACGCTGTACGGCACCGAGAAGTGTCGCCGCCGATCCGCACCGAAGGTATGCCCCGAACGCCGACACCATGGACTCTGCAACCTGATCCGGATCATCCGCACGTATCCCTGAAGGTCCCGTACCAACGCCACGTCCCGATGCCGCGACCGGACCAGACCGAATACGCTGCCGAACTACGACCCGGACCCATCAACTTGTCCCGCACTGTTCGTCGCGGACCCCACGAACTTAAATTACTTTGTTCTGTTCGCACCGCAGTGTGCACGTCCCGGACCCCGGAGTCCGCACCGATTGTTTGACTCGTACTTTTTTTGTTTTTAATGCGGACGAGTCATACACCCAGGTACGAACCGTACAAAGCCTCAAAAGAAGCAGAATTGAGTAAAAGAAGCCTATTTTTGCATTTTAAGCCTTTTTGCAAGAATATTGAACTTTAAAATAATACTGTGGTCATTTTAATCGTTATTCTGGTCTTGTGCTAAGCCTTATATAAAGAAACCTATTTTTGATATAACCTTGACTGGTGTCCATTTGTGGTGTGTCATTGTATTACTGTATGTGTTCACAAATGCTTAACCTATGACGCCCTGAGAATAGTCTTGACTGCTTGCGCCACACTACCTAAAGGGTGAGCAGGGGTTATTTGAAAGGGTGATCCCCTTATCCTGACTTGGAATTGAGAGTCCCTGCTTGTCGCAAGTGCATACCAGTGCCAACTAGAGACCCCCATTTCTAACACACCACACCCAGCATGACCCCCTACACTGCCTGAACACAACTGCACTGCCCTAAACCCTGAAACACCACCCCCTGCAAGACTCCCTACACTGCCCGAACACCACTGCACTGCCCTAAACCTTAAAACGCAACCCAAGCACGATCCCCTACACAGCCCAAACACCCCTGCACTGCCCTAAACCCTAAAACACCACACCCAGCACGACCCCCTACACTACCCGAACACCACTGCACTACCCTAAACCCTAAAACACCACCCCCAGCACGACTCATTACACTGCCCGAACACCACTGCACTGCCCTAAACCCTAAAACACCAGCCCCAGCACGACCCCTTACACTGCCCGAACACCACTGCATTGCCCTAAACCCTGAAACACTACACCCAGCACGACCCACCACACTGCCCGAACACCACTGCACTGAACCCTAAAACAGCAGTCCCAGCACGACCCCCTCACTGCCCGAACACCACTGCATTGCCCTAAACCACCAGCCCCAGCACGGCCCCTCACACTGCGCGAACACCACTGCACTGCCCTAAACCCCGAAACACCACACCCCACACCCAGCATTACCCCCTACACTGCCCGAACACCACTGCGATGTCCTAAACCCTGAAACACCACCCCCAGCAAGACACACTATACTGCCCGAACACCACTGCTCTGCCCTAAACCCTGAAAAACCACCCCCAGCACGACCCCCTACACTGCCCGAACACCACTGCACTGCCCTAAACCATAAAACACCAGCCCCAGCACGACCCCCTCACTGCCCGAACACCACTGCACTGCCCTAAACCCTAAAACACCAGCCCCAGCACGACCCCTCACACTGCTCGAACACCACTGTACTGCCCTTAACCCTGAAACACCACACCCAGCAAAACCCGCTACGCTGCCAGAACACCACTGCTCTTCCCTAAACCCTAAAACACCACCCCTATCACAACACCCTTCACAACCCGCACACCACTGCACTGCCCTAAACCCTAAAACACCACCCGCAGCACGACCCCTACACTGCCTGAGCACCATTGCACTGCCCTAAACCATAAAACACCAGCCCCAGCACGACCCCCTACACTGCCCGAACACCACTGCACTGCTCTAAACCCTAAAACACTACCCCCAGCACGACCCCTTACACTGCCGGAACACCACTGCACTGCCCTAAACTCTGAAACACTACACCCAGCACGACCCCCTACACTGCCCGAACACCCCTGCACTGCCCTAAACCTGAAACACCACCCCCAACATGACCCCCTAGACTGCCCAAACACTACTACCCTAAACCCCGAAACACCACCCCCCGCAAGACCCCCTCACTGCCTGAACACCACTGTACTGCCGTAAACCCTAAAACACCAGCTCCAGCACAACCCCCTACACTGCCCTAACACCACTGCTCTTCCCTAAACCCTGAAACACCAGCCCCGCACGACCCCCTACACTGCCCGAATACCACTGCACTACCCTAAACACTAAAACACCAGCCCCAGCACAACCTCCTACACTGCCCGAACACCACTGCACTGCCCTAAACCCTGAAACATCATACCCAGCATGACCCCCTACACTGCCTTAACACAACTGCACTGCCCTAAACCCTGAAACACCACCCCCTGCACGACCCCCTACACTGCCTGAACACCACTGCCCTAAACCCTGAAATACCACCTGTTAGAAGGCGACCTCAGAGGGGCCCGGAGGGGGCCCTGACGGTCCTGAGACCCACCCTCGAGGTATCGTAGCCGGGCGCTGGCGAGAGACTCCTCAGGGGAGAAATCTCGTATCTAGGATCGTACACTCGGCACCACACGACAAAGAGACACCACACCGAGAGTTCTTAAGAATAGATCTTTATCAGATCGGAGTTGTAGGATCTTTATGATCAGCAAGGCAAATATATACAAGTGGAGCGCGGGCTCACAAAGTCTTGGAGGGGGGGTTAGGAGGTAGCGGGACAGTCTTTGGGGATAAGGATCAGATGCAGGAGCGTACCCGGCGCACAGCTCACAATCCTCGAGCTGGGGGATACACTTGGGGTCCGGCGGGACCAAGAGAGTCTGTGGAGCCGCGAGTCGCTCAGCAGGGCTCAGGTACAAGTTCGGAGGTCTTACGATCTTCAGGGAGCCGCGAGTCACTCAGCAGGGCTCAAGCACAAGTTTGGAGGTCTTACGATCTTCAGGGAGGCGCGAGTCACTCAGCAGGGCTCAAGCACAAGTTCGGAGGTCTTACGATCTTCAGGGAGCCGCGAGTCACTCAGCAGGGCTCAGGTATTTCCAAGGCGAATCTGCCGGACAGTCCCAGAGCACCCCTTGTTATAGGGCGACTCCTCTTTGATGTCCGGAGTCTGTGCAGGCAGGGGTCTTGTCACCTGGGGGTCGCTTGTCGGGGTTTTCCTGCCATTGTCTTTTGATCCTTTCAGGGCCGGGTTGGGAGGAGTCCCAGATACCCAGCAGGCATGGAGCCAGCCCTCGGGGAGGCCGGCGGGCCGATCGAAACCCACCTTCCCAGGAAAGCTCAGAGGTGTGATAGAAACTGCTCCTCCCTCTCTCATCCCAAGGGGAGCGCGATGTCCTCCAGCCGGAGTGGCGCCTCTAGGCCAGGGTCGCGCTGGGGCCGGGCGGCCATCTTGGTGCATGAAGTGGGCACGCGGGCCTGGTGTGGCCGAAAGGAGGAAGGCCACGGACGGGAAAGTCTGGGTCGGGTGTGTGTGTTCTGGTGGGAAGGATCGGCTAGGTCGTGGGTTCGGGGGCTGTGTGAGGTGCAGGGGTCAGGTATGGCTATGTCACGAGGGCCGGGTCTAACACCACCCTCAGCAAGACCCCCTACACTGCCCGAATACCACTGCCCTAAACCCTGAAACACCACCCCCTGCACGCCCCCCTACACTGTCAGAACACCACTGCACTGCCCTAAACCCTGAAACACCACCCTTAGCATGACCCCTACAGTGCCCGAACACCACTGCACTGCCCTAAACCTTAAAACACAACCCCAGCACAATCCCCTACACAGCCCAAACACCCCTGCACTGCCCTAAACCCTAAAACACCACACCCAGCACGACCCCCTACACTACCTGAACACCACTGCACTACCCTAAACCCTAAAACACCACCCCCAGCATGACCCCTTACACTGCCCGAACACCACTGCACTGCCCTAAACCATAAAACAGCAGCCCCAGCACGACCCCCTCACTGCCCGAACACCACTGCACTGCCCTAAACCCTAAAACACCAGCCCCAGCACAACCCCCTACACTGCCTGAACACCACTGCACTGCCCTAAACCACCAGCCCCAGCACGGCCCCTCACACTGCGCGAACACCACTGCACTGCCCTAAACCCTGAAACACCACACCCAGCACTACCCCCTACACTGCCCGAACACCACAGCACTGCCCAAAACCCTGAAACACCACCCCCAGCACGACCCGCTATACTGCCCGAACACCACTGCTCTGCCCTAAACCATAAAACACCAGCCCCAGCACGACCCCCTCACTGCCCGCACACCACTGCACTGCCCTAAACCCTAAAACACCAGCCCCAGCATGACCCCTCACACTGCTCGAACACCACTGTACTGCCCTTAACCCTGAAACACCACACCCAGCAAGACCCGCTACGCTGCCAGAACACCACTGCTCTGCTCTAAACCCTAAAACACCACCCCTATCACGACACCCTTCACTACCCAACACCACTGCACTGCCCTAAACCCTAAAACACCACCCGCAGCACGACACCTAGACTGCCTGAGCACCATTGCACTGCCCTAAACCCTAAAACACCACCCCCAGCACGACCCCCGACACTACCTTAAACCCTAAAACACCACCCCCAGCATGACCCCTTACACTGCCCGAACACCACTGCACTGCCCTAAACCCTGATACACTACACCCAGCACGACCCCCTACACTGCCAGAACACCACTGCTCTGCCCTAAACCCTAAAACACCAGCCCCAGCACGACCCCTCAAACTGCTCGAACACCACTGTACTGCCCTTAACCCTGAAACACCACACCCAGCAAGACCCGCTACGCTGCCAGAACACCACTGCTCTGCTCTAAACCCTAAAACACCACCCCTATCATGACACCCTTCACTACCCAACACCACTGCACTGCCCTAAACCCTAAAACACCAGCCCCAGCACGACCCATCACACTGCCCGAACACCACTGCACTGTCCTATATACCCTGGAACACCACCCCCAGCAAGACTCGCTATACTGCCCGAACACCACTGCTCTGCCCTAAACCCTGAAACACCAGCCCCAGCACAACCCCCTACACTGCCCGAACACCACTGCACTGCCCTAAACCCTGAAACACCATGTTAGACCTGGCACCATTGGCGTGGTCTCCGTTCCATTTTTGTCTGTGCCTCAATGTATTTGTGTGCTGGTGTTAGCTGCTCAGGGCCCTGTGACACTGCCATCCAGTGCCACAGGGCAAGTGCTTCCTATGGTAAAATGTATTATGTGAATTGACTTCCATGTTTGGCTTATTTGGTTTACTATCAGTCCCTAGTAGAGTGCATGCACTGGTTGTGCCACCCACAGAAGCAGCCTGGTAAAATGTGTCTAAGGTCTGCCATTGCAGAACCTGCATGCAGTCTGGTACTGTCATGCTGACTGGGCAAGTGTCCCCACTTGCCAGTCCCTAAACCTTCCCTTACCTTCATGTTAGTCGTCCCTATGGTAGGCCCTAGGGCAGGGTGCATTGTAAGGATAAGGTAGGACATGCCCTGAGGTGTGTGGCATGTCCCAATAGTGAATTACAGCCATTTTCGTTTTTCACTATTGTAAGGCTACCTGCTCTCCATAGGCCAGAATGGGCTGCTAGATTATAACACTCTATAATCCTAGCAGGCTCAGGAAGCATGGTAGAAATTCGTGTTTAGTATGCCTGAACTCAGAATAATAAAATACATCTTTTAGTAAAGGTTATTTTAATATCCTGGGTTTGCAAATGCTACTTTTAGGAAGTTAGCCTTTGCGTGCCTAACCATTTCAGTCAGCCTCTGGAGGGGAGGGCTATCTTCTTTGTGTGTAGCTTGAGTGACAGGGCTGGGAAGTTCCAGGAGACAGGCTGGGGCTGCCAGGTGGTGAATTTAAAGATTACACCAGGATGGGTGGGAGGAGTGCACCTTGACTCTGAATAGGGCAGTGCTCTGCCTCCACAATGTTGGCTCCACCCCCTGGGGAGCGTCTGATGTCTCTGCCCTGCCTGCTGAAAGAAGAAGCCAGAGTCCCAACAACAAAGTGCTCCTCACTGAAAAGAACTGGACTGGGATTATGCAAAGGCCCCCCTGGCCTGTAAAGACAAAAGAAACTTAGTATAAATGTAGGAGCCCTGCTCCTAAGAACTCAGATCCTGATTGAACCACGAAGAAACTCTGCCTGACTAGAAGGACCTGGAAGAAGCTGAAGGAGGTGTAACTTTCCCTGACCTGGGGGACTGGTCTGCAGTTGGTGCCTTGCTGAGAAAGGAGAGGAAAAGACTAAAAGAGACTTTGCACTTTGTTTTTCTTCTATCTCCAAGGGCTTGGAAGAAGAGCTTGCCCCCTGAACTGAGTCCCAGGAGCATTGGACTCATCTGCCTTCTAAAATTGAGTTGCCTGGACGATCTGTGCTTGTTTCCCACTGGATTTGGCCCCAGTTCGCCTCGTACTACATCCGCCGCGAAGCCGTGTCTTTGCCGCCCGGCACCGTGCGTCTACGCTGATCCAAAAGGGTTAGTACGCACCGTATCCCTCCCGGCTGCATTGCACCTAACCTTCCCCGCCGATTCGAGACGTACAACCCTGGCTGCCGAACCCTGTACACCGGACCCAAGCTCCATCGACCCGCAGGTACGGTCCGTACACTGCTAACGTACTGCACCGTGCCGTACTCAGAGCCGAGAAGCCGCAGTACGCTGATCATCCCCGTACGCTGTACGGCGCCGAGAAGTGTCGCCGCCGATCCGCACCGAAGGTACGGCCCGAACGCCGATGCCACGGACTCTGCAAGCTGATCCGGATCATCCGCACGTATCCCTGAAGGTCCCATACCAATGCCGCGTCCCGACGCCGCGACCGGACCAGACCGAATACGCTGCCGAACTACGACCCGGACCTATCAACTTGTCCCGCACTGTCCGTCGCGGACCCCACGAACTTAAGGTACTTTGTTCTGTTCGCACCGCAGTGTGCACGTCCCAGACCCCGGAGTCCGCACCGATTGTTTGACTCGTACTTTCTTTGTTTTTAATGCGGACGAGTCTTACACCCAGGTACAAACCGTACAAAGCCTGAAAAGAATTGAGTAAAAGAAGCCTATTTTTGCATTTTAAGCCTTTTTGCAAGAACATTGAACTTTAAAATAATACTGTGGTCATTTTAATCATTATTCTGGTCTTGTGCTAAGCCTTATATAAAGAAACCTATTTTTGATATAACCTTGACTGGTGTCCATTTGTGGTGAGTCATTGTATTACTGTATGTGTTCACAAATGCTTAACCTATGACGCCCTGAGAATAGTCTTGACTGCTTGCGCCACACTACCTAAAGGGTGAGGAGGGGTTATTTGGAAGGGTGATCCCCTTATCCTGACTTGGAATTGAGAGTCCCTGCTTGTCGCAAGTGCATACCTGTGCCAACTAGAGACCCCCATTTCTAACATTGGTGGTCAGCGGTGAGGATTTGAATTTGCATTTGTGATTCATGTACAGACCGATAACGCAGCCACACAGTATTGATTTTTGTTTTACTGAAGAATCTCCACTTTAAGAAACCATGCCTAGCTCAGTCAATGGAGGCGGAGCGTCCTCTATATTCTCTGGAGTCGATGACATAGATTGGGAACAGGAGGCACTGAGGAAGTGCACAAATGAAGTCTTGAAAGGATATCTCTCCAAGTACAGAATTAAACAAACGCGGATTAACAAACAAGGATCAGTACATAAAGGCGCTGAGGGCCTGGCATGAATCAAAGTTCCCAGAGAATGTGCTGGAGGTGATACCCCCAGAAGGTGCTTCTGAGACTGGCAGAGGCCTGTCGCCAGAGGAGATGGCCGACAGGAGTGCTGCGAGAGCACATGAAGTGGAGATGGCAAAACTGCAAATGGAAATGGAAAGACAAAGGCTGGCCATGGAACATGAGGTAAAAATGAGGGAGTTGGATATCAAGGCCAAGAGTTTAGACCACTCTCCCTCTGGTGGCAGCAATTTAACAGTCAAGGGTGCACATTCCTAAAGATGTAGTAAAAGAGTATTATAAACAGGATGAAATTGGGCAGTGGTTCAGGGCCTATGAAGTAGCTATGTCCTCCCACCGGGTCCCTGAGAGAGATTGGGGAGCGGGGTTGTGGGGAAGGTTCCTGAGTGAGGGACGGGACACACTGCTGGATCTCCCCTTTGATGTCCACACATCCTATCCACACATGAAGGAAGCTCTGATGGCAAGGTATGGGTTAACTCCTGAGTTGTACAGGCAGAGATTTAGGGATTGCACCAAGAAACCTGGTACCACTTATGTAGAATATGTGACTTTTTTTTCCAGAGCGCTAGATGGTTGGGTGAAGGGTAGCAAAGTGAATGATTACCAAGGGCTGTTTGATTTAATTGCATGAGAACACTTGTCTGATAATTGTTTTCCTGAGCTACGCCAGCACCTGATCGATAGCAAGCTGACTAACCCTAGGAAGCTTGCTGAGGAGGCGGACCGCTGGATCAGTACCAGGGTCCACAAGGGTCCCATGGGAGGCCCCGCCATAGGTGGTCAGGGTCCCCAGCAGAAGAGTGGGGGGGACAAGGGTAAACAGAGGGAGTTCTACAGAGGCCCCAAAGTAATTCCCAAGGGAACCAAGGGAAAGGTTCTCAGCCACCCCCACCCCCGAAGCAGGCCGGGGCCCCGACAGGTAACCCTGTTCAAAGAGGGCCCCCCAGATGTTACAAGTGTAACAACCTGGGGCACTATTCCATGGATCCCAAGTGCCCCATGTATGGTAAACCAGCACCCTCTGGTGCTCCACCCCCCAAGCAGGTGGCTAGTGTAGCCTTTGGGAGGGAGGTAGATGTCCAAAGGGAGGGGGTTCCCGTACAGATGACCCTAGTCTCATTAGGAGACAGTGAGATGGTCGTTGAGGCCCAAATGCCCCCCAATACTCAAAAGTATGGGCAGTGGGTGACCATAAATGGCAAAAGGGTGGGGGCTCTTAGAGATACAGGAGCCAGTGTGACTGCTGTCAAGCAACACCTGGTGTCTCAAGAGCAGGTGGTCCCACACGCATTCTGCCGTGTTGTCAACGCCGAAAACACAGAGAGTCAGTGTCCAATGGCTCAAGTTTCCTTTGAGTGGGGGGTGGTCTCTGGTACTCTGCAAGTCGCTGTGAGAACTGCCATGCCTGTTGATTGTCTCCTAGGAAATGATTTGGAGAGCTCCCCTTGGGAAAAGGTGGAGAAGACAACTCAAAAACCAAAGGAAATGATGGACGGAGTGTTGAACATTGCAAGCACTCACCCCCAGTCAACTGATCTGGGTTTAATCCATCACTGTTCTTTAGCCCACTCTGCCACCCCAGTTCAGACATGGCCATATGCAAATCAGTCTGACCCTGTGCCTCATGGGAACAGTCCAGCCCGAACTGCCAAGCCATGTCTTCCCTGGACCGGAAACAACTCGCCTGCGGATGGTGGGTTTGCCTGATTGGGCGTGCGTGACCACCCGGTCAATGGCAGCCAGTAGGGGTGCTGAAGGGACCCTGGGGCCTGAAGGAGAGGCCCAGGAACCAGCCCAGGAACCGGCCTTAGAGAGGCAGGAGGCACAGCAACCGGCTCCTGAAGTTCCCACGGCCCAGGAGGAAGCAGACCTTGAGGGGGATGCCCTGGAGCCTACCGGGGGAACAGATAGCCGAACTGGGGGACCTGCCTGAGCTGACCCATTGGCAGCAAGAAGGAGGCCCCACCAGGGAGGAGTTCTGCAGGGAGCAGAAGGAGTGCCCCTCTCTAGTGGGTATGCGGCAGCAGGCTGCAGCCCAGGCCAATAGTGATCAGTCCGGTACTCACTTGATCTACTGGGAGAACGACCTCCTGTACTCAGAGCCTAAGGTTGCTGAACCTGGGTCAGCCCGTGCGCTGGTGGTACCCCAGAAGTTCAGAGCCTTCCTACTGGGGCTGGCTCACGACGTTCCGTTAGGGCATTTGGGGCAGGACAAGACCTTCGAAAGGCTTGTCACCCACTTTTATTGGCCTCAAATGCGCAGGAGTTCTGACACTCACTGCAGGACATGCCAGAGTTGCCAGGCAAGTGGTAAGAGTGGAAGGAAGCTGAGAGCTCCACTCCAACCTTTCCCTGTGGTCAGTACCCCATTCCAGCGAGTGGGGATTGACATTGTGGGGCCACTGGACCCCAAGACAGCCATGGGCAACAGGTTTATCCTGGTCTTGGTGGACCATGCCACCCGGTACCCTGAAGCCATCCCTCTGAGGACAGTGACGGCCCCCGTGGTGGGACGGGCACTGATGGGAATTTTCTCACGAGTAGGATTCCTTCTAGAGGTGGTGTCTGACAGGGGGACCAATTTCATATTGAAATATATGAAATCCCTTTGGCAAGAGTGTGGTGTGACATACAAGTTTACCACCCCTTACCATCCCCAAGGAAACGGGTTGGTTGAGAGATTCAACCGAATCCTAAAGGGCATGATTATGGGCCTTGAGGAGCCTATGAGGCGTAAGTGGGACGTCCTCTTACCATGCCTTCTCTTTGCGTACCGTGAGGTGCCACAGAAGTCTCTGGGGTTCAGTCCCTTTGAGCTCCTGTATGGCCACCCAGTGCGAGGACCTCTTAGTCTGGTCAAGGAAGGTTGAGAGCAATCTCCCAGGAAACCTCCCCAGAATGTATACAGTTACATGCTGGCCTTTCGGAACCAGACTAGGCGTTTCAGACAACTTGCTGAGCCAAATCTGGAAGCCAGCCAGGAGGAAATGAAGCGGTGGTACGATCAGAATGCCACTCTGGTTGAGCTTCAACCTGGCCAAAAGGTATGGGTCCTGGCCCCTGTGGAGCCTTGTGCACTCCAGGACAAGTGGACATGACCCTTTGAGATTGTGGAGCGCAAGAGTTCCGTCACCTACTTGGTGGACTTGCAGTCTCCTAGGAACCCCTTAAGGGTCCTACATGTCAATCGACTGAAGCCCCACTTGGAGAGGTCCGAAGTGGGCATGCTCTTGGCCACCGATGATGGGACGGAGGAGGAGTCTGAGCCTCTTCCTGACCTCTTGGTAGTCTCAGAGCAAGACGGGTCAGTGGATGGAGTTAACCTCTCACCCACCCTGACCCCTGAGCAACAGGATAGCTGCCGCCAGCTGCTGGGGCAATTTCCTGACCTGTTCTCCCTGGTTCCTGGTATCACAGATTGGTGCGTCCATGATGTGGATACAGGAGACCGCTTACCTGTGAAGCACAAAGCTTACAGGGTCAGAGCCTGCATCAAAGAGGAAGTCTCAAAGATGCTTGCTCTAGGGGTGGTTGAGTCTTCCAGCAGTCCTTGGGCCTCACCGGGTGCCACACCCGAACTCCGGTTCTGTGTGGACTACAGAGGACTCAACTCAGTCACGAAGACTGTTAGACCCGGCCCTCGTAATATAGCTAGACCTGACCCCTGCACCTCACACCAGCCCCCAAACCCACGGCCTAGCCGATCCTTCCCACCAGAACTCGCACGCACCCAACCCGGACTTCCCCGTCCGTGGCCTTCTGCCCTTCGGCCACACCGGGCCCGCGTGCCCACTTCATGCAACAAGATGGCCGCCCGGCCCCAGCGCGACCCTGGCCTAGAGGCGCCACTCCGGCTGGAGGACATCACGCTCCCCTTGGGATGAGAGAGGGAGGAGCAGTTTCTATCACACCTCTGCGCTTCCCTGGGACGGTGGGTTTTGATCGACCTGCCGGCCTCCCCGAGGGCTGGCTCCACGCCTGCTGGGTGTCTGGGACTCCTCCCGACCCGGCCCTGAAAGGATCAAAAGACAATGGCAGGAAACCCCCAACAAGCGACCCCCAGGTGACAAGACCCCTGCCTGCACAAGCTCCGGACATCAAAGAGGAGTCGCCCTATAACAAGGGGTGCTCTGGGACTGTCCGGAAGATTCGCCTTGGAACACCTGAGCCCTGCTGAGTGACTCGCGGCTCCCTGAAGATCGTAAGACCTCCGAACCGGTGCTTGAGCCCTGCTGAGTGACTCGCGGCTCCCTGAAGATCGTAAGACATCCGAACTTGTGCTTGAGCCCTGCTGAGCGACTCGCGGCTCCCTGAAGATCGTAAGACCTCCGAACTTGTGCTTGAGCCTTGCTGAGTGACTCGCGGCTCCCACAGACTCTCTTGGTCCCGCCGGACCCCACGACGACAACCGTATCCCCCAGCTCGAGGATTGTGAGCTGTGCGACGGGTACGCTCCTGCATTTGATCCACACCCCCAAAGACTGTCCCGCTACCTCCTACTCCCCTCCAAGACTTTGAGAGCCTCCGCTCTGCTTGTATATATTTGCTGTGCTGATCATAAAGATCCTACTACTCCAATCTGATAAAGATTTGCTCGTAAGAACTCCTCGTGTGGTGTCTCTCTGTCGTGTGGTGCTGAGTGTGCGATCCTAGATACGAGGTTCCTCCCCTGAGGAGTCTCCCGCCAGTGCCCGGCCACGATACCTCGAGGGTGGGTCTCAGGGCAGTCAGGGCCCCCTCCGGGCCCCTCTGAGGTCGCCTTCTAACATTGGTGGCAAGCGACGGGATTCGGGTCCATAATCTAGAGATCGTACCGTGAACGGCTGACGCACTACCGACAGAGATGACAGAGGGAAACACCGGGGTTCTCATAGAAGACGACGCCAGTACCGTGTTCCAGGTGGAACAGCTGGAAGAGTACACTCACAAAGAACTAAAACAATTCTGTGGAACTCAGAATCGCTACCACTGGTCTCAACACCAAAGAAGATATGCAAAAGGCACTGAAAGCTTGGGTGGATTCTGGAGCCTCCCGGCCAGAAGGAGCGGGGGAGCCCCACGACGAAGCTGGACCCTCCCAAGGAGAACGCAGCAGCAACCAGGTGCGAGGCTTCGTACCAGACGGGGGCCTATCCCCGGAGGAACTCGCAGACAGAGAAAAAAGTCGCCATCACGAGCTCGAATTAGCCAAACTCAAAATCGAGGGCGAGCTGAAATTAGCCGAGAAAAAGCTAGCAGTAGAACAGTTGCGAGTACAAGGAGAACTAGAAGAAAATAAACTCCAACGAGAACACGAGGGAAAGAAACTTCAACTGGAACATGAACGCAGCCTGAATGAAATAGAACTGAAAGCGAGAAACGAAGAAACGCGGCCCCCGGGGAACCGGGAGGCGGCCGCCCCAACGGAACAGAAGGTCCACATCCCCAAGGATGTGGTCAAGGAATATTACAAAAATGATGACATTCAGCAGTGGTTCCGGGCCTACGAGGTCGCCATGACCTCCCATCGGGTCCCACAGAAGGATTGGGGGGCTGGGTTGTGGGGACGATTCCTGAGCGAAGGGAGAGACACCCTACTCGACCTACCCACCTCCATGCAAACATCCTATGAACACATGAAAGCGGCCCTCCTCACAAGGTACGGCCTCACCCCGGAGATGTACCGCCAGCGGTTCCGGGACTGCAGGAAGATCCCGGGTACCACCTGGGTGGAATATGTGAATTTCTTCAGCCGCGCCTTCGATGGATGGATCAAGGGCAGCAAGGTAACCACCCTGGAAGAACTAACAGACCTTATGCTGTGGGAACACCTGGCGGCCAACTGCTTTGTGGAACTCCGCCAGCATCTGCTTGATAGCAAGCTCACGGACCCAAGAAAGCTGGCTGTCGAGGCGGATCGCTGGACCAACACCCGGGTCTCCCGGGGCCCTGTAGGAGAGTACCCCCGAGCCAGTCAGGAACCACCCCGCCAGAGAGGGGGGGAAACCAGGGAGGGCAGAGAGAGTCCCAGGCTAGTCCCCCGAAGTCCCAACCTCCACCTTTCCCGGCACCCCCACCAGCTGTATCCGGCCCCCCCCTTAGACGGGGGCACCGGGTAACCATCACTTGTTTCCGTTGCCAGAAACCCGGGCATTACGCCAACGACCCTGAATGCCCCATGGCCCCACGCACCACCCAGGCCGCACCCCCTGCTAGACAGATAGCCAATGTAGCCCTGGGGGAGGAGGTTGAGGAGGCCGAGGAGTGGGAACCCGCCGCTATGGCCCTAGTGTCCTTAGGAGATAGAGAGATGGTCCCTGGGAGCCTCCTGCCCTCTAACACAAAGAAATATGGGCAGCTAGTCACGATCAATGGCCACCAAGTAGAAGCCCTCCGTGACACCGGGGCCAGCATCACCGGTGTCCTTAGCCATTTAGTACACGAAGACCAGGTCCTCCCCAACGTCTTTTGTCCTGTCCTTTCAGCCGACAACACAGAAAGCCTATGTAAGGTAGCCCTGGTGCCCTTTGAGTGGGGAGGGGTGGTCGGTAAACTGAAGGTTGCAGTGAGAACCTCCCAACCCGTCGACTGTCTCCTGGGGAACGACCTGGAAAGTTCCCCCTGGGGACAAGTTGAGCGCAAGACCCATCTAGGGATGATGGGCCTCCCTGAGTGGGTGTGCGCCACCACTCGATCCATGGCGGCTCGACTGACCCCCCTGAGGGAAGTCGACGACGCCCCGACCCCTGAAGATAGGATGGTCCCAGCCGAGGGTCCCCCCATGTCCCCACCAGAAGAGTCGACCGCCAGTGACGAACCCCCGCCTTCCGACTCCACCCCAGTCACCGAGTTCGGCGATCTGCCCGAATTAGCCCAGTGGCGCAACGAGGGGGGCCCCTCCCGAGAAGAGTTCTGCCGAGAGCAGGCTACCTGTCCCTCCCTGGACGGGCCCCGGCAACAGGCAGAGGCCCAGGCCGCAGGCGACCAGACGGGGACGCACCGGGTGTATTGGGAGAATGACCTCCTGTACAGCGAACAGAAGTCGGTGGAGCTAGGGTCCGGCCGGGTGCTGGTGGTGCCCCTACGCTTCCTAAACCTCCTCCTGGGCTTGGCCCACGATGTCCCCCTCGCAGGCCACTTGGGCCAGGACAAAACGTACAGTCGCCTCGTGTCCCACTTCTACTGGCCCAGAATGAGAGCAGATGTAGGAGCCCACTGCAAGTCCTGTCCCACGTGCCAGGCCAGTGGAAAAAGCGGAGGGAAGAGCAAGGCTCCCCTCCAACCCTTCCCTGTCGTCAGTACCCCTTTTGAGCGGGTTGGGATCGACATTGTAGGGCCCCTGGACCCCCCAACTTCCCAAGGGCACCGGTTCATCCTCGTCCTGGTGGACCATGCCACCCGTTACCCTGAGGCCATCCCCCTGCGCACCGTCACAGCCCCCGTGGTGGGCCGGGCGTTGATGGGAATCTTCTCCCGCATGGGTTTCCCCCGCGAGGTCGTGAGCGATCGCGGTACCAACTTTATCTCCCGGTACATGAAGTCCTTATGGCAACAATGCGGGGTGTCCTATAAGTTCACCACCCCGTACCACCCCCAAGGAAACGGCCTGGTAGAGCGGTTTAACCGAACTCTGAAGGGGATGATCGTGGGCCTGGAAGAGCCCCTCCGGCGTAAGTGGGACATCCTGCTCCCCTGCCTCCTATTCGCATACCGCGAAGTTCCCCAGAAATCCTTGGGGTTCAGCTCCTTTGAGTTACTCTACGGGCACCCCGTCAGGGGGCCCCTCAGCCTGGTCAAGGAAGGCTGGGAGGCGGCGCCTCGAGGCCCCCCCCGAGATGTGTTCAGTTACGTCCTGACCCTCCGAAATCAGACTAGAAGGTTCCGAGAGATGGCCGAGGCCAACCTGGAGGCGAGTCAGGAGGAGATGAAGCGCTGGTACGACCAGAAGGCCACTCTGGTCGAGTTTCAGCCGGGCCAGCAGGTATGGGTCATGGCCCCCGTGAAACCCTGCACCCTCCAGGATAAATGGACCGGGCCCTTCAAAGTGGTTGAGCAGAAGAGCCAGGTCACGTACTTGGTGGACGTCCAGTCCCCCCGGGACCCCCTCCGGGTCCTCCACGTGAACCGCCTCAAGCCCCACTTTGTGCGAACGGAGCTGAGCCTCCTGCTGGCCACTGATGATGGGTCCGAGGAGGAGTCAGATCCTCTCCCCGATCTCCTGTGCACCAAAGAGAAGGACGGCTCCGTAGAGGGAGTGAACCTCTCCCCGTCTCTCACTCCCCAGCAGCGTGAGGATTGCCGCCAGCTCCTAGGGCAGTTTCCGGACCTTTTCTCCCTGGTCCCCAAGGTCACCGACTGGTGTGTCCATGATGTGGATACCGGGGACAGCCCACCCGTGAGACACCGAGCCTACCGAGTCCCTGATCGGGTCCGGTCCTGTATCCAAGCCGAAGTCTCGAAAATGTTGACCCTCGGCGTGATCGAACCCTCGGACAGCCCCTGGGCCAGCCCCGTGGTCCTGGTCCCAAAAGCAGCTGCCCCCGGGGTCGCAGCAGAACTCCGCTTCTGCGTGGACTACCGGGGACTCAATGAAGTCACCCGAGCCGATGCCCACCCCATTCCCCGAGCCGACGAGCTCATTGACCGGCTCGGGGCTGCTCGGTTCCTCAGCACCTTCGATCTCACCTGCGGCTACTGGCAAATTGCGCTCACAGAAGGAGCCAAGGAGCGGTCCGCCTTCTCCACCCCGGATGGGCACTATCGCTTTCGCGTGATGCCCTTCGGGATGAAAAATGCCCCGGCCACCTTTCAGCGACTGGTAAATAGAGTCCTGGCCGGGCTGGAAAAATTCAGTGCCGCATATCTCGACGATATCGCAGTTTTCAGCTCTGAGTGGAGTGAGCACCTCCAGCACCTTCGGAGGGTGCTGACTGCCCTGCGCCAGGCAGGCCTCACCGTGAAAGCCAGCAAGTGCCAGATTGGGCAAGGTTCGGTAACCTACCTGGGGCACCAGGTCGGAAGCGGGCAGGTCGCCCCTCTACAGCCCAAAATCGACGCCATCCTAGCCTGGGAACCCCCCACTACTCAAACGGAGGTCCAAGCCTTTCTGGGCCTCACGGGCTACTACCGGAGGTTCATCCGGAATTACGGCAGCCTGGTCGGTCCTCTCACGGGACTCACGTCCAAAAAGCAGCCCAAGAAGGTGCAATGGTCCCCTGCCTGCCAAGAGGCGTTCGAGGCCCTGAAAGCGGCCATGTATACTGCCCCCGTCCTCCAGGCCCCCGACTACTCCAAAGAATTTGTGGTACAAACTGATGCCTCCGAGCATGGCATCGGGGCAGTCCTCTCCCAGGTGAATGACCAAGGCCTAGACCAGCCCGTAGCCTTCCTCAGCCGAAGGCTATTGCCCAGGGAACAGAGATGGAGCACCATCGAGCGAGAGGCATTCGCCGTAGTCTGGGCCCTCAAGAAACTACGCCCTTACCTGTTCGGCACCCATTTCAAGGTCCAAACCGACCATCGCCCCTTGCGATGGCTCATGCAGATGCGAGGTGCAAACCCCAAGCTACTGCGGTGGTCAATCTCCCTCCAGGGGATGGATTTCACCGTGGAACATCGCCCTGGGACTGACCACGCCAACGCCGATGGCCTCTCCCGGTTCTTCCGCCTCAGCGAAGAGAACCCCCAAGAAGATGGGTAGTTCTCTCCGGCTTTCAGCTGGGGGGGGACGCATGTTAGACCCAGCCCTCGTAATATAGCTAGACCTGACCCCTGCACCTCACACCAGCCCCCAAACCCACGGCCTAGCCGATCCTTCCCACCAGAACTCGCACGCACCCAACCCGGACTTCCCCGTCCGTGGCCTTCTGCCCTTCGGCCACACCGGGCCCGCGTGCCCACTTCATGCAACAAGATGGCCGCCCGGCCCCAGCGCGACCCTGGCCTAGAGGCGCCACTCCCCCCCCCCTTGGGATGAGAGAGGGAGGAGCAGTTTCTATCACACCTCTGCGCTTCCCTGGGACGGTGGGTTTCGATCGACCTGCCGGCCTCCCCGAGGGCTGGCTCCACGCCTGCTGGGTGTCTGGGACTCCTCCCGACCCGGCCCTGAAAGGATCAAAAGACAATGGCAGGAAACCCCCAACAAGCGACCCCCAGGTGACAAGACCCCTGCCTGCACAAGCTCCGGACATCAAAGAGGAGTCGCCCTATAACAAGGGGTGCTCTGGGACTGTCCGGCAGATTCGCCTTGGAACACCTGAGCCCTGCTGAGTGACTTGCGGCTCCCTGAAGATCGTAAGACCTCCGAACTTGTGCTTGAGCCTTGCTGAGTGACTCGCGGCTCCTCGAAGATCGTAAGACCACCGAACTTGTAACCGAGCCCTGCTGAGTGACTCGCGGCTCCCACAGACTCTCTTGGTCCCGCCGGACCCCACGACGACAACCGTATCCCCCAGCTCGAGGATTGTGAGCTGTGCGACGGGTACGCTCCTGCATTTGATCCACACCCCCAAAGACTGTCCCGCTACCTCCTACTCCCCTCCAAGACTTTGAGAGCCTCCGCTCTGCTTGTATATATTTGCTGTGCTGATCATAAAGATCCTACTACTCCAATCTGATAAAGATTTGCTCGTAAGAACTCCTCGTGTGGTGTCTCTCTGTCGTGTGGTGCCGAGTGTGCGATCCTAGATACGAGGTTCCTCCCCTGAGGAGTCTCCCGCCAGTGCCCGGCCACGATACCTCGAGGGTGGGTCTCAGGGCAGTCAGGGACCCCTCCGGGCCCCTCTGAGGTCGCCTTCTAACAAAGACTGACGCGCACCCCATCCCCAGAGCTGATGAGCTCATCGATCGGTTAGGGGCTGCACGGTATCTCAGCACGTTTGATCTAACGTCTGGGTACTGGCAGATCGCCTTGACTGAGGGGGCCAAGGAGAGGTCTGCATTCTCCACACCAGATGGGCACTACCAGTTCCGGGTTATGCCATTTGGGATGAAGAATGCCCCTGCCACCTTTCAGAGGTTGGTCAACCAGGTGTTGGCGGGGCTGACCGAGTTCAGCGCCGCATACCTGGATGACATTGCGGTGTTCAGTGGCACATGGGAAGAACACCTGCAACATCTCTGGGAAGTGTTGATGGCACTGCGCAAGGCAGGCCTCACGATCAAGGCAAGCAAGTGTCAGATCGGGCAGGGTTCCGTGGTGTACTTGGGACACCAAGTAGGGAGCGGCCAGGTGGCGCCCCTGCAACCCAAGATCAAAACCATCCTGGCTTGGGAGCCCCCAAAGACCCAGACGGAGGTGAGGGCCTTCTTAGGACTCGCAGGGTACTACAGGAGGTTTGTCAAGGGGTATGGCAGCATCGTTGCCCCCTTGACAGAGCTGACTTCGAAGAAGCAGCCCAGAAAAGTGATATGGACTGACGCCTGTCAGAAGGCCTTTGACACCCTGAAAACTGCCATGTGCACGGTGCTCGTGCTCTTGGCTCCTGACTTCTCCAAAGAATTCCTTGTGCAGACAGATGCATCAGAGCATGGTGAAGGGGCTGTTGTCTCACAGATGACTGAGGAGGGCTGGGACCAACCTGTAGCCTTCATAAGTAGGAGGTTACTGCCCCGGGAACAAAAGTGGAGTACGATTGAGCGAGAAGCATTTGCTGTGGTCTGGGCATTGAAGAAGCTAAGTCCCTACTTGTTTGGGTATCACTTCCGGGTTCAAACAGACCACAGGCCCCTCAGAAAGTTGATGCAGATGAGGGGTGAGAATCCTAAGTTGTTGAGGTGGTCCATTTCCCTACAGGGGATGGATTTCACGGTGGAACATGGCACATTTCAGCTGGAGGGGACACGTGTTAGACCTGGCACCATTGGCGTGGGTCACCCTTCCATTTTTGTCTGTGCCTCAATGTATTTTTGTGCTGGTGTTAGCTGCTCAGGGCCCTGTGACACTGCCATCCAGTGCCACAGGGCAAGTGCTCCCTATGGTAAAATGTATTATTTGAATTGACTTCCATGTTTGGCTTATTTGGTTTACTATCAGTCCCTAGTAGAGTTCACCAGGGGTGCCAAGGGCTTGTATATCCAAATTCTGCTAGTGGGCTTGCAGCACTGGTTGTGCCACTAACAGAAACAGCCTGGTAAAATGTGTCTAAGATCTGCCATTGCAGAACCTGCATGCAGTCTGGTACTGTCACGCTGACTGGGCAAGTGTCCCCACTTGCCAGTCCCTAAACCTTCCCTTACCTTCATGTTAGTCGCTCCTATGGTAGGCCCTAGAGCAGGGTGCATTGTAAGGATAAGGTAGGACATGCCCTGAGGTGTGTGGCATGTCCTAATAGTGCATTACAGCCATTTTCGTTTTTCACTATTGTAAGGCTACCTGCTCTCCATAGGCCAGAATGGGCTGCTAGATTATAACACTCTATAATCCTAGCAGGCTCAGGAAGCATGGTAGAAATTCGTGTTTAGTATGCCTGAACTCAGAATAATAAAATACATCTTTTAGTAAAGGTTATTTTAATATCCTGGGTTTGCAAATGCTACTTTTAGGAAGTTAGCCTTTGCGTGCCTAACCATTTCAGTCAGCCTCTGGAGGGGAGGGCTATCTTCTTTGTGTGTAGCTTGAGTGACAGGGCTGGGAAGTTCCAGGAGACAGGCTGGGGCTGCCAGGTGGTGAATAGAAAGATTACACCAGGATGGGTGGGAGGAGTGCACCTTGACTCTGAATAGGGCAGTGCTCTGCCTCCACAATGCTGGCTCAACCCCCTGGGGAGCGTCTGATGTCTCTGCCCTGCCTGCTGAAAGAAGAAGCCAGAGTCCCAACAACAAAGTGCTCCTCACTGAAAAGAACTTGACTGGGATTATGCAAAGGCCCCCCCTGGCCTGTAAAGACAAAATAAACTAAGGTGTAAATGTAGGAGCCCTGCTCCTAAGAAAATCAGATCCTGATTGAACCACGAAGAAACTCTGCCTGACTAGAAGGACCTGGAAGAAGCTGAAGGAGGAGTAACTTTCCCTGACCTGGGGGATTGGCCTGCAGTTGGTGCCTTGCTGAGAAAGGAGAGGAAAAGACTGAAAGAGACTTTGCACTTTGTTTTTCAACTATCTCCAAGGGCTTGGAAGAAGAGCTTGCCCCCTGAACTGAGTCCCAGGACCATTGGACTCATCTGCCTTCTAAAATTGAGTTGCCTGGACGATCTGTGCTTGTTTCCCGCTGGATTTGGCCCCAGTACGCCTCGTACTACATCCGCCGCGAAGCCGTGTCTTTGCCGCCCGGCACCGTGCGTCTACGCTGATCCAAAAGCGTTAGTACGCACCGTATCCCTCCCGGCTGCATTGCACCTAACCTTCCCCGCCGATTCGAGACGTACAACCCTGGCTGCCGAACCCTGTACGCCGGACCCAAGCTCCATCGACCCGCAGGTACGGTCCGTACGCTGCTAACCTACTGCACCGTGCCGTACTCAGAGCCGAGAAGCCGCAGTATGCTGATCATCCCCGTACGCTGTACGGCACCGAGAAGTGTCGCCGCCGATCCGCACCGAAGGTATGCCCCGAACGCCGACACCATGGACTCTGCAACCTGATCCGGATCATCCGCACGTATCCCTGAAGGTCCCGTACCAACGCCACGTCCCGATGCCGCGACCGGACCAGACCGAATACGCTGCCGAACTACGACCCGGACCCATCAACTTGTCCCGCACTGTTCGTCGCGGACCCCACGAACTTAAATTACTTTGTTCTGTTCGCACCGCAGTGTGCACGTCCCGGACCCCGGAGTCCGCACCGATTGTTTGACTCGTACTTTTTTTGTTTTTAATGCGGACGAGTCATACACCCAGGTACGAACCGTACAAAGCCTCAAAAGAAGCAGAATTGAGTAAAAGAAGCCTATTTTTGCATTTTAAGCCTTTTTGCAAGAATATTGAACTTTAAAATAATACTGTGGTCATTTTAATCGTTATTCTGGTCTTGTGCTAAGCCTTATATAAAGAAACCTATTTTTGATATAACCTTGACTGGTGTCCATTTGTGGTGTGTCATTGTATTACTGTATGTGTTCACAAATGCTTAACCTATGACGCCCTGAGAATAGTCTTGACTGCTTGCGCCACACTACCTAAAGGGTGAGCAGGGGTTATTTGAAAGGGTGATCCCCTTATCCTGACTTGGAATTGAGAGTCCCTGCTTGTCGCAAGTGCATACCAGTGCCAACTAGAGACCCCCATTTCTAACACACCACACCCAGCATGACCCCCTACACTGCCTGAACACAACTGCACTGCCCTAAACCCTGAAACACCACCCCCTGCAAGACTCCCTACACTGCCCGAACACCACTGCACTGCCCTAAACCTTAAAACGCAACCCAAGCACGATCCCCTACACAGCCCAAACACCCCTGCACTGCCCTAAACCCTAAAACACCACACCCAGCACGACCCCCTACACTACCCGAACACCACTGCACTACCCTAAACCCTAAAACACCACCCCCAGCACGACCCATTACACTGCCCGAACACCACTGCACTGCCCTAAACCCTAAAACACCAGCCCCAGCACGACCCCTTACACTGCCCGAACACCACTGCACTGCCCTAAACCCTGAAACACTACACCCAGCACGACCCACCACACTGCCCGAACACCACTGCACTGAACCCTAAAACAGCAGTCCCAGCACGACCCCCTCACTGCCCGAACACCACTGCATTGCCCTAAACCACCAGCCCCAGCACGGCCCCTCACACTGCGCGAACACCACTGCACTGCCCTAAACCCCGAAACACCACACCCCACACCCAGCATTACCCCCTACACTGCCCGAACACCACTGCGATGTCCTAAACCCTGAAACACCACCCCCAGCAAGACACACTATACTGCCCGAACACCACTGCTCTGCCCTAAACCCTGAAAAACCACCCCCAGCACGACCCCCTACACTGCCCGAACACCACTGCACTGCCCTAAACCATAAAACACCAGCCCCAGCACGACCCCCTCACTGCCCGAACACCACTGCACTGCCCTAAACCCTAAAACACCAGCCCCAGCACGACCCCTCACACTGCTCGAACACCACTGTACTGCCCTTAACCCTGAAACACCACACCCAGCAAAACCCGCTACGCTGCCAGAACACCACTGCTCTTCCCTAAACCCTAAAACACCACCCCTATCACAACACCCTTCACAACCCGCACACCACTGCACTGCCCTAAACCCTAAAACACCACCCGCAGCACGACCCCTACACTGCCTGAGCACCATTGCACTGCCCTAAACCATAAAACACCAGCCCCAGCACGACCCCCTACACTGCCCGAACACCACTGCACTGCTCTAAACCCTAAAACACTACCCCCAGCACGACCCCTTACACTGCCGGAACACCACTGCACTGCCCTAAACTCTGAAACACTACACCCAGCACGACCCCCTACACTGCCCGAACACCCCTGCACTGCCCTAAACCCTGAAACACCACCCCCAACATGACCCCCTAGACTGCCCAAACACTACTACCCTAAACCCCGAAACACCACCCCCCGCAAGACCCCCTCACTGCCTGAACACCACTGTACTGCCGTAAACCCTAAAACACCAGCTCCAGCACAACCCCCTACACTGCCCTAACACCATTGCTCTGCCCTAAACCCTGAAACACCAGCCCCCGCACGACCCCCTACACTGCCCGAACACCACTGCACTGCCCTAAACCCTGAAACACCCCAGCACGATCCCCTACACTGCCCATACACCACTGCACTGCCCTAAACCCTGAAACACCACCCACAACAAGACCCCCTACACTGCCTGAACACTACTGTACTGCCCTAAACCCTGAAACACCACGCCCAGCAAGACCCGCTACACTGCTCGAACACCACTGCACTGCCCTAAACCCTAAAACATGACCCTTCACACTGCTTAAACACTACTGCACTGCCCTAAATCCTGAAACACCACCCCCAGCATGACCCCTGTTGGACAGGCCACATAAAGGGCTTGCTCCCTCCCCGCATGACAGGGCCCGAGCCCCGGCCCTCCAGGTGTTACCCACAGAAGCAACCCGCACCCCATCTCATACGGGACTCCTGCCCCCGGACATCTCTGTATCATGGGGCCGAACCACTACCGGCTCCCTCGCCTGGCCCGGCCGCCATCTTGGACACTGCACCACGAGGCCGCGTGGCCTCAGCTCGACCCTAACCCTGGGCCTGGCCAGGCCCCGACATCCCGGCACCACCATCCACCCAGGAGGTGAACGGACCACTTGGCAGGTCGATGGGAGAAAGAAGTGTCGATGGCTCTCCCCCGCCAGGTGCCGATCGCCCCCCAGCTCCCCCGGGCGCTGGCTCCACCCCCCTGCTGGGTGTCTGGACTCCCTCATCCCGGACCTCCCGACCTCCAAGTGCGAGGGTCCGGACATCAAAGGGCGCCAGACCTATAACTGGGGCAGCTCCAGAGCAGGAAGGCAGTTGTATCCTGGAGTCGAGAGACACCGTGAAGAACTCATCCTTGACGGACTACTGGCGCTGCCGTAGCCCTGCCTTGCGAACTATCGTCCTGCCTGCTGGCGCTGCCGCAACCTTCTGCATCCTTCATCCTCGTCGGGACCTGCTGGCGCTGCCGCGGACCGTTGTAACTACCACCTTCACCGGGACCTGCTGGCGCCGCCGCGGACCGTCACTACCTACGATCATCTCGGGACCTGCCGGCGCTGCCGCGGCCCGTCCATCTAGAACGCCGAGCTCGAGGATTGTGAGCTATCCATCATATCATTGCATCTACCAGATTGGTAACAAGACTGTCCCGCTACCCCCTTTCCCAACCAAGAGACTAGAATCGAGGGGACCCCTGAGTCCTGACCTCCTTGTACCATTCTATCGTACCTAAAGATTGCTTATAAAGAACGTTAAACCTTATCTTCGTGTGGTGTACATCTGTGGGGGGGGAAGTTACTCGTCTGTACGATCGCTGGAGACGGCTCTCCCCGGAGACCTCTCCCCTTGTCCTCGGCCGACCCTCCCGGTCCGTCTAACAACCCCCTACACTGCCCAAACACCACTGCCCTAAACCCTGAAACACCACCCCCAGCAAGACCTGCTTCATAGCCCGAACACCACTGCACTGCCCTAAACCCTGAAACACCACCCCCAGCACGAACCCCTACACTGCCTGAACACCACTGCACTGCCCTAAACCCTGAAACACCACCCCTGCACGACAACCTACACTGCCTGAACACCACTGCACTGCCCTAAACCCTGAAACACCACCCCCAGCAAGACCCGGTACACTGCCCGAACACCACTGCTCTGCCCTAAACCCTGAAACACCAGCCCCCGCACGACCGCCTACACTGCCTGAACACTACTGCTCTGCCCTAATCCGTGAAACACTAGCCCCAGCACGATCCCCTACACTGCCCGAACATCAATGCACTGCCCTAAACCATAAAACACCAGCCCCAGCACAACCCCCCTCACTGCCCGAACAACACTGCACTGCCCTAAACACTGAAACAACACCCCCTGCAAGACTCCCTACACTGCCCGAACACCACTGCACCACTGCCCTAAACCCTGAAACACCACCCCCAGCACGACCCCCTACACTGCCTGAACACCACTGCCCTAAACCCTGAAACACCACCCCCTGCAAGACCCCTACACTGCCCGAACACCACTGCACTGCCCTAAACCGTGAAACACAACCCCCTACACTGCCCGAACACCACTGAATTGCCCTAAACCCTGAAACACCACCCCCAGCACGACCCCCTACACTGCCCGAACACCACTGCACTGCCCTAAAACACCACCCCCTGCATGACCCCCTACACTGCCCGAACACCTCTGCACTGCCCTAAACCATAATACACCAGCCCCAGCACAACCCCCTACACTGCCCGAACACCACTGCACTGCTCTAAACCCTAAAACACCACCCCCATCACGACCCCTGACACTACCTTAAACCCTAAAACACCACCCCCAGCACGACCCCTTACACTGCCCGAACACCACTGCACTGCCCTAAACCCTGGAACACTACACCCAGCACAACCCCCTACACTGCCCGAACACCGCTGCACTGCCCTAAACCATGAAACACCACCCCCATCACGACCCCCTAGACTGCCCAAACACTACTACCCTAAACCCCGAAAATCACCCCCCGCAAGACCCCCTCACTGCCTGAACACCACTGTACTGCCCTACCCTAAAACACCAGCTCCAGCACAACCCCCTACACTGCCCGAACACCATTGCTCTGCCCTAAACCCTGAAACAACAGCCCCCGCACGACCCCCTACACTGCCCGAACACCACTGCACTGCCCTAAACCATAAAACACCAGCCCCAGCACAACCCTTCACACTGCCCGAACACCACTGCTCTGCCCTTACCCCTGAAACACCACCCCCAGCACGACCCCTACACTGCCCGAATACCACTGCACTGCCCTAAACCCTAAAACACCACCCCCAGCAAGACCACCTACACTGCCCGAACATCACTGCACTAAGCCCCGAAACACCACCCCAGCAAGATCTCCTACACTGCCCGAACACCACTGCACTGCCCTAAACCCTGAAACACCACACCCAGCACGAACCCTACACTGCCCGAACACCACTGCACTACCCTAAACCCTGAAACACCAGCCCCCGCACGACCCCCTACACTGCCCGAACACCACTGCACTGCCCTAAACCCTGAAACACCACCAGCACGATCTCCTACACTGCCCATACACCACTGCACTCCCCTAAACCCTAAAACACCACACCAAGCACGACCCCCTACACTACCCGAACACCACTGTACTACCCTAAACCCTGAAACACCACCCCAGCAAGACCCCCTCCACTGCCCGAACACCACTGCACTGCCCTAAACCCTGAAACACCACACCCAGCACGACCCCCTACACTACCCGATCACCACTGCACTGCCCTAAACCCTGCAACACCACCCACAGTAAGACCACCTACACTGCCTGAACACTACTGCCCTAAACCCTGAAACACCACCCCCTGTACGACCTCCTACACTGCCTGAACACCACTGCCCTAAATCCTGAAACACCACACCCAGCATGACCTCCTACACTGCCCGAACACCACTGCACTGCCCTAAACCCAGAAACACCACCCCCGTCACGACCCCCTACACTTGCCGAACACCACTGCACTGCCCTAAACCACCACCCCCAGCACGGCCCCCTACACTGCCCAAACACCTCTGCACTGCCCTAAACCATAAAACACCAGCCCCAGCATGACCCCCTACACTGCCTGAACACCACTGCCCTAAATCCTGAAACACCACACCCAGCATGACCTCCTACACTGCCCGAACACCACTGCACTGCCCTAAACCCAGAAACACCACCCCCGTCACGACCCCCTACACTTGCCGAACACCACTGCACTGCCCTAAACCACCACCCCCAGCACGGCCCCCTACACTGCCCAAACACCTCTGCACTGCCCTAAACCATAAAACACCAGCCCCAGCATGACCCCCTACACTGCCTGACCACTGCACTGCCCTAAACCCTGAAACACCACCCCCAGCAAGACCCGCTACACTGCCCGAACACCACTGCTCTGCCCTAAACCCTGAAACACCAGCCCCCGCATGACCGCCTACACTGCCTGAACACTACTGCTCTGCCCTTATCCGTGAAACACCAGCCCCAGCACGATCCCCTACACTGCCTGAACATCACTGCACTGCCCTAAACCATCAAACACCAGCCCCAGCACAACCCCCTCACTGCCCGAACAACACTGCACTGCCCTAAACACTGAAACAACACCCCCTGCAAGACTCCCTACACTGCCCGAACACCACTGCACCAATGCCCTAAACCCTGAAACACCACCCCCAGCACGACCCCCTACACTGCCTGAACACCACTGCCCTAAACCCTGAAACACCACCCCCTGCAAGACCCCTACACTGCCCGAACACCACTGCACTGCCCTAAACCGTGAAACACAACCCCCTACACTGCCCGAACACCACTGAATTGCCCTAAACCCTGAAACACCACCCCCAGCACGACCCCCTACACTGCCCGAACACCACTGCACTGCCCTAAAACACCACCCCCTGCACGACCCCCTACACTGCCCGAACACCACTGCACTGCCCTAAACCCTAAAACACCACCCGCAGCACCACCCCTACACTGCCTGAGCACCATTGCACTGCCCTAAACCATAAAACACCAGCCCCAGCATGACCCCCTACACTGCCCGAACACCACTGCACTGCTCTAAACCCTAAAACACAACCCCCATCACGACCCCCGACACTACCTTAAACCCTAAAACACCACCCCCAGCACGACCCCTTACACTGCCCGAACACCACTGCACTGCCCTAAACCCTGAAACACTACACCTAGCACGACCTCCTACACTGCCCGAACACCGCTGCACTGCCCTAAACCCTGAAACACCACCCCATCATGACCCCTAGACTGCCCAAACACTACTACCCTAAACCCTGAAACATCACCCCCCGCAAGACCCCCTCTCTGCCTGAACACCACTGTACTGCCCTAAACCCTAAAACACCAGCTCCAGCACAACCCCCTACACTGCCCGAACACCATTGCTCTGCCCTAAACCCTGAAACACCAGCCCCCGCACGACCCCCTACACTGCCCGAACACCACTGCACTGCCCTAAACCCTGAAACACCCCCAGCACGATCCCCTACACTGCCCATACACCACTGCACTCCCCTAAACCCTAAAACACCACACCAAGCACGACCCCCTACACTACCCGAACACCACTGTACTACCCTAAACCCTGAAACACCACCCCAGCAAGACCCCCTCCACTGCCCGAACACCACTGCACTGCCCTAAACCCTGAAACACCACACCCAGCACGACCCCCTACACTACCCGATCACCACTGCACTGCCCTAAACCCTGCAACACCACCCACAGTAAGACCCCCTACACTGCCTGAACACTACTGTACTGCCCTAAACCCTGAAACACCACGCCCAGCAAGACCCGCTACACTGCCCGAACACCACTGCACTGCCCTAAACCCTAAAACACGACCCTTCACACTGCTTGAACACTACTGCACTGCCCTAAATCCAGAAACACCACCCCCAGCACGACCCCCTACACTGCCCAAACACCACTGCCCTAAACCCTGAAACACCACCCCCAGCAAGACCTGCTTCATCGCCCGAACACCACTGCACTGCCGTAAACCCTGAAACACCACCCCCAGCACGAACCCCTACACTGCCTGAACACCACTGCACTGCCCTAAACCCTGAAACACCACCCCTGCACGACAACCTACACTGCCTGAACACCACTGCACTCCCCTAAACCCTGAAACACCACCCCAGCACGAACCCCTACACTGCCTGAACACCACTGCACTGCCCTAAACCCTGAAACATCACCCCTGCACGACAACCTACACTGCCTGAACACCACTGCACTCCCCTAAACCTGAAACACCACCCCAGCACGAACCCCTACACTGCCTGAACACCACTGCACTGCCCTAAACCCTGAAACACCAGCCCCAGAACGACCCCCTACACTGCCCGAACACCACTGCACTGCCCTAAACCCTGAAACGAAACACCAGACCCAGCAAGACCCGCTACACTGCCCGAACACCACTGCCCTAAACCCTGAAACACCACCCCCAGCATGACCCCGTACACTGCCCGAACACCACTGCACTTCCCTAAACCCTAAAACACGACCGCTCACACTGCTCGAACACTACTGCACTGCCCTAAATCCTTAAATACCACCCCCAGCACGACCCCCTACACTGCCCAAACACCACTGCCCTAAACCCTGAAACACCACCCCCAGCACGACCCCGTACACTGCCCGAACACCACTGCACTTCCCTAAACCCTAAAACACGACCGCTCACACTGCTCGAACACTACTGCACTGCCCTAAATCCTTAAACACCAACCCCATCACGACCCCCTACACTTGCCGAACACCACTGCACTGCCCTAAACCACCACCCCCAGCACGACCCCCTACACTTCCCAAACACCTCTGCACTGCCCTAAACCATAAAACACCAGCCCAGCATGACCCCCTCACTGCCTGAACACCACTGAACTTCCCTAAACCCTAAAACACCAGCCCCAGCACGACCCCCTACACTGCCTGAACACCACTGCACTGCCCTAAACCCTGAAACACCACCCCCAGCAAGACCCGCTACACTGCCCGAACACCACTGCTCGGCCCTAAACCCTGAAACACCAGCCCCCGCATGACCGCCTACACTGCCTGAACACGACTGCTCTGCCCTAATCCGTGAAACACCAGCCCCAGCACGATCCCCTACACTGCCCGAACATCACTGCACTGCCTTAAACCATAAAACACCAGCCCCAGCACAACCCCCTCACTGCCCGAACAACACTGCACTGCCCTAAACACTGAAACACCACCCCCTGCAAGACTCCCTACACTGCCCGAACACCACTGCACCAATGCCCTAAACCCTGAAACACCACCCCCAGCACGACCCCCTACACTGCCTGAACACCACTGCACCAATGCCCTAAACCCTGAAACACCACCCCCAGCACGACCCCCTACACTGCCTGAACACCACTGCCCTAAACCCTGAAACAGCACCCCCTGCAAGACCCCTACACTGCCCGAACCCCACTGAATTGCCCTAAACCCTGAAACACCACCCCCAGCACGACCCCCTACACTGCCCGAACACCACTGCACTGCCCTAAAACACCACCCCCTGCACAACCCCCTACACTGCCCGAACACCACTGCACTGCCATAAACCCTAAAACACCAGCCGCAGCACGACCCCTACACTGCCTGAGCACCATTGCACTGCCCTAAACCATAAAACACCAGCCCCAGCACAACCCCCTACACTGCCCGAACACCACTGCGCTGCTCTAAACCCTAAAACACCACCCCCATCACGACCCCCGACACTACCTTAAACCCTAAAACACCACCCCCAGCACGACCCCTTACACTGCCCGAACACCGCTGCACTGCCCTAAACCATGAAACACCACCCCCATCACGACCCCCTAGACTGCCCAAACACTACTACCCTAAACCCCGAAACATCACCCCCCGCAAGACCCCCTCACTGCCTGAACACCACTGTACTGCCCTACCCTAAAACACCAGCTCCAGCACAACCCCCTACACTGCCCGAACACCATTGCTCTGCCCTAAACCCTGAAACACCAGCCCCCGCACGACCCCCTACACTGCCCGAACACCACTGCACTGCCCTAAACCCTGAAACACCACGCCCAGCAAGACCCGCTACACTGCTCGAACACCACTGCTCTGCCCTAAACCCTGAAACACCAACCCCCGCATGACCCCCTACACTGCTCGAACACCACTGCACTGCCCTAAACCCTAAAACACGACCCTTCACACTGCTTGAACACTACTGCACTGCCCTAAATCCAGAAACACCACCCCCAGCACGACCCCCTACACTGCCCAAACACCACTGCCCTAAACCCTGAAACACCACCCCAGCAAGACCTGCTTGTTGGACAGGCCTCACAGACGGCTTGCTCCCTCCCCGCTCGACAGGGCCCGAACTCCGGCCCACCTGGCATATCCCCGCAACAAGCACCTGTACTCCGTCTCCCGACGGACCCTCTGCCCTCGGACCCCTACTCATCACGGGGTCCAGCCCCACCGGCTTTCCCGGCCGGGTCAAGCCGCCATCTTGGGCCCTGCACCACGCGGCCGCATGGCCTCCCCTCGACCCTAACCCCGGGCCTGGCCGGCCCCGACATCCCGGCACCACCATCCACCCAGGAGGTGAGCGGACCACTTGGCAGGTCAATGGGAGAACGAAGTGTCAAGGGCTCTCCCCCGCCAGGTGCCGATCGCCCCCAGCTCCCCCAGGCACTGGCTCCACCCCCTGCTGGGTGTCTGGACACCTTCATCCCGGACCCTCCGACCTCCAAGTGCGAGGGTCCGGACATCAAAGGGCACCAGCCCTATAACTGAGGCAGCTCCGGAGCAGGAAGGCAGTTGTATCCTGGAGTCGAGAGACACCGAGTGAACTCAACCCTGACGGTCTACTGGCGCTGCCGTAGCCCGCTCTTGTGAACCATCGTCCTGCCTGCTGGCGCTGCCGCGGCCTTCTGCAACCTTCATCTTCCTGGGACCTGCTGGCGCTGCCGCGGCCCGTTGTAACGACCATCCTCACCGGGACCTGCTGGCACTGCCGCGGCCTTCTGCAACAGTCATCTTCCTGGGACCTGCTGGCGCTGCCGCGGCCCGTTGTAACGACCATCCTCACCGGGACCTGCTGGCGCTGCCGCGGACCGTATATCTTCCGGGGACCTGCTGGCGCTGCCGCGGCCCGTTGTATCGACCATCCACACCGGGACCTGCTGGCGCTGCCGCGGCCCATACCACCTAACCACCAAGCTCGAGGATTGTGAGCTCATCATCATCTCATCCGAACTACCTGATTGGTAAATAGACTGTCCCGCTACCCCCTTCCCTACCTTGCGAGACTCTAATCGAGGGGACCCCTGAGTCCAGACCTCCTTGTACCATTTAACCGTACCTTAAATAAGTGCTTATAAAGAACACTGAACCTTATCCGTGTGTGATATCTGTCTGTGGGGGGGAAGTTACTTGTCTGTACGATCGCTGGAGACGGCTCTCCCCGGAGACCTCTCCTCCTGACCCCGGCCGACCCTCCCGGTCCATCTACCTTTTCTAACATTGGTGGCCAGCGGCGCGATCCGAATCAACGCGTAATCGTACAGAGAGTAGCTCACCCCACGACAAAGCACGATGTCGACCAAAGATAGCAGCTCCACCGAGAAGTTCCAAATGGAGAAATTAGAAGAATACAACCACCGCGAACTGAGACAATTTTGCATAGAACTTGGCATTGCTACCACCGGCCTGAGTACCAAGGATGATCTAAAGCGCGCTCTTGAGTCATGGACAGAAACTGGGGTCGCAGGACCCTCCGACCAAAGCAGCGTCACACCAGACCAAAACAGCATCACACCAGAGGGGAACGCCACGGCTCCCGAGGAGCGGGGAACGGGCCTCTCACAGGAGGAGATACGAGAAAGAGACAGAGTCAGATTACACGAATTAGAGATGGCACGACTCAAGATGGATGGGGAACTCAAGTTAGCTGAACAGAAAATCAACCTCGAGCATATGCGGCTTCGAGAGGAACGAGAAGAAAAGCAGAGACAAAGAGAGCTGGAAGAGAAAAAAATAACGCTCGAGCACGAGCGCCGACTGGCGGAAATAGAACTGCGCAAACAGAATAAGGAACTGGGGGTGCCTGAGCGACCACACACCCCGGGGCCTATTGAGAAAAAAGTTCACATCCCCAAGGATGTGGTCCGCGAGTATGTCCGAGAAGACGACATACAACAGTGGTTTAAAGCCTATGAGATCGCAATGACCTCCCACCGGATCGACCGGAGTGATTGGGGAGCCGGACTTTGGGGGAGATTCATCAACGAGGGTCGCGATGCCCTGCTGCAGCTCCCCGATCACCAAATGTCGTCCTACGACCACATGAAGGCTGCCCTCCTCACCCGCTACGGCCTCACGCCCGAGATGTACCGCCAGAGGTTCAGAGATTGCACCCGGATCCCAGGTACAACTTGGGTGGAATACGTGAACTATTTCAGCCGGGCCTTCGAGGGTTGGATCAAGGGAAATCAGGTCACCACCTACGAACAACTCTTCAACCTTATGGTATGGGAGCACCTGTCAAACAACTGTTTTGTCGAGCTCAGGCAGCACCTACTCGACAGTAAGCTGACTGACCCCCGGCAGCTCGCCGCCGAAGCTGACCGGTGGGAAAGCACCCGAGTGGGCCGGAAAGGGCCACACGACCAGAACAGAAGCAACCAAGGCCAGCACCGTCCTCGGGGAGGAGGAGGGGGCCAGGGGCGAGGGAGAGACGCCTTACCAGCAACACCCGTGGCCAGCACCCCACCTCCGGCCGGCCGGGGCAACCCCCCGTTGCGGCCTGGGTACCGAGCCAACGTCACGTGCCACCGGTGCCAGCGACTAGGCCACTACGCCAACGATCCGAACTGCCCGCTAAACCAACCACCCAAGCCCCGCCAGGTAGCTGCCGCTGCCCTGGGGGAAGAGCAATCATCGGAGGGACCCGAGGAGTATGAGCCGGACCAGCAAGGGTGGGAACCGGCCGCCATGGTCCTGGCATGCTTAGGGGGAAGGGACATGGTTCCGCGGGCTCCCCTACCCGCCAACACCAGAAAATACGGTCAGTGGGTGACCATTAATGGACAGAAAGCCGAGGCCTTGCGTGACACCGGCGCCAGCGTGACGGCCGTCCGCTGTCACCTGGTGAAGCCCGAGCAGATCCTGCCGAACATTCTCTGCCCCGTCCGCTCGGCAGATAACTCTGAGAGCATGTGTAAGATGGCCTGCGTCCCGTTTGAATGGGGAGGGGTCTCCGGCCTACTGAAGGTGACGGTCCGGGACGATGCCCCCGTGGACTGCCTCCTGGGGAATGACCTCGAGAGTTCCCCGTGGGCCACCGTCGAGAGAAGAGAGCACTTGGGGATGCTGGGCCTCCCGGACTGGGCCTGCATAACCACCCGATCCATGGCCGCCCGTGCCGCCCCCCGATCAGAAGAAACCGAATGGCCAGCACCTCCGCCCCCGGTTGCCCCCGTAGAGGACAACGGCGAGTCCGACCTCCCGGACCCGACTACCGAAGAAGACGCGCAACACCAGGACCTTCCGGATCTGGCTCAGTGGCGGCAAGAAGGGGGGCCCACCCAAGAACAGTTCCGCCAGGAACAAAAGACCTGTCCCTCCCTCGAGGGACTCCGCCAACAAGCCAGCACCCAAACCGCCGGGGACACCACCGGAACCCCCTGGGTCTACTGGGATAACGACCTGCTCTACAGCGAGCAAAGAATCGCCGAGCTGGGGGCCGGTCGAGTTCTGGTGGTACCGCTCCGCTTCCGAGACTTTCTGCTCAACCTAGCCCACGATGTCCCCCTGGCTGGACACCTGGGCCAGGACAAAACGTACAGTCGCCTGGTGACCCACTTTTTTTGGCCGAAAATGAGGAATGACGTCCTGAACCACTGCCGATCGTGCCCCACATGCCAAGCCAGCGGGAAGAGTGGCCGGAAGCTGAAGGCCCCTCTACAACCCTTCCCGGTGGTCACCACCCCGTTCGAGAGGGTGGGGATAGACATTGTGGGACCTCTGGACCCCCGCACGGCACAAGGACACAGGTTCATCTTGGTACTAGTGGACCATGCCACCCGCTACCCCGAGGCGGTGCCCCTACGGACAGTGACCGCTCCAGTGGTTGGCCGGGCCCTGATGGGGATCTTCTCCCGGGTAGGCTTCCCCCGAGAAGTCGTCAGCGACCGAGGCACGAATTTCATATCAAAATACATGAAGTCCCTCTGGCAACAATGCGGGGTCACCTACAGATTCACGACCCCCTATCACCCCCAAGGGAACGGACTAGTGGAGCGTTTTAACCGCACTCTCAAAGGGATGATTGGGGGATTGGAAGAACCTCTCCGTCGCCAGTGGGATGTACTGCTCCCGTGCCTCCTCTTCGCCTACCGGGAAGTTCCCCAGAAGTCCCTCGGTTTTAGCCCCTTTGAACTCCTATACGGACACCCTGTGCGAGGGCCCCTCAGCCTAGTCAAGGAAGGTTGGGAGATGGCCCCCCTAACGACCCCTCCAGACGTCTTCAAATACATCCTGGCCTTACGAAACCAGACCCGGCGCTTCAGGGAGATGGCCAAGGCGAACCTCGAGGCCAGCCAGGAGGACATGAAGAGGTGGTATGATCACAATGCCTCCTCCGTTGAATTCGAGCCTGGGCAGCAAGTATGGGTGATGTCCCCCACCGAACCATGTGCCCTGCAAGATAAGTGGACGGGGCCCTTCAAAGTGGTCGAGCGCAAAAGCCCCGTCACTTACCTCATCGACATGGGGTCCTCCCGGAACCCCCTTCGGGTCCTCCACACCAACCGGCTCAAACCGCACTTTGTGCGCTCCGAACTAAGCCTCTTGATGGCTACAGACAGTGGCACAGAAGAAGACTCCGAGCCCCTCCCGGACCTCCTGAAGACTCAGGAGAAGGACGGCTCCGTGGACGGGGTCCGGCTCTCTGACGCCCTCACTTCGGAGCAACGCCAGGACTGCCGGAACCTCTTGCTGCAGTTCGCTGCCCTGTTCTCCCTCACCCCCGGGGTCACCCCCTGGTGTTTGCACGACGTAGACACCGGGGACAGTCCCCCTGTCCGGCACCGGGCCTACCGCGTACCAGATCGGGTACGGGCCTGCATACAGGAGGAAGTGGCCAAGATGCTCACGATCGGGGTCATCGAGCCCTCGGACAGTCCCTGGGCCAGTCCGGTCGTATTAGTTCCCAAGGCCGCTGCCCCCGGCTCCGCCCCTGAACTGAGATTCTGCGTCGACTACCGGGGCTTGAACGCTGTCACCCGGACCGACGCTCATCCCATCCCCCGAGCTGATCGACCGGCTGGGGGCCGCCCGCTACCTTAGTATCTTCGACCTAACGGCGGGCTACTGGCAGATCGGCCTCACACCCAGGGCTCAGGAACGGTCAGCCTTCTCTACCCCCGATGGCCACTATCAATTTAAGGTCATGCCCTTTGGCATGAAGAATGCCCCCGCCACGTTCCAACGCCTTGTGAACCAGGTCTTGGCAGGGCTTGAAGAATTCAGCGCTGCCTACCTGGACGATATCGCTGTATACAGCCGCCACTGGTCCGACCACCTCCGTCACCTCCAAGAGGTCCTACAAGCCCTCCAGCGGGCCGGCCTCACCATTAAGGCCGGCAAGTGCCAGATTGGCCAAGGGTCTGTGACCTACCTGGGGCACCAAGTGGGGAGCGGGCTGGTGGCCCCACTACAACTTAAGATTGCTGCCATCCAGTCCTGGCAGCCCCCCGTCACCCAGACCGAGGTCCGAGCCTTCTTGGGGCTCACCGGCTACTACCGGCGGTTCGTGAAGGACTACGGCAGCATCGTGGGGCCCCTCACGGGTCTCACATCCAAGAACCAGCCGAAGCGGGTCCACTGGACTCCTGATTGTCAAGCGGCCTTCGAGGAGCTGAAGGCCGCCCTGTGCACCGCCCCGGTGCTCCAGGCCCCCGATTACAGTCGGGAATTTGTGGTGCAGACCGACGCCTCCGACCACGGCATCGGGGCCGTCCTCTCTCAGTTGAACCCCGAAGGTCATGACCAGCCGGTGGCCTTCATCAGCCGACGTCTCCTGGCCCGAGAACAGCGTTGGAGCACCATCGAGAGGGAGGCATTTGCAGTAGTGTGGGCCCTCAAAAAGCTCCGACCCTATCTCTTCGGTACCCACTTCCGGGTACAAACCGACCATCGACCCCTGCAATGGCTGATGCAGATGCGGGGGGAGAACCCAAAACTCTTGCGCTGGTCCATTTCCCTGCAGGGAATGGACTTCACCGTGGAGCACCGACCAGGCCAAGACCACGCCAACGCAGATGGCCTGTCCCGCTTTTTCCGCCTCGACGAAGAGAGTCCCCAAGGAGATGGGTGACTCTCCCCGCCTTCAGCTGGGGGGGACGCATGTTGGACAGGCCTCACAGACGGCTTGCTCCCTCCCCGCTCGACAGGGCCCGAACTCCGGCCCACCTGGCATATCCCCGCAACAAGCACCTGTACTCCGTCTCCCGACGGACCCTCTGCCCTCGGACCCCTACTCATCACGGGGTCCAGCCCCACCGGCTTTCCCGGCCGGGTCAAGCCGCCATCTTGGGCCCTGCACCACGCGGCCGCATGGCCTCCCCTCGACCCTAACCCCGGGCCTGGCCGGCCCCGACATCCCGGCACCACCATCCACCCAGGAGGTGAGCGGACCACTTGGCAGGTCAATGGGAGAACGAAGTGTCAAGGGCTCTCCCCCGCCAGGTGCCGATCGCCCCCAGCTCCCCCAGGCACTAGCTCCACCCCCTGCTGGGTGTCTGGACACCTTCATCCCGGACCCTCCGACCTCCAAGTGCGAGGGTCCGGACATCAAAGGGCACCAGCCCTATAACTGAGGCAGCTCCGGAGCAGGAAGGCAGTTGTATCCTGGAGTCGAGAGACACCGAGTGAACTCAACCCTGACGGTCTACTGGCGCTGCCGTAGCCCGCTCTTGTGAACCATCGTCCTGCCTGCTGGCGCTGCCGCGGCCTTCTGCAACCTTCATCTTCCTGGGACCTGCTGGCGCTGCCACGGCCCGTTGTAACGACCATCCTCACCGGGACCTGCTGGCACTGCCGCGGCCTTCTGCAACAGTCATCTTCCTGGGACCTGCTGGCGCTGCCGCGGCCCGTTGTAACGACCATCCTCACCGGGACCTGCTGGCGCTGCCGCGGACCGTATATCTTCCGGGGACCTGCTGGCGCTGCCGCGGCCCGTTGTATCGACCATCCACACCGGGACCTGCTGCCGCTGCCGCGGCCCATACCACCTAACCACCAAGCTCGAGGATTGTGAGCTCATCATCATCTCATCCGAACTACCTGATTGGTAAATAGACTGTCCCGCTACCCCCTTCCCTACCTTGCGAGACTCTAATCGAGGGGACCCCTGAGTCCAGACCTCCTTGTACCATTTAACCGTACCTTAAATAAGTGCTTATAAAGAACACTGAACCTTATCCGTGTGTGATATCTGTCTGTGGGGGGGAAGTTACTTGTCTGTACGATCGCTGGAGACGGCTCTCCCCGGAGACCTCTCCTCCTGACCCCGGCCGACCCTCCCGGTCCATCTACCTTTTCTAACACTGCTTCATCGCCCGAACACCACTGCACTGCCCTAAACCCTGAAACACCACCCCCAGCACGAACCCCTACACTGCCTGAACACCACTGCACTGCCCTAAACCCTGAAACACCACCCCTGCACGACAACCTACACTGCCTGAACACCACTGCACTCCCCTAAACCCTGAAACACCACCCCAGCACGAACCCCTACACTGCCTGAACACCACTGCACTGCCCTAAACCCTAAAACATCACCCCTGCACGACAACCTACACTGCTTGAACACCACTGCACTCCCCTAAACCTGAAACACCACCCCAGCACGAACCCTACACTGCCTGAACACCACTGCACTGCCCTAAACCCTGAAACACCACCCCTGCACGACAACCTGCACTGCCGGAACACCACTGCACTGCCCTAAACCCTAAAACATGACCCCTAACACTGCTCGAACACAACTGCACGGCACTAAACCCTGAAACACCAGCCCCAGAACGACCCCCTACACTGCCCGAACACCACTGCCCTAAATCGTGAAACACCACCCCCAGCAAGACCCCCTACACTGCCTGAACACCACTGCCCTAAACCCTGAAACACCACCCCCAGCACGAACCCCTACACTGCCTGAACACCACTGCACTGCCCTAAACCATAAAACACCAGCTCCAGCACGACCCCCTCACTGACCGAAAACCAATGCACTGCCCTAAACCCTAAAACACCAGCCCCAGAACGACCCACTCATTGCCCGAACACCACTGCACTGCCCTAAAGTCTAAAACACCAGCCCCAGCATGACCCCCTACACTGCCCGAACACCACTGCACTGCCCTAAACCCTAAAACACCAGCCCCAGCATGACCCCTTACACTGCCCGAACACCACTGCACTGCCCTAAACCCTGAAACACTACACCCAGCACGACCCACTACACTGCCCGAACACCACTGCACTGCCCTAAACCCTAAAACACCAGTCCCAGCACGACCCCCTACACTGCCGGAACACCCCTGCACTGCCCTAAACCCTGAAACACCACCCCCAACACGACCCCCTAGACCAGTGGTTCCCAAACTTTTTGACCCGTGGCTCCCTTGACCTAATTGGCAGTTGGCCGTGGCTCCCCACCATTCTTTTACCGGCGCACACTTTTGGAACCACTGGTCTACATGAAGAATCAAGCCTAGACGTAATAAAGGATTCAGAGAGTAGCAATCACCATTATAAAACTTTATTTGCAATCACAAAGATCTTATAAAGTACATCTCAATTGCTAGAGAAAGACTCAAGTCGCTCTGTGGCATTACAAGAAGTTTACATGGGGTGGGCTCTGATGAACCCAAGATGGCTCACCAGATCCCATCTACCCAGTGTTTTAAGTGTGCTGGGTCCTGCCGGTGCAGTTCTAAAAAGCAGGTGTCAAGATGGGTCCCTATCGAGCTCTCCATTTTTGCCTTCACCCTCAGGATGGAAAAAAGAATCTTAACTCTGTAGAAGTCACTTCACTGCCTTTGAGGTAACTTCAAAAAGACTCGTTATAGTTCTTTCACTCATCATTTCAGAACTGAATCATTTTCAATATTATATATGTTAGAAGGCGACCTCAGAGGGGCCCGGAGGGGGCCCTGACGGTCCTGAGACCCACCCTCGAGGTATCGTAGCCGGGCGCTGGCGAGAGACTCCTCAGGGGAGAAATCTCGTATCTAGGATCGTACACTCGGCACCACACGACAAAGACACCACACCGAGAGTTCTTAAGAATAGATCTTTATCAGATCGGAGTTGTAGGATCTTTATGCTCAGCAAGGCAAATATATACAAGTGGAGCGCGGGCTCACAAAGTCTTGGAGGGGGGGTTAGGAGGTAGCGGGACAGTCTTTGGGGATAAGGATCAGATGCAGGAGCGTACTCGGCGCACAGCTCACAATCCTCGAGCTGGGGGATACACTTGGGGTCCGGCGGGACCAAGAGAGTCTGTGGGAGCCGCGAGTCGCTCAGCAGGGCTCAGGTACAAGTTCGGAGGTCTTACGATCTTCAGGGAGCCGCGAGTCACTCAGCAGGGCTCAAGCACAAGTTCGGAGGTCTTACGATCTTCAGGGAGCGCGAGTCACTCAGGAGGGCTCAGGTATTTCCAAGGCGAATCTGCCGGACAGTCCGCGAGCACCCCTTGTTATAGGGCGACTCCTCTTTGATGTCCGGAGTCTGTGCAGGCAGGGGTCTTGTCACCTGGGGGTCGCTTGTCGGGGTTTTCCTGCCATTGTCTTTTGATCCTTTCAGGGCCGGGTTGGGAGGAGTCCCAGACACCCAGCAGGCATGGAGCCAGCCCTCGGGGAGGCCGGCGGGCCGATCGAAACCCACCTTCCCAGGGAAGCTCAGAGGTGTGATAGAAACTGCTCCTCCCTCTCTCATCCCAAGGGGGGGGGGAGTGGCGCCTCTAGGCCAGGGTCACGCTGGGGCCGGGCGGCCATCTTCGTGCATGAAGTGGGCACGCGGGCCCGGTGTGGCCAAAAGGAGGAAGGCCACGGACGGGAAAGTCTGGGTCGGGTGTGTGTGTTCTGGTGGGAAGGATCGGCTAGGTCGTGGGTTCGGGGGCTGTGTGAGGTGCAGGGGTCAGGTATGGCTATGTCACGAGGGCCGGGTCTAACACGCGTCCCCCCCCAGCTGAAAGCCGGAGAGAACTACCCATCCTCTTGGGGGTTCTCTTCGCTGAGGCGGAAGAACCGGGAGAGGCCATCGGCGTTGGCGTGGTCAGTCCCAGGGCGATGTTCCACGGTGAAATCCATCCCCTGGAGGGAGATTGACCACCGCAGTAGCTTGGGGTTTTCTCCTCGCATCTGCATGAGCCATCGCAAGGGGCGATGGTCGGTTTGGACCTTGAAATGGGTGCCAAACAGGTAAGGGCGTAACTTCTTGAGGGCCCAGACTACGGCGAACGCCTCGCGCTCGATGGTGCTCCATCTTTGTTCTCTAGGCAACAGCCTTCGGCTGAGGAAGGCCACGGGTTGGTCTAGGCCTTGGTCATTCACCTGGGACAGGACGGCCCCAATTCCATGCTCGGAGGCGTCCGTTTGGACCACAAATTCCTTGGAATAGTCAGGGGCCTGGAGGACGGGGGCAGTGCACATGGCCGCTTTCAGGGCATCGAACGCCTCTTGGCAGGCAGGGGTCCACTGCACTTTCTTGGGCTGTTTCTTAGACGTGAGTCCCGTGAGGGGACCGACCAGGCTGCCGTAATTCCGGATGAATCTCCGATAGTAGCCCGTGAGGCCCAGAAAGGCTCGGACCTCCGTTTGGGTAGCGGGGGGTTCCCAGGCTAGGATGGCGTCGATTTTGGGCTGGAGAGGGGCGACCTGACCGCTTCCGACCTGGTGCCCTAGGTAGGTTACCGACCCTTGCCCAATCTGGCACTTGCTGGCTTTCACGGTGAGGCCTGCCTGGCGCAGGGCGGTTAGCACCCTCCGGAGGTGCTGGAGGTGCTCACTCCATTTGGAACTAAAAACTGCAATATCGTCGAGATATGCAGCGCTGAATTTTTCCAGCCCGGCCAGGACTCTATTTACCAGTCACTGGAAGGTGGCCGGGGCATTTTTCATCCCGAAGGGCATTACGCGAAAGCGATAGTGCCCATCCGGGGTGGAGAAGGCGGACCGCTCCTTGGCTCCTTCTGTGAGCGCAATTTGCCAGTAGCCGCAGGTGAGATCGAAGGTGCTGAGGAACCGAGCAGCCCCGAGTCGGTCAATGAGCTCGTCGGCTCGGGGAATGGGGTGGGCATCGGCTCGGGTGACTTCATTGAGTCCTCGGTAGTCCACGCAGAAGCGGAGCTCTGGGGCGACACCGGGGGCAGCTGCTTTCGGGACCAGGACCACGGGGCTGGCCCAGGGACTGTCTGAGGGTTCGATCACTCCCAAGGTCAACATCTTCGAGACCTCGGCCTGAATGGAGGACCGGACTCGATCAGGGACTCTGTAGGCTCGGTGTTTCACCGGTGGGCTGTCTCCGGTGTCCACGTCATGGACACACCAGTCGGTGACTTTGGGGACCAGGGAGAAGAGGTCGGAAAACTGCCCTAGGAGCTGGCGACAATCCTCACGTTGCTGGAAAGTGAGAGACGGGGAGAGGTTCACTCCCTCTACGGAGCCGTCCTTCTCTTTGGTGCACAGGAGATCCGGGAGAGGATCCGACTCCTCCTCGGACCCGTCATCAGTGGCCAGTAGGAGGCTCAGCTCCGTCCGCACAAAGTGGGGCTTGAGGCGGTTCACGTGGAGGACCCGGAGGGGGTCCCGTGATGACTGGACGTCCACCAAGTACGTGACCTGGCTCTTCCGCTCAACCACTTTGAAGGGCCCGGTCCATTTATCCTGGAGGGCGCAGGGTTTCACGGGGGCCATGACCCATACCTGCTGGCCCGGCTGAAACTCGACCAGAGTGGCATTCTGGTCGTACCAGCGCTTCATCTCCTCCTGGCTCGCCTCCAGGTTGGCCTCGGCCATCTCTCGGAACTTCCTAGTCTGGTTCCGGAGGGTCGGGATGTATCGGAACACATCTCGGGGGGGGGGCTCGGGGCGCCGCCTCCCACCCTTCCTTGACCAGGCTGAGGGGCCCCCTGACGGGGTGCCCGTAGAGCAACTCAAAAGGGCTGAACCCCAAGGATTTCTGGGGAACTTCTCGGTAGGCGAATAGGAGGCAGGGGAGCAGGACGTCCCACTTACGCCGGAGGGGCTCTTCCAAGCCCGCGATCATCCCCTTCAGAGTCCGGTTAAACCGCTCTACCAGGCCGTTCCCTTGGGGGTGGTACGGGGTGGTGAATTTATAGGACACCCCGCATTGTTGCCACAAGGACGTCATGTATCTGGAGATGAAGTTGGTACCGCGATCGCTCACGACCTCGCGGGGAAAACCCATGCGGGAGAAGATTCCCATCAACGCCTGGCCCACCACGGGGGCTGTGACGGTGCGCAGGGGGATGGCTTCAGGGTATCGGGTGGCATGGTCCACCAGGACGAGGATAAAGCGGTGTCCTTGGGAGGTTGGGGGGTCCAGAGGCCCCACGATGTCGATCCCGACCCGCTCAAAAGGGGTACTGACGACAGGGAAGGGTTGGAGGGGAGCCTTGCGCTTTCCTCCGCTCTTCCCACTGGCCTGGCACGTGGGACAGGACTTGCAGTGGGCTTCTACATCGGCTTTCATTCTGGGCCAGTAGAAGTGAGTCAGGAGGCGACTGTAGGTTTTGTCCTGGCCCAAGTGGCCTGCGAGGGGAACGTCGTGGGCCAAGCCCAGGAGGAGGTTTCGGAAGGGTAGGGGTACCACCAGCACCCGGCCGGATCCCAGCTTCACCGACTTCTGCTCGCTGTACAAAAGGTCATCCTCCCAGTACACCCGGTGCGTCCCAGTCTGGTCGCCTGCGGCCTGGGCCTCTGCCTGCTGCCGGGGTCCGACCAGGGAAGGACAGGTAGCCTGCTCTCGGCAGAACTCCTCTCGGGAGGGGCCCCCCTCGTGGTGCCACTGGGCCAATTCGGGCAGATCGCCTAACTCGGTGACCTGGGCGGAGTCGGAAGGCGGGGTTCGTCACTGGCGACCGACCCTTCTGGTGGGGGGATGTGGGGACCCTCGGCGGGGACCATCCTATCTTCAGTGGTCGGGGCGTCGTCGACTTCCCTCAGGGGGGTCAGTCGGGCCGCCATGGATCGAGTGGTGGCGCACACCCACTCAGGGAGGCCCATCATCCCTAGGTGGGTCTTGCGCTCGACTTGTTTCCAGGGGGAACTTTCCAGGTCGTTCCCCAGGAGACAGTCGACTGGCTGGGAGGTTCTCACTGCGACTTTCAGTTTACCGACCACCCCTCCCCACTCAAAAGGCACCAGGGCTACCTTACATAGGCTTTCCGTGTTGTCGGCGGAAATGACCGGGCAAAAGACGTTGGGGAGGACCTGGTCTTCGTTGACCAAATGACGGAGGACACCGGTGATGCTGGCCCCGGTGTCACGGAGGGCTTCTACTTGGTGGCCATTGATCGTTACGAGCTGTCCATATTTCTTCGTGTTGGAGGGCAGGAGGCTTCCAGGGACCATTTCTCTTTCTCCTAAGGATACTAGGGCCATGGCTGCGGGTTCCCACTCTTCGGTCTCCTCAACCTCCTCCCCCAGTGCTACATTGGCTATCTGTCTAGCGGGGGGTGCTGCCTGGGTGGTGTGTGGGGCCATGGGGCATTCAGGGTCGTTGGCGTAATGCCCGGGCTTCTGGCAACGGAAACAAGTGATGGTCACCCGGTGCCCCCGTCTCAGGGGGGGGCCGGATACAGCTGGTGGGGGTGCCGGGAAAGGCGGAGGTTGGGACTTCGGGGGACTAGACTGGGACTCTCTCTGCCCTCCCTGGTTCCCCCCCCCCCCTCTCTGGCGGGGTGGTCCCTGACTGGCTCGGGGGTACTCTCCTACAGGGCCCTGGGAGACCCGGGTGTTGGTCCAGCGATCCGCCTCGACGGCCAGCTTTCTCGGATCCGTGAGCTTGCTGTCGAGCAGATGCTGGCGCAGTTCCACAAAGCAGTTCGCAGCCAGGTGTTCCCACAACATAAGGTCTGTTAGTTCTTCTAAGGTGGTTACCTTGCTGCCCTTGAGCCACCCATCGAAGGCGCGGCTGAAGAAATTCACATACTCCACCCAGGTGGTACCCGGGATCTTCCTGCAGTCCCGGAACCGCTGGCGGTACATCTCCGGGGTGAGGCCGTACCTTGTGAGGAGGGCCGCTTTCATGTGGTCATAGGAGGTCTGCATGGAGGTTGGTAGGTCGAGCAGGGTGTCTCTCCCTTCGCTCAGGAATCGTCCCCACAACCCGGCCCCCCAATCCTTCTGCGGGACCTGATGGGAGGTCATGGCGACCTCGTAGGCTCGGAACCACTGTTGAATGTCATTGTTTTTGTAATATTCCTTGAACACATCCTTGGGAATGTGGACCTTCTGTTCCGCCGGGGAGGCCGCCTCTCGGTTCCCCGGGGGCCGCGCTTCTTCGCTTATTGCTTTCAGCTCCATTTCCTTCAAGCTGCGTTCATGTTCCAGTTGAAGTCTCCTTCCTTCGTGTTCCCGTTGGAGTTTCTTCTCTTCTAGTTCTCCCTGCACTCGCAGCTGTTCCACCGCTAGCTTTTTCTCGGCTAATTTCAACTCGCCCTCAATTTTGAGTTTGGCTAATTCGAGTTCGTGATGGCGACTTCTTTCTCTGTCTGCGAGTTCCTCCGGGGATAGGCCCCCGTCTGGTACGAAGCCTCGCACCTGGTTACTGCTGCGTTCTCCTTGGGAGGGTCCAGCTTCGTCGTGGGGCTCCCCTGTTCCTTCTGTGCGGGAGGCTCCAGAATCCACCCAAGCTTTCAGTGCCTTTTGCATATCTTCTTTGGTGTTGAGACCAGTGGTAGCGATTCTGAGTTCCTTACAGCATTGCTTAAGTTCTTTGTGCGTGTACTCTTCCAGCTGTTCCACCTGGAACACGGTACTGGTGTCGTTTTCTGTGAGAACCACGGCGTTTCCTTCTGCCATCTTTGTCGGTAGTGCGTCAGCCGTTCACGGTACGATCTCTAGATTATGGGCCCGAATCCCGTCGCTTGCCACCAATGTTAGAAGGCGACCTCAGAGGGGCCTGGAGGGGGCCCTGACGGTCCTGAGACCCACCCTCGAGGTATCGTAGCCGGGCGCTGGCGAGAGACTCCTCAGGGGAGAAATCTCGTATCTAGGATCGTACACTCGGCACCACACGACAAAGAGACACCACACCGAGAGTTCTTAAGAATAGATCTTTAACAGATCGGAGTTGTAGGATCTTTATGATCAGCAAGGCAAATATATACAAGTGGAGCGCGGGCTCACAAAGTATTGGAGGGGGGGTTAGGAGGTAGCGGGACAGTCTTTGGGGATAAGGATCAGATGCAGGAGCGTACCCGGCGCACAGCTCAATCCTCGAGCTGGGGGATACACTTGTCGTCGTGGGGTCCGGCGGGACCAAGAGAGTCTGTGGGAGCCGCGAGTCGCTCAGCAGGGCTCAGGTACAAGTTCGGAGGTCTTACGATCTTCAGGGAGCCGCGAGTCACTCAGCAGGGCTCAAGCACAAGTTCGGAGGTCTTACGATCTTCAGGGAGCCGCGAGTCACTCAGCAGGGCTCAAGCACAAGTTCGGAGGTCTTACGATCTTCAGGGAGCCGCGAGTCACTCAGCAGGGCTCAGGTATTTCCAAGGCGAATCTGCCGGACAGTCCCAGAGCACCCCTTGTTATAGGGCGACTCCTCTTTGATGTCCGGAGTCTGTGCAGGCAGGGGTCTTGTCACCTGGGGGTCGCTTGTCGGGGTTTTCCTGCCATTGTCTTTTGATCCTTTCAGGGCCGGGTTGGGAGGAGTCCCAGACACCCAGCAGGCATGGAGCCAGCCCTCGGGGAGGCCGGCGGGCCGATCGAAACCCACCTTCCCAGGGAAGCTCAGAGGTGTGATAGAAACTGCTCCTCCCTCTCTCATACCAAGGGGAGCGCGATGTCCTCCAGCCGGAGTGGCGCCTCTAGGCTGGGGTCGCGCTGGGGCCGGGCGGCCATCTTGGTGCATGAAGTGGGCACGCGGGCCCGGTGTGGCCGAAAGGAGGAAGGCCACGGACAGGAAAGTCTGGGTCGGGTGTGTGTGTTCTGGTGGGAAGGATCGGCTAGGTCGTGGGTTCGGGGGCTGTGTGAGGTGCAGGGGTCAGGTATGGCTATGTCACGAGGGCCGGGTCTAACACCACCCTCAGCAAAACCCCCTACACTGCCCGAATACCACTGCCCTAAACCCTGAAACACCACCCCCTGCACGCCCCCCTACACTGCCAGAACACCACTGCACTGCCCTAAACCCTGAAACACCACCCTTAGCATGACCCCTACACTGCCCGAACACCACTGCACTGCCCTAAACCTTAAAACACAACCCCAGCACAATCCCCTACACAGCCCAAACACCCCTGCACTGCCCTAAACCCTAAAACACCACACCCAGCACGACCCCCTACACTACCCGAACACCACTGCACTACCCTAAACCCTAAAACACCACCCCCAGCATGACCCCTTACACTGCCCGAACACCACTGCACTGCCCTAAACCATAAAACAGCAGCCCCAGCACGACCCCCTCACTGCCCGAACACCACTGCACTGCCCTAAACCCTGAAACACCACACCCAGCACTACCCCCTACACTGCCCGAACACCACAGCACTGCCCAAAACCCTGAAACACCACCCCCAGCACGACCCGCTATACTGCCCGAACACCACTGCTCTGCCCTAAACCATAAAACACCAGCCCCAGCACTACCCCCTCACTGCCCGCACACCACTGCACTGCCCTAAACCCTAAAACACCAGCCCCAGCACGACCCCTTACACTGCCCGAACACCACTGCACTGCCCTAAACCCTGAAACACTACACCCAGCACGACCCCCTACACTGCCAGAACACCACTGCTCTGCCCTAAACCCTAAAACACCAGCCCCAGCACGACCCCTCACACTGCTCGAACACCACTGTACTGCCCTTAACCCTGAAACACCACACCCAGCAAGACCCGCTACGCTGCCAGAACACCACTGCTCTGCTCTAAACCCTAAAACACCACCCCTATCACGACACCCTTCACTACCCAACACCACTGCACTGCCCTAAACCCTAAAACACCAGCCCCAGCACGACCCCTCACACTGCCCGAACACCACTGCACTGTCCTATACCCTGGAACACCACCCCCAGCAAGACCCGCTATACTGCCCGAACACCACTGCTCTGCCCTAAACCCTGAAACACCAGCCCCAGCACAACCCCCCTACACTGCCCGAACACCACTGCACTGCCCTAAACCCTGAAACACCATGTTAGACCTGGCACCATTGGCGTGGTCTCCGTTCCATTTTTGTCTGTGCCTCAATGTATTTTTGTGCTGGTGTTAGCTGCTCAGGGCCCTGTGACACTGCCATCCAGTGCCACAGGGCAAGTGCTTCCTATGGTAAAATGTATTATGTGAATTGACTTCCATGTTTGGCTTATTTGGTTTACTATCAGTCCCTAGTAGAGTGCATGCACTGGTTGTGCCACCCACAGAAGCAGCCTGGTAAAATGTGTCTAAGGTCTGCCATTGCAGAACCTGCATGCAGTCTGGTACTGTCATGCTGACTGGGCAAGCGTCCCCACTTGCCAGTCCCTAAACCTTCCCTTACCTTCATGTTAGTCGTCCCTATGGTAGGCCCTAGGGCAGGGTGCATTGTAAGGATAAGGTAGGACATGCCCTGAGGTGTGTGGCATGTCCCAATAGTGAATTACAGCCATTTTCGTTTTTCACTATTGTAAGGCTACCTGCTCTCCATAGGCCAGAATGGGCTGCTAGATTATAACACTCTATAATCCTAGCAGGCTCAGGAAGCATGGTAGAAATTCGTGTTTAGTATGCCTGAACTCAGAATAATAAAATACATCTTTTAGTAAAGGTTATTTTAATATCCTGGGTTTGCAAATGCTACTTTTAGGAAGTTAGCCTTTGCGTGCCTAACCATTTCAGTCAGCCTCTGGAGGGGAGGGCTATCTTCTTTGTGTGTAGCTTGAGTGACAGGGCTGGGAAGTTCCAGGAGACAGGCTGGGGCTGCCAGGTGGTGAATAGAAAGATTACACCAGGATGGGTGGGAGGAGTGCACCTTGACTCTGAATAGGGCAGTGCTCTGCCTCCACAATGCTGGCTCCACCCCCGGGGGAGCGTCTGATGTCTCTGCCCTGCCTGCTGAAAGAAGAAGCCAGAGTCCCAACAACAAAGTGCTCCTCACTGAAAAGAACTTGACTGGGATTATGCAAAGGCCCCCCCTGGCCTGTAAAGACAAAATAAACTAAGGTGTAAATGTAGGAGCCCTGCTCCTAAGAAAATCAGATCCTGATTGAACCACGAAGAAACTCTGCCTGACTAGAAGGACCTGGAAGAAGCTGAAGGAGGAGTAACTTTCCCTGACCTGGGGGATTGGCCTGCAGTTGGTGCCTTGCTGAGAAAGGAGAGGAAAAGACTGAAAGAGACTTTGCACTTTGTTTTTCAACTATCTCCAAGGGCTTGGAAGAAGAGCTTGCCCCCTGAACTGAGTCCCAGGACCATTGGACTCATCTGCCTTCTAAAATTGAGTTGCCTGGACGATCTGTGCTTGTTTCCCGCTGGATTTGGCCCCAGTACGCCTCGTACTACATCCGCCGCGAAGCCGTGTCTTTGCCGCCCGGCACCGTGCGTCTACGCTGATCCAAAAGCGTTAGTACGCACCGTATCCCTCCCGGCTGCATTGCACCTAACCTTCCCCGCCGATTCGAGACGTACAACCCTGGCTGCCGAACCCTGTACGCCGGACCCAAGCTCCATCGACCCGCAGGTACGGTCCGTACGCTGCTAACCTACTGCACCGTGCCGTACTCAGAGCCGAGAAGCCGCAGTATGCTGATCATCCCCGTACGCTGTACGGCGCCGAGAAGTGTCGCCGCCGATCCGCACCGAAGGTACGCCCCGAACGCCGACACCATGGACTCTGCAACCTGATCCGGATCATCCGCACGTATCCCTGAAGGTCCCGTACCAACGCCGCGTCCCGATGCCGCGACCGGACCAGACCGAATACGCTGCCGAACTACGACCCGGACCCATCAACTTGTCCCGCACTGTCCGTCGCGGACCCCACAAACTTAAATTACTTTGTTCTGTTCGCACCGCAGTGTGCACGTCCCGGACCCCGGAGTCCGCACCGATTGTTTGACTCGTACTTTCTTTGTTTTTAATGCGGACGAGTCGTACACCCAGGTACGAACCGTACAAAGCCTCAAAAGAAGCAGAATTGAGTAAAAGAAGCCTATTTTTGCATTTTAAGCCTTTTTGCAAGAATATTGAACTTTAAAATAATACTGTGTTCATTTTAATCGTTATTCTGGTCTTGTGCTAAGCCTTATATAAAGAAACCTATTTTTGATATAACCTTGACTGGTGTCCATTTGTGGTGTGTCATTGTATTACTGTATGTGTTCACAAATGCTTAACCTATGACGCCCTGAGAATAGTCTTGACTGCTTGCGCCACACTACCTAAAGGGTGAGCAGGGGTTATTTGAAAGGGTGATCCCCTTATCCTGACTTGGAATTGAGAGTCCCTGCTTGTCGCAAGTGCATACCAGTGCCAACTAGAGACCCCCATTTCTAACACACCACACCCAGCATGACCCCCTACACTGCCTGAACACAACTGCACTGCCCTAAACCCTGAAACACCACCCCCTGCAAGACTCCCTACACTGCCCGAACACCACTGCACTGCCCTAAACCTTAAAATGCAACCCCAGCACGATCCCCTACACAGCCCAAACACCCCTGCACTGCCCTAAACCCTAAAACACCACACCCAGCACGACCCCCTACACTACCCGAACACCACTGCACTACCCTAAACCCTAAAACACCACCCCCAGCACGACCCATTACACTGCCCGAACACCACTGCACTGCCCTAAACCCTAAAACACCAGCCCCAGCACGACCCCTTACACTGCCCGAACACCACTGCACTGCCCTAAACCCTGAAACACTACACCCAGCACGACCCACCACACTGCCCGAACACCACTGCACTGAACCCTAAAACAGCAGTCCCAGCACGACCCCCTCACTGCCCGAACACCACTGCACTGCCCTAAACCACCAGCCCCAGCACGGCCCCTCACACTGCGCGAACACCACTGCACTGCCCTAAACCCCGAAACACCACACCCCACACCCAGCATTACCCCCTACACTGCCCGAACACCACAGCACTGCCCAAAACCCTGAAACACCACCCCCAGCATGACCCCCTACACTGCCCGAACACCACTCCACTGCCCGAACACCACTGCGATGCCCTAAACCCTGAAACACCACCCCCAGCAAGACCCGCTATACTGCCCGAACACCACTGCTCTGCCCTAAACCCTGAAACACCACCCCCAGCATGACCCCCTACACTGCCCGAACACCACTCCACTGCCCGAACACCACTGCACTGCCCTAAACCATAAAACACCAGCCCCAGCTCGACCCCCTCACTACCCGAACACCACTGCACTGCCCTAAACCCTAAAACACCAGCCCGACCCCTCACACTGCCCGAACACCACTGCACTGCCCTAAACCATAAAACACCAGCCCCAGCACGACCCCCTACACTGCCCGAACACCACTGTACTGCTCTAAACCCCAAAACACCACCCCCAGCACGACCCCTTACACTGCCGGAACACCACTGCACTGTCCTAAACTCTGAAACACCACACCCAGCACGACCCACTACACTGCCCGAACACCCCTGCACTGCCCTAAACCCTGAAACACCACCCCCAACATGACCCCCTAGACTGCCCAAACACTACTACCCTAAACCCCGAAACACCACCCCCGCAAGACCCCCTCACTGCCTGAACACCACTGTACTGCCGTAAACCCTAAAACACCAGCTCCAGCACAACCCCCTACACTGCCCTAACACCATTGCTCTGCCCTAAACCCTGAAACACCAGCCCCCGCACGACCCCCTACACTGCCCGAACACCACTGCACTGCCCTAAACCCTGAAACACCCCAGCACGATCCCCTACACTGCCCATACACCACTGCACTGCCCTAAACCCTGAAACACCACCCCCAGCAAGACCCCCTACACTGCCCGATCACCACTGCACTGCCCTAAACCCTGCAACACCACCCACAACAAGACCCCCTACACTGCCTGAACACTACTGTACTGCCCTAAACCCTGAAACACCACGCCCAGCAAGACCCGCTACACTGCTCGAACACCACTGCACTGCCCTAAACCCTAAAACATGACCCTTCACACTGCTTAAACACTACTGCACTGCCCTAAATCCTGAAACACCACCCCAAGCATGACCCCCTACACTGCCCAAACACCACTGCCCTAAACCCTGAAACACCACCCCCAGCAAGACCTGCTTCATAGCCCGAACACCACTGCACTGCCCTAAACCCTGAAACACCACCCCCAGCATGAACCCCTACACTGCCTGAACACCACTGCACTGCCCTAAACCCTGAAACACCACCCCTGCACGACAACCTACACTGCCTGAACACCACTGCACTGCCCTAAACCCTGCAACACCACCCACAGCAAGACCCCCTACACTGCCTAAACACTACTGTACTGCCCTAAACCCTGAAACACCACGCCCAGCAAGACCCGCTACACTGCCCGAACACCACTGCTCTGCCCTAAACCCTGTAACACCAGCCCCCGCATGACCCCCTACACTGCTCGAACACCACTGCACAGCCCTAAACCCTAAAACATGACCCTTCACACTGCTTAAGCACTACTGCACTGCCCTAAATCCTGAAACACCACCCTCAGCATGACCCCCTACACTGCCCAAACACCACTGCCCTATACCCTGAAACACCACCCCCAGCAAGACCTGCTTCATCGCCCGAACACCACTGCACTGCCCTAAACCCTGAAACACCAGCCCCAGCACAAACCCCTCCACTGCCTGAACACCACTGCACTGCCCTAAACCCTGAAACACCACCCCTGCACGACAACCTGCACTGCCTGAACACCACTGCACTGCCCTAAACCCTGAAACACCACCCCCAGCACAAACCCCTACACTGCCTGAACACCACTGCACTGCCCTAAACCCTGAAACACCAACCTGCACGACAACCTACACTGCCTGAACACCACTGCACTGCACTAAACCCCGAAACACCACCCCCAGCACAAACCCCTACACTGCCTGAACACCACTGCACTGCCCTAAACCCTAAAACATGACCCCTCACACTGCTCGAACACCACTGCACGGCACTACATCCTGAAACACCACCCCCAGCTAGACCCGCTTCACTGCCCGAACACCACTGCTCTGCCCTAAACCCTGAAACACCAGCCCCAGAACGACCCCCTACACTGCCCAAACACCACTGCACTAAACCCTAAAACACCACCCCGATCACGACCCCCTATACTGCCTGAACACCACTGCACTCCCTAAACCCTGAAACACCACCCCCAGCACAAACCCCTACACTGCCTGAACACCACTGCACTGCCCTAAACCCTGAAACACCACCCCTGCACGACAACCTACACTGCCTGAACACCACTGCACTGCCCTAAACCCCGAAACACCACCCCCAGCACAAACCCCTACACTGCCTGAACACCACTGCACTGCCCTCAACCCTAAAACATGACCCCTCACACTGCTCGAACACCACTGCACGGCACTACATCCTGAAACACCACCCCCAGCTAGACCCGCTTCACTGCCCGAACACCACTGCTCTGCCCTAAACCCTGAAACACCAGCCCCAGCACAACCCCCTACACTGCCCAAACACCGATACACTGCCCTAAACCATAAAACACCAGCTCCAGCACGACCCCCTCACTGACCGAAAACCAATGCACTGCCATAAAGCCTAAAACACCAGCCCCAGCATGACCCGCTACACTGCCCGAACACCACTGCACTGCCCTAAACCCTAAAACACCAGCCCCAGCACGACCCCTTACACTGCCCGAACACCACTGCACTGCCCTAAACCCTGAAACTCTACACCCAGCACGACCCCCTACACTGCCCGAACACAACTGCACTGCCCTAAACCCTAAAACACCACCTCAGCACAAACCCCTACACTGCCCGAACACCACTGCACTGCCCTAAGCCCAAAAACATGACCCCTCACACTGCTCGAACACCACTGCACGGCACTAAATCCTGAAACACCACCCCCAGCAAGACCCCCTACACTGCGCGAACACCACTGCCCTAAACCCTGAAACACGACCCCCTGCATTGCCTGAACACCACTGCCCTAAATTGTGAAACACCACCCCCAGCAAGACCCCCTACACTGCCTGAACACCACTGCACTGCCCTAAACCCTGAAACACCACCCCCTGCACGACCCCCTACACTGCCCGAACACCACTGCACTGCCCTAAACCCTGAAACACCACCCCTGCATGACAACCTACACTGCCTGAACACCACTGCACTGCTCCAAACCCTGAAACACCACCCCCAGCACGACCCGCTACACTGCCCAAACAACACTGCACCACTGCCCTAAACCCTGAAACAACCACCCCAGCAAGATCCCCTACACTGCCTGAACACCACTGCCATAAACCCTGAAACACCACCCCCTGCACGACCCCCTACACTGCCCAAACACCACTGCACTGCCCTAAACCCTGAAAAATCACCCCTGCATGACAACCTACACTGCCCGAACACCACTGCACTGCCATAAACCCTGAAACACCACCCCAGCACGACCCCCTACACTGCCCGAACACCACTGCACTGCCCTAAACCCTAAAACACCACCCCAGCACGATCCCCTACACTGCCCAAACACCACTTCACTGCCCTAAACCCTAAAACACCACCCCATCACGACCACCTACACTGCCCGAACACCACTGCACCGCCCTAAACCCTGAAACACCACCCCCTGTACGACTCCCTATACTGCATGAACACCACTGCCCTAAACCCTGAAATACCACCCTCAGCAAGACCCCTACACTGCCCGAACACCACTGCACTGCCCTAAACCTTAAAACACAACCTCAGCACGATCCCCTACACAGCCCAAACACCCCTGCACTGTCCTAAACCCTAAAACACCACACCCAGCACGACCCCCTACACTACCCGAACACCACTGCACTACCCTAAACCCTAAAACACCACCCCCAGCATGACCCCTTACACTGCCCGAACACCACTGCACTGCCCTAACCCATAAAACAGCAGCCCCAGCACGACCCCCTACACTGCCCGAACACCACTTCAATGCCATAAAACACCACCACAGCACGACTCCCTACACTGCCCAAACACCACTGCACTGCCCTAAACCCTAAAACACCACCCCAGCACGATCCCCTACACTGCCCAAACACCACTTCACTGCCCTAAACCCTAAAACACCACCCCATCACGACCATCTACACTGCCCGAACACCACTGCACTGCCCTAAACCCTGAAACACAACCCCCTACACTGCTCGAACACCACTGCACTGCCCTAAACCCTGAAACATCAACCCTGCACTACACCCTACACTGCCCGAACACCACTGAATTGCCCTACACCCTGAAACACCACCCCCAGCACGACCTCATACACTGCCCGAACACCACTGTACTGCCTTAAAACACCACCCCAGCACGACCCCCTACACTACCCGAACATGACTGCACTGCCCTATACCCTAAAACACCACCCAGCACGATCCCCTACACTGCCCAAACACCACTGCACTGCCCTAAATCCTAAAACACCACCCCTATCACGACATCCTTCACTACCCGAACACGACTGCACTGCCCTAAACCCTAAAACACCACCCCTGCACGACACCCTACACTGCCCGAACACCACTAAATTGCCCTAAACCCTGAAACACCACCCCCAGCACGACCCCCTACACTGCCTGAACACCTCTGTACTGCCTTAAAACACCACCCGCAGCACGACCCCTACACTGCCTGAGCACCATTGCACTGCCCTAAACCATAAAACACCAGCCCCAGCACAACCCCCTACACTGCCCGAACACCACTGCACTAAACCCTGAAACACCACACCCAGCATGACCCCCTACACTGCCTGAACACCACTGCACTGCCCTAAACCTTAAAACACCACAATCCGCATGATCTCCGACACTACCTTAAACCCTAAAACACCACCCCCAGCACAACCCCCTACACTGCCCAAACACCACTGCACTGCCCTAAACCATAAAACACCAGCTCCAGCAAGACCCCCTACACTTCCCGAACACCGCTGCCCTAAACCACCACCCGCAGCAAGACAACCAACACTGCCCGAACACCACTGCACTCCCCTAATCCCTGAAACACCACCCCCTGCATGACCCCCTACACTGCCCGCACAACCCTAAACCCTGAAACACAACCCCCAGCAAAACCCCCTACTCTGTCCGAACACCACTGCCCTAAACCCTGAAACACCACCCCAGCACGACCCCGTACTCTGCCCTTAAACCACTGCTCTGCCCTAAACCTTGAAACACCACACCCAGCATGACCCCCTACACTGCCCAAACACCACTGCACTGCCCTAAACCCTGAAACACCACCCCAGCACGACTCACTACACTGCCCAAACACCACTGCACTGCCCTAAACCCTAAAACACCACCCCAGCACGATCCCCTACACTGCCCAAACACCACTTCACTGCCCTAAACCCTAAAACACCACCCCATCACGACCACCTACACTGCCTGAACACCACTGCACTGCCCTAAACCCTGAAACACAACACCCTACACTGCTCGAACACCACTGCACTGCCCTAAACCCTGAAACATCACCCCTGCACCACACCCTAAACTGCCCGAACACCACTGAATTGCCCTAAACCCTGAAACACCACCCCCAGCACGACCCCATACACTGCCCGAACACCACTGTACTGCCTTAAAACACCACCCCAGCATGACCCCCTACACTGCCCGAACACGACTGCACTGCCCTAAACCCTAAAACACCACCCAGCACGATCCCCTACACTGCCCAAACACCACTGCACTGCCCTAAACCCTAAAACACCACCCCTATCACGACATCCTTCACTACCCGAACACGACTGCACTGCCCTAAACCTTAAAACACCACCCCTGCACGATACCCTACACTGCCCGAACACCACTAAATTGCCCTAACCCTTGAAACACCACCCCCAGCACGACCCCCCACACTGCCCAAACACCTCTGTACTGCCTTAAAACACCACCCGCAGCACGACCCCTACACTGCCTGAGCACCATTGCACTGCCCTAAACCATAAAACACCAGCCCCAGCACAACCCCCTACACTGCCTGAACACCACTGTACTGCCTTAAAACACCACCCCAGCATGACCCCCTACACTGCCCGAACACGACTGCACTGCCCTAAACCCTAAAACACCACCCAGCACGATCCCCTACACTGCCCAAACACCACTGCACTGCTCTAAACCCTAAAACACCACCCCCATCACGACCCCCTATACTGCCTGAACACCATTGCACTGCCCTAAACCATAGAACACCACCCCCATCACGACTCCCTATACTGCCTGAACACCACTGCACTGCTCTAAACCCTAAAACACCACCCCCATCACGACCCCCTACACTGCCTGAGCACCATTGCACTGCCCTAAACCATAAAACACCAGCTCCAGCACGACCCCCTCACTGACCGAAACCAATGCACTGCCCTAAACCCTAAAACACCAGCCCCAGAACGACCCACTCACTGCCCAAACACCACTGCACTGCCCTAAAGCCTAAAACACCAGCCCCAGCATGACCCCCTACACTGCCCGAACACCACTGCACTGCCCTAAACCCTAAAACACCAGCCCCAGCACGACCCCTTACACTGCCCGAACACCACTGCACTGCCCTAAACCCTGAAACACTACACCCAGCACGACCCACCACACTGCCCGAACACCACTGCACTGAACCCTAAAACAGCAGTCCCAGCATGACCCCCTCACTGCCCGAACACCACTGCACTGCCCTAAACCCGAAAACACCAGCCCCAGCACAACCCCCTACACTGCCTGAACACCACTGCACTGCCCTAAACCACCAGCCCCAGCACGGCCCCTCACACTGCGCGAACACCACTGCACTGCCCTAAACCGTGAAACACCACACCCAGCATTACCCCCTACACTGCCCGAACACCACAGCACTGCCCAAAACCCTGAAACACCACCCCCAGCACGACCCCCTACACTGCCCAAACACCATTGCCCTAAACCCTGAAACACCACCCCCAGCAAGACCCGCTATACTGCCCAAACACCACTGCTCTGCCCTAAACCCTGAAAAACCACCCCCAGCATGACCCCATACACTGCCCGAACACCACTGCACTGCCCTAAACCATAAAACACCAGCCCCACCACGACCCCCTCACTGCCCGAATACCACTGCACTGCCCTAAACCCTAAAACACCAGCCCCAGCACGACCCCTCACACTGCTCGAACACCACTGTACTGCCCTTAACCCTGAAACACCACACCCAGCAAGACCCGCTACGCTGCCAGAACACCACTGCTCTGCCCTAAACCCTGAAACAACACCCCAGCAAGACCGCCTACACTGCCCAAACATCACTGCCCTAAACCCTGAAATATCAGCCCCAGAACAACCCCCTACACTGCCCTAAACCCTGAAAACCCGCCCCAGCAAGACCCCCTACACTGCCCGAACATCACTGCACTGCCCTAAGCACCGAAACACCACCCCCAGCAAGACCCCCTACACTGCCCTAACACCACTGCCCTAAACCCCGAAACACCACCCCCAGCAAGACCCCTTACACTGCCCGAACACCGCTGCCCTAAACCACCACCCTCAGCAAGACAACCAACACTGCCCGAACACCACAGCACTCCCCTAATCCCTGAAACACCACCCCCTGCATGACCCCCTACACTGCCCGCACAACCCTAAACCCTGAAACACCACCCCCAGCAAGACCCCCTACTCTGTCCGAACACCACTGCCCTAAACCCTGAAACACCACCCCAGCACGACCCCCTACACTGCCCGAACACCGCTGCCCTAAACCACCACCCTCAGCAAGACAACCAACACTGCCCGAACACCACTGCACTGCCCTAAACCCTGAAACACCACCCCCAGCAAGACCCCCTACACTGCCCGAACACCGCTGCCCTAAACCACCACCCTCAGCAAGACAACCAACACTGCCCGAACACCACAGCACTCCCCTAATCCCTGAAACACCACCCCCTGCATGACCCCCTACACTGCCCGCACAACCCTAAACCCTGAAACACCACCCCCAGCAAGACCCCCTACTCTGTCCGAACACCACTGCCCTAAACCCTGAAACACCACCCCAGCACGACCCCGTACTCTGCCCTTAAACCACTGCTCTGCCCTAATCCCTGAAACACCACACCCAGCATTACCCCCTACACTGCCCAAACACCACTGCACTGCCCTAAACCCTAAAACACCACCCCCTGCATGACCCCCTACACTGCCCGAACACCACTGCACTGCCCTAAACCCTGAAACACCCCAGCACGATCCCCTACACTGCCCGAACACCAGTGCCCTAAACCCTATAACACCACCCCAGCACGACCCTGTACTCTGCCCTTAAACCACTGCTCTGCCCTAAACCCTGAAACACCACCCTCAGCATGACCCCCTACACTGCCTGAACACAACTGCACTGCCCTAAACCCTGAAACACCACCCCCTGCACGACCCCCTACACTGCCTGAACACCACTGCACTGCCCCAAACCCTAAAACACCACACCCAGCACAACCCCCTACACTACCCTAAACCCTAAAACACCACCCCCAGCACCAACCCTTACACTGCCTGAACACCACTGCACTGCCCTAAACCATAAAACAGCAGCCCCAGCACGACCCCCTCACTGCCCTACACCATTGCACTGCCCTAAACCCTAAAACACCAGCCCCAGCACAACCCCCTACACTGCCTGAACACCACTGCACTGCCCTAAACCACCAACCCCAGCACGGCCCCTCACACTGCGCGAACACCACTGCCCTAAACCCTGAAACACCACACCCAGCACGACCCCCTACACTGCCCAAACACCACTGCCCTAAACCCTGAAACACCACCTCCAGCAAGACCCGCTATACTGCCCGAACACCACTGCTCTGCCCTAAACCCTGAAAAACCACCCCAGCACGACCCCCTACACTGCCCGAACACCACTGCACTGCCCTAAACCATAAAACACCAGCCCCAGCATGACCCCCTCACTGCCCGAACACCACTGCACTGCCCTAAACCCCAAAACACCAGCCCCAGCACGACCCCTCACACTGCCCGAACACCACTGCACTGCCCTAAACCCTGAAACACAACACCCAGCAAGACCGCCTACACTGCCCAAACACCACTGCCCTAAACCCTGAAATATCAGCCCCAGCACGACCCCCTGCACTGCCCTAAACCCTGAAATACCCCCCCAGCAAGACCCCTACACCGCCCGAACACCACTGCCCTAAACCCCGAAACACCACCCCCAGCAAGACCCCTTACACTGTCCGAACACCACTGCACTGCCCTAAACCCTGAAACACCACCCCCAGCAAGACCCCCTACACTGCCCGAACACCGCTGCCCTAAACCACCACCCGCAGCAAGACAACCAACACTGCCCAAACCCCACTGCACTCCCCTAATCCCTGAAGCACCACCCCCTGCAGGACCCCCTACACTGTCCGCACTGCCCTAAACCCTGAAACACCACCCCCAGCAAGACCCCTACTCTGTCCGAACACCACTGCCCTAAACCCTGAAACACCACCCCAGCACGACCCCCTACTCTGCCCTTAAACCACTGCTCTGCCCTAAACCCTGAAACACCACACCCAGCATGACCCCCTACACTGCCCGAACACCACTGCACTGCCCTAAACCCTGAAACACCACTGTTGGACAGGCCACATGAAGGGCTTGCTCCCTCCCCGCACGACAGGGCCCAAACCCCGGACTCCCAGGTGTTACCCCCAAGGGCAACCCGCACCCCGTCTCCCAACGGAACTCCTGCCCCCGGACATCCATGTATCATGGGGCCGAACCACTACCGGCTCCCCCGGCCGGATCAGCCGCCATCTTGGACACTGCGCCACGAGGCCGCGTGGCCTCAGCCCGACCCTAACCCTGGGCCTGGCCGGCCCCGACATCCCGGCACCACCATCCACCCAGGAGGTGAACGGACCACTTGGCAGGTCAATGGGAGAAAGAAGCGTCGAGGGCTCTCCCCCCCCAGGTGCCGATCACCCTCCAGCTCCCCCAGGCGCTGGCTCCACCCCCTGCTGGGTGTCTGGACTCCCTCATCCCGGACCCCCCGACCTCCAAGTGCGAGGGTCCGGACATCAAAGGGCGCCAGACCTATAACTAGGGCAGCTCTAGAGCAGGAAGGCAGTTGTATCCTGGAGTCGAGAGACACCGAGAGAACTCAGCCTTGACGGACTACTGGCGCTGCCGTAGCCCTGCCTTGTGAACTATCGTCCTGCCTGCTGGCGCTGCCGCGGCCTTCTGCAACAACCATCCTCGTCGGGACCTGCTGGCGCTGCCACGGACCGTTGTAACGACCACCTTCATCGGGACCTGCTGGCGCTGCCGCGGACCGTGTACCGACCATCTTCACCGGGACCTGCTGGCGCTGCCGCGGCCCGTCCAAGCTAGAACACCGAGCTCGAGGATTGTGAGCTATCCACCATACCATCTCAGCTACCAGACTGGTAACCAGACTGTCCCGCTACCCCCTTTCCCCAAACCAAGAGACTCGAATCGAGGGGACCCCTGAGTCCAGACCTCCTTGTACCATTTCATCGTACCTTAAGAAATCACCTATAAAGAGCGCTAAATCTTATCCTTGTGTGGTGTATATCTGTGGGGGGGAAGTTATTCATCTGTACGATCACTGGAGACGGCTCTCCCCGGAGACCTCTCCCCCTGTCCTCGGCCGACCCTCCCGGTCCGTCTAACATTGGTGGCCAGCGGCGCGATCCGAATCAACGCGTAATCGTACAGAGAGTAGCTCACCCCACGACAAACCACGATGTCAACCAAAGAGAGCGGTTCCACCGAGAAATTCCAGATGGATAAATTGGAAGAGTATAGCCATCGCGAACTTAAACAATTCTGCATGGAACTGGGCATTGCTACCACCAGCCTGAGTACCAAAGACGATTTGAAGCACGCCCTTGAGTCGTGGGCGGAAACCGGGGTCGCCGGATCCCCCGACCAAAACGGTGTAGCACCAGAGGGGAACGCCACAGCTCCCGAGGAGCGAGGAACGGGCCTCTCGCAGGAAGAGATCCAGGAAAGAGAAAGAACCAGATTACATGAGTTGGAAATGGCACGACTCAAGATGGACGGTGAACTAAAGTTAGCCGAGCAAAAACTAAATCTAGAACATCTGCGGCTCCGAGAAGAACGGGAAGAAAAACAGAGGCAGAGAGAGCTCGAAGAAAAAAGACTAACATTCGAACACGAGCGCAAACTGGCGGAAATAGAACTTCGGAAACAGAATAAAGAACCGGGGGTGCCTGAGCGACCGCACACCCCGGGAGCAACCGAGAAGAAAGTCCACATCCCCAAGGATGTTGTCCGAGAGTATGTCCGAGAGGACGACATACAACAGTGGTTCAAAGCCTACGAGATCGCCATGACCTCCCACCGGATCGATCGGAGTGACTGGGGAGCCGGCCTATGGGGGAGGTTCGTCAACGAAGGCCGCGACGCTCTACTGCAGCTCCCAGATCATCAGATGTCATCCTATGACCACATGAAGGCTGCCCTCCTCACCCGATATGGGCTCACACCCGAAATGTACCGCCAGAGGTTCCGAGACTGCACCCGGATCCCGGGTACAACTTGGGTGGAATACGTCAACTATTTCAGCCGAGCCTTCGAGGGCTGGATCAAGGGAAGCCACGTAACGACCTACGAGCAACTCTTTAATCTTATGGTGTGGGAGCACCTGTCTAACAACTGCTTCGTCGAGCTCAGGCAGCACCTCCTCGACAGTAAATTGACTGACCCACGGCAACTCGCCGCCGAAGCTGACCGATGGGAAAGCACCCGAGTGGGCCGGAGAGGGCCACACGAGCAAAACCGAAACAACCAAGGTCAGCACCGTCCCCGAGGAGGAGGAGGAGGCCAGGGGCGAGGGAGAGACACCATCCCGGCCACTCCCGCGGCCAGCACCCCGCCCCCGGCGGGCCGGGGCAACCCCCCGATGCGCCCGGGGTTCCGAGCCAACGTCACGTGTCACCGATGCCAGCGAGTCGGCCACTACGCCAATGACCCGAGCTGCCCGCAGAACCAAACGCCAAAGCCCCGCCAGGTAGCTGCCGCCGCCCTGGGGGGAGAACAAATCTACGAGGAACAGGAAGAATATGAGCAGGCACAACAAGAGTGGGAACCGGCCGCCATGGTTCTAGCCTGCCTAGGGGGAAAAGACATGGTCCCGCGGGCTCCCCTACCCGCCAACACCCGGAAATATGGCCAGTGGGTGAACATTAATGGGCGTCGGGCCGAAGCCCTACGTGACACAGGGGCCAGTGTGACGGCCGTCCGCTGTCACCTGGTGAAACCAGAGCAGATCCTGCCGAACATTCTCTGCCCCGTCCGCTCAGCCGACAATTCCGAAAGTCTGTGTCGGATGGCCTGCGTCCCCTTCGAATGGGGAGGGGTCTCCGGCATGTTGAAGGTGACGGTCCGGGATGATGCCCCCGTGGACTGCCTCCTGGGGAATGACCTTGAGAGTTCCCCGTGGGCCGCCGTCGAAAGAAGAGAGCACCTGGGGATGCTGGGCCTCCCGGACTGGGCCTGCGTAACCACCCGGTCCATGGCCGCCCGTGCCGTCTCCCGACCAGAAGAACCAGAATGGCCAGCACCTCCTCCCCCGGTCGCTCCAGTAGAGGACAACGACTACACCGACCCCCCAGAGCCAACGCCCGAAGGGGCCGCCCAGCCCCAGGACCTTCCCGGCCTGGCTCAGTGGCGTCAAGAAGGGGGGCCCACCCAGGAACAGTTCCGCCAGGAACATTAGACCTGCCCCTCCCTCGAGGGACTCCGCCAGCAAGCCAGCGCCCAGAGCGCAGGGGACTCCACCGGAACCCATTGGGTCTATTGGGATAACGACCTGCTATACAGTGAACAAAGAATCGCGGAGTTAGGGGCCAGTCGAGTGCTGGTGGTGCCCCTCCGTTTCAGAGACTTCCTACTAACCTTGGCCCACAATGTTCCCCTGGCTGGACACCTGGGCCAGGACAAAACCTACAGTCGCCTAGTGACCCACTTTTTCTGGCCGAAGATGCGAAACGACGTCCTTAACCACTGCCGGTCCTGCCCCACGTGCTAGGCCAGTGGGAAGAGCGGCCGTAAGCTCAAAGCCCCTCTGCAACCCTTCCCAGTGGTCACCACCCCGTTCGAGAGGGTAGGAATAGACATTGTGGGGCCCCTGGACCCCCGCACGGTGCAAGGACATCGGTTCATCCTGGTGCTGGTGGACCACGCCACCCGCTACCCCGAGGCTGTGCCCCTGCGAACTGTAACAGCTCCGGTGGTCGGCCGGGCCCTAATGGGGATCTTCTCCCGGGTGGGCTTCCCCCGAGAAGTCATCAGCGACCGAGGCACAAACTTTATCTCGAAATATATGAAGTCCCTCTGGCAACAGTGCGGGGTCACCTACCGATTCACGACCCCCTATCACCCTCAAGGGAACGGACTAGTTGAGCGATTCAACCGCACACTCAAGGGAATGATTGGGGGATTGGAAGAGCCCCTCCGTCGCCGGTGGGATGTACTACTCCCGTGCCTCCTCTTCGCCTATCGAGAAGTTCCCCAGAAGTCCCTCGGCTTTAGCCCTTTCGAACTCCTATACGGGCACCCTGTGCGAGGGCCCCTCAGCCTAGTCAAAGAAGGTTGGGAGATGGCCCCCCTAAAGACCCCTCCAGACGTCTTCAAGTACCTCCTGGCACTACGCAATCAGACCCGGCGCTTCAGGGAGATGGCAAAAGCGAACCTCGAGGCCAGTCAGGAGGACATGAAAAAATGGTACGATCAGAATGCCTCCTCCGTCGAATTCGAACCTGGTCAACAAGTGTGGGTGATGTCCCCCACCGAACCATGTGCCTTGCAAGATAAATGGACGGGGCCCTTCAAAGTGGTCGAACGCAAGAGCCCCGTCACCTACCTCATCGACATGGGGTCCCCCCGGAACCCCCTCCGGGTCCTCCACACCAACAGACTCAAACCCCACTTTGTGCGCTCAGAGCTCAGCCTCCTGATGGCTACCGACAGTGGGGCGGAAGAAGACTCCGAGCCCCTCCCTGATCTCCTGAAGACCCAGGAGAACGACGGTTCCGTGGACGGGGTCCGGCTCTCCGATGCCCTCACCCCAGAGCAACGCCAGGGCTGCCGGGACCTCCTGCTGCAGTTTGCTACACTGTTTTCCCTCACCCCAGGGATCACCCCTTGGTGCTTGCACGACGTGGACACCGGGGACAGTCCCCCTATCCGACACCGGGCCAACCGTGTGCCAGATTGGGTGCGGGCCTGCATCCAAGAGGAAGTATCCAAGATGCTCACGCTCGGGGTCATCGAGCCCTCGGACAGCCCCTGGGCCAGCCCGGTCGTACTGGTCCCCAAAGCCGCTGCCCCCGGCACTACTCCTGAACTCCGATTCTGCGTCGACTATCGGGGCTTGAACGCTGTCACCCAGACAGACGCTCATCCTATCCCCCGAGCGGATGAATTGATCGACCGCCTGGGGGCCGCCCGCTACCTCAGCATCTTCGACCTGACAGCGGGCTACTGGCAGATCGGTCTCACACCCCGGGCCCAGGAACGGTCCGCCTTTTCTACCCCCGATGGCCACTACCACTTCAAGGTCATGCCCTTCGGCATGAAGAATGCCCCCGCTACTTTTCAACGTCTAGTGAACCAGGTCTTGGCGGGGCTCGAAGAGTTCAGCGCCGCCTACCTGGACGATATCGCTGTGTACAGCCGCCACTGGTCCGACCACCTCCACCACCTCCAAGAGGTCCTGCAGGCCCTCCAGCGGGCCGGCCTCACGATTAAGGCCGGCAAGTGCCAAATTGGTCAAGGGTCCGTGACCTACCTCGGACACCAGGTGGGAAGCGGTCTGGTGGCCCCTCTGCAACTCAAAATTACTGCCATCCAGTCCTGGCAACCCCCCGTCACGCAGACCGAGGTCCGAGCCTTCTTGGGACTCACCGGCTACTACCGGCGGTTCGTGAGGGACTATGGCAGCATTGTGGGGCCCCTCACGGGTCTCACGTCCAAAAACCACCCGAAGAAGATTAACTGGACACCCGACTGTCAAGCGGCCTTCGAGAAGCTGAAGGCCGCCCTGTGCACCGCCCCTGTGCTCCAGGCCCCCGATTACAGTCGGGAATTCATTGTACAAACAGACGCCTCCGACCACGGCATCGGGGCGGTTCTTTCCCAGCTGAACCCCGAGGGTCTTGACCAGCCGGTGGCCTTCATCAGCAGACGCCTCCTGGCCCGAGAACAGCGCTGGAGCACAATCGAGAGGGAGGCCTTCGCAGTGGTGTGGGCCCTCAAAAAGCTCCGGCCCTATCTCTTCGGTACCCACTTCCGGGTGCAAACCGATCATCGACCCCTGCAGTGGCTAATGCAGATGCGGGGGGAAAACCCAAAACTATTGCGCTGGTCCATCTCCCTGCAGGGAATGGACTTCACTGTGGAACATCGACCGGGCCAAGACCACGCCAACGCAGATGGCCTGTCACGCTTTTTCCGCCTCGACGAGGAGAGTCCCCAAGAGGATGGGTGACTCTCCCCGCCTTCAGCTGGGGGGGACGCATGTTGGACAGGCCACCTGAAGGGCTTGCTCCCTCCCCGCACGACAGGGCCCAAACCCCGGACTCCCAGGTGTTACCCCCAAGGGCAACCCGCACCCCGTCTCCCAACGGAACTCCTGCCCCCGGACATCCATGTATCATGGGGCCGAACCACTACCAGCTCCCCCGGCCGGATCAGCCGCCATCTTGGACACTGCGCCACGAGGCCGCGTGGCCTCAGCCCGACCCTAACCCTGGGCCTGGCCGGCCCGACATCCCGGCACCACCATCCACCCAGGAGGTGAACGGACCACTTGGCAGGTCAATGGGAGAAAGAAGCATCGAGGGCTCTCCCCCGCCAGGTGCCGATCACCCTCCAGCTCCCCCAGGCGCTGGCTCCACCCCCTGCTGGGTGTCTGGACTCCCTCATCCCGGACCCCCCGACCTCCAAGTGCGAGGGTCCGGACATCAAAGGGCGCCAGACCTATAACTAGGGCAGCTCCAGAGCAGGAAGGCAGTTGTATCCTGGAGTCGAGAGACACCGAGAGAACTCAGCCTTGACGGACTACTGGCGCTGCCGTAGCCCTGCCTTGTGAACTATCGTCCTGCCTGCTGGCGCTGCCGCGGCCTTCTGCAACAACCATCCTCGTCGGGACCTGCTGGCGCTGCCGCGGACCGTTGTAACGACCACCTTCATCGGGACCTGCTGGCGCTGCCGCGGACCGTGTAACGACCATCTTCACCGGGACCTGCTGGCGCTGCCGCGGACCGTGTACCGACCATCTTCACCGGGACCTGCTGGCGCTGCCGCGGCCCGTCCAAGCTAGAACACCGAGCTCGAGGATTGTGAGCTATCCACCATACCATCTCAGCTACCAGACTGGTAACCAGACTGTCCCGCTACCCCCTTTCCCCAAACCAAGAGACTCAAATCGAGGGGACCCCTGAGTCCAGACCTCCTTGTACCATTTCATCGTACCTTAAGAAATCACCTATAAAGAGCGCTAAATCTTATCCTTGTGTGGTGTATATCTGTGGGGGGGAAGTTATTCATCTGTACGATCACTGGAGACGGCTCTCCCCGGAGACCTCTCCCCCTGTCCTCGGCCGACCCTCCCGGTCCGTCTAACAACCACCGTCAGCACGACCCGCTACACTGCCCGAACACCATTGCTCTGCCCTAAACCCTGAAACACCAGCCCCCGCACGACCCCCTACACTGCCCAAACACAACTGCACTGCCCTAAACCCTGAAACACCCCAGCACGATCCCCTACACTGCCCGAACACCACTGCCCTAAACCCTATAACACCACCCCCACCACGACCCCCTACACTGCCCGAACACCACTGCACTACCCTAAACTTTACAGCACCACACCCAGCATGACCCCCTACACTACCCGAACACCACTGCACTACCCTAAACCCTAAAACACCAGCCCCAGCACGACCCCCTACACTGCCCAAACAACACTGCACTACCCTAAACCATAAAACACCAGCCCCAGTACGACCCCCTTATTGCCCGAACAGCACTGCCCTAAACCCTAAAACACCATCCCCAGCACGACCCCCTACACTCTCCGAACACCACTGAACTGCACTAAACCCTAAAACACCAGCCCCAGCACGACCCCTCACACTACTGCACTGCCCTAAACCCTGAAACACCACACCAAGCAAGACCGCCTACACTGCCTGAACACCACTGCACCACTGCCCTAAACTCTGAAACACCACCCCCAGCAAGACCGCCTACACTGCCCAAACACCACTGCCCTAAACCCTGAAATATCAGCCCCAGCACGACCCCCTGCACTGCCCTAAACCCTGAAATACCCCCCCAGCAAGACCCCTACACCGCCCGAACACCACTGCCCTAAACCCCGAAACACCACCCCCAGCAAGACCCCTTACACTGTCCGAACACCACTGCACTGCCCTAAACCCTGAAACACCACCCCCAGCAAGACCCCCTACACTGCCCGAACACCGCTGCCCTAAACCACCACCCGCAGCAAGACAACCAACACTGCCCAAACCCCACTGCACTCCCCTAATCCCTGAAGCACCACCCCCTGCAGGACCCCCTACACTGCCCGCACTGCCCTAAACCCTGAAACACCACCCCCAACAAGACCCCTACTCTGTCCGAACACCACTGCCCTAAACCCTGAAACACCACCCCAGCACGACCCCCTACTCTGCCCTTAAACCACTGCTCTGCCCTAAACCCTGAAACACCACACCCAGCATGACCCCCTACACTGCCCGAACACCACTGCACTGCCCTAAACCCTGAAACACCACCGTCAGCACGACCCGCTACACTGCCCGAACACCATTGCTCTGCCCTAAACCTTGAAACACCAGCCCCCGCACGACCCCCTACACTGCCCAAACACAACTGCACTGCCCTAAACCCTGAAACACCCCAGCACGATCCCCTACACTGCCCGAACACCACTGCCCTAAACCCTATAACACCACCCCCACCACGACCCCCTACACTGCCCGAACACCACTGCACTACCCTAAACTTTCAGCACCACACCCAGCATGACCCCCTACACTACCCGAACACCACTGCACTACCCTAAACCCTAAAACACCAGCCCCAGCACGACCCCCTACACTGCCCAAACAACACTGCACTGCCCTAAACCATAAAACACCAGCCCCAGTACGACCCCCTCATTGCCCGAACAGCACTGCCCTAAACCCTAAAACACCATCCCCAGCACGACCCCCTACACTCTCCGAACACCACTGAACTGCACTAAACCCTAAAACACCAGCCCCAGCACGACCCCTCACACTACTGCACTGCCCTAAACCCTGAAACACCACACCCAGCAAGACCGCCTACACTGCCCAAACACCACTGCCCTAAACCCTGAAATATCAGCCCCAGAACGACCCCCTGCACTGCCCTAAACCCTGAAATACCCCCCCAGCAAGACCCCTACACTGCCCGAACACCACTGCCCTAAACCTCGAAACACCACCCCCAGCAAGACCCCTTACACTGCCCGGACACCACTGCACTGCCCTAAACCCTGAAACACCACCCCCAGCAAGACCCCCTACACTGCCCGAACACCGCTGCCCTAAACCACCACCCGCAGCAAGACAACCAACACTGCCCAAACACCACTGCACTCCCCTAATCCCTAAAAACACCACCCCCTGCAGGACCCCCTACACTGCCCGCACTGCCCTAAACCCTGAAACACCACCCCAGCAAGACCCCCTACTCTGTCCGAACACCACTGCCCTAAACCCTGAAACACCACCCCAGCACGACCCCCTACTCTGCCCTTAAACCACTGCTCTGCCCTAAACCCTGAAACACCACACCCAGCATGACCCCCTACACTTTCCGGACACCACTGCACTGCCCTAAACCCTGAAACACCACCGTCAGCAAGACACGCTACACTGCCCGAACACCATTGCTCTGCCCTAAACCCTGAAACACCAGCCCCCGCACGACCCCCTACACTGCCCAAACACAACTGCACTGCCCTAAACCCTGAAACACCCCCAGCACGATCCCCTACACTGCTCGAACACCACTGCCCTAAACCCTATAACACCACCCCCACCACGACCCCCTACACTGCCCGAACACCACTACACTGCCCTAAACCTTACAGCACCACACCCAGCATGACCCCCTACACTACCCGAACACCACTGCACTACCCTAAACCCTAAAACACCAGCCCCAGCACGACCCCCTATACTGCCCAAACAACACTGCACTGCCCTAAACCATAAAACACCAGCCCCAGTACGACCCCCTCACTGCCCGAACAGCACTGCCCTAAACCCTAAAACACCAGCCCCAGCACGACCCCCTATACTCTCGGAACACCACTGAACTGCACTAAACCCTAAAACACCAGCCCCAGCACGACCCCTCACACTGCCCGAACACCACATCACTGCCCTAAACCCTGAAACACCACACCCAGCATGACCCCCTACACTGCCCGAACACCACTGCCCTAAACCCTGAAACACCACCCCCAGCAAGACCCCCTACACTGCCCGAACACCACTGCTCTGCCCTAAACCCTGAACCACCACCCCCAGCAAGACCCGCTACACTGCCCGAACACCACTGCTCTGCCCTAAACCCTGAAACACCAGCTCCGGCACGACCCCCTACATTGCTCGAATACCACAGCACTACCCTAAACCCTAAAACACCAGCCCCAGCACAACCCCCTACACTGCCCGAACACCACTGCACTGCCCTAAACCCTGAAACACCACACCCAGCATGACACCCTACACTGCCCGAACATCACTGCACTAAGCCCTGAAACACCCACCCCCTACACGACCCCCTACACTGCTTGAACACCACTGCCCTAAACCCTGAAATACCACCCTCAGCAAGACCCCGTACAATGCCCGAAAACCACTGCCCTAAACCCTAAAACACCACCCCCTGCACGGCCCCCTACACTGCCGGAACACCACTGCACTGCCCTAAACCCTGAAACACCACCCTCAACACGACCCCTACACTGCCCGAACACCACTGCACTGCCATAATGCCTAAAACACCACCCCAGCACGACCCCCTACTCTGCCCGAACACCACTGCACTGCCCTAAAGCCTAAAACACAACCCCAGCACGATCCCCTACACTGCCCAAACACCCCTGAACTGCCCTAATCCCTAAAACACCACACCCAGCACAACCCCCTACACTACCCGAATACCACTGCACTACCCTAAACCCTAAAACACCACCACCAGCATGACCCCCTACACTGCCTGAACACCACTGCACTGCCCTAAATCATAAAACAGCAGCCCCAGCACGACCCCCTCACTGCCCGAACACCACTGCACTGCCCTAAACCCTAAAACACCAGTTCCAGCACAACTCCCTACACTGCCTGAACACCACTGCCCTGCCCTAAACCACCAGCCCCAGCACGGCCCCTCACACTGCCCAAACACCGCTGCCCTAAGCGCTGAAACACCACCTCCAGCAAGACCCCCTACACTGCCCGAACACCACTCCACTGCCCGAACACCACTGCAATGCCCTAAACCCTAAAACACCAGCCCCAGCATGACCCCCTAACTGCCCGAACACCACTGCACTGCCCTAAACCCTACAACACCAGCCCCAGCACGACTCCTCACACTGCCCGAACATCACTGTACTGCCCTTAACCCTGAAACACCACACCCAGCAAGACCCGCTATGCTGCCAGAACACCACTGCTCTGCCCTAAACCCTGAAACACCACCCCAGAAAGACCGCCTACACTGCCCAAACACCACTGCCCTAAACCCTGAAATATCAACCCCAGCACAACCCCCTGTACTGCCCTAAACCCTGAAATACCACCCCCAGCAAGACCCCCTACACTGCCCGAACACCACTGCCCTAAACCCCGAAACACCCCCCCAGCAAGACCCCCTACACTGCCCGAACACCACTGCACTGCTCTAAACCCTGAAACACCACCCGCAGCAAGACCCCCTACACTGCCCGAACACCGCTGCCCTAAACCACCACCCGCAGCAAGACAACCAACACTGCCCGAACACCACTGCACTGCCCTAATCCCTGAAACACCACCCCCTGCATGACCCCCTACACTGCCCGCACTGCCCTAAACCCTGAAACACTACCCCCAGCAAGACCCCCTACTCTGTCCGAACACCACTGCCCTAAACCCTGAAACACCACCCCAGCACGACCCCCTACTCTGCCCTTAAACCACTGCTCCGCCCTAAACCCTGAAACACCACACCCAGCATGACCCCCTACACTACCCGAACACCACTGCTCTGCCCTAAACCCTGAAAAACCACACCCAGCACGACCCCCTACACTGCCCGAACACCACTGCACTGCCCTAAACCATAAAACACCAGCCCCAGCATGACCCCCTCACTGCCCGAACACCACTGCACTGCCCTAAACCCTAAAACACCAGCCCCAGCATGACCCCCTCACTGCCCGAACACCACTGCACTGCCTTAAACCCTAAAACACCAGCCCCAGCATGACCACTCACACTGCCCGAACACCACTGCACTGCCCTAAACCCTGAAACACCACACCCAGCAAGACCCGCTACGCTGCCAGAACACCACTGCCCTAAACCCTGAAAATCAGCCCCAGCACGACCCCCTGCACTGCCCTAAACCCTGAAATACCACCCCCCAGCAAGACCCCCTACACTGCCCGAACACCACTGCCCTAAACCCCGAAACACCACCCCCAGCAAGACCCCCTAAACTGCCCGAACATCACTGCACTGCCCTAAACCCTGAAACACCACCCCCAGCAAGACCCCCTACACTGCCCGAACACTGCTGCCCTAAACCACCACCCCCAGCAAGACAACCAACACTGCCCGAACACCACTTCACTGCCCTGATCCCTGAAACACCACCCCCTGTACAACCCCCTACACTGCCCGCACTGCCCTAAACCCTGAAACACGACCCCCAGCACGACCCGCTTCACCGCCCTAACACCACTGCTCTGCCCTAAACCCTGAAACACCAGCCCCAGAACGACCCCCTACACTGCCCGAACACCACTGCACTGCCCAAAACCCTGAAACACCAGACCCAGCAAGACCCCCTACTCTGTCCGAACACCACTGCCCTAAACCCTGAAACACCACCCCAGCACGACCCCCTACTCTGCCCAAAAACCACTGCACTGCCCTAAACTCTGAAACACCACCCCCAGCATGACCCCCTACACTGCCCGAACACCACTGCACTGCCCTAAACCCTAAAACACTAACCCAGCACAATCCCCTACACTGCCCAAACACCACTGCACTGCTCTAAACCCTAAAACATCACCATCACGACCCCCTACACTGCTCGAACACCACTGCACTGCCCTAAACCTTAACACCACACCCAGCATGACCCCCTACACTACCCGAACACCACTGCACTACCCTAAACCCTAAAACACCACCCCACACATCCCCCTACACTGCCTGAACACCACAGCTCTGCTAAACCCTAAAACACTAGCCCCAGCACGACCCCCTACACTGCCCAAACACCACTGCACTGCCCTAAACCCTGAAACACCAGCCCCAACATGACCCCCTACACTGCCTGAACACCACTGCCCTGCCCTGCCCTAAACCCTGAAACACCAGTCCAGCACGACCCCCTACACTACCCGAACACCACTGCACTGCCCAAAACCCTGAAACACCAGCTCCAGCATGACCCCCTACACTGCCCGAACACCACTGCACTGCCTTAAACCCTGAAACACTGTTGCAGGGATTCTGCTCATGCACAGAACTATGCGCAGGAAACCAGGACCTCAGTGAATTGTGGTGTACCAAAAAACTCACCTCAGTACCCAGAACCCCTATCCGACTAGCATCAGTGTCTCATCCGTTCTCCGTATTATCTCGAAGCTACCAATGATTAGACAACCCAGAACAAGTGACTTAGAGTACTCTCAGGAATGGTGGGAATCAGAAACACATTTTCGTTATTATTCTCATATCAGTCCACAACAAGAGTAATCAGAGACACAGTAGAGTTTAAAATGTTTATTTTTAACTACGTGCTCTAAGGTGCAGTACTTTGGCTAACATAAGCAGACAAATGATTAAAAACAAAACCATCAACATTGTTACAATACCATAGAAAATGAAGGGAGAAATCTTATTACAAATGATAGCAGAAAACAACCACCCTCCCTTCGCTAGTAAACTAGTTTTATGAAACTAATAGAAGGTCTCTAAGCCTGGGACGACTCCTGGTGGATGACTGCACTAGGAGCACCCCCTACATCCACCAACCATGCACACAACCTAGGGGTCATCCTCGACTCCAGCCTATCCATGACGAAGCAGGTCAATGCCGTCTCCTCCTCCTGCTTCAATACCCTCCGAATGCTTCGTAGGATCTTCAAGTGGATCCCCACCGAAACTAGAAGGACGGTCACCCAGGCCCTCGTCAGCTGTAGACTAGACTATGGAAACGCACTCTACGCAGGAGCCCCGGCCAAACTCCTGAAACGGCTCCAACGCATCCAGTACGCCTCCGCACGCCTGATCCTCGACATCCCTCACCGAAGCCACATCACACCCCACTTGAGAGGCCTGCACTGGCTCCCCATCAACACATCAACAAGAGGATAATCTACAAGCTCCTCACCCACACACACAAGTCACTCCTCAACACCGGACCAGCGTCCCTCAACAGCCGACTCAGCCTCTACACCCCCACCCGCCAGCTCCGCAGACCACGCCCTCGCCACCGTCCCCCGCATCTGAAGAGTGACCTCCGGTGGCAGATCATTCTCCCACCTCGCCGCCAAGACATGGAACACCCTCCCCATCCGCCTGTGGCAGACCGAAGACCTCCTAACCTTCAGGAGACTTCTAAAGACCTGGCTCTTCAAACAGTAGCAGCTCCCCCCCCCCCCCCAGCGCCTTGAGACCCTCACGGGTATGTAGTGCACTTTATAAATGCTATGATTGATTGATTGATTGATTGAATGGGGAACCCCATACCGTAAATATCAGCTTAGGTGAATCACATCACAGGATCAGCTCTGCTCTCTGTATCTGGAAAGGTTTTCTCCAAGTGTCTGAATCATGCATGCAAATGCAATATTAAAGGCACCCGAGTTTCAGATATTTGCAGCTGTGTGCGTGTTGTGTCTAGAGCGTGGGCCGATCAACATGAATTCAATAGCATACATTGTTATTTGACCTCGACAGCTTCTGCACACAGTGTTCAGACGAAGGTCGCGGTGTACGTCTAGGGCTGTGAACAACAGACCGTTCTCATGTGAAGAAAAAGCAAGCAAGCATTTTTTCTTGTAATAACAGCTACCTGCAGTGTCTTGTGCAAAAGCAGCAAAGTGGCAAGATGGCGTTTTACATCTAAAGCGCTTATGCTAACATAGCAATGTGTGCACATGGAACCCCGTCCTCCCTACACCCTCCCTTGATCAGACCACGAACAGAATAGGAAATCAATGTAGGAAAGCAGAGTTCAAGTTCGAGTGAGACAGAACCAAGGTCCTATATTGCCAATCCATATAAATGGTTAGTGATAGTTCGAAAATGTGTTGGGAAAAGGAAAAAATTAAAACATCTCTCAGGGGCGTGACACAGCCCGATGTGGAGTAAAAAAAGAAAAAAATCAAAAATCAGGATTTGGACGTGTGGAAGATGGACAACTGCCAATTTAATCCATCAACGTGTAGGCACAATAAGTAGCAACTGCCTCTAAGAGGAAGCCATTACAATGCTCAGCAAAAGATTCAGCCATCCAGTCAAGCAAAGTAAAGGAACATACATGTTCTTCGATAGCCGGAGCCTCTAGCACAATCAGAGGACAACTTGCGTGTTCTTCAAGATAACTTCTCGCCAAGAAGTCATATGCTGCCGCATATATATCCCAATTCCCTAGGACTCCTTGTGCCGCTCCACAGGCCATAATCCCGATGCCAGAACAGTCCAACTCATGAGCCACCAAGGGACTCATTAGTCGATCATAATCCGGGGCAGGAGACACTGTGTTTGATAGGCACAAATCCAGAGCCCATTCGAATGGACAATCTAGGCAATAGAAAACAGGTTGCACGCAAGTAAAGTAAGAGAACCGGAAGGATAGTCCATAGGCTACGCTTAAAGTGGCCAGTGGTAATGTTCAATAGTATTCAAGCATCTGGTTACGCAGTTGAAGTAGCCGGGGCAGGCGGTCTTGTAATACAGATCGTGCAGCCATTACAAATTAAGCAAACCAACAGGAGCACACCAGCAGTCAGGGCGAGAATCAATGGTAGCCCGCCGAAGACGCTGGAAAAAATGGAATGAAAAAATGTCTGTATCACACCAAATTTTATTTGGAAGGAGGTCACGTGGCCGGAGCCCACAACTTTGAAAAAATGCACTAGTTGTTGACGAGGCATTGAATATAGTATGAATCAGAGCACCAAAATGAAGGGGGAGATCAGTATTTAAAAGCGCATGCACCTCGGTGCGGGTGTTTGCCACGTGAAGGACAAATGTTTCACGGGAGGAAGTCGAGTGACTTCTTTTTGAGACAATAGAGCCCTTATTCTGCTAATTTTGTTGAACTCCGCTCCAAGGTTGGGATGGAAGGCCAGATGGATACATCCAGTCTCCCATGCCGGGCGGGAAAAGGACATTTTTACAACAGACTACACGTTGTGAGACAGTTACAATGTACGGAATCCCCACTAGCATCCCGCAGCATGCCTCATTATTTAGGTTTAAATCTTTTTATTAAAGTTTTCAACAGAGGGAGGAATGGCAACAAACAATTACACTTTCCCACGCCGCAGCGGGAGCGGGGTGAACTGGGCCCACCTTCGTCACTACTAAACGCTCGGAGTGGCGAGAGTGTGCCCGCGAGGCCCATCACCCGCCGCCCTAGTAACCCTCCGCCCCCAATGCCTCATTATTTAAAAGCAAATAACAACCATTAGCTAATAATGTAAAAGTGGGTGTAATTGCTGGCACAGGATTTCCCTTCAGAATGCAAGCCAAATATTTGTGCCTGAACGTTGCATGCGCCATGCAATTGGATGTTTCTACAGACTACTGAGTGATCAGGTGTGGAAGTGCATTCCTCTCCTTTCAAATAAACCTCTATACCCTGTCTCAGATACCTGTGTGTAAATGGTAGCGACCAAACTTCATGCAGGAAGGCAGTACCCAAAGGTTTGTGTCTGCCTAGGGCATAATGTTTCATACGTGAACTGAACTTAAACAATGGAAATGGTGAGGTGATTAAACCATGGATAAGCCACACAGCTGAGTTCGATTCGGCCACTGAGAATGGTAAAGGTTCCAACTTTTCAATATGCAATAGTGAATATGTTGCATCCTTCATGTTGTTTATCAGTCAGGTTAAACAGCAGGAATAAAGATGATGTGTTCATGTAGTCCCAGGGAACTTTCCCAGCCTTCAATGTTTGTAAAGTCCATGCAAACTGCATTATAGAACGCAATTGATTTTGACTATGGCATAAAACAGACACATCATCCTGAACAATATCCACAACAGATGAAACAATATTATCTAATGTGTAAATTCTGGAGGAAAGGGTGTTACTGCTATTATCGATGACAGCTAGCACTTTTTCTAAATTTGCTTGATCAATAGCCCTTAATCTAGATGCAGCTTCAACTTGAGATAATTTCCAAACTTTGTTGTAAACAGCATACACCCATCTTTTGGACCTGCCACCCACAGGGCCCTTAACAAAGTCATTCAAATCTACTTTGTCATTTAATTGGGATAAATGAAGTTTAACAGATGCCAAGGTGGAATGTTGCAGCCAGGTCTGACGTAACTTCCCTACAGAATAGGTAGTAACGGAATGGGAAGATTCAAATCGGGGGTCCATCCTAACCTGTGTATAGCCGGGGTACAGACCCAGAAAACGATGTTGACAGGAATCCGAACTTTTCTGCCATATTAACCATCCCTCAGGATCTAAGTTGGAAATGTTGAAGGATGTATTAGTAATAAATGACTGCAAAGCATCAAGGGACAGATCTGTGTGATTATCCCATTTTGGATAAGCGCCCAGATCAGGAATAGTAGGGGAATTAATTTTTTATTTAGAAGCAGCCAATCCAAAGCAGGTGGTCTGAAAAATGGTAGAATTCAAAAACAGCATGTGGCTCGGAACAAGGCATGCACGATGTAGTACCTCGTTGCCTTGTACCTGCCAAACTTTAGAACCCTAAACAGATTTAACATCAATGGTATCTTTCCACAGCTCATAGCCCCCTATAGCTAAGTTATCCATAAAGGATTTCGAATACAATAATTTAGTGTGGGTCAGTCTGACTTTAGAAGCTGACTCAGCAGCCAATTTAAAATAAAAGGCTTCAGGTTTAGATACACTGAAGTCAGTAAAATATGTAAATTTGCTCAAGAGAGTTTTGGAGCTGCCTTCAATAGGTGCTGGACAATGTTCCCATTGTGTATGATTGACAAAATGTCTAAATGTATTTGCTTTATGCAGGAAATGATTGCCATAGTGTTGGTAGCAAAACAACTCACCGTAGTTTGCTGTGTCTAAATATAATTCTTCAGCATCAAAAGCAGCATAATATTTCAAATCAGAAAAAGAGCCTCTATGGCTTGGACATCCCAATCATCAGAGCGAATGTTTTGTTTCACAACATCCCCCATAGAAACACGAAGTACATTGGGGACATTAATCACCTCTGTGGGACCATGAATTTGAAATGTAACAGCATCCCATACAATCCCATCTAACACAGGCCAAGCAGTAATATTCACAAAAGTCTGGTCCCTCTTCATGATGTGTGACGAGGAGTGGGGTGCCAAAGTTCCATCAATTGATCTAATTGTAGATCTTTCGGTGAGATAGTGTCCATTTACTAGACGAAAATATACGACCACAAATCCAATTGACAAACAAAAACATAGTTATGAGCGCCAGCCAAATGTAAGCCCAAGGGGGAATTGAAAAAATGCCTTTTAAACCAAACAGCAAAAATAGAAATTTTCAATGGGGCATTGGAAGTCATAGAGTTAGTGTCAAATGAAAAACGTGACTGGTCAACTGCACTTGATTGTAAACCAGGAAATGACACATCTGTGGGATAAGTATACTCAGTATCTTCAACTGAACCACCAGCCGGTGGAGGCAATAAAGGATTAGTAACTGTATGCATCTCGATGGCAATGTCAGGCCTGTTGGTAGTCGCCGGAGCCAAAACAGAATTTCTCAGCTTTGCTGGACAAGAGACCGCTGGAGTCATACTAAGAAGAATCGGCCACTCGTTTTAGTTTGACATTGTCAATGGAGATGTACCTGTTATCCTTGCAACCAGGAAGTGGAGGTAAAATGACTGTTCTTGTACCCTGCACGCCAAGCACTGGAACCGGCGCTCGATAAGAGGGGCCGAACTCCTCCTTGTTCTCCACCTTCTCACGGACCAGGTCACCAACTCGAGGTAGCCAGCCAACTACCAGAATCTGAAGTGCAGCATCAGTTGTGGAGGGCAAGTGTTCCTTTTCAAGACTGTCACGGGTCTCTTGTAGATTCTGTAATACAGCAGAATGATCATCTACGTCAAAGGGTGCGGCGGCCGCCGCCATGTCTAAACCATCAAGGTCTGGGACAAGCATCTTTATGCCAAAGAGCATTTCGTATGGGGTCCGCCCCCCCAGAGACCTTCTAGGGAGATTATTAAGTGCACGTTGAACGCTATACAAATGGTACCTAGAACCCTAGCTGTTGGGAGTCAATCTGTCACCAACATCGTTAATTCTCAAATAGGGAACTTTATCAGGACTTAAATGATAAGAGTATTTAGAAGGGAAACCCTGAGGGTAATTATCACCCTTCTCTGTCGCAGCAATAGCTGCCAAGATGTCATCATCAATCTTACTTTTGGATCTAGTAACTGCTGCTACTAGATATGTTGCCACTGCTGTTTTCGCTGCTTCGTCAGCTAAGCTGTTTCCGACAGTGTGGACACCTACTCGCTGGCGCCCAAGAGTATGAATTACATTCATGAGCGGCAAACGTTGTTTAAGGTCTGCGACTCGAACCCAAAGCATTTTAGGCTTGATTGTGCTACCTTTGGAATCATGATACTCCTTTTGAGACCAAAAGAATAAATTGTTATTGTTAGAATCCGGGGTCTCTGGTTGGCGCAGGTATGCACTTGCGACAAGCAGGGATCCTTTCCTCTAAGTCAGGGCAAGGGATTACTCGTGAAAAATAACCCCTGCTCACCCACTAGGTAACGTGGCGCGAGCAGTCAGGCTAGATTCCAGAGGGCATGAGGTTAAGCATTTAGGGTGCCCCACAATAACCACCAACCCACCACACAGAGACTTAAGACTGTATTGTATAAAAATAAAGCTCTTTATAGATAGACTCTTCAAGCAGGCTTCAAAATAGTGTTTCACTTTTCAAGAGGGTTCCAGTTACTTGTACTCAATGTTCCATGAGGCCACAGTTCTTAAAAGGCAATTTGAGATGTAATTTCTCTTCTTTGGGGTCCGTGCACACCGTAGCGCTGTTTGTACGCTTCGTGCCGGCGTCGGTACGCATCGTACACCACACGTACGATTCCTTCTTCGCCTCACGCTTCCCGCGTGGGCAAGCGTATGGATATTTAACCCGTACGGGCCGTACAGTCGCAAGTACGCACCGTCCGGGCTTGGGACGAGTCTCGCTAAGCCTCACGCTTCCCGCGTGAGCAGCGTACCGGGACGGTAGCGGAGTACGGACCGTACCAAGGAGAGTACGCGTCGTACAGGGGCGCTTGGAGAGCACAGAACCTTATTTCTTGGGGGAGAGTTCGCCGCGGCCTCGGCAGTCCTCAGAAGGGCGTCCCGCGTCGCGTTGCAGTCCCACTTGGTCAGAGGACGGCGATGCTTCGTGGGGCGCCTCAGGACTCCACGGCACACTCCGAAGTGGAAGGAGGGGCGGCGCTGTCGGCATCGTCCAGACGTGGCGAACTTGCGTGGCGTCGATCCTCACGGGGATATCTACGGCTCGGGGCCACAGAGGCTCGGGGCTTGGAATTCAACAGTCTCTTTTTGCGTTGCGAGCTCCGGCTCGAGGGGGCAGCAGTTCACTTTGCTCAGGCCAGGCGTGGCAGGCCGTCACGGTGCTCACAGCAGCACAGTCGGGCAGAGGTCACGTTGCTTGGTGAGATGGGGGCACACAGGTTCTCTGGGTCAGCGTTCACAATCACCAGCAGCAGCTTCCTTTCTTCTAGGGAGGTGTAGCGCCCACTGTTCCTGGGGCGCAGTTCAGGGGGCAAGTTCACCAGCAAGTCCTTGGAGATTGTTCACTAAGCACAAGTTGATTCAAAAGTATTTCTCAGTCTTTTCCTCTCCTTCTTGCAGCAAGGCACCCACCACAGGCCAGTCTCTCAGGCTTAGAGACAGTACTCCTCCATGCAGCTTTCCCAGGTCCTTCTCTTCGGGCAGAGGTTCTTCTTGGCATAAACAGGATCTGATTTCTTAGGAGCAGGGCTCCTTCTTTTATACACAGTTTCTTTTGTTCTTAGTCGCCAGGGGGCCTGTGCCTGGCTCAGTCCGGTTTTGGAGCACTGTGTTGTGGTGACTCTGCTCTTTCCTTTCAGTGCACAGGGCAGAGACATCAGCCGCTCCACAGGGGGCGGAGCCAGCATTGTGGTGGCAGAGCACAGGTCTATTCAGAGTCAAGGTGTACTCCTCCCACCCATCCTGGTGTAATCTCTCTACCCACCACCTGGCAGCCAGCCTGTCTCCTGGAATTCCCCAGCCCTGCCCCTCACTGAAACTAGGCAGCACACACACACAAAGCAGAGGCGGACTGAAATGGCTAAGCAAGTAAATAGTAACTTTCTAAAAGTAGTATTTACAAACACAGGATATTAAAATAAACTTTACTAAAAGAAGTATTTTATTATTCTGAGTTCAGGCATACTAAACTTGACTTTCTACCATGCTCTCTGAGTCCTCTGGGATTATAGAGTGTAATAATTCCAGCAGCCCATTCTGGCCTATGGAGAGCAGGTAGCCTTCAATAGTGAAAAACGAAAATGGCTGTAATTCCCTATTAGGACATGCCACACAAATCAGGGCATGTCCTACCTCATGCCTACAATGCACCCTGCCCTTGGGCCTACCTTAGGGGTGACTAATATGTAGTTAAGGGAAGGCTTAGGGACTGGCAAGTAGGTGCACTTGCGCAATCCGCATGACAGTACCAGACTGCACGCATATTCTGCAATGGCAGACCCTAGACACATTTTACTAGGCCGCTTCTGTGGGTGGCACAACCAGTGCTGCAAGCCCACCAGTAGCATTTGCATTTACAATATCTGGCACTCCTGGTGCACTTTACTAGGGGCTGATAGTAAACCAAATAAGCCAAAAATGGACACCAATCAATGTATACACTTTTCATAGGGAGCACTTGCACTGTGGCATTGATTAGCAGTGGCACAGTGCCCTGAGCAGCTAACACCAACAAAACACATGAGGCACATCAGCAAAAAGTGGAAGGGAAACTCACGCCAAGGTGCCAGGTCTAACAGTCATTGAAAGACTGAACACAGTAAAAAGAGTCACTCACTATAAGAGTAGTAACTCGAGGGTCAGCAAACTCCAGTGCAAGCACCAGAGCACGTAGCTTTGCCAACTGGGCGGTACAATCACCCAATGTCTGCGTGTGCACAACATCAGATTTGAATTCACCATTCACGAAAGTACCAGCCACTATTGAGCAGGGCACAGAATAAGCATGCTTAGAACCGTCGCCGGTTGCGCCGAACCGCCAGTGTAAATGATACAATGGTAATCCTCAAGCGGGCGCAAAGACAGAGGAGCTGGATGAACAAATGCTCTCTCCTTCAGAATCGCCATCTGCACTGCAGTCAAAACTTTTTCGACAGTGGAAAAGCACATTTCAGACGAAGTGTACAAGTGTGATTTGTAAGCAATGGGGACTGTGTCGCCCTCATTGAACGTTAAGTACGTGAAACCCACTGCGCCAGTCACAATTCTTATTACCAGGTTTGTGTGGTTATCACGCGTCAGTAAGTATTTTGATGCAAGAAGATCAGCCTGCAAAGATTGCAGGATAGCTGAATGTTCTGGCAGCCAGCTCGATTTGGAAAAAGTAGGTTGTACCAAGGCATATAGCGGCTTGATACGCTGGGCATTATCGGGAATGTAAGTACGCCCGAAGTTCAAAAATCCCAGCAAAGACTAGCTTTTTCAGAGTTGTCAGAGCGTGCAAACATGCACATTTCTCTAGGAAGTGAGGTGCTAAACCTCAACCTTCGTTGTTGAGTTCATAGCCCAAAAACAACACTGTATACTCTGCAATGTGTGATTTTGCAAAGTTAAATTTTCAACCGAAGTCCGCAAACATAACAATGATGCAGTCAACGCGACACAGATGCCGCCATAATTAGTCGTCTGTGAGACAGATATCAACATCAGGGTCAATGCTCTCTAACAGAGTATTAGAAATGGGATCTCTGGTTGGCTAAGGCTTGCGCCAAAGCCAGGCAGAGACCACCACTCTAAGTCAGGGCTGGGGAGTTACACGCCAAAGATAACCCCTGCTCACCTCCTTGGTAGCTTGGCACGAGCAGTCAGGCTTATCCCGAAGGCAATGTGTAAAGCGTTTGCGCGCGCATCCAGCAACAACATCCCAGGCCCACCACAAAAGAAACTCCACACAAGATTATATATAAAAAATAGCCTTTGTATTATAAGAAACACATTAGATGATAATCACATAATTTACACTGTGCCAACTGGCACTGGGCAGAATTTTACAGGGGACGTTTTACACAAGACAGGGCCACATGGACCACTGTCAGAATTAGCACAAATCACCAATTGTAAATGTAGAACATATACCAACTGTAACACAAATGATAACTGTAGAGCACAGCCAGTAACTACTGGCGCAATAATGACCTCAGCATTATCACAATAGAATCAGGTATAAAACCTATCCTGTATACATCACAGGGGCATAAACACATTATGCAATCTCTCACAAGTCTAACACATTAGACCCTACCTCCTAAGTATAATTACACCAGGGGCGTACATCACACAGGGAAGTATAATCTCCCTAACATAAACCTAAACAGGTAAAACAACCTCCTATGCAGAAATCATATCTAGAGGTATAAAACACAGGGTGCGCAAAACATACTACACGCGGTCCATTTCCTAACACCCAAAGCATTAACACAGAGTGCGCAAAACATACTACACACGGTACATTTCCTAACACCCCAAGCCTTAACACAGGGTGCGCAAAACATACCACACACGGTACATTTCCTAACACCCAAAGCATTAAAACACAATAGTACTTCAATCACATTAGGGTCCAGGTTTCACCAGAACCTAAACGTAGTAGCTGCCCACTTCTTGCTGGGCAGCTGGGGACAAGAACAGGGCCTAAACGCTGCAGCTGGCACTAAGTGCTGCGCAGCTGTGGTGGTCAAATGTGAGGAAATCAATGTGCCCCACGTTGGAGCCATCTGGCTCCGAAAACAAACATGTCCCCATGGAGCGCACGGGCTCCTGAAATCAATATGCGCCAATACAGAACAAGGACTGGCCCTGAGCACTGGGGCGCGCACTGGCGTTTTAAATAAATGAAATTTGCATTGGTGCGAGCCATGGAGGCTCTAAAGATAACATGCCCCCAAACGTTGGAGCCATCTGGGGCTCTAGAAACAATTATGCCCGTCGTAGGAGCCATCTGGGGCTCTAGAAACAATTATGCCCATCGTTGGAGCCATCTGGGGCTCTAGAAACAATGATGCCCGTCGTTGGAGCCACCTGGGGCTCTAGGGTAAGAATGCCCCCTTCGGTGGAGCGGCCCGCTGACAGACGGGGCCGCTCTGACTCGGTGCCGCGCACCGAAAACAAAACCTGCTCCCTTGGTGGAGCGTGAGTGATATGCAGCCCTGTCCCATGCCCAGCCCTTACTCACGAGGCTGCGGCGCCACTTCTCTCCTCAAGGTCAAGCGCGGGGTGGGCTCCCTCCTGGATCTATTGGATTCTTCACCCGGGCCCCCTCCAGGGACCCGGGTCTTTTCCTCGATCCAGCCATCACTGCGGGGCTCTCCCTCGAGCATGGGAGCCCCGCGTCAACACGTACGCCGGCACTTCCGCTTCCGTCCGGCGGCCCCGCCCACAACCAGGCGGGCCGCGGGCGGCAGCGACGATCTCGGCTCTCGGGGGCAATGAGGGATAGGCTCCCTCCGTAATACAAAATGTACAGCGGGGTGGGCACCCGCTTAGGCTCATAAAGAATGCGGGGTGGGCACCCGCTTCGGCAAGAAGTATAAAGCGGGGTAGGCTCCCGCTGAGATCGGTAAAACGCGGGGTGGACTCCTGCTCTCCCTCTGCAATGCGGGGGAATCCCCACGTCGGGATTCCCTCAGAAGGGGATGCAGCTCAGCGCTGCCAGGCTCACGGGCTCCTTTCTCCTCACCTCTTGCTCAAATTAAAATAACAGCGCTCACCAGACGCCAGTACAGCAAAAGGTCCTGGGGCAAAGAAAATAAATCCCCAAAGGTCCCAGAAGTCCATCAGGCATCCAGGGGCTGGGCAGGGCCCAGGGAGGCAAGCCTTCCCTTGAGCCCCAGCAGCAGCACGCCCCTGGTAGTTTCTAGTCCAAGAACAAGAAAATTTTCATGGGGTCACAGCCCCTCTTTTATACACATAATCCTTTGTCTCCAAAGGTGCAGGGAAGGGGCGAACCAGATGCAACTGGTTCCTGAGCACTTTGTTTTGCTCAGCCCCTCTCCCTATTCACAGGACAGGCCAGGGACATCAGACGCACCACAGGGGGCAGAGCCAGCATTGTGTAGGGAAAGCCCAGCCCTATTCAGGTCCCAGGTGTACTCCTCCCTGCCATCAACATGCAGATCTCTCCACTCAGCACCGGGGCAGACCCATCCTGACTCCTGGAGACAGACACACCAGCCAATCGCAAGCCAGACAGTCACTGCACATTTATTACACAGACAGGCCAGCTTCTAGAAGTGGCATTTCTACACGAGACACCGTAACGCCGCACACATCATTGCGCAGCATTCACTCTCACGAGTTCGCACATACCAAACTCGACCCTGCACTCCTCTCACATCAGGACTTAACACGGTCACTCAGATCCCCCATGCATTCCTATGGGAGGGCAGGTCAGTCTCACTAAAACACACACAGAGCGCACGCACTTTCCACTGGGACACAGTGTAAAAGCGCCTAGAGGCCTAAACCCACTAGTACAACATAGGAAAAAGGCTAGGATAATGCAAAAAGTTCTAGGGGTGAACTTGCCAGAAGGGCCAAGTCCAACACAGAGAGACTACACGTGCGGCAAAGACTCCAGGACTGTTTTTATAGCCCATGGCTAATCTTTTAAACTGTTTCTATTTGCCGCCAGAAGTAAAGGCCATCCATGGACTACTAATAGAGGACAGATTATGGCTATAAAAGCCATTGGAGATGTCAAGTATGGTTTTAAACCTTTTTCTCACCAGACTATCAACGAGGGCAGAACTGTGGGTATTCTGTACTGCACAGGTCCGACAATGAGAGTTCAAATACCGATAATCCAAAACTAGGCGGTAAGACCCATCAGGTTTGGTTACAGTAAAAAAGAGGATTATTCATGGGTGACACACGTTTCAATTACACCTTGATATTCCAATTGTTCAAGGATTTCTGCAACATGAGATCTAGCTTCACGGCGCATGGGATATTGGGGTTGTGGCTGGGGCAGAGACCGTAATGGAATCTCATGGCTTGGCGACAACTTATCCCACCCAACCTGAGTACGGTACAACGCCGGAGCAAGTACCTGGGTCCACTCTTCTGCAAAGTTCTGAGTTTGCTCTTTCGGCACAGTGTGTGCGAAAGATGGGAGAATTACCTCCTCCCCCCTAGGAGCGCCAAAACGAAAGCCGGGGGCCAGTCTGCCTCTGCTAACAGAATGTCATATGTAGAGGCCAGATTTTCCCAAAAAATCCCTTTATGAAATGTTGTATGTCACCTTCTATTAAAAGGACTATGTCATATAGTCTGTCAGGGGAAGCCACTCTAGTATCAGCAGTTTCTACAATAATGAATGTGTCAGTTGCTGTCGCCTTCAGATGTGGATGCAGTGCTTGCCGCACTATTGTAACCTCCGCTGTGCTGTCTAGCAGCGTTAGTGCCCATGTCAGGTTCTGAAGCTGCGTTCTCACTATCTGTGACATTCCTCGCTGTTAGTGCAGCAACTTTCTTCTTCTGAAACGGGGGTCTTTGTCGTGCAAATTCATCCTGCTTGCCTTTACCATCAGCCGGACGGGGCAGTTCACGTCCTTGGGCGGCACCCCGACCTTTGCCACGGTCTCCTCCACCGGACTGTGAGACCGATGTTTCCTGTGAAGAACGAGGAGAACGTTGTTCTGGAACCTGAAATCTATCAGGAGACCTAATTCTAGTGCGATCGCGCAAATCATATATGCATTCAGTAGTCGCTTGAACCGGCAACGCGGGACGAGACCCCTGTTTCTGTTGCTGCTTTCCCTGTTTCTTAGATTTCCAATTTTGTTTAGGAAAAGCTGGACGGTCGTCGTTAGAAGACGTCACCGTCTTAGTTTGCGGTTGCGTCGTTGTTTGAACAAAAGGCTTAACCCCAAAACTATTACGGCCAATGGTCTTATAAGCCTCCGCAATAATCTTTGGTAACTGCTGGGGTTTGTCGGCGACGAGGCGCAGCGCATTCGACACTTGAAAGTTAACCGCATCTCCCTTGACGTTAGCAAGGCTGAGTGTGGCAACTACGTCGAACACCCCGTCAAGCCTCATTCCTAACTCAACCGCCGCCTCCGGACCGTGTTGATCCTGAACACGCTTGATCACAGTGGGCGGTACAGCCAGATAGTGTGCCGAAGCACTTCGAGTAGACTGCTGCAAACACTTTACCCCAGTTGTAACAATCAGCTACCTCTGGGACTAAGTCTTTCTGCAAACTAATGGTGAGGATCCTGCGTTTTTCCACAGGAGTAGAATTCAGAAATACCGCTTCCAGCTGGTCAAATTTCTCAGCAAGCCAATAAGGCATATCGTCCTCATTCTGGGGGCGCTTGCCCATTACCGAATTAACCATGACGGGACTAATAGTAATCCCGGTGGGCCAGCTGGTTGCACTGCAACTCCAGGTGCCCCCACCTGGACATTGCGTGAGACGTATTGCACTAAAGCCCTATGTACCGTAATCAAGGCGGTATGGAGCTGACGTAAGTCATCCAGTGGGGCTTGCAAATAACGTGGATGTGGTGTAATCCCGGCCAAGACTGGCCAAGTAGCCCCTGGAATGGACAAGGAACACAAACGAAACGGTGTAAATGTGTGGGGGAGGGCACCATTCAACCAAATACGATGCTGCCAATCAGAGATGGGAATTTCCTGCATCCTATACGGCGTGTAATTAGCCGGGACTGCCGTAGGAGTGTATGTGTGAAACGTATTATCATCCGCATTCACCTCCGGCAAAGTAACCCAGGAGTAAAACAGCTCATAGGGATGCGATGCATCGGCACGCACTACAAAGATAATAGACATCCATCGTCAGGCACCCCGAACTGCGTCAAATGACGCCAGAGAGGTGCGCGACTATGCGCTGCAATAGCGGTTTCAGCCATAAGGACACAGAGAAGAAAAACAATCTATATACACAGTAGCACAAAAAGGGTATAAGATAAACAAAACCTTTTTAATTGTCAAGCTTGAGAGAACCTATATATGAACTATTTAGGTAGGTTAAACCGTCACTCCCGTCAACCGGAAACAAGAGTGAGGGTATTGTGGACTAATATAAGCACTACTATGGCGTCTCAATCATAAGACAAAAATGTTAGGTGCACCATGTTGCAGAGATTCTGCTCATGCACAGAACTATGCGCAGGAAACCAGGACCTCAGTGAATTGTGGTGTACCAAAAAACTCACCTCAGTACCCAGAACCCCTATCCGACTAGCATCAGTGTCTCATTCGTTCTCCGTATCATCTCGAAGCTACCAATGATTAGACAACCCAGAACAAGTGACTTGGAGTACTCTCAGGAATGGTGGGAATCAGAAACACCTTTGTTATTATTCTCATATCAGTCCACAACAAGAGTAATCAGAGAAATGGTAGAGTTTAAAATGTTTATTTTTAACTACATGCTCTAGGGTGCAGTACTTTGGCTAACATAAGCAGACAAATGATTAAAAACAAAACCATCAGCATTGTTACAACACCATAGAAAATGAAGGGAGAAATCATATTGATTGAAATAAGCTTTATTTCGATATAAGGATATCTTAAAAGCACATACAATTATAATAATATAAGCAATCATAAAATCACAAGGTTTAAACATAGAATGATGACATCACCAATGTTCCTAAGCAGATAAAAGTTAAAAAATACATATAAACATAATAAATAAGACAATTTCTTTAAGAGAAGATAAAAAAGAGTCAATATATCAAAGGAGAAAATCTGCATTATATTTAGACTGCGAGGGCTTTAGATCTTAAAAGCCAAGCCCACCTTAGAAACTTAGATAATGCGCAAGCATACAGGGTTCTAGTATCAGATTTAAAAATGCGCAAAGCTATGATGTAGTCTCTTGTCCCTAGGTCTCTGCACAGAGGTTTGAGCCAATATGTCCTTGGAATTTTATACTCGGGACATGCAAATAGAACATGAGCAATTGACTCAATTCTAGTCTCGCAGAAAGGACAAAATGGTGATGTTTGGAGTGGAGGCTTCCAGCGTGCAGTTAATTCGCGCACTGGAAGTGTGCCAACCCTAAATTTGAAATAAAGTGCTCGATCGAAAGGCTTTTGGATAATGTCAAGATAAGGCTCATAACGCACTTCATCCTTAAGCCTTAAGAACTTGATGGTGCATCTAGCACCATGAGAACTAGAATTCCTCTTCGCAGTGACCCAACTCCAATACAATTTCTTTAGTTCAGCTTTCGGGGGTGAAGTTCTATTCACCCAAGCGTCTTTTAGACCGAGGTCATAAAGCAGGGTCTTGACATCCTTTAGCCATTTGATTTTGTGCCAGCAAGGCATAGAAAGTATTTCAGACAAACCCTCAGCATACTTCACTAACTCCGGGGTACGCCAAAGCCGGGCCCATAAGAGAAGGGGGCGGACTCTTGCCATGTCATTCAATGCCTGGCACCCTAAGTCCAGTAACAGAGGTACCACAGGTGTGCTCTGAGGTAGTGCCATCAGTTCCTTATAGAAACTGGAACAGACTTGGCAAGCTCGTCAATATTGTTTAGGCCCCATAATTCGGCACCATAAAGTGCTGAACTTACACCTTTTGCTTTATATATCTCGAGGGCTGGGGCTATTGGCCTAGACGAGGAAGTACGATGCTCTCTAAGGAGGGCACCAGTAACCCGCTTATGATTTAGAAGCATCTTTTGTATATGGGTTGACCAATGCATTGTGTCTGAAATGCGAATACCCAGGTAATCACATTCTTTTACCCTGTCGAGGTTAACTGTATTCAGGACAGGGGGCCGTCCTAACTTTTTGGGTGGATTCAAAATTAGGTATTTAGTTTTGGTGGAATTTATTATGAGCCCTCTATTATTACAGAAGATTTGAAAGCTGTCAAGTAGAGTTTGGAGACCCATGGGTGTTTTAGACAGTAAAAGAGTATCGTCAGCGAACAGGAGGGTTGGAATGCGTTCGCCCGCCAGGGATGGTGCGTCCGAAGGGACTTGCAACAAATGCTCCACTACACCATTCACATAAAGTGAAAAAAGAGTAGGGGCAAGAACTCATATTACAAATGATAGTGGAAAACAACCACCCTCCCTTCGCTAGTAAACTAGTTTTATGAAAAGAATAGGCTTGAATGGGGAACCCCATACCGTAAATATCAGCTTAGGTGAATCACATCACAGGATCAGCTCTGCTCTCTGTGTCTGGAAAGATTTTCTCCAAGTGTCTGAATCATGCATGCAAATGCAATATTGAAGGCACCCGAGTTTCAAATATTTGCAGCTGTGTGCGTGTTGTGTCTAGAGCATGGGCCGATCAACATGAATTCAACAGCATACATTGTTATTTGACCTTGACAGCTTCTGCACACAGTGTTCAGACAAAGGTTGCGGTGTACGTCTAGGGTTGTGAACAACAGACCATTCTCGTGTGAAGAAAAAACGAGCAAGCAGTTTTTCTTGTAATAACAGCTACCTGCAGTGTCGTGTGCAAAAGCAGCAAAGTGGCAAGATGGCGTTTTACAACCCCGGCCTCACTACAACAGCAGCCCCAGCACGGCCCCCTACACTGCCCGAACACCACTGCACTGTCCAAAACCCTGAAACACCACCCCCTGCATGACCCCCAACACTGCCCGAACACCACTGCACTGCCCTAAACCCTGAAACACCACCTCCTGCACGACCCCCTACACTGCCCGAACACCACTGCACTGCCCTAAACCTGGAAACACCACCCCCCGCATGACCCCGTACACTGCCAGAACACCCCTGCCCTGCCCTAAACCCTGAAACACCACCCCCCAGCAGAACCCCCTACACTGCCCGAACACCACTGCCCTGCCCTAAACCCTAAAACACCACCCCCCACACTGCCCGAACACCACTGCACTGCCCTAAACCCTGAAACACCACCCCTGCACAACCCCCTACACTGCCCGAACACCACTGCACTGCCCTAAACCCTGAAACACCACCCACCAGCAAGACCCCCTACACTGCCCGAACACCACTGCACTGCCCTAAACCCTGAAACACCACCCCTGCACAACCCCCTACACTGCCCGAACACCACTGCACTGCCCTAAATCCTGAAACACCAACCTCAGCAAGACCCCCTACACTGGCCGAACATAATTTCTCTGTTTTTTTATGAGTCAAATGTCCAACTAACTATAACGTCCCTGAAACCTATGTTTTTTTCAGTGAATATATATATATATATATATATATATATATATATATATATATATATATAGGCTGTGCAAGGTCATTTCACTGGCCCACCTGGGGGCGTGGAATTCTGCCGTATAAAATGGGAAAGAAGTCCTGAACTGCTCGTAACCTGTTCCACATGCAGCCTTTGAAAAAGAAAGAAGGACTTTCGAAACGCGTCAGGCTATGCCGAGGAACGGCTGTCAATTGTTTTCAGCAGCCACCTGCATGTTTATACCCTGAATAATGGTTTGTTACCTTTCGCCTGTATGGAGTGCAGCTCATTGCTTGGGCAAAACTGGAGCTTTAATATATATATATATATATATATATATATACACACACACACACACACACTGCAGTCATTTAACTCTTTCAGTGAGTTCACAGGACCTAGCTGGCAACTAGCTGATAAAACCAACTCTGAGCTGCAATTTTCTTGAACCACACCCTGGTTCCAAATTATGTTCATGTGTGTGGAGCATCTTAGTCCCGTTTTGCAGTTGTAAGGACCCTGCAAATCTCCCAATACTTGACCCCTGCCTCCTGCTACAGTAGTACAACATAACTTGCTGCCCACAATGGACAAGCCTGTATAAATAGGAAGAAATGTGAAATGTCAAGACTGTAAACAAAAGAAAAGGTTCTTCGCAGCAGAAACCTACAATGCATTATTACACGCCAGTTCTGCCGTGGGCAACACGTTTGTCCAATTATCTTTATGTGTAGTAATAAAATAGAGTAAACAATGTTCTTTGGCCTTAATATTTCTTGCCGAATGACCGATAAAATGCTGATGAGAGCGGCAATTCTATCTCCAACAGTTTGCCAAAGGCTTCACTTGACACAGGGCAGCACCCTGACAGTTATTGATGGAAACTGACCTAAACCATTATCATCCTGAAGATGGGAAGCCCCTTTGTAGAAAATGGAGGTTAGTCCTAACTGCAGAGAGCGGCTTGTAACTCTCTCGCTCACACAGGGCCGGCACATCCATATGGCAAGAAAAAGCACCAGTTCAGAGCTGGTCCAGCACTGAACTGAAAATTGCCTTTTTTCAATCTTTCGGAGCTCTCCAGCTGGCAAAATAACTTTTTGCCTGCAGAATTGAAAATATACATACAATTCCTGCTCTCATAACCTGTCAATTATGTACGACCTTATATTGGGTCATTCAAGATCACTCTTGCCTCAATATCTGCAAAAATGTGCCGGTTATATACTGTGCATGTTTCCTAATTGAGAATTTGCTCTAATTGTTCATCGTATGCTAGGAAGCGACTTGCTCACACTTTGGGCAGTTTTTCAAACCTGAATTTTCCACGACAGGAGTCTTGAGGACGTTTGGAACATGGTCTGAACCTGGAGTTATGCAAAATGTTAGCCATGATCATGTATGGCAGATCAATCCATGCGTTGAAGGAAGGAGTCAGAATTGTAAATAACGCTATGTCATATGGGGTGGTGGGGCCCACGCGCCAAACATCAATTTGTAAGCAAGATTTCAGGGTTCATTCTTGGTGTGCTCAAGCGTGAAGTTGTAGATCAGGGATGGCAAACCTCGAATTTATCAGTTCTAATTAAATTCGTTTTGGATGGTCTGGAGTCTGCATGAATAGGTTGGAGATGTTGAATTAGAGTGCGTTGCCATTGTTGAGCCTGCTGGTGATGAGGGCCTGGGTGACCGTGCGTCTTGTGTATGTTGGTTGGGAGCCATTTGAATATTTTGCAAAGCGTTCTAAGGATATGGCAGCAGGATGCGATCACAGTGTTGACCTGTTGTGGGTCAAACAGTCAGTGAGCTTCTCCTGGATCCTGGTCACCACCACATCGGGTCTCCTAGGAGAGAGTCATTAAGACTCAATGCTCCACGTTGTGGTTTCCTTCTTCCTTCCCAGCAGAGGGTTCACAAGATCACATCATGTCATGATCCAATAGAGTTTGGGGGTATTGGTCAGCCTCCATCATGGCTGAGAGGCTGTAATGGGGAGCAGGTGAGTGGCTATCCAGCTTATAGTGGGTACCATTGGCATACATGTAGGTGAGTGATGGTGTGTGAAAACCACCTCATTGCCTCAGAAAAGATAAGAAAAAAAGGAAACATATCAAGTAGTAAAATAACAAAACTGTGGGTGGCCAATAGTCCTGGGCGATCACCACCTGGGAAAAGAACCTCCACGGATGTGGGGATCCTCCCTTCCCGATTCCAACACTGTAGTAGGGGGGGGGGCTATAGGTAGTGGAGACACTGTGGGAGAGTCCAGTCCCCGCCCGGCCTAAGCAATGATGAAAGTGCCAGGTAAGACTTCTGATCCTGCGGTGATGGCCCACTGCTCATTGGAATAAGGGGTGGTCCTCTCAGATGGCTGGTCCGTGCAAGGCTTGCAGTCTGTCCTTGGTTGTTTTACAAAGGTGTTCCAGAAGTTGGGCTTTGCTGTTTTTGATCTTTGTGGCACTCAGGCGGCATCTCTTCTGCCCTGGCACTTTCTGCGAACTGGAGCTATCCACATGGGGTGCACCCCAGGTCCAGGAAGGAGCATTCACCTGGCAGTCAGCAGGCAGGTTCAAGATCTGTTTAACTTCTTGGAGTGAAGCCGTGATGTGTGTGTGGCCCTCACAGGTGAAGACATGTGGATCAGGTGTTCCCACCCTTACTTTGTGTTCCTGGAGATCAAGAAGTTTGTGACGGTGTTAAAGGTGCACCGTTTCGCAAGGGTGGTCACCGATACATCCTGGAAGAGAAGAAGCTGTATAACATTGAAGGAAATGGGTTTCACTTGTCCAGCTTTAACCATGGTCTCTTCTTTCTCTGTGAAGCGGTGAATGCAGGTGGGGACATCAGGTATGCATTTCCTGTTGCTGCATAGAGTTGCCATCCTGTGTGCTCTGGCTATAAAGATGGGGTCTCCAGTGCCTCTTTCCAGGATGGCTTTGAAGACCCCGTGAGATACTGGGAAAGATCAGCCTCTGCCACGCTGGTCAGGATTCCCTGGATGCGAATGTTGTTGTAGTGAGATCTATTTACCAGGCTTCACATTTCTCCTGAAGGCATCTCTGCTAGTCCTCCAACTGGAGGACACGTTGCTGTAAAGCTTCATATTCCACAGATTTAGTCCAGTGTTTCTTCTGTCTGTGCCACCCTCTCTCTGAGGTCGTTGACATACCGTTGGAGAGTGCATAAGTTGTGTTGAAGGTCCGTTTTCACTCCCTTGATATCATCTTTGATTTCTTGAACTAGCTGTAGCTGCAGACTTTTGGTGATGGGTTGAGCACATTCCTTGGGGGTGGCATTTTGGTCTTCAGTTGTGTGTAGTGGTGAGGATGTACCATGGGATTCACTCAGGGAAGGGTTCAGGAGGAAAAATTTGATGGTGGAGTGTTTTTACTGCATTTTCAAGCCATTGCCTCGGTTTCGTGGGAGGAGAGTCTTTGATGGATGCGGTTCCTGGGAGTTGGGGCATAGCTTAGATGGCGGGCAGGTAGGACTCGGCATTTCAACAGCACTGTGTAGTGCCCCCACCCGCTGAGATCTCAGGCCCTGGGTGACATTGTGGGACCCCACTGGCTGGAGGGCACCTACTACGAAGCCCCTGGTAACCCTGCAGACGGCGTATCAAGGAGGCGGCCTGCCATCCTGAACCAGCAGCAGGTCAGGAGCTGCGGGTGCGGCAGGACGGAGGCCAGTGGCAGACAGCTTTGGAGGGTGTGGTGGGTTCTGCGCCCCTGGTACATTATAGGAATCGCACGGAGAGGCGGCTGGACTTTTGAGGAGCACCAAATCGCTCTGGTGGGCCCCCACCTGCACCTGAGTGGACATAGCCGGTGAGGCTGTACCGACGGACCCCCTCTTGGCCCTGGGGCATTGGGTGGCACCTCACCCCTAATGTTTGGGGGTGCTGGGGGAGTTGGCGTTTGTCTGGAGGGCCAGATACCCCTTCTGCAAGGTGTCCAGGAACTGACCAGCACGTAACAGAACTATGTGCGCACTGTCTAGGCCCAGGAGCTGCGGTCTTGACCTGTTTGCCCGGGCTGGGTCATTGTCTTTACGGCCTGGGCCCCTTGTATCCAGCTGAAGGAGGTGTGGCATTAACCTCGCTGCATCACCCACTTTCACACTAGATGCTGTTTCTTCCAGATCCTATGAAGGATAGTCTCAATTTCCTTGGGGTGCCACAGTGAGTCCTTTGTTTTTTTAACTTTGCTTGTCATGAAGGATATGGTGATCTACGTGATGTAAGGCCTGTGTAACTAGGTCCCTACATCATTGCTATGACACATTATGCTCCTACCCACATTTCAATATTTTATGGATTTCCTGCACTGCCTCTATCGGTAGCCTAGGTGGGCTTGTCATATGGGGCATTGCTGGGGCCTTCCCTCCAGCAACTAAGGAAGCATCTTGTTTGTTGTTACGTGCTGCAGTAGTGGTGGTGTAGAACCTTCAATCAATTGGCGTTCCTTCCTAATACAGTTTCCACTACTCTCCTCCAACGAACGCTGAGTATGACTCGGGGCAGTGCCTACCATCATGTCTATAGCCAAGGGCAAAAAGGATCACTCTTTATGAGACATGCTCACCAAGCAGAGGGGGGGGGAGCGGCAGGTGACAAAACAACTATGGTGAGAATGGAGTGTCTACCTGAAGCTGAAGACGCTGGGTCCAGTTACCCGCTTCTTTCTAGAGGCCTTGTTCGCGTCCTTGCGGGAAGATCTGCAAGTGATCAAGCGTGACCTTTCCACTGATCTGTGCAAGGTTCTCCAGGATTTGGATGAAGTGGAAGAGAGGGTAGCTACCTTGGAGGACAAAGTCGTGGGACGGGCCGATGAAGTCGAGGGGCTACAGCTGGAGGTTCTTCGTCTCCAAGAACAGCAATTTGACCTCCAAGCTCATGTCAAAGACCAGGAAAATAGGTCAAGACTAGACAATTTCCAGATCTGGGATGTTCCAACTAATGCAGAACAAGCTGACTTAGAGGAATATGTGAAAGCGTTGTTTTGCCACATCCTGGGGTCTTCTGCTGAGATGGAGATAGAGTTGGATCGCTGTCATTGAGTTGAACTGCCAAGACCTGCGTAGAACCCCACTTGGTGGACATATTGCTTTGCGTCCACGACTTTCAAACAAGAGTCTATCCTGGGTGAAGCCCGAGATGCCCAGCCACTACAATTTAGGGTGGTGGAGTGAGCTAAAGAATGATGATGGATTAAACCCAGATCAGTTGACTGGGGGTGAGGGTTTGATTTGCTCAAATGCTCCGTCAATCATCCCCTTTGGTATCGCTGTGTTCGCCCTAAGTTGGCAGGGTATACCCAGACGTGGGTCCCTTGCTCACTCTGCCACTGGATTCAAGATAGCCTGGCTGATGAGGGTTATGAACCCGAAACCGGTCCCAGGATGCTTGTTTCCGGTCCAGGGAAGACATGGCTCGGCAGTTCGGGCTGGACTGTTCCCATGAGGCACAGGGTCAGACTGATTTGCATATGGCCATGTCTGAACTGGGGTGGTGGAGTGAGCTAAAGAATGATGATGGATTAAACCCAGATCAGTTGACTGGGGGTGAGGGTTTGATTTGCTCAAACGCTCCGTCCATCATCCCCTTTGGTATCACTACAATTTAGGGGGCACGCGCCCCAACTGTTTCAAGACTTAGTGATGATTACTCTATAAAAACGTCACCATTTCTGTCCTGTCACATCTCATCTGAGGAATGCTGGCATCTCTTGTTCCTGGGGTCACCCTTTTAGGATCATCTTCCACTTTGATGGCATCGGATAAGATCCCTCATCGAAGCTCGCTGGGTTTTTGATATTGAGCGTCCCACCCATGAGGTCCGCTCGCCTACTCCTTGGGAGCGACATGAGATCCCACCCTGAGACTATTGTACAAGAAAGGAGGGTTGTGCTGAGTTTACTGTCTGGAGGCAACGCTGAAGGCAATGAATCTTGAACCTAAGGGACAGACTTATTCATGTCCTCACCTTGACAGGTGTGTCTGAGGATGGTGGGGACGGGGCAGAATCCCCTTTTGTTTTAACTCTGTTTATTAAAAGATTTTTTTTAAAAATAGAAATTATACATACATCATCATATGCGGTATAAACCAGTAGGAAGGAAGCATAAGTATTCAGGGCATCAAACAGTATGTGCGGAACATGCAACATTTAGGTATCAGACATCAAATAGTGCCCACCTGATAGCAGAGTGTCTCAATAGGAGAAATACGACTTAAATTTGATGAAGAAAATATGTTCTTCAAATACAGTCTAGTTTGCTGAAATAAACATAAAGGCATACGGGATCGCAAACCTTGAAAACAAATGAGCAAATCTACAACTATAAAAAATTCACAGTGATATAAAGGGTAGAAAAATATCTTATAGAGAGTCCAAGTGCGATTAAGGCAATGCCTGTATATTCTGCAGTGTAAGGCCTTCGAGAATAGAAAGCCTGTTAAAGCCCCATAAAGGACAGCCTCCGATAGATGTACACTATATGAGGATTAAACATAGAAACACTTAGGAAGAAAGAAGAAAAGGGTGAACCAGGAGTATATAGGGCCGGGGGGGGGGGGGGTGAGGGTAGAACCAATTTTGGTAGGAGGAGGGTGGGCCCTAGAGCAATCATATTCACTTATGCATAGTTTTTACGGAGAAGGGGTACCACTATCAGTTTCCCGTGTCGGGGGGTCCTCTTGGGTGGTGTCTCTAGAGTATGGTAGGAGAGTGTCCTCAAAAAGTTGGAGAGCATGCAGTCTAGGAGGGAAGTAGCGGGCATGTTCAGTTTGGGAGAGATGGTCTATAAGAGGTTGCCAAGTGTGTTTGAACTTAGTATCTGTATGGGTGAGGCAGGCTGTCAGCAGTTCCATTGCCATGACATGTCATAGGCGCACACCCCATACAGAGATTGGGGTGGGGGGGTGACGTTGACTTCCATTGGAGGGCTATAGATTGTTTTGCAGCTCCCAGCATCTGCATGATAAGGCGCTAATCAAAGTGTGTCATGGCTTTGAGTTGCATTGGCCTCATACCCAATAAGGTTACCGAGGGGGAGTTTGGTATAGGGAACCCCACTGTGTCCTTGATTTGGCATGGGACCACACCGACAAGAGCAGACATGCCCACCAGATATGAATGAAGTCCCTGTTGCTGATTGACATCTCCAGCATAGGGGAGAGAGAGTAGGAAGCATTTTCTGTAGGCGCGAAGGGGTGTAGTATCAGCGCGTCAGTTTATGTGCTGATTCACGTTGGGTGGTGCTCCTATAAATTCTAGAGATGTCACGCCATAGTTGTTCCCAGTTTTGTGGGGAGAGCTCTTCTCTTGTGTCAGCCATCCATTGCTTTTGGTATGTACGGGGCGGTTGGGTTGAGAATGTTGTAGCACCTGATATGTGCAAGATATTAGGCCGTGGGTGCCCTCAAAGGTTCGGACCAGGGACTCAAAGGGGGTGAGCGGTGTAGTGGCTTCCAGAGCGTATTTAGGAGTAAGCAACCAGTGGCGAAGTTGGTAGTGTTGAAGTCATTCGGCTTCAGTAATATGGAAAGATTGCTTGCATTGTTCAAAGGTTTTAAACGTATCTCCCTCGAAGAGGTCCTGCACTCCCCCTGATTTCAGAATGGGAACGCATGTGGTTGTAAAGCCGGAGGGAACATGGGATTGCGAGTGACGGGAAGGTTGTCAGGACTCTAGAGATCGCGATCCTGTCCCATATCTCGAGAACGGTTTTCTTGGGGGTTGCTATGTATGCACTGCAGGTTTGCGCCATTCTGGAGAGCCAGGCTAGGTCCCACAAGGGCCTGCAAGCTACTGCCCGGTCCATGTGGAACCCATTCAGATATGTATCAACGATGGGATGCCCAATAATATTCAGGAAGATTAGGGCAGGCGAGATCGCCGCGATCCCGAAGCAGCATAAGCACTTTGTTCGAAAAGCACAGGTGACCCTTACGCTAAATGAAGGAGGTTAGGTCCAGTTGAAGGCTTTGGATGTCTACCTGTGGATAGGTGTAGGCAGGGTTTGAAAGTGGTAAAGTAATTCAAGTAGAAATGTCATTTTTACTGCATTGAGGCAGTCCAACCAGGAGATGGGAAGCTTTTCTTCTCGGATTTCTCTTCAGCAGGTTGGCCAATTGGCCTGGGTCCATGAGGGAGGGACTGGGTCAGGGTAAGGCCTAGATAGTGCATTGAGTGTCCTTACCAATGTAAGCGGGTAAGAGATTGGAGTTGCTGTATTTCCGGAGCAGGGATGGTAAGATTCAGAGCTTGAGACTTGGTCATGTTAATCTTGAAGCTTGAGACTAATTCAAAAGAGTGGAGAAGTGAAGTTAGTGCCGGAATAGAAGTAGCCGGGGTAGTAAGAGAGTGTATTAGGTCCTCTGCGAACAGGGATACTTTATGATCTTGAACCCCAAAGGGCATGTCCATTATATCTGGCGATTGGCAGATAGCAATAACTAGGGGTTCCACTGCTAAAGCGAAAAGGAGAGGGGAGAGTGGGCAACCTTGTCTGGTGCCCCTGTGTATCGAGATTAGAGGTGTAAATTGACAGTTGATTCAGAACTGCGCTGTGGGGGAAGTGTAGGGGGCCATTAGCTTAGAAATGGTCTGTCCTAGGCCTATCTTATGGAGCACTGCACGCAGAAACTGCCAATCGACGCGGTAGAAGGCCTTCTCTGCGTCGAGAGATATCAGACAGGCCGGGATGTCTCGCCTTCGGACTTTTTCAATAACGTGAGCAATACATCGAATGTTGTCAGCCCCCTGGCAGTGGCGGATGAACCCCACCTTGTCTGGGTTGATTAGTCCCGGGAGGTAAGGCTCGAGACGGTTCGCTGGTATCTTAGTATAGATTTTAGCGCCGGTGTGAAGTAAGGCAATGGCTCGGTAGGAGGTGCGTAAAGATGGATCCTTTCCAGATTTAGGTATGAGAACCACCTCGGCTTCTGACATAGTGGGGGTAAGTCCCGCTGTGTCAGAGAACATATTAAAGAGGTGGAGTAAGTGGTCCTGAAGTTGGGGTGAGAGTAGCGCGGTAAAAGATAACCAGGAGGCCATCCGATCCCAGAGTTTTATTCGTCGGAAGTTGTTTTAGTTCTCTACGTAGTTCATCTAAGGTTATTGGGCCGTCTAGCAATTTTGCATGTTGAGGGTCAATGGGTTCCCAGAGGCATTCACTGAGGAAGGAGGAAGTCTCTTTGGGCGAGTGAGTGGCGGCAGCATATAGCTCAGTGTATGTGGTAAAGGCTTGCCCCTTGTCCCATTCAGACGGGTCCCAGGTGTTGTATGCGATTTTGATTTTGGAAATATGTGCTTTAGTAATTTGAGCCTGAAGGCAACGTGCTAAGATTGCCCCCTCCTTATCCCCTCCCTCGAAGAATTTCTGCTTAAACGGCATAAGTGTTCGCTCTGCCTTATTAGTGCGATGTAGTCTCAGTTGGCTCCGTAGCATGGCGAGGCGCTTCTTGTGTTCTTTTGGGGGTGGGGCATGATCTGAAATTGTTTTCCACCAGGCGAGCTTCTCTGTAGCGGGCAATAGCGATAGAAGATATAACACCTTGGATGGTTGCTTTAAAAGCATCGCATGGCTGCAGGTGGCTCTGGGGGGGTATTTGCATCAAAGAAAGCCGAGATCTCCTGGTGAATCTCAGCCAGGTCTACTGGGTCCCTTAAGATATGAGGGGGGAAGCGTCATCTGTAGGGGACGTCGTGTCGTCTACCCGGGACTCGGAAAGACACCGCTACATGGGCGTGATCCAATATGGAAATGTCTGAGATATCAGCTGATTCCAGGAAATTTATCAAAGAGTGAGAAAGGAAACAATAGTCAATTCTTGAGTAAGAGCAGTGGACATGTGAGAAGAAGGTGTAGTCGCGTACATCGGGGAGTGATATCTCCAGGCGTCCGCCAGGCCAAGTCTGTAGGGTCCCTCTTCAAGACAGCTGACATTGCCCCTGTGTTCTGGTAAGTGGCAGCACTACGATCCATATCGGGATCCCAAACCATGTTAAAATCACCCCCAAGAATCATCAAGCCCTTCGGGGAGTGCAAGGGGTCTTTCAGCAGGGATCCGAGGAAGGCATCTTGCGCCCGATTAGGCGCATAGATATTGAAAAGGGTGAAAGGCTGTGCACCCAATTGGGTTTGGAGTTTTAAGTACCGGCCCTCAGCGTCTCGCGTCACTCGAGGAGACGCCCTCCCCAATTTAGATTTAGTTAGTATGTCAACCCCTGCTGTTTTGGAGGTGGCCGATGCCCAGTATTGATAGGGGTATTTGGGGTGGGGCATGAGATGTGTGTCTGGAGAGCAAGTGAGTTTCCTGGAGGAAGATAATGTCGGGCTCTTGGAGGAGTAAGTATCGCCATATCTGTCAAGCTCTTATTAGGAGAATGAAGACCTTTGACATTAAGGGAAAGGAGTTTGATAAGCGGATTAGTGGTCACATTGTTATGGGGAGTAGTCGAGGGAAGTGTTTTAGCCGTGAGTGGGAGGTTTATGTTCCCCTAGGAGGGAGAAATAGAGCTTATGGAGCAAGTGGTGGGTACCCCCAGTGTAGAGACTATGCATATTAGAATGTGAGAAGATCTGTGTCGAGCTTGCCCATCCCCCAGTGTGGGGAAGGTAACAGGAGGCAGCCAACAGGGCCTGTAAGGTGTACTGCCATTCCTGGATTGGCTTGAAAGTCGAGACAAGAGCCATTCGGAGGATGGCACTATGTGTGTGGGGGGCTTAGTAATAGCAAGTGTAGGTAAGTCGGGCTCCGCTGACTGCAGCCAGGGTCAGGATGGCAGTAGAATACGTCTATCTTTAATCCGTCAGAGAAGAGGAATTGTGGGGTATCGAGAAAATCAGGTGAGCGGCCTCTATGGCAAGCTGTAGTTTTCTAAAGACATCGGAGAGTGTGCCAGTTATCAAGGCATCTGTGTGCATGTTGGAGGCGGGGCAATAGTGAAATCTGGAATGCAGAGGAGAACAAGGGTCCCCTCCAGGAGTAGTGAGCCAGAGGAGACTTTCAGAACATATAGCACAAATTAAAATGTTACTGGCTAGAATGCAATGTTTGTGGTAAGGTCCAGAGGGGCTCGTCACTAAAAGGTCTTTTAACGATGGTTCAGGACAGAATTGGTGCATTGTTACGTCAGTTTCTATCTGAGGTCTCCGAGTTGCGGGCCAGTGAATGAGGGGCACTCATGGTGCAGAGGTGTCGGATGATGTCCTGCTTTGTTTGCGAGGAAATCTGTTCCATGGCTCGAGATCTGTGGGGGGGGGGGGGGACGGTGTACCATTCAGGCCATGTTGCCTCCCTACGAGGGGCCCGCGGTGAACGAGGAGCATCGTCGCCAGGTTATGCTGGGATTTGAAGGAGCTGTTTCACATCTTTCAAAGAGTGGAGGGCATGACGTTTGCCTTCCCAGGAGAAGATCAGTGCAAAAGGATGGCTCAATTGGTGTTTAATTTGAAGATCGCATAGTTTGTCTGTGGCCGGTTTAAATTCTTTGCGTCAGCGCAGCGTGACCGGGACAATGTCCTGAAAGACTTGGATAGGGTGGCCTTTGTACATCAGATTTTTTTCTCCTCATACCTTATGGAGAATGGCTTCCTTTTCTACAAAGAAGTGTACTCGAGTGAAGATATCCAGGATGAAATCTGGGCGACTTCTTGGGCCAACAACTCGATGTGCTCTGTCGAGAGCTGAGGAGAGGCATCATCTGTCTGTATGTAGCAGGTCAGCTGTAAAAGCAATAATATCGTGGCCCTTCGCTTCTCGTGGGACCCCCTTAATGCGGATGTTATTACGTCGGCTTCTGTTTTCTAAATCTTCTTGCTTCAACTGGAGATTAATATGTTGGTCCTCTAGTTCAGCCGTTCTACGCCAAAGGCTCTCGTGATCCTCTGGCGTGTATCCATCATGCGCTCAAGGTCGTCCACCCGTCCCCCAATTTCCGTGACATCCTGGCAGATCTCTCATAGGCAAGATTTAAAGTTGTTCTTGAACGATCCAATTTCGCTCTTAATTTCCTGTAAGGAAAAAGACATAAAAGCCTGTGTAATCGGGGCTGCTGCCAATTAGTAAATTACAGAAGCCCCCAAAGTGTCAGAGGTAGGCTGCGGCTGAGGGTTGGATATCAGCCATCGGGAGGCAACAGGGTTGTCTTTGGCAGAGGTAGATGAAGGATCACTTTAGGGCGTGGCATGGTCGGATTTTCCTGGATGCAGTGATCAAGAGGAGAGAATCCGGGGAGTCAAAGAAAAATTTGCTGGCACTGTGGTAGGGAGCAAATACAATTTATAGTACTTCACTGATTCTTTTTATCATGACGCTAGAGGTATTAGATGGAAGATTACAATGTGAAGCTCTTACTAGTGGAAGATCAAGTGGGAAAAACCTTTGTTTTTATTTATTTTCCCTCACACACCCTAGTGGTGTCATGCTTCATCATCGGGACACCGCGACCCCTACAAGTCGCGGTGGGCTCGACCAATATTCCAGGGAGCTCTTAGATCATATCATAGGCCAGGGGATAAAGATTAAAAGTTCACAGTTAAACCCCAGTTTCCCTTTATTCTTGGGTTTAACGGGAATATTAAAATTCAAAGACAGTAGGGTCCAATGGAATGTTATGGTCCTAAGACCCTTGGGCCAACATGTTTCGGTCCTCGTACGCCCACCGTTGTGGTGCTGGGACTTTCTTCAGGGCTATGTCGTCCCCTGGTGTATTTAGGAAATGGGGATTACCCTATCCTAATTGTAATAAAGGGCAGATAGCTGCTCCTTTTCAATCATTCTTTTATTAAAAAATGACGTTATTCCATCTGTAAATGAAAAAGGAAAAAGGGGGGGGGGAAGAAAATGACACAAGGGCATATGTTAATGTACCGAACTCATAGGGCACCAACTATAGCCATTATGTAGATAAACATCCCCAATTCGTCTCCAGCATGCTGTTATGTTTAGTGAATCTGTACCAAACGAAGTGGTTTAGACACCACGTGTAGTTGTTTTATGTGGCTGTCGTCCCAATTTTTGGTGTTCAGACACCCAAACCATTTACACCGTGCATTTGACACTCACTTATCTAGAAAGGCATATATCATTTGTGAATGATAAAGTTAATTGAAAGACGTGTTTTTTCTATGATAAATTGAACACAAGAGTATCTTACCCCACGCTAGAGATGGTAAATGCCTGTGTGGATTCCCACCTGCATGGGCGTATCCCTGATATCGATAATCGCGGTAGCGTGTTGAGCCAGTCAAATATATAAACATACGTCATTTTACGAGTTGTTTATAAGATTGTTGAGGTGGCAGGTATCCAGCACAAAACAAACAAAGGAGCACACAAAACACAGACGAAACCGTCGTTATTATTTCTATATTATATCTGTTACCATGCTAACTAGAAAGTCTGGTATTCTTGATATTAGTAACCGGTTCGTAAGGCATTACTCACGGTTATACCGGTCTCACCCCTCAGCAAACCTATTTGGCGTGGAGTCTATCGGCTTTGAGCGACAGAAATTCGCTCGCATCATCTCTTTAAAAGGGGAGAAGAAAGTCTCCCAGGACCGTTCATTTCCGGTTGTGTGCGACCTATCGCGAGATTGCAGCGTGATTTCCAAGGCTTTTTGAAAAATTTTTTTTGTAAATACATAAAGTCTTCAAAAAAGGGGTACTATTATGGAGTGAAGAGGCCCTGTGGTGTGGCTAGATCGGCATCCGTCTGCCGCTTAGAAGAGCGGTGAGGGAATGTTAGTAGAGCCGTTTGCAATGCATTGTGGGATTTGTAGTTAAAATCTCCTAAAAGTGTCAGTAAATGGTGAAATCTTGAATCCAATGTCTTGGATTTGTGCATGAGCGTGACACATGAACACGGTAATGTACACACATTGGTGTCTTAGTCTACTATGTAGCATCATGTGAAGCGCAGGAGTCAGATATAAGGCGCGTTGGAAAACGCGCTGTGTAATTACTGTATATGGGATAAAACTGGTGGTTAATGCGAGTACACAAACCGACTGTCCACTGTCATGAATAGAAGGACCATGCTATTCGTTGCCACCACCCTTCATGATTGAAAAAACCGGGGAAAAGTTTTGAAAAAATTCCACAATTGTCTTTACTAGTACCTCTTTGTGGTAGGAGAATCATGTGTGTAAATCTATGTGAGGATAACCGACCGACGTCTTTTATGAGCCGTAGGGAAGCACTATTTGTTTATATGAACCCTTATGAGTACAAGAGGAACGGTCTACGTGATGTGTCTATTGTGGAACCTCAAAGTGGAATGAGGTTTTTTACAAAGATATTCGCCTTAATGAATCTGGGTATAGGCAGCCAGTGATGATTCAACTCTTTTTGTTTAGGTGATTCCAAGGAATGGAATCATTCAATCCATGAATGTGGGTTTTTAGACGGTACACCCACCGTTGTTCACGCTCCAGCAGTTTTTTGGTAAGGTCTCCCTCACCTCCAATTTTCTCAATGACAGTCCATTGTATGTCCATGTCTGTGTGTTGCATTTCTATAAAATGCGCTGTTAGTCTGGTGGCACTAATAGCTCTTCGGATGGTACTTCTATGTTCGCAAATGCGAACCTTCACCTTTCTTCCTGTCATCCTGATGTAAATGAGATGGCAGGGGCATTTGATCATGTAGATAACTTTCTCGCTGTTACAGTTCGTATGGGATCTTTGTTCCCATGTGTGATGCATGCCCAATTCAATCTCTTTTGTGTGTTTTGTAAACTGACATACCACACAGCTGCCGCAAGGATAGTGGCCTGTAACTGGTGGTTGTTGCCACAATGTGAGTTGTTTGGGAGTGTTTTTCTTCATATCTGAGTGTATCAGACTGTCTCTGAGACTTTTATTCCGCTTAAAGGAAAACATCGGTTTCTCAAATTGTAATTTGTTGGAAGAGAGAATCTGCCACTTTTTATTAATTATCTTTTTGATGGCGTTGGAAGATGCATTGTACGTGGTAACACAAATGATAGAATCCTTAATATCTCTCTGGTTGGTCTCGAGAAGGGCAGATCTGGGAGTGTTGCGTGACCTTTTCTTCGCTTTTTCAATGATGTGTTTGGGATATGCTCTCTCTTGTAATTTCTTTTCCAATGTCTCTGCTTTGATTTTATACTCGTTGATGTTTTCACAATTTCTGCGGATACGAAGGAACTGGCCTACAGGTAGGTTCTCACGGAGGGAGCGTGGATGTGCACTTTCAAAATGAAGAAGACTGTTCTTATCCGTGGGTTTCGTATATAAAGTGCTTGAAAGGCCCCCGTCTTTTGCACGGATTTTCACATCTAAGAAGGAGACTTCGTTGTGATGGTATGTCATTGTAAATTTTAGATGAGGGTTAAGTTGATTCACCCATCCATGAAAATCAACAAGTGTTGTGTGGTCTCCCTTCCATATCAACAGGACATCATCGATGTATCTCCACCATTTATAGATGTTGTCAGAATAGGGGTTGGTTGACCAGATATGTTGTTCTTCAATCTGGTCAACATACAGACACGCTATGCTAGGAGCAAAGGTGCTGACCATCGAAGTGCCATGGACTTGGAGATAGAGCTGATCTTCAAACCGGAAGAAGTTTTCAGTCAGTGCTATTCGCATTAAAGTGATGATCCAGTCAATTGGGACATCCCAGATCCATTCTTCTTTCCTGAGTCGCTTGTTGATCATCTCGATACACTCTTTCTGTGGAATGCTAGTGTATAGCGCTTCTACATCCAAGCATACCAACAGGTTGTTCAAAGGATCATACGTGACTTCCGATATTAGATTCAGTAGATGCTTAGTGTCTTGGACGTATGATCTGATGCCCTTAACAAGAGGGCGCAAGAACCAGTCTGTGTACTGAGAGAGGGGTTCTAACTGGGATCCTACCCCAGATACAATAGGTCTACCCGGTGGAGGAGTTTTGTTCTTGTGTATCTTTGGGATAGTATAAAACACTGGAACCCGTGAGGTATCAGGGTTTAAAAAATCATGTTCCTTCTTGCTGATCCAGCCCTGGTTTAATGCTTCCGCAGTGATGGTACTGATTGTTTTCCGTAAGCGTACCGTTGGATCTTTGTTGATCATTTTGTAGAACTTAGTATCAGTGAGGAGATTAAGACATGACATTCTGTATGCATTAATGTTCTGAATCACCGTGGCACCGCCCTTATCCGCGGGTTTTATGATGATGTCATTGTTCATGCTTAAACTTTTCAATGCATTTCTTTCTTTTTTACTCAGGTTATCATAAGTGACATGTTTGAATGGTAGTTCATCAATTTCTTTTGTAACACTTTCCTCAAAGGCCATCACCTCAGGTGGCATGAGCGACGTTGGGGGGCAAAAGGTAGATTTAGGACGTAATGTCGTGTGTAAGGTATCTATCTCTGGTGCCTCTTTTCCCATGAAAAATGTTTTGATTCGTATTTTCCTGAAGAACTCGCTAAGTTCGCACCGTAATTGGAACTTGTCCAAATATGTGGTGGGAACAAAGCCGAGACCTTTGTTTAGGACTGATATTTCTTCTGGATTGAGCGTGTAATCTGACAGGTTCACCACGAGTCCTTGTTCGTTGCTCCTTGAGGGCCCCTTGTCATACTCCTTGTGTTCATTATAGGATTGTTGTCTTCCCATTGAACTTGTTTGTTTGTGTTTGCTCTTCTGCCGCGCCTCCCTCTCCTTCCGCCCTGTCCTAAAAAAACGAGTTGGATTATAATTTGGTTGGAAAAAGGGTGCGGATTGATATGGAGGGGGCCCGTGGAAGGGAGGAGGGCCATGAAACTGGACTGGGCCAAATGGACCAGCCACCCCCAATGTACCAAGGGTACATTGGGGGTGGTTGAAACCCTTGGTTGAAGTTACCCCTTCTGGATCTTCTCTGTTTTCCTTTCCAACTTTGCGCAGAGCCATCACTAGACCATTCATCAGGCTCAGATCCTGAATTGCTCGAGTCTCCTTGATTGGACGAGCCGGAATCTATGTTGTCTTGCCCCTTGTAATCCTCTCGTATATATGGGTATACTTTTTCGTGGGCAAATTTTTAAAGATCTTTCTGAAGTTTGTTTACCTTACTTTGCATTAGGAAGTCTTTATGTTCTGCAATCTCTTTATTGACCTCTTCTAATTTCTTTTTGTATAAGGTGATTTTTATTTCAGTCAGTAAGGCATCTTCACTTGTTTTGATTTTTACCAAAAGTGCCTCAGATAGACGTTTCGCGGTGTTTATTATTAGGATTAACCAATCGCGTGTACATCGCCATGCGATTAGGGACCATTCTTTTTTAAACAATGGGTCATCTAAAAAGATTCTGGGTGCATTTGTTACTAAGAGACCCCTAGGTGCAGCATTTCCCCGTAGATATTCTGTGAGAATTGCTCCATGTAGGAGGATCTTCATTTGGGCACGTTTCAGTTCTTTTAATTCGTCCCAATTTTGAGCTTGATTCAAGCTTTGGCGAATGTTGGTGTCTGGAAATAGTGATGGGCCGGCCAATATTGCTGATGCTATTTCATCTGTATATCCTATCCCTAAGGCTTCGGCAGACGTGGATGGACCAGGAGTACTCATGTTGTTAGGGAAGTGGTTAATGTATTGGTGTGTTTTCAGAGGGAGAAAGGGAGTGGTCAATGCAACGGTGATAAAACACTGGATGATTTACCTTCCAGAGTCCGCAGATATTTTCTGAGGATATCGAGGTTTTTTTTTAAAATAAAAAAGTTATTTTTACTTTTATTTTGATGGGACAGGAAAGAACCCAACAGCTGTGCCCTGCACTAAACTCATTAAACACTAACTATACAGACCGTGTGGTCATGTATATTGGAAGGGCCAAGAGGTACAAGGAGAAGTACACCCTCCTGGTTATGAATCAAATACAATTTATAGTACTTCACTGATTCTTTTTATCATGACGCTAGAGGTATTAGATGGAAGATTACAATGTGAAGCTCTTACTAGTGGAAGATCAAGTGGGAAAAACCTTTGTTTTTATTTATTTTCCCTCACACACCCTAGTGGTGTCATGCTTCATCATCGGGACACCGCGACCCCTACAAGTCGCGGTGGGCTCGACCAATATTCCAGGGAGCTCTTAGATCATATCATAGGCCAGGGGATAAAGATTAAAAGTTCACAGTTAAACCCCAGTTTCCCTTTATTCTTGGGTTTAACGGGAATAATAAAATTCAAAGACAGTAGGGTCCAATGGAATGTTATGGTCCTAAGACCCTTGGGCCAACATGTTTCGGTCCTCGTACGCCCACTGTTGTGGTGCTGGGACTTTCTTCAGGGCTATGTCGTCCCCTGGTGTATTTAGGAAATGGGGATTACCCTATCCTAATTGTAATAAAGGGCAGATAGCTGCTCCTTTTCAATCATTCTTTTATTAAAAAATGACGTTATTCCATCTGTAAATGAAAAAGGAAAAAGGGAGGGGGGGAAAGAAAATGACACAAGGGCATATGTTAATGTACCGAACTCATAGGGCACCAACTATAGCCATTATGTAGATAAACATCCCCAATTCGTCTCCAGCATGCTGTTATGTTTAGTGAATCTGTACCAAACGAAGTGGTTTAGACACCACGTGTAGTTGTTTTATGTGGCTGTCGTCCCAATTTTTGGTGTTCAGACACCCAAACCGTTTACACCGTGCATTTGACACTCACTTATCTAGAAAGGCATATATCATTTGTGAATGATAAAGTTAATTGAAAGACGTGTTTTTTCTATGATAAATTGAACATAAGAGTATCTTACCCCACGCTAGAGATGGTAAATGCCTGTGTGGATTCCCACCTGCATGGGCGTATCCCTGATATCGATAATCGCGGTAGCGTGTTGAGCCAGTCAAATATATAAACATACGTCATTGTTGAGGTGGCAGGTATCCAGCACAAAACAAACAAAGGAGCACACAAAACACAGACGAAACAGCCGTTATTATTTCTATATTATATCTGTTACCATGCAAACTAGAAAGTCCGGTATTCTTGATATTAGTAACCGGTTCGTAAGGCATTACTCACGGTTATACCGGTCTCACCCCTCAGCAAACCTATTTGGCGTGGAGTCCATCGGCTTTGAGCGACAGAAATTCGCTCGCATCATCTCTTTAAAAGGGGAGAAGAAAGTCTCCCAGGACCGTTCATTTCCGGTTGTGTGCGACCTATCGCGAGATTGCAGCGTGATTTCCAAGGCTTTTTGAAAAAATTTTTTTGTAAATACATAAAGTCTTCAAAAAAGGGGTACTATTATGGAGTGAAGAGGCCCTGTGGTGTGGCTAGATCGGCATCCGTCTGCCGCTTAGAAGAGCGGTGAGGGAATGTTAGTGGAGCCGTTTGCAATGCATTGTGGGATTTGTAGTTAAAATCTCCTAAAAGTGTCAGTAAATGGTGAAATCTTGAATCCAATGTCTTGGATTTGTGCATGAGCGTGACACATGAACACGGTAATGTACACACATTGGTGTCTTAGTCTACTATGTAGCATCATGTGAAGCGCAGGAGTCAGATATAAGGCGCATTGGAAAACGCGCTGTGGTAGGGAGCCCACGTTGTAATCAATATGTTTAGTCGTGGATTGAAACCCTATGCGTACCGGTGAGAACCCCAGAGCAGAGCTCTCTATCTAAGGCCCTTTTGCACTCATAGCAAAATCAAACCACAGAGCTCGAGGGGTAGTTCAGAGGGAGGGCCTCTGAGGCAGACGAGAGAGGAAAATGGAAAGGGAATAAAGTCGATGAACGAACTCCGCAGGCGAGTCTCCCAACTCAGGAGCTAGAGGATAACATGAGTGTGATGAGGCCCACAGGAAAGGATTGAGCGCCCAGGTTGATATTGGCTGTATTCAGGTATGAGCGAATCCTATTATCTCAGGGACAGACCCACTCTACTCCTTGCAATGTATATCCCTCCAATGCAGACGGGAGGACCAGAGTCTAATTTTCCAGGTGGGATCCACCAAAGGCCTACGAAGGGTGGGAGGGGGGATAAAGAGACCCCATGCGCGAGCCCCGCAGCCGATCCCCTCAACTCCTGAGAAAGTTGACCTGTCATGTGATCCACCTCCGTGGGGGGCGGTGGCAGCAGAAAAAACAGTGGGCACCAATTCCAGTAGACACTAGTCCGGTCAGGAGGGGTAAGAGAGAGGGTGAGGCCGCCCTAGGGGTCAGGAGCAAAGAATGGGCAACCCCTTTTGAATCACCCCAGGAGGCGTGTGGCGGGGCCTAGCCACACCGAGCTGCCCGTTGGGTGAAGGGGGTAGATATAGGGTCCACCAGTGAGCCCAAGTAGTGTTCAATGAGGAAGGGGGGCGAAGTTCGCGGCTGCCCCCCCTACCTCCACCAGCACCGAGTTGCTGCAGTGGTGTGGGCCTGATTAGTGGTCAATGCAGGGGCCGCTGGCTAAGGAGCAGATGGGGGACCAGTGTTAGGGCCAGAAGTAGCGGCCAGTTACAGCAGCATCCCGCCAAAGCGCCTCCGTGGGTAGGCGGTAGGCCAGGAGTAATTAAAGAAGGGGGCAGAGCATACCCCGTGGCTCCAGACAATGGGGCAGATGGTCAGGCCCACAGAAATCCAGTCAAGGGCCCAGCGAGAGAGGGGGGGGGGGTGAAAGGCCCCTGCTGTGTGATCCCCACAACGATCACCCTTACCTGTGAGCGGCTCCCCCACCACCTCTCCATTGTTGTAGTGCGTGTCGGCAGTGGCTCAGGTACGGAGAGCCCAGATCAGGCTCGAGGCGGGAGCAGGGCAAGTGATGGAGGCATCTGGAGTGCTGGCGCTAGTCAAGCCCGGTCACCTCCCCCAGGGCGCCCAAGTGGTGTAAGCCCATGCTTAGTGAGGAGACTGCAGGTTGGAAAGCAAATTTCTGGCCGGTATCAGGGCCAGATACAGAGGCCGGATCCGACAGACTCCCTCAAGAGAGAATCTGTGAGTAGGTGGCAGGCATGGGGATGTTGACTAAGGGATCAAAGCATACCCCAAGTTTCAGGCTGGTGGGGTCGGTGGGCAGGTCCGTCAGGAATCCCGGCAAAGGCCCAGCGAGTGGAGGAGGGAGGGTGGGAGGACCCCGCTGCTCTATCCTCGGAGCCGATTCCCTCACTTGTGGACGGGCCTCCCGCAGTCTCTCCGTTGTGGGTGGTATGTGCAGTTGGTTGCAGCAGGTGCTGAGAGCCTGGGTCTGGATTTCGAGGCAGGGCCAGTGCTGGAGGCCTCTGGAGTGCTAGCGCCAGTCAGGGTCGGCAACTTCCCTCTAGGAGGCCCACATGAGCTTTGCCGGCCGCTTCTCCCTAGCATCAAGTCCGGAACGTAGGTCGCTTGACAGACAGGGCCCACGCCAGAAAGCCCACTGTCAAAAGCGGGTCTTCCCCAGGCCAGAAATCCGATGGGGCGGATCTGCAAGTTTCCGAGGCCAGGTTCGCTTCTCAGCCTCCTTGGGCAGGTTGCTGGGTTCTCCGTCTCAGGGAGCAGCCCCTCTGCTCCAGTCTTGCACCCCAGACGCACTCTCGAGGGGGTGTAGCAGTCCCCAGAGCAGGCGACCCCGTTACAAGGTGGCCAAGATGATGGATAGGCGGTGGTGTAGTCACAGGCCTCTCAACAGGGCCCAAGATGGCAGCAGCTCAAGGCGCGGTCGCTTCATCTGGGTAAATCGGAAGCTACCAGTGGGGTCTCTAGCGGATTTCCAGGGCTTCGGGGGGCTCCCGGAGCAACACGATCCTTATAGATTTTATCTTTGACACTACTATTGAACCATGCTCACTTTCAGTCTGGGAATCTTTAAAATTGGTGGTCCGTGGAGAGTTTATTGCTCTTTATGCTGCTGAGAACCGATCTCATCGAGATAAACAATGACAGTTTGAAAAAACAGTTACTGAATTAGTAGCCATCCATAAAAGGACTGGGGTGCCTAGAGTTTGGAGGGAGTTAGAGAGAGCTTGACTTCAGCTTAAATGTCTGGACCTAAATAGGGCCGAGTATGCTATGTTATGTCTCAACCATAAATTTTATCCCTGGAGCAACCGCTGTGGCCGCATGTTGGACCATCGTTTTCGGAGCAAAATTAACAACAGCTCGGTGAAGACAATTTGCACTGGTCCCTCTATGTGGATCAGCAATGATGAGAGGATTGCGTCGGCCTTCTATGCTTCCACAGATAGATCTATCGGAGATCCCTCTGGATATCTCCATAATGTCGCTCTCACTCACCTCTCTGCCTGCTGAAGAGACTCTGGCCTAGGAACAGCTCATTCAGTGGAAGAAGTAATATTAGCCATTGCAGGTCTCAAACCATTGAAATCCCCTGGGCCTGACAGTATTGGCGTCCCCTTTAACAAGAGCTTTTGCCAAGAACTAGTCCCCTTGCTTACTTGGCTATTTAACTCCTTCGCTGACTCAGGAGCTCTCACCGATTCTATGCTAGAAGCCTTCTTCTCAGTACTCCCCAAGCCAGGCAAAGATCTGGCCCTCTGCGGGTCATATAGACCTATTTCTCTTTTAAATGTGGACGCGAAAATATTTGCTAGTATCCTGGTGCACCACCTAAATCCACTATTGCAGGGTCTGATAGACCCCAATCAATCGGGGTTTATACCATCTCGCCAGTGTGGCGACAACACCAAATGTTTATTTCATCTTGTGGATAAAGTGCACTGGTCATGTAGAGAAACGTTGTTGCTTTCTATAGATGCTGAAAAATCGTTTGATCGCGTCCACGGGCCATACCTCTTTGCTACGTTAAAGATTCTTGGCATTGGAGAGAGGTTTCGCTAACGGATTCACAGCATCTATAGTTCCCCTCGAGCATCTGTCAAGGTTAATGGGGTCTTGTCTCCTCCTTTTGCTATCCGATGGGGAATGCGCCAGGATTGACCCCTCTCTCCACTTTAATTTGCTTTGTATATGGAGCCCTTGGCGCAATGGATATGGAACAAACTGGCCATCACGGGGATTCCCTTTGGGGCACAGCACCATCTAATCAGCTTATATGCTGATGATGTAATTTTGTCTATCACAGAGCCCATGACTTCGCTTCTGGCCCAAGTTACTGAGTTACATGCTTTTGGTATGGTTTCCAGACTTAGGGCCAACATATAGAAGTCCAAGATACTGAATCTCACGGTTACATCTGTGCACAAGACCGCTTTGCGTTCTCTGTTTCCCTTTGAATGGACTTCTGAGTCCATTCGACATCTTGGCATCTCTTCAGCCCGAACTATCCCTAACACCTTTGCTACCAATTATGCATCCCTCATCTCCCAAACGTGTAAGGACCTGTCGACTTAGAGTCACCTTCATCTCTCTTGGATCGGGCGAATTGTGGCGGTTAAGATGACTATTCTCCCTCTCATTCTATATATTTTCCAGACTCTGCCCATATCCCCACCCCTTAATACTATTGATTTTCTCCAACTGCCAATTTATAAATTTATATGAGCCGGGAAGACAGTTTTTACAAATCTCTTATTTATCGATTGAAGCGTGATGGGGGGCTGGCGGTGCCCCAATTGCTTCGCTATTATCAGGATACCCAACTAAGGTTCTTGGTGGAGTGGAGCCGGCAGCTTTGAGAAACACTGGTCCTTTATTGACCAAGCTGTGGCGAGTGCGCATATATGGGAAGAAGTTTGGCTTCCCCATAAGTTCAGGTCCTGGGGTCTTTACTCTTCACTTGTAACAGATTCTACACTTCAGGTCTGGGACGCAGTCGTGGTAAAGGCAGGCTTGACCACTTTTCCTTCCCTGATGACTCCTTGTTTCGCCAATCCTGATTTTGTTCTTGGAATGTGTCAGGGTCAATTTTGATGATGGATAAACAGAAGCTGCAAGCGAGTGGGAAGCCTCTTCGATCAACTCGATCTCATTCCCATTCGCCCAACTTAAATCGGATTACTCCCTGACCGATTCAGACTATATTTCTGATTTACAGTTGCGACATTGGGTGACAAGCACAGGGTTGCAACGAGGTGGTAGGCCAGTGACCCCTTTTGAGAAGTGTCTGCTTCTTAAGGGGGATAACAGACTTTTAATATCCAAGCTTTATGTATTTTTTGGAGGGTAGGAGGCCCTAGACCAAGTCAATGGTACAATTAAGATGGGAAACTGAAATAGGTAGATCACTTTCCGCAAGAGAATGGGAAGATATGTTTTATCAAGTACTTAAAACGGCTCATTCCATGAGCTGCATGGAAACCACTTATAAACTTGGTTCTTAGAGGTATTTTACTCCAATGAGACTCAGTAGATGGAGCATTGGCCGCTCCTAGGATTGCTGGCACGGCTGCGGAAACACAGGTACTCTGCTGCACCTTCAATGCAACTTCCCGAAGCTTACCAGATACTGGACTCAAGTCTTTGACAACATCGACTCAGCTTTTAACACTACCATACCGAGGTTCTAAGCTTACACCATTTTGGGTCTCCCGAATTCCTGGACTTATCCTTTACTTTCTAACAGGGGTTTTGAGTGTGGCTCAGCAAGTCATCCTCTGGCTCTTGGGCACAGACAGGTCTCTGGAACATACCTCATGGTTACATAAACTGTTGTTCAGCCTGAGGATGGAGAAGCTCTCCTTAGCATCGACCCCGGGCCAATCCTCTTACTCTGACCTGTGGGCTCTCTTTATTCTCATTCTATCTTCTGCGATCCAGGAACTTTCATGCCCGATATACTTGCGGCTCCTGCGTTTGATTCCTGAAGTTATCCTCCCTGTGGCTTAGCTGGATTTGCCAGTTACTGCAGTTGTTATAAACATGTGAACCCACTATGGGCCCCCTACATTGATTGATTTGTTCATACTATTGAAGGAGTGAAATGGTGGGTGGGGGATAGCTTTTGTTCATTTTTTTCGGTTTTGATTGGTTTTTCAGCCTGTACCACGCTGCCGGCCTCAAGGTTGTAGGCGGAAGCTGTGTCTTATAAGTTTCTGTGGTTTTCTTGAAAGCGCGGTCGGCCCCTTGGTGTTGTAGGCAATATGCTGTGTATTCATGCAATGTGCTGTGTTAATAAATATAATTTATCCATAAAAGGAGGAATAGCAGAGCTATAGAAGGTGCTTCACACCCCTCTGAGCTATATCGGCAGGATTAGTTGATCCGTGATGGGCTCCAGGTGCTTCTGATAGTAGCCGCTTTCCTAGTCTGTGGCACAGTGACATACCATGTATCTCACCCGGAAGGTCCACTTGGCAAGCAATAGGAAGGCAATCCACCCCCGTAGGGATCACTGGCTGTAATGCGGGAGGGGGCATCCAAGACACCAAAGGGCCGTGCCTCATCTGAGGTGCAACGCTCAGGCCTCGTGCTTCCCTTTGCTAGCCTTGGCCACAAGGTAACCGAGTAGGCGAGAGTGGACGGCGGGTTAAAAGGTCCGCTGCACCCCCAGAATTTAGGGGAAGTCAGCTGGGGGCAGAGAGCACCGCTAATTTCAGGGAGGTGAGTGTAGCCCTCCAGGCTTTGGAAGGCAATGGTGTTCCCTGTGTATAGAAACAGCAGGCCTCACCGTCGCTTAAGGCCCTGAAGTAGGCTGGTGCTATTCGCAGGCCAGGAGGTCTGCAGCTTCTTCTTAGTCCAGGAAAGCGGTCTCTGTGCAGAGCACATCACTGAGCCTCAAGAGCCCGTGGGAGTCCCCTAGGGCGGCTATGCAGTGGGCAGCAAGGGCCTCCACTACCAACAATGTCAGGTCCGGAAGTCAGCAAAGTGGGTAGAACCGTTCGTTCTAGGTCCTTGGCATGGCAACCTGAATTGTGTCTCAGGACCGCATCTCGGGCACGCTACTGCAGGCTGGGGAGCGTTTCAGGTCCCATATTGGGTGTTTGAGTCCCCTCTGCAGAGGGGTATTAAGTATAAGAATGGGGCCGACTGGGAACTCGGGATTCATGCATCCGCCATCTTGTTGGGCTCGGCCACACCCCTTGTGTAATAATTAGGCATGTTGAGACAGAATTTGCTGTTGACTGAATCAACAAGGGAAAAACCTATAAACAAGAACTTTTAGGGAACCAGAGCAATGACACAATGAACAGCTTTGCCAATTCGTTGCAGGAGCCTTTTAGACACAGGTGTCCCAGCATTTAATTCTCTGAGTGACATCCAGTGCCCATACTAAAATTTCATGCAGGCGTGATCAAAAATGTGTCTGTAATGCTTTTGTTGCCTGGTAACTGGTCGTAATGGTTGAAAAGTTAAATAACATATAAGAAATGTATTATCCAGTGCTCCATCCTTGCCTTTACAAAACCTTTAAAGATCCATTTACTACAAACAGATGCCAGTAATGCTGTCAGCATCAGAAGAGAACTATCCAGTACATATGCTTGAGTACCTTACTTTGAAGTGAGCTATATGTATGGTTTCTTACTTACTTAAAGACAAATATGATGCTATGGGACACCGGTGGCACATTATTCTGTCCACCGAGGATTTTAACTACAGTATCAACCGGACAAGGCAAATATATTAATACTAACGCCTTACACAAATATCCCCTTTCCAAGGTTCCCAAGCCACCCTGAATAGAGCAGTTATATGTAGAAATAAAACCATTTTCCAGAGCCTTTGAGACACAACCTGTTCAGGTCTATGACATGCCAACTAGTGAGATTCTGAAGACCAATCCAGCTGTGCTTCCAATGACTTATGTGTCCAACCTAGATCTAACATGTTTGCATAGACACACACATGTTCTACACAGCAAATTATCCCAGCCATCATAAAGGCAAGATGGTGTTGTCAATGTCTTCAATCAAGACAATCAAGGATGCTACATGTACCTTGAAAGCCAAAACCCAATGTTCCACACTTTCCAATAGATGATCGCCTACTGGATATGCAAAGACATTTCCCTGCATGGATCAGATGCGTTCTACTGTGATAAAGGTCTTTGGGACAAGTCTTTGTGCAGTATGGGTGGCCAGCCATACCTCACTCTGAGTTAGAAACTTTGAGTCAGCTCAGCCTATGCTGTGCTTTACCTGATGGGGATAAATAGAGCTGCCCTGAAAAAGTACTTCAACACGGAAATACTCAACATGTTGGTTACTATGAAGCAACACTACTGGCCCAATTCACGATGCTTTTTCTATGAGTAACTGTATGTTACTCCTGACTTAGAAGCGAATTACTTAGGAGTATTCAGAATGTGATTTTGATGAGTGGTTTGAAGAGTTAGACAGAGCTGCTCATTAAAAATGCTATGTGAAACAGTTCTGGATATCCAAGGGTAACTAACTTTGAAGACAGGAGAAGGATACAACTACTCAAAAGAGCTTCGTGAATTGGCCGTGGAATCCTCAATGGAGCCATCATGTTGCTGCAGTAGTGCATGCATAAAACTGTACCAGAAATGACGTCAGGTTGCTTGCTCACTACTATTTCAATATTGGGAGGTATGCAGATTATACATCAGATTGCATGTTGGAATGTATTTTGAGGTCACCGTGATGGCAGTGGCCCAGGAATATATGCTATGCACATAAGTAAACTCAAAAAGCAATTTTGAGAAGGTGCTGCTAAAAATTTCAGGACATTAGAGGGTGTGATTCGATAACCGGGTGGAGGAATAAGAATATCTGCTGGGAGATCCCACATTGGATTGACACTACGCCTGAACGTTGACACCAGTGTCTTGAATCTTTCTTATTCTGCATGCTCTAATACATAACGGAGAAAAAAATAGCTTGAGACAGTGTGCTAATCTTCTAACTTGGAACTTTTCTAGAAGTTAAAGAGGCCACTTCACAGAACACTAAGGTGGGAGTGAAACGAGGACTCTGCAGTTAAAGTAGCTACCAGAAAGATAAGTAACTTGTTCTTCTCATGGATGCTTCTATCTGCAGATTCCGGTCCTTTAGAAAAGATACCACAGCAGTACTTTCCAAAAATGCAGGATCTGTGAGGTAGACTGAGACCCGAAAGCCCTACAGGATCTACCTGATTTTGAAGGCAGTAGTCTTTCGGGAACATACGCATCAATGCACACTTTGCAGCACGCCAGGGCCCAGATTCACTAAGGGCTTGCGTTGCCCTTGCATCACAAAAGGCAACACAAGCCCTTAAGTAAGATTTATTTAGCTACAGAAAGCCACTTTGCGTGGCTTAATAAATTTAGACCAGTGCTGCTCAAAGTACGACCCACGTGCAACCCTCTTGACCTTTAGATGCAGCCCCCTGGGCAACAGCAGTACTGGACTGCCATTTAGTGGAATTCACCCTAACAATAATAAGATGTTAAATAAACGGGCAAGCATTTATTTATAGGTTAATTGAAGTTAAAGAAAGGAAGTAACTAGGGTGTCCTGCACCACTTAACTTTAGGAGCACCTTCATTTTTTAAAGACATCTTGCAACAAACATGTAAAAATACGATCACGTCTTTTCAAAATTCAAAAGTGCATAACATGAACATGCAGAACCATTTCACCTTAGTACATCAGATTATATCAGAGCATTGAGAAGTATTTTTATTTTAAAGTGATAGTTTTCAAACATGAATTAAAAAACATTCATGCTTCCACCCAATCTGACAACAATCGCAACAGTGAACTGAGAGGTAAGTAAGTTGGTATGTGCCCCCTTTGGGCGGCCTGGGTTGCTCTTATACATTAACCACATTATAGTTTATTAAATCAAACATAGGAGAAGGTTTCATACAGCCCACATCCTGAAGTCATGTATACTAAGGTCCTCTGATATGTGTTAATGAAGAAAAAGGAGGGAAAATTTAAATGAAACATTTGCCTAAGATCACACAATTTGGTCAAGTGGGGAAGCTGGGATTGATCCTAGGTTTTTTGGTAGCACATTGTGCATTTCAGCCACTAGATGTATATGCTTCAGTTCCCCTACACCCACCTTACAGTCCCCAACCACTACCTTGCTAGCATCAATGAGGCCCTCAGTCACACCACAGACCAAAGACTTAATCTTTGAGCCAAGCATATGCTACTTGCAGGATCAACCAGGTAGCCACACCTGCTGGAAGGGTTGATGGGAGCTGCATGCCCGCCCGACCGACCTTCACACCCCTCAGGAGCCTGCTGGGGAAGCCCATCCTCCTGGGCGGGGGTTTGCTGGGGGGACAGGTGCGGTCACACAGGCACCAGCAGGCCCAGCCGTCTCCACGGAAGGGAGAGGCGGGCATAGGTGCAGCTTGAGCGAGACATAGGGGTGTTGGCTTGGGCGGCTAAGGACACCCCACAGAATGGTTGTTCCGAGCTGCTGCAGAAATGCTGTAGGTGGAAGAGGGCAACAGCATGGCGCAAGGGTGCCCGGGCCACCAGGCAGCATCCAGGACTTGGCACCACCCTTCCCCTCTGGTCAGACCACTGGGGGGGGGGGGGGGCAGAAGTTGCCAAGGCTGCTCGGCTTTCACTCTGCTGGGTAGGGTCTCCACAAAGGCAGGCCCTCGAGTCAGACGGTCCATGGCAGGGTGGAAGCTCTTTGCTTGAAACAACAGCCAAGGCTGGCCAAGCAGTCCATCCCAAAACAGACCAAGCGTTCCCAATCAACCAGAGTTTTTGGCGCTGGCCGGATCCTGCTTGTGCAGGCCATCCTGCACCAGGATGTTGGCTTCATGCCCATCCCTTCTCTCAGGGAAGGCAGGCTAGGAGGAAAGGCCCAACAGGCAGGGCTGGGAGGCAGGTGCTGACCCAGGCCCTGGGGGACTAGGAAGGCCATCCTGGACAGCACCCGGCTGGGAACCGCGGGACCACAAGGAGATCCAGAGTACTCTGTCCCTAGTAATCCAGAGGAAAGCTACCATCCTTTCTTGTAATCTGTGCGCACCGAGTGGCACAGGGGGCCACTGGTGACAAGGCACCCATCCTCCTGGAGCCCTGCCTGTGCTTGAGGACGCAAATGAGCCCTCATCAGAACTTCCATGGCAGCTGGGATGACGGCTTCATGTCAATTGAAACAATGGCCGAGGCTGTTCAAGCAGTCCATCCCTCAATGGACCAAGCATGCCCAATTGATTGGAGTATACAGTGCTGGCCGGACCCTCCCCAGGCTGGCCGCCCTGCACCAGGATCTCAGCTTTGTGAGCCTGCCTGCTATCGGGGAAGACAAGCTCCGAGGAACTGTCCATCGGGTATGGCTGGGAGACGGATATGGACTGAAGCCCCTGGGAGACTGGGCGGGTCAGCCCCTGATGCCACTCAGATAAGAACCGTTGACCCACAAGGGGATCCAGGGTACTCTGCCCTAGTAATCTGGAGGAAGGCTACCACCCTTTTTTGTAATCTGTGCACACTGAGTGACAGAGAGTACCACTGGCGACAACTCACACAGCCTCCTGGAGCCCTGTTTGGCCTATGGAAGTAAATGAGCCTTCATTGGAACTTCCATGGAAGCTGGGATGACGGCTTAATGTCCCTGCCTGCTCTTGGGGAAGGAAAGCTTGGAGGAAAGGCCCATATGGGCAGGGCTAGGAGGCACGAGCAGACCGGGCCATGGCGGGCCCACCCTGTCGGCACCTGGCCGAGAACTGCTGGACCTCGAGGTACCCAGTCTTGTAATACGTGCACACAGAGTGACAGAGGGGACCGAAGGCCTGCACGCACCTGTCTTTCGAGGAAGCAAATGAGCCCTCATTGGGACATCCAGGGCAGTCCAGCCATCTGGTCGCCCCATTGGAAAGCATGGCATGCGATCAGATGGCCAGGCTTAGGAGACCCTGCCGCCCAGCTGGGCCTCAGACACAGGGCTGCAAGATGGGCCCTGACGGAGTTTTGACCTAGGGCCTTCCAGCACCTTAACGCTCAGGCGAAGCTGGGGACCAGATGGCCCAGGACCCAGACCCCAGATCCCAGGACCCAGACCCTGGTGCCCGGGACCCAGGGCCTGTGACCCCAGGGCCATGACCCAGGCCCCAGTAACCAGGACCCTGTCCCAGGCCCTTGGAAGTGCAGCAGGCCGGAGGACGGAGCCTGAGGCAGGAGCACCTGCCCCCGGGCCTAGCAGGGGCCGGTCAGAGCTCCTGAACCTAGCCCGGACAATTGGAAATAGCACTTGTTCTACCATTTTTGTTCCCTTAGATTTTGGACCCTAGCTTAGCCAGCACCTAGGGAAATCTAGTCAACCTAGGGCAATCAAGGGTGGGCTGACTTGACTGGTTCTCACCATGTTTTATTACCCAGAATCCCCGACTATAAAAACAATTTTTGCTCACATTTCTGTGATGGAAACTTCTGGAATCTGCAGGGAGCCACAAAGTTCCTTCCACCCGGCATTCCCCCATACCTCCCAATAGAAATGGTATCTCGTTTGTGTGGGTTGACCTAGGGCCCGCAACAAGAAACGTCTCAAACGCAAAATGGACACAGCGCAATTTTACACTGAAAACAAACTGTTTTTTTTCCTCCAATGAGCTGATCGGCTCATTTCACTTTCAATGTAATGACAGCACTCCACGTACACCGATTGTCATTACACTAAAAATAAAATGCCCCGGGCGGCAGGGGAAGCTTTCCGCTGCTCCATAGGCTGAAGAGGGATTACCTGGACGTGTGCAGAGGATGTAATGATAACATCCTCCGCACACATCCACCATGGCGGAGGATGTAACCGTTCCGTCCTTGGCACAGAAAGGGTTAAAGTTCCTTATACAGCTCCACAGGCAGACAATTAGTACTTTTCAACTTGTAATTGACTCACCTTTGTCACAATGTATTTGGTAATCAATTCTTACTCAAGCTGCAATGTTTCATCTTGCGATATCTGTGGGATATCTATTGTCTCTAGAAAACAGACTATATTCTGATCTGATATCCATATAAGGGAACAATGCATGGCTCCCTAACAGTCTGACAACTCCATAGACTTATTTCTGTTATTAGATTACACCTGTCCTTGATTGTCAGGAATTGTGCCTATTCATCTTGCTGCTTTCTCCCACTTGGTAAACTGTGTCAATAGCATCCCTTCTTTATAATGTATCCTGAAAATATTATAGTATTCTTTTATGGCTGCAGGAGGGGTTCTCTAAAAATGTTCTCCCAAATGAGAGGATTGTGGTTTCTAGATCCTTACTTGACTGATGTTGACCATGTTTACTTTCTGTATGACATCCTGATACTGAAGCTCCACCCTCTGTTCAACATAGAGACAGCTCATCACATCAGTCAAAATACTACACCAACACCATCAATGAAGCTACCAAGGGAAGAATATTGTTCTAAACAAAAAAGCACTGCATCAACCAACTCACAGAAAATTGCAATGCCATCAACCTCTTCTTCCGTGAAAAAAATACAGAAGATCTGACAGCACATCCACGACACCAATATTGTTTAAATTGTTACACTCACCCCCTTCCCATAGAATACCACAATGGACAGCCTTTAAAGCCCTATCTCTCCGGGATCTCACTGACATATTTAACTTCCTCAAAGCCACTTTTTATGAAGATGATGTTATATTTGAGAGATTTGTGGTCCCCGATAACAGCAACTTGTCAAGGAAATCAAATAGCCATTTTTTAGGATCTAATAAATATGTATACATTTACAAATTTTCCTTCAACAATAAATCACAACAGACGACCCAGAGAACAAGTTAAGATACAAAGTTCTGAAATTTGTATCTTAACTTGTTCTCTGGGTCGTCTATTAAGAAAGCTTTCTGATACACAACTATGTCTCTATATCACATGTGTGTCACTTTTGTGAGCACCAGGCACAGATGCTTTTGCACCTCACTGAACATTGCGATTTATTGCTGGATGAAAATGTGTAAATATATATGACTATTTAATCATAAAAAATTACTATTTGATTTCCATGACATTTTGTAGTTATTAGGGACCATTGTTCTGTCTTCTTTGACACCCGAAATGCCTAGTGATCATAGGGTTTCCCTTGTTTTTCAGTGTAGGTTAACACCGTACTTTATTAAAGCTCTCTCTAGGCATGCTCTCTTACCCCCCTATCTACAAATGTCAATGCCTCCCTCACTCAAGGCATCTTCCCAGAACCACTCAAGACAGGCCAGGCCCTCCAACCTCTTCAGAAACCAACATTAGTCCCTGATAATCTCACCAGCTACTGGGCCATCACTCACCTACAATTCATTGGCAATATAATTGAAAAAGCAGTCTAGGTTCAACTCCAAGGCTACATCAATGGTAATGGTCTCCTGCACGACTACCAGCCTGGCTTCAGATGATGCTGCAGCACAGACAACACACCCTTACACATTGTACACAATGCCGTCTAGACCACAGTTTAAGATGACCCCTGCCAATACTGCTGGACCTTTCAACTGTCTTTGACACAGTTAACCACCCCATCCTCATTTGCACCCTGAAGTCTTGAATGTGATACAGTGACACCAGTTTGTTCACATTGGCACTTCCAAGCCATATAAGATCCCTATCACATGTGGAGTCCCCTAGGGCTCAATATGGTTTCCAGTCATCTGCAACCTATACATGGAGCCACTTGGTGCTTTACAGAAAGATAACATCATCAAGATTCATCAATATGCCGATGATACTCAACTGTACTTGAAAGTCTCCTCTGCTTCAGACATCCAGTTGCACAAACACTGCTTGCACATCATCCAGACCTGGATGAACAGAGCCTACCTAAAGCTCAATCCAACCAACACAGAATTTCAGTTATTTGCCAAGAACAGGATACAGTACCAAGCTGGTTCAATTACATGAACTTTGACTGCGTCAAACCCCAGCTTTCACTGAAACCAAGTCACTTGTATTCTCCTTGGCATCCAACCACACCCTCAAGGAACACATTACCAAAACAAAAACAAAGACAGCCCAGTCCCAGATCCCTCATAAAGAATGTCAAACTGTTTCTTCCAGGAAGCTACTTCAGAACTGGTGTTCAAGCCTTAATACTCTGGATGGTGGTAATGCCCTATTCCATGGCTTTCCAGACACCACACTGGCACCCCTCTGGGCTTCCTACATGCAGCATCATGTCTCATTCAGGGCCTGAGCAAATATGATCACATCACCCCCACGCTGATGGATCCAATGGGTTCCCCTAGCTGGCCCATTTTTCAAAGCTGTCACAAACAGCACCTTGTATATCTTGCAGACCTACTAACCATCTCTGGTGGATCTTTGGACATCTGCAGCCAGGACTCCATCAGACTGCTGACTAAGTGTAAAAAAGAATTGAATCAAGACAGCAGGCCTTTTCCCTCTATGTACTCAGGATCTGGAACAAGATCCCAGTACCAGGACGCTGCAATGCTGCTCCAATTTAGACAAGGGTTGAAGTGTCATCTCTTTATAGAATACTACAGAACAGTGCTGTTGTAAATAAAGTTAGGTAGTCCAGGTAGATTTCCATGTAGATTTATTATAAGCAAGATGTTACAAGGTTGAGCCCCACCAGGAGCTGCCTCACTGCCGCTCAGCCCATCTCCAACTGACCCTCACACACACGAACATTCCATTCACCAACATCCTCTCACACAGACACTCAGGCTGAGCAGCAGCAGTATAACAAGTGCATTAACCATCCATAACCCAGCTTTCTCTCAGCTTGCTTGTTAACTTTATGCATGTCTTTGACCTTGTACAGCACTGCTTTTTACCTGGGTTTGTGATATAAAAATACTGGATACATAAAAACGCATTTATCAAGGATATGGCTTGGCTCTAATCACTGCCTTCAAGGCTTGGCGAGTGGTCTGATATGTTTCTAACCCCAAAAAAAGACTGGAAAGGTAGTCATTCCTTGACAATGTTCCATGTGTTCCTAATAAAAAGGAGGATTGCTTCCTCGCACCATGATAGAGTCTCCAAACATCTGCGAGACCCATTTTGGATTTAAATCTGGCTAGGTTAATTTGCAAGTTCAACCCTTGAGCAATAGATCAGTTCTGTCCCTAATGGGATCCTGACTAAGGTTGCCACTGGACCTCCAGAAGCAATGGGATAATTTTGGCTAGCAACTTGACAAGCTTCAGTGGGACACACACACAAAATGTAGTAAAGTCAATGAGTCCCCACAGATCTGAAAACAAAGTATGGCATAATTCAATGTACATTCACCTAGGAGTTGCTTCTTTAAATGGAAATTATTTTTGCAATATGTAGCCACTCCACTTAAACCTCTAGAATAGCCAGTATGAGACAAAAGTGTATATCTGTGTCTCCCCAAAACTTTTCATTTCGTAGCTGTAAAATGAGTTTTCAGAAATAGTACCAGATCAGGTTTGTGTTCCTCTAAGAAATAAATGACAATGCCCCATTTCATTTTGTTCCTGAAAACATTGACATTCCAACTAATAGTCTTTTAAGATCCTGAGACCTACTCCCTGCCATCACCCCAAAGTGTAAAGTATTTGTATGCGTAATAAGTCACCCCTCTCTGTATTATAATGGGATGTGGACAGTCAGTTGAGATTGTTTGTACACAGCTTAACTCAGTAATCAACACACTTTAGCAATAAAAGAACTCCTAAAACACAGCCACTACCAGGTCCTGGAGCAGCACAGGTTAAGAAACGAGGAGGCATGCATATCTCCTCCTGTCCAGCAGTGAGAACAACCTCAGTCATGTGGAGTAGATGGCCAATATTCGTGCCCTAACCCCATTTTAGCTTCACCAATGTTATTTTAAACTCCACTCCTTTTGCTCATTGCAACAGGTATTGTGTCATCGATAAACGTCATGACCTCCCCCTCCAGTTTTTTTTTTCTCAGAGGAATATACTTCTTGTAGACCCTGCTACATCGCCTCCACTTTCTTCCTTACACCACTCCATTGAAGACTGAGATGCCCATTCATATGTCCCTTTAGTGTTCCATTGTAGAACTATTACCATGAACAGCTTCTAGAACCTCTTTTATTGTAGGTTCTAAATCAACAGGCTCCTGTAATTGCTTTTCTGCTTCCATGTTTAGAATTGGGGGCTAATTCCTTGTGACGAGCGAGTGAAAGTATATTTTTCCACATTGTTTGAGGGGAGGGGGTTTCTCTCGCCCCGTTAAGTCAGACTTTTATATATTTTGAAGCAGGATTTGGTCACGGTTGGTAACTATCATCACTCAAGATAATGCAGCTCTAAGAGGTTAGGCTATTGGATGATATCTTACTAATATGGAATGTAGACAAATAAAAAATCCTCTGCCTTCAGTGTAGCTTCCAGGCGATTCTGCCCACACAAAGAAATGTACACAATCTTTGTAGGGAGACTGTTTCTAGTTTATATAACTTTTGGCCCTGACAAATCAGTCTATCAAGGCCTCCTGATCAGATACTATTGATTCAGGAGTTTAGTCTTCAGCCATTTTATAGCCAGGTACCTTTGTCTCTCTTTAGTGACATTTTGCCTTGCATCTGGCCACTTGATATTTTTCATGTGCCCTTGCAAATGTTGAGTTGATGGGAAATAAAAAAAAAAAACTGAAATTATGCAAGCGGAGCAGCACGTGCCACAGTTTCATGCCGGAAGTCCATGTTCAATTTTCTTTACAGGAGTCTGGTTGTTTTACTGACAGGGCTTCACGATCACAGGATGTGTCAGGATATTGTTGCTGGATGCGGTGGAGCTCAGTTTCAGGCAGCCATCATGTTGCCTTCCTTCTCATCACCCAAGTCCACAAGGTCTTTTGGAACATGTTTGTCCTGCTTACCTTCCTCCCTGAATGAGCATGCCAATTGGTGTAGTTCTAGGAGGCCATGTCGAATGTCATACCACTGATCTGGGGTGTACGTCCAAGAGACCATCTTATCTCCCATGTTATTCAAGTTCTACCTAGAGCTACATGTGAACAAGATATGGACTGCAGGGCGATCCCAGTTTCAATTAGCACTTGGTACAACACATGTAGGTCATGAACACATGACTAGCTACTTCTTAAACTGGATACTCAAAAGGCAGAGTTGCTCTTGAATTTGCCATGAAACTATAGGAGAAAAGATTCCTGCTCAATCATCTACGCTTAAACCTACATATTATTCATTTAACTATGATTCAATTTACTGTAGGGTATTTGTTATTAGCAGGAAGAGTCCAGACACAAGATCTATACTGACAACAAACAAGAACACAAGCAAAAAAAGATTCCTGATTTAAATTCTATTAGTGACATACTAACAAATTTACATCATCCTCTTTAAAAAATTAGTTGAAAATGGTAATATAATTCAGTGTTTTATTTGACATCTATTAGCATCAATTCTGTTGTTGTGGATACAACAGCCAAAAAGTGTTTTAATATTTTGAAGTCTCGCTTCCTCAGGGCTTTTAATTTGATATGAAACAATGTGTTCTTAAATTAGGTCTCTAGTCAATATTTCCACAAACTTCCATCCAAATCTAAAAAGGAGAGTGTCTAATATGGTCATTAATTCATGTATAAGGAAGATGATCTACAGTTTCCTTTATTATTTTAGTTTTTAAAGTCTTCTCTAATCTTAACCCATCATAAATGTTTCAGCTTCTTGTATGTACTATTTGAACATTTATTCTTATGATAATTTTTTTCTTGCTGGTTACCAATGTGAGTATCTCTCTTGTGACTATATGCTTCCCACTATTAAAACATACCTTAGGTACACCAAATATTAAAACAATAGGGATGAATATGTTACAACCTTCTCTGTGTCTGGGCTCAGAGAGGGCCAATGTTGAAAAACCATTCACTATTTTTTTCCTTTCATCCTTGTGTTAAAAAAAAGAACACATTTTCCCTTAATTAAATGATTATTGATAACTGTTCTTTCACAAATGTGTTTGATGACCAGAATAAAACTTCATGCACAATAGGCCAGGTGTTTGTATCCCTAAGGAAGGCATGGAAACACCTTCTGGCAAACATCCTCCCTATAGCTGAGTCCCCACAGTGATGTCACCCATATGGCAACCATATTGATTTCAGATACCAGAAGCAGTAAACATATCAAACCTGGGATTTCCACTGGCTTCCTCTTTATTCCAGAATAAGGTTTTGCACACTCAGTGTTACATACAAAGACATCCATTTAAAAGTCCAACATAAGTAGCTCGGGGAATAAAAATCCCGGGGGATCGTTCATCTCTTTTTACCTTGAACTTATGCAGACTGCAAAATTCAAGAAGCTTCAGACTTGGCTTAGACCAACCAAGTGACATTCAACACTAACATACCTTTTGATTTTTAGGGAAAATGCTAGAAATATCCCACTTTCAAAGTTACTTAGCTATATAACCAAGGTTGTTTCCGTTCAATGGTTTTATGCAGAGCAAGGATTCTGTAATATGCTTAACACTTTGTAATTGTGAAAAACTCAGGAGCCAAGGCAGGAGTGATTTCAGACATATGAAATTAATACAAGTAGCTTGCTGCTTGACCAAATGGAGTGATCTGCTGAAATTTGAAGTTCAGAGAAACTGACCACTTCGAAGCAATTAACATTTATTTTTGAAAGGACATTTACACTCATAGTAGCCTACAAATTATTAATTTATAAATTATTAATTTGGCATTTCCAGATGCTAAAATGTGTATTACTTTTCAGTGTAGTTAGGTTGACTCACCTTGTGATGATGCATACAATATACAATATATAATGTGTTTCCAATTGAAAGAAAAAGAAACATTTCCTTTTAATTTTAATAATCAATTAACATTCTTGTATGCCCACTCTGCCAACTACTGCATCTTTAGGAGGTCTTTTTCACCCACCATTATAAATGCTGCAACATACAGAATCTTACACATCAGGCAAGGGACATGTCATGAGATGTAGCTCCACCTTGGCTTACAGTAGGTAGTATAAGAGCTATGGTAAGAGCAGAAGGTTTTGGAAAACACAAAATTCAGTCTTCTCTGGGAGTGAACGAAAATATAATCACATTGGATTCAGGGGCAGCGCAACTGATGTATCAAAATATGATGATGTATTTTATTTTCGTATCTCGTACATCGAGTAAGGTGAATGTCATGGGCAGCAGTCCCTAACTTCACTTAAAATGGTACAAGGATTACTACAGGACAGTAATGAGAATTAGGAAATTTAATATTTTTCTCCATTAATGTAGGGAAAAAAGTAGCCATGTTGGAATCTGGAACAACATGACTGATGCTTTCAAACATGTAGTTGCATTTTGCCTCCTTTAATAAAAATAATTAAACGACTGTAGCTTGAAAACCAGATGGGAGAGACCAAGAAGTACAGACAAACGTTCTCTTTATTGAGCTACACATGAATATTTCAATATTCAAGAGAAATAGACTGGCAGTGTTATAGATCCCAGCAACCTCATTAGTCAGCAATACAAAGGCTTAGAAAGACGCAGCTCTTTAGGTTTTCCTCTTATTTTATTGAATCATTTGATTTTATTTTAATTTTTCACAGGTGTGACAGGTCTTCTTCAACTTTTTTGAAGTGAAACTGTGAAGAAGCTTGAGTTCTAATCAAAATAGAAATGACAAAGGATTGGTCATGAAAATTGTGGCTTTTAATGTAAACACTACATTCGATTGAATTTTTTTGTTTTTTTAATTTTTTTTGTTTTTTTGCAGCACAAACATCCCACATGAGAGAAAAACACCATTCACTAAGAGGAGGGAGTAGAGGAAGAAAAATAAAAAGCAGCACAAAAGCATTCACTGGAAAAAAAGAGAAAGAAAGAAAAATGAAGCTTATCCTGGTATGTAATACACAGTATTCATCAGAGCAAAAAAGTCTAACAGGGAAATATCATTCGGCAGCTACTGGCCAGTGAGAGATGTGCTTTTTCTATACAAACCTGGAGAGTGAATGCGAGACAGTTTTGGAATACACGTTTAACTAAGAGAAGTGTTAGAGAGATTGGTTCTGTACACTTTGACCTGCCAGACACGGCGGTGGTAATCAGCATGGTCTTATAACTCCAGGCTGGTAAAGACCTTTTCTAGACAGGGCGCTTTCAGTTCAAACAAAAAATGAAAATTTTAATAACAATAAAGTAAAAATAAATAAATAAAAAAATTAAGAAATTCCCTTACCCCCAAATTAGGTACAATTAATTCATATTAAAATGAGGAACTAAATACAGTAGAATGCCTTTTGTACCCATTGCAAAACATTTTAAAAAAGGGAAAAAACGTTTATTCGTTTTTTTTGTAAGCTACAAAGCACATGGAAAAAATGTTCTTTCCTTTTTAGATTTCTATATGTAAAGACTCCGCTAAAACCAGATCTACAGCATTCTACAGAACATACAGCCACCATTCCATGTTCAGAAGGTTATACATTGACTTTTGTTTAAGGAAGGCTGTGTCTTACAAAGGCCAGAAGGTCATGCTACCGATAGAACGTCAACAGGAGCGTCCATGAAGCCAGTCTGCAGAGAGAAAGAAGGGTCTGGGATGCAGAATAACAATAAGATTGACCACAAAGAAATTCAAAAAGGGCTCCTCACAGTAAGACGTAAACAGTTTCACAATTGGGATTTCTCCTCTAGCTTTCTCTCTCTTTTTTTCACAGCCCACCAAAAGTGAGGTTGGCACTGATATGATTACATTTCAGCAAAGGAAAAGGGCTACCAACGGCTTCTTTTTATTTTATTTTATTTTAGACGAGTCTTATTTGGAGTTGGAAGTGGGAAGGACCCCCCTGTTTCTCACAGACCTTTGCGAAAGCTTCAGCCCCCCCATTCCTGTGCTTGAACTTGGAGGAAGTTACATTCCACAAGTGAAGAGCTAAACGGTGCTGTCCTGTGCGTCCTTTTAAAAAAAGTTCCTAAAACTTTTACCCGGAAGAGGTTGAACAGAACAGATCAGCGCTGATGTCCCCTGCTCCACTACCCTCCCCTGCTTGAGGCCGACGAGCACACCATTAACCGCCAATGCTGGCCACCCTGTATTTGCCCGGCCCCTAGAAATATATATATGTATATAGATATATATATATCAACAGAAAGTAAAGACCCAAAGGGTTAAAAAAATAACTGTACGACTATTTCTTTTATGAAAGCACGTTCTTCAAAACTGAAGGATACCTGGGCTCTTAACATGGGGCTGGAAGTTACAGAATCTGAGTTCTGTGGTTTGATTCCAGACGGGGCAGACCTCCATCAAGGAATCTGTTCTGTTCATATCTCTTTGGGACAAACTAAAAAGATTGTTGTATTTTTTTGTTTCATTTATATATATATTTATATATATATAAATTTCATTACGCCATTTTTATTTACCAACTTGCATTTTTGTCATAATCATTACCAAATAAGTTGCTATACACAATGGTCAGTATAAGCCACAGCCTCGGAGATTGTTGGCAATAATGATGTCGGTGACCGCGTCAAACACAACCTGGATGTTATTTGTATCTGTGGCGCAAGTCATATGACAGTAGATCTCCTTGTTGGGGGAACGATTCTTGCTTTCGAACTGTGCTTGGATGTAGGCAGCTGCATCTTCATAGGTGTTGGGTCCTGCGTACAAGCAAAATATACATTGTCAGAGTTAGCTCTAATGGTAATCAATGAAAGTTGCAACAGACCCCTTCAAAGACTCCCCGACTTTGCTTAAGAATCCCTTCAGGTCCTATTGTAGGAACTAGACATTCAACTTTGGTATATTCCATCCCTGAATTTACCAATCAAAGCTAATCATAAGCGTGCTAGCCAAGTTGAGTGTTCCAGCATTTAGGACAAAAATGAACTAAGATACCCAGAAGAAAATTTGAATGGAAAACTGTGGTGGGCACTCTAAAAGTCTGTTTCATATTGTTAAACCATCCGGTTTCTATCTTAGAATATTTGGCCAATTAATTCCACATAGCAAGATTAAAAGTTACTGTGACTTTTTCAAATGTTAATGAGAGGTGAGTATTCTACAGGAAAAAATCCATACCAAAGTTTTCCTATTGGGAACTGCAGAAGCGGTACCTGCATAGTTCATTTGACTGCTGAAATATCGTACTAAAAACAAAATTATACCAGAGGTCGCCTCTACCATACTAAGATCTTCCAGTTTGAATAAGTCACTTGTGGAAATTTCGACCCTTTCATTTTATTTGAATTCATCATCCAATAACCGATGTCCTTAGATTTTTAAATTAATTTCAGGATGGAATTCTTTGCATTAAAATGATAAATAATTTTGTTTTACCAATGTTGACAGTTTTCCATATGTTTTTTTTCTATAGTTTTGATTTTGAATAGGGGAACCGCTCCCACACCTACAACCTGTCCGCATACCTACATCATCTACTCCCTTGTTACTCCTGCTGGAGCCTCCTTTCACGATTGTTTCTTGAACATGGGTCTGTTAGTTTCCCAGGGCTCCTCTTTAGGTCTCAGCCACAGACCGCTTTAGCTATCGATTCGGATTCTCCTTGTTTTCATAACATATACTTTGAATGGGGTTTAGGTCAGCTCATGACTGGATGGCTTTGTTGTTTATTTTAGGGATCTGCTAGGGATTAGGTAGCTTTCCTCACTCCTTTTTTTTGCGACACTCTGGAGCATGTTGGTCTCACAGTGTTCTTACTGACTGAGTGGTATCCTTCCTCTTCTGTTTGGAGGGGGCTCTTCTCTGTTTGTTCCAATGGCTCCCATCCAACTCCCTGTTTCGAACATATTTTTTGAGGGGTAAGCAGTCGCAAAGTGATGCCCGCCTGCTCACCCTCTTTCCTGCACTCACTGGTGCACACGGGAGGCATATTTACAAGCCCCTATCGCCACAGGAACGTCACTTTTAAAGACGTTCTTGTGGCGATAGGGGCTTTGCCTTATTTACAAGGCAGCATTAAGCTACTAAAAGTGGCTCAACACCGCCTTGTAAATAAGGCACCCTTTCACTCTATACTCTATACTTCGCGTGAAAGGGGTGACAATGGGTGTTGCGGTGGGCATTCTGCTGCAACACCTATTGATTCTGACGCTGCCCCATATTTATAAGGATGGCGCAAGTATGGGGCAGCGCCAAAATTAAGTCCAGGGAAAACCTGGTCTTAGCATTGCAAAATGAGGAGAAATGTTTAATTTCTCCTTGTTTTTTGCTCTATGTGTGCTGCATTCCCTTCCTGCACATAATCAACCATAAAAAGAATGAAGATTTGCAACTTCAAGTGTGCTGTACAATGCAGAACACATTGGAGTTGCAAATCGCCATTCTGGATTGTTTATGTGCAGGAAAGGAAACTTTCCTGCACATAAACAATCCTTCCCTCAATGCAGGCACCCTTGCACTATGGTGCAAGGGTGTCTGCGTTGGTGCTAGGTATCTGAATTTAGTGCCAGCGCAGGGAGAAACGCAAGGCTGCACCGTAGATTGTAAATACGGAGTATCCCTGCGTTTCTAAAGTGACGGAGTATGGCGTTAGCTATTTTGGAGCTAATCCGTGCTCTGCTACTTTTGTTGTAAATTTGCCCCTTAGTGTTCCCCCGTCATCACACTTATGTTGCGACTCATGTATTCATCGGTGGTCACCTTGAAAAGGATTTCATTAATAGTAAACTCAGTCCAAGGTTGACAGCCATGTATCTGTATACATTCAAATGTGAATGACAATAGCGAATATCTCGACTATTTAGAGCTGAAACCTGTTGGCTTTACCAATGCTTCTTTTGGTGTTTATGTTCTGCAGTGTTGATTCTGCTGTAGTTAACCTGCCAGACAAGAGTTCACCCCTTCATCAGCAGTTCTGTCACTGATTCTCTATAGTTGCAAAGATGCTTTCACAGATAGTGGTCAACAAATTCACTGTGCTGATTCGATGCTTCTTTGTGAAGTCAATGTTTTTGGGGTATTTTGTTTTTATTATTCATCTAAATTAAAGCCTTAGGAAATCTAGTCAATCCAAGGATTACAGGTAAAATTTGGAAATATGATTCTGGCCTTCGTTATAAGACTGGAGAGTGGTGAATGGCAGGTGTACGCTACAAACTGAACTGTAGGAACGAGGGCACCGTTTTGAGGAACAAAATGTTATAAGAAACTGATGGTCTGGACGGTAGCAGAGCCGAAAAGCTTTTTCTTAACACGGCCTTGGTAGTAGCTAAGAGAGATATCGCTGTTCTTGGCTGACGGCTACAGCACCAACATTGGCGCGCTGGCGTTGGGGGGTGGACTGGTGTGCCGCCCAGGAACGACCTCTTTATGTGGCCAGGGGATGCCCCGGGAAATTTCACCTAATGTGGGGGAAGTGGGTGGGGGTGATAGAGTTTGAAGGTAGGTCGGCTGGGTCTATGGAATGCTTCTAGGGATTTGGGCCTTTGATTTGCATGCATGTCACTTTTTATATCAATGTGAACTGTGCTTACTCTGGACTATTCCCATGCGATGTAACTCTGAATGGTGCTGTTTGTTTGGTTACATTGAAAACTCAATAAAATTGATTATCAAAATGTTATAAGAAGTTATAAGAACATGGGTCCGAATGTGGCTTGAAAAATTCAGTACTCAATAAACTATCCATTGGCCTGGGAAGCATCAGACATCACAATTAGGGGCTACCAAACCCAAGATAATTAATAACATGTTAGCATTATTACTAATATACTTCTGCCAAACGATGGAGAAAGATAATTGAAATTGGAGACAAAAGAAATTCAGTCCATTTTTTTTCAAATGCATTTATAACAAAATTAATGTCACTTATTTGGATGCCAGTTACTAGATTACCCAACCATTGCACTACTGTTAGGAGGTTGCTCCCACCTTCTTGACCTTGCACTGTTTTCTATAAATTACTTTAGCTAAATATTTGCAGTCAGTCATGTTGCTTCTTTTTTCTTGAAGAAACCGAAGGACTTACTTATGGATTTTTGTTTTTTAAGGAATACAGCATAACAGACCTTGCACATCTGGGGAATTTTAATTGCACGTTGCAATACATCTGTGAGTGCCCTGTGTCAACATAATACAAGGCTCCACAAACCTAAAGTAATCCTTTATTTGAAGGATATCACACAATTGTAGGCAATGGAGGTGGAAATAAGTCTGTGCAATATCTTATAGACAGAGATCCAACTGAAATCTATGGAGATGACTGAAATAAAGAGCAAGTAAAACGAGTCATCACCTTCTCACTCTGCATGTGCATTCCTTAAGTTCCAAGATTTTGTCACAACCTGGAAAAGTCAATAGTCTTTTTCATGTGAACAAGTTTATGTCTTTTTATCTTCAATAAAATGGCGATCATAACTGCAGCCAGGGGTTTGTACTTTCTGTTGATCAATATGCCATAAATACGGCAACATGTTACACTAAGTGACATTTGTAAACAAGCATTTGCAATGCAATAGGTCCTGCATTAATGAACGAGTTAGCTATTGGCGTTGCAAATGAAAATGTTAGATTTTTATTTGTAAAAAAATATCCCTGCAGTAGCATAAGTAATAAAGGAAAATCCATGAAGCATGGAAAGGATGCAGTACCCCAGGCTGTTACTATGTGTCCCTGTGGAGTTGTAAGGGGACCTCTAATAGCCACATAAAGTACTGCAACCTTAATGCAATTATAAAAAGAACAATTGCAGCTGAGCATACGATTCCATTTGTTTGGTGCCCGGCCACCATTGTTAAAGTGAAAGCGCAGCATGGTGCGCTGCCAAAAATAAACATATAATGTTTTTCACGTTGAATATGGCAAGCTGTGCAGAAAAAAATAAAGGCGTGCAGTGACCATTGTTAAAGTGAAAGCTCCGGCATGGCGTGCTGCCCAAATTAAGCACATGATGTTTTACAAGTTGCATACGGCAAACCACGCTGAAAGAAAGGCGTGCGGCCGCCATTGCAAAAATGAAAGCGCCGCATGGGCGCTGCTAAAAATAAACACAATCTTTTACAAGATAAATCCGGCAGGCTGCACAGAATAAAAGAAAGGAGTGCAGCTGCCATTGTTAAAGTGAAAGCGATGCAAATAAAAAATAAAAAATTATGTTTTAATGCTGCACTCTTAACTAAGCAGCGCACGTCGCCTAAAAAAGGAGACAACAAAAGGACCTGTTTGACTCAACAGCAGTTAGGCAAAGATTGTGCTATGGATACTGTCCTACACAGGAACTACTGTGAGAGTCAAATTTCAAATAATCTTTATTCGGATATTAAAAAATAACCATAAAAGATACATATTATACAGTAGGGCCTTTAACTAATACAAGTTATTTCATACATTAATAAATAATTCATGATAAAACAGACATATTAAAAACTAACCATCGATATCATCATTAAACGGAAAACCTAGACAGTATTACTCAGTTCATTTCTGGATTTTGGTTCTTTCGTATCTACTCCTTACAACAAGGGCGGCCTGATTAATCCTCTGCCCTGGTCTTTCTCAATTTAACTGCCAAACGACGAAATGTACCATACTAAATAGTGTAAAAGAGTCAGAGGCAAGCTTGAGAAATAAAAGGGCCACTTTGGCCTGTCCTATATTTGCACGTTTGAGGATTGTTTTTAGAAACAATGATCGTGGATAAGCAAAGAAGGGACAAATTAAGACAAAGTGAAGAGTGTCTTGCGGAGATCTAAGGTCGCAGCCGCAACACCCTTTTAAACTCACGTCATGTACAAAGCCCGCTGGGACGGACAGGATATGGTGCAGCAAATCCAATCTAAATCTGGACATTAAAAATCTATCATGTCTGTTATACATATTGGCAAGATAGTATTCCATGCCCGGATTAACTTTAATGAGCTGGTAAGACTTTACTGTGCTTTTAAGCCCTTCTGTTGCCTCTCTAGTCCTCACCAGATGCTGCCTACATTCTTTCTTTATAATACCCTTGTCTCTACTGGCCAACGTACTTGGTTCATTAAATAATTTTTCGTGACCCAGACTGGTCAGTACGTCCCTTACATATTTTAGCCATGGTATTCGAGGCCACTTATCCCCATTCATACAATCCTCTAAAATCGATCTACTCAAGCTTGCCTCTGGATTGGTCCAAATTTTTATCCAACAGAAGATTGGGTTAAAGGCGGCCTTATCAGTAAGATAATCTATACCCATCTCCTCGTGTGCAATAAACGAGGAGATGCATGTTGGCACTTGCAAAAGACTTTTTAAGAATTTGTCTTCTTCTCGTTGGATGTTCCCTGTATCTGAAAAACCCCAGACCTCACTCCCATATAGGATCTTTGGGCAAAATACCGAGTTATATAATTGGGCAATTTCGTGCGGGGACCAGCGACCCAGTCTCGTCGCATAATTCTTAAGGGACCCCGCGGCGCTAGGATGTTGACTACATTTGAGTCTTACCAAGGGCTTAAAATTGAGATCTTGATAGAAAACGATCCCCAGATAATTGAAAGTTTTTACTTTTTCCAATATGTGGGTTCCTATGGTAAAACTGTAGTTCTTAACTGGCTTTTTACCCACTTCCATGATGTATGATTTGGATAAGTTGGGGACTAGGTCTGAATCTGCCATGAACCTAACAAACCCATTAATAAGTGCCTGTAGACTCCTTCCTGTACGGGCCAAAAGAACTGCATCATCTGCATATATGAGGACTGGTATGCTTCTCCTCCCTATGCAGGGGCAGTCTGCCTCTAGTGCTCCCAGCGCCTTATCTAGCCCATTTATATAAAGCGTGAACAGGAATGGCGCTAGGATACAGCCTTGCCGCACCCCTCCCCGGCATTGAAAGTCATCTGTGAGATCACCGTCATCGGTGAATCTCACCTGTGCCGTGGTATCAAGGTGGAGTGTCTGCAAGATTCGTATCAATCCTAACTCAATGCCCATCTCTGCCAGCATCTCCCACAGCTTTCTTCTGTTCACACAGTCGAAAGCTGCTGAGAGATCCATAAACGCTAGATACACAGTGCCTTCCCTGGCCAGAGTGTATTTAGCCACTAGATGATGAAGATTGAGGCACTGGTCTGTGGTCGAGCGCCCATTTCGAAACCCATAATGGAGGTCGGTGATAATATTTGGTTCTTCGGCCCAATCCATAAGATGATTTAAAATGATTCTCCCCATAACTTTCGCCGTGACATCTATGAGGGATATTGGGCGATAGCATTGTGGCTCATTTCTATTTCCCTTTTTAAATATTGGGACAATGACAGCAGTCGACCATGATCTCGGCATGCCCACCTCTCTGGCTGCATTTAATACCCTGGTCAATATTGGGGCCCAGAGGTCCACTTGGCTTTTAAACAAATCTAGTGGGATCCCATCTGGTCCAGGCGCTTTTCTTAGTGCCAGGCCGTCTATTCCTATTTTGACTTCTGCGACCGTAAAAGGGGTGCACTCACCCTCCGGTAATTCTGTGATTTGCGATTGCTGCACCTCATGGGTGCCCCGATTATATAGCTTTGTGAAATGCGCTACCCATGCCTCTGGCAAGATGTGAGATGCCACTTATGGCTTATTCGGGGCTTGGAAACATGGGTCATTTATTATTTTCCAGAAGCTTGTCATGTCACGGCGCTCCGCTGCTTCTCTTAATGACTCCCAGGCCTGAGATTGAAGGCAATATTTCCGCCTGTTGATGGCCTTTTTGTATTGTTTCCTGCAATCCATAATCTCACCTCTGTCCCTTGGGACTATTTTAAGTGCCTGCTTCAGATTTCTGAGGGCCTTGGAGCATTCTTTATCAAACCATCTCGGGCAGGGATCGGACTGCTTCTTCAGCTTACGCCTTAAAAGGCTGTCAATATGTTGGGCAGTACCCTCGAATGCTGTAATCAGGTCGCTCCCCTCTATAATGCTGTCCAAGCATTTCCACGTGTGACTATCATTATCCACAAGGAGCGCTCTGTGTAATGCTAGCCCATCGATCTTGCTCCATTTGATTCTCCTGCCCTGGTCCATTGCCTTATATTGTCCCCCCGTGATCCTTTTGTCTGCTTTAGTGCGCAGGTCTAAAATCCCTATTGTTAATTCTAAAGGGTTGTGGTCGCTAAATGCACTCGGGACTATCGAGAAATAACTAACCCTACCAATTAGGGCATGAGAAACAAAGATGTAGTCGATGATGGAATCACAGCCCCGTCCCTTAAACGAGGGGGTCATTATGTCTGGTGATCCATCCTCAACTAGATCCATCGTATGTGTTAAGGCCGATTTGCCCAAGATTGTGCCTAGTGCCATGCCTTCTCTGGAATGCTCTACATGCCATCCCTTTGTAGAAGGACAAGCGTCCCATATACCTCCTTCCCATTTCAGGTAGGGGCACGGGTGGGTGTTAAAATCCCCCATCAGAATTAACTGGGTGCTTGAGTCCCCCATATCGTTTAGCCCAGTTAGTCTTTCATCTAGCTCCGCCAAATTTGACATCGATTGTCCTACATTATAAAAATTTATAAAAATTACCTTGAGGCCCTTTGCAATGTATCTTATACCCTGGAGACAATCGGAGTCCCACCCCAGGTCTTGCCAACTTCCTTGCAGCGTCAATGCCGCATACATAATAAGGCCACCCTTAGCTCGACCCCTGGACGATTTACGGGCGGGAACAAAAAACAACTTATATCCCTCCAGAAACAATCCACTACAATCCGTTTCCCAGGTTTCCTGCAGGCAAATGACTTTGTACTCTTTAACAAAGGCCTGCCATTCGTGATTGGTAACTTTGATTGCGAGTCCCGCAATATTCCAAGATAACAGCCTCATCTCCGAGGTTGTTTGATCCCGACCACTAATTATTCCCCTGGTCCTCCTTTGTAAGGGATTTATCTCCTGGGAAATTACTTTTGTGCGTATATCTTCCACCACCATTACCTGCCCTTTCGGTGTACCAGCTTTTAGATCCTGGGCGTTTTTTCCTGTTTTAATTACAGTTCCCAGAATCCCTTGAGTGTCTCATGGTCGCTCACCCTCCGTACTCGCCAGACTCCTCAGTCAATCTTGTTCATCCAGAGCGGAAAAATTAGAGAGGATTGCAAATCTATTTGAGGCCAAGCGCAAATTATCAGTTCTGGTTTTCTTAACTATTCTTGGCCATTGCACTATCTGCCCAGGGTCGAGGGCACTATCCCTATAAAAGTAGTATAGTGGGAGCATCCTTATACATGACCCTCTCTCGCTCTCCCCGTGACGGTTGTCTAGGAGTTCTTTTACTTGCTCTGGATGTCTAAAATGTACAATAATACAGTCGCCTGCAAATTTTTTCTCTCCACCCCCGATCCAGGCTACCCTCCTGGCCATAAGAATTTGATCATGCTGGAATCTCTTTACTGGTATATTGTTGTTAATCCAGTGCGCAGCCTTATTAATCAGGGTACTGGCCGATTCCTCACTGCCCCTATTCACTCCTGGAACTCCTACCAGCACCACTGAATAGGGACAGGAAGCCGGGGGTAAGTCTAATGTCTGGAGTCCTGGGGTGCCCTAGATACAGTCCATGCGGTCTGTCCTAAAGGACCTCCTGCGCTCCCTATGAACCAAACCTGTATCTCTGGTCTCATGACGGATGCCTGAGTTGTGCTGGAGCTCCCTACTCGGATCCATATCACTAGGGTTGTCTGTTTTTGGGGGTGTTTTTCTACACTCACTCTGTTCTTTCTCTATATTATTTGTTGCCTTGTTTCTGTGGTCAATCTCTATTGTGCCCTCCTCTCCCTCCTGGGGTGGAACTCTTGTGGGTTGGACCCTATTTTTGGCCACAAAGCTATTTATTATCCCTTCCATATTAGAGATTTTCGCCATTACTGGCCCTAGCAATTGGTGGAGGAGTTCCATTTTGTTTTCTAATGCTAATATAATTTCTTGAGTCCCATTCGACCCTTTTTCGTGGCAACATTTAGGACAGGCTATATTATCAGAGTTCTTACTAATGCCTTTAGCGGGCTTGACCATCCCCTTCCGACTAGGTCTACTGGTACGAGTAGGGCATTGTGAGCCATCCATCACTAGAAGCCCCGCTGACACTTGTTTTTTAGAGCGTGTAACTACCTCTCCACCAGAACTCCGTGTGGGGTTGGCATCTCCTACTACTAGATGGTTGCTAGACCTCTCCATTGGGACGTCCCCCTGCACTGCTCTTTATTGTGTGATTGACTGAGTACCCTCAATGCCATGGGAGCTCAGTGCAGCATTTTGGTTGCCATTAAGTGGCCCTGTCAAGCCTGCACTCGCGGTGTCCCCCTGCAAACTAAGATCAGAAATTAGGGGTGTGTCAGAGGTGTCTGCCTGAGTGTGATGGGCCGAGGAAGGTTCAGTTGAATCTGCCCGTCTACCAGGCGTTAGGCAAGAGGCTATGTTACCCAGAGAAGATCGTTTCTTTGCTAATTGGGAGTCCAGGGAAAGTCTGTGCTCGGCCAGTTGAATCTCATGTACTAAGAGCGATTCGGCTCTTGTGATGAAAGCATCAAGAGTCCCTTTAACCCCTCCCTCCGCCCTTGACTTGGAGATCTTGTTTTAACCATGTTTAGGTAACACGCTACCTGTTATACCTATTCAGGCCTCTCTGTTTTTAATAATTGTGATTTTAATCAAACACAGACCCAATGCACTAACTATAGAACAGTTGAGCCGTCTATACTCAGTGTCCGGCGTTTACAAATGAACTACCTGGGCAACGTTATCAAGGCCGGGTCAACGAGGCATACAACACAACATTCAATGTCCTGGGTTGCAGCGTCCAGTATGTGGTCTCTAGTTTTCCCAATAGCACCGTGCAAATTAGCGGTAAATGTCTCGATACCCAACAGATAAGCAGGTGCAAGGTCATAAATTAAAGGGACAATGCCCGGCCCGGCCTCCTTTGGCCCCGGACGGCCACAGACGGCCCGCCCTCTGCCCGGGCTCAGCCCGGCGCTGCCCGCGCGCGGACCTGCGACGCGGAGGGTAGGCTGGATTATATAGCGCCTCCAGGTGCGGGTGGTGGGTGGGAACTTCCTCCCCTGAGAGCAGGTGTAGCTGGGAGATGTAGTCCCTCTCATGACCGCGGCCGCGAGGGTGCCTAACGCGGCGGCTGGTGGGAGACACTGGCAAAGGAAAGCCGGCAGCAGGAGTCCGCACAAGGCAGGGAACACACACGAACCTCCAACCTCGCCACAGGTAGGTGAGAGACCCCGGCTCCACCGAGGGTAGGCTGGATTATATAGCGCCTCCAGGTGCGGGTGGTGGGTGGGAACTTCCTCCCCTGAGAGCAGGTGTAGCTGGGAGATGTAGTCCCCCTCCTGACCGCGGCCGCGAGGGTGCCTAACGCGGCGGCTGGTGGGAGACACTGGCAAAGGAAAGCCGGCAGCAGGAGTCCGCACAAGGCAGGGAACACACAGGAACCTCCAACCTCGCCACAGGTAGGGAGAGACCCCCGCTCCACCGAGGGTAGGCTGGATTATATAGCGCCTCCAGGTGCGGGTGGTGGGTGGGAACTTCCTCCCCTGAGAGCAGGTGTAGCTGGGAGATGTAGTCCCCCTCCTGACCGCGGCCGTGAGGGTGCCTAACGCGGCGGCTGGTGGGAGACACTGGCAAAGGAAAGCCGGCAGCAGGAGTCCGCACAAGGCAGGGAACACACACGAACCTCCAACCTCGCCACAGGTAGGTGAGAGACCCCCCGCTCCACCGAGGGTAGGCTGGATTATATAGCGCCTCCAGGTGCGGGTGGGAACTTCTTCCCCTGAGAGCAAGTGTAGCTGGGAGATGTAGTCCTCCTCCTGACCGCGGCCGCGAGCGTGCCTAACGCGGCAGCTGGTGGGAGACACTGGCCACGGAAAGCCGGCAGCAGGAGTCCGCACAAGGCAGGGAACACACACGAACCTCCAACCTCGCCACAGGTAGGTGAGAGACCCCAAATATCTCCTTATTAGGATTTCACTTTCAGGGAGTAGTGAAGCTGAACACTCAATTCATACTCTAGGAGGGCAGAGCAGAGCACCACTCGTTCAACTATCATACATATCAGTCACACGAAGACGATGTCCAAGCTGATTTATTATTTTAAGAACAAGAGATGAGACTTTATTACTATTAGAGTAATATGCTAAGTAACTTTAAGACTTTTTATAGCACGAACCATACTTGAATAGGTACTGAACTACTCTACAAGTTGTCAGTGCCTTATAGGGGCTTATGCAATTTAATAAGCAGGTTCAGTTGCAAGCTAAAAGCTGCCTATGTATAATGAAGTGCAACATAGGCATTTAACTAAAGTTGGATGCACAGTTTAATGCCTAATTCAGTCTTTGTGATGTAGTCCTTCACTGAGCAGTCTGCAGTGACTGTGTTGTAATCAGTACTACCGTATGGAGCAGTTGCTGCAGCCTGTGAGAGAAGAAAAGTGATAACCATTGAGGTACATGGGCCCTTGGAAGCTGGTGGCCCCTTCAGATGGAAGGTTCACAGTGCAAATGTTGGCCTTGTTTGTGGCTCACATAGGCAACAACACTGTTTGAAGACACTATCCTAGGAGGACATTAATGTCACTCAAAGAATGGGTATGAAGAATTTCAAGGCACATAGGGGCCATACAGCGATGTTGGGTTCGCTTGAAGAAGCAGTGCAGGGAAAGGGAACACCAGCCTCACATGGACATTGGTGTCACTGTAAAAAAAAAGATGCGTAACAATATAGGGTGTAAACCGTGAACCGCACCAGCATCACTTGAAGATACATTCATAGCAATGCAGGGCGAAGCACACAAACCTCACATGTATATTGGCAATGCTTGAATAGGCTGGCAACAATGTGAAGCACAAGGATATCTGGACTACTCATGAGGGAGATCATAGGTCAGGCTGGGCACTCACTTCAAGCCCCCCCCCCCCGTCTCAGCAGGCTTGACATCTCAGACCTCCTTACTACAACATTCCATAACGGGGGACTGAGGATGAATAAGGAAGGTTGTACCCACATCTCCAATTCTCCTTCAGATTCAGCAGTAGAAAAGTATTTTGCTCAGTCTTTGGGTTTAGCCCTAAGCCCTCAAGGGAGATAGTCCAGAAATTGACTGCTGGTTCCTCACACTCGTCTATAAGAGAGTGCAAAGCACCTTGGCATAAAAGGTGAGCACTGAATCACCCAGAAGGGTTTAACGTGTGTACAGGACATTATCAGTTGACCTGAACTCAACTGGCCACTCAGTTTCAAAGTCAGCCTCAAACCTTAGGGAGCAAACTAATCCTGGCAAAGCACATTTTCTTTTCAGGGCGCCACAGCTCCATGGCAGCCAGTGATACGGGAGCAGTCACTTTCCGGTATGTAATGGAGTCCAGACTGCCTTCTGGCCAGTTAGGCAGGGTTTGATGTGGGACAGCGGGTACATTTTGCCAGCCAAATAAAATACAGGATGAAAGAGATGGGAAGGAAGGATCACCTCTGTATAAGGTGTTGCAGTCTTTGCATTATTTATTGTTCAGATATTGCTCTTGTCTGCTCGCAGCCTAAACTTTGGGAACTAGCTTTTCCTCCAGGCCAATATAGAACATTCCTGCTCCTTTCTTTTGGATGCATATTCAATGAGATTCAAATGAGATTTTAGAAAGTTATATATATATATATATATATATACATGTTTCTTAAGTGTAGTTAATAGGTAATAATGGGAGGAATGGGATCATTAATTTCTAGTAGTATGGACATTTATTCAAAGAAACAACTCTTATGTTATTCATTGAAAATAAATATTATCAATGCAAGATTCCAGCATTTGTACATGACCTCCAATCCTTGTCATGCTCAGAACAAATTTCTTTATAATGACACTCCACATTCACAGGTCAATGTTGCACATCTGTGGATGTTGTTTTAGTTGTACACCATCAGCAAGAATCTCAAGATTATTATTTGTGGATGGCATAGTAATCACTTATTTTCAAAAACAAATGTTTAACCCCTTCAGTGCCCATGACGAGCTGGACTCGTCATGGGCTGCGGTGGCGCTGTGCCCATGACGAGTCCAGCTCGTCATGAACTCCGCCCGCTAATAAAAAGCGCGGCACTGGGCGGGGAAAGGGGCGGGCATGCAAGGGGTTAATACATTGAATGTGCTGAATTAATGCTGTGTTTTCACCCCCATGGTGTTGCTGGGGTATTCTGCAGGGATGTTAGGGAGAGGCGGTTTTGTTATTAACAAGACGAGTATTGCCAACGTAAATGCATGGATTACTGAATTTACATGCCAATAACTTTAAGCATCTAATTTCCATGCTTTCATCCAAAGAACAGAGTCAACTGCTTATCAGCTAATGGGAAATAAACACTGAAAAGAGAGGCCGAATCCAGAAGCTGACAAGAAGAGCTCTCAAAGGCCCGAAAACTGCAGAATTTATAGAAGTTTAAAGGAACGCTATTATTGACATTGCAATTTACCAGCTACTTGGGTCATGTAAATGGTTCAAAACATTCGACCTTCAAAGAATTCTAGTTGCTTCTGTGAGTGGAGAAGAACAATTTTCATGTGTCTAGACTCTTATGGGTGAAAAGAACACCACACATGTGGCTTTATGAAGGTCACAAGAAAGACCAGTAGTTATTTCCAGAAATACAATTGACACCACTGTTGGATTGTCACCCAGTAGAGTCCTGAGTGTACACTTAGTAAATGTATTCAGTATCTGACTATGGTGTTATCAATGATGTTACTTAAAATGTCAGACCATGTGATATGTGAGGTCATAAGCAGTGCATGGCAAGGGTGCAAGTTATAGTTCGCTCAGTAAACTATAATTGGTAAATTTAATGGATTTGTTGTTAAACATTCATTTTTATCCTAGTTGAACATCTAACTATAATGCCAATTTAACCTTTGTTTTTTCTTCAGTGAATATGTGTTTTTTTTCTTTTTAACATAAGCTAAGATCTTATTACCATTTCAAATTATAATAATGTCACTGAATTTCTGAGCTGTGTTTTTTTTAAATCATATTCAAACTTGAGCAGACACCAACCCCGTCGGGCAACCTACAGTTAGAGCTTTAGTTTAAAAAAAAAAAAAAAAAAAAACACTTTAAAAAACTTTATAAGGAAACTGGGACCAAGTTCCCAAGTCCTGTAATGATGGCCACAATATTTTCTTCAGACTAGTGGCCTGCCAATCACATTGTTTGGTGGCGGTACCGAAATGGCCGACAGGAAAAAAAGACTTCCTTAGTTAATCAGATGATCCTATTTTATTTTGAATACTGTAAGACTCACCGTCGGCCAACCATCCAGCTAAAACTAGCTTTTTAACCCCCTTCATGCCCAATCCAAGCGCCACTTTAAAACACTGCAAATTACAACTCCATGAGTGGAGATTGCGCAAACAACAGTTGACTGAGCTTGAGCTGCTGACCAAAGTGAGGCAATTCATCCTTGCTGCCAGACACCCTCCTACAAAATCAATTTATGTTGGGCACTGGACAAATGTATTGCCTGGTGTAGTGCCAGAAATACTGACCCCTCACAGGCTAAGCTGTCCAACTTTCTCTTGTTTGTTCTTTCATTAGCCCTGCAGATCCTTGCAGTGGGCTCTGCAAAATGTAATTTGTTGGACCCTCTTGGCCTTTCTGCATTTGCCAGAGCAGTCCTTATTTAAATCACTAGCTGTGAGATGGATTATGTGTCGAACTATTAATGAACAACAGCAAACTGTCTCTGACAACACAGTGGGACCTTAACTTGGTATTTCTTATATGTATGGTCTTTAAGCCTATGCAAAGTTGCTAGCTGCATCTCTTGTCCCTAAACGCGATATTCCTCATTGCGATTACGTTAGCCTATTGTGAGAGTGAACTTTAGGCACTTTCAGTGCACCTGCCCTATACCACCTTCTTTACGAATAAATCGGTGCTGAGGAGGCAGGCTGCCTTCTTACTGAAGATTGTGGTACCCTTTTGCATTGGGCAATCAATCACTGTACAAGAGTTCTTCACTCCCCACCACACCTCAAACACAGGAGGATTTGCTCCACCGGCTGAACCCCAAATGGGCTTCCAGTTTTTATATTGATCGTATCAAGGTTCATCAAGTAGATGATCGGCTCTTAGTAAGGTTTTCTAGCGCTGAGAAAGGGAAGACTGAGCAGAAAAGGAACCTATGTGGATTGCCCTCTCCATCAAGATTCTCTGCCCACTGGCCAAGAAGCAGCCCCCTTCAGGTACGACGGAATGGTTGTCTATCCCTTGACATTTGCCAGACTGCATCATGGGCATCATTTGCATGAGTTCACGAAGCACTGGTGCCCTGATAGCCAGGCCAGGAGTGAAGGACACTTTGCTTGCTCGGTTTTGCAGGACCTTTTGGTCTGAGTCTACTCCACAAACTTTCCACCTTTGGGACATACTACTTTGTTATCTGTTCTAAAGGTGAGGACTCTGCGGTTAGAAGTATCCGTCAGAAGATCAAGTTACTTAACTTGGGTAATTCGCTTTCTTTTTCTGATGAATAGTCTATCTAACCACAAATTCCTCGCTGCTCTCTCACCTCTCCATTCTGTGGAGTGACCTCTGAGGTCACAGAAAGAGTAAAGATAATAAACTGAAATCAGCGCATGGAGATGGTGCTTATATGCTGTGCCTGTGTGTCATTTCTGGGACAGTGTGGTGGTGCACTATGCCATCGACTGGTGTGCAGGAACACTGCTGAAAATTCTCTTGATCTAGTGCGATGCCTAGGAGATAAAATAACAGTGAGCGATTGTAGGAAGCTGACTCTGTATATACTATATCAAAGTAAGGTATAGTGTGCACAGAGTCCAATGGATCACCAGAGGTTTACAGAGGCTCAAATGGATCAAGTTCTATTGGTGGTGGTGTGGTCAAGCAGTTAGGCTTATCAGAGGGCTGTCTGATGCATTTATTGTACACACTCAGGCAAGAAGTGATAGCACAAACTGAAATAATTAATCCAGACCATTTGTTTGAATAAAAAGTTATTAGTTAGTTATTTTATTTCTAGAACCAAGTGAAACTCAGTTGCAGGTAAGTAACAGTTTCAAAAAGCAGTTATACTTTTCAAATGCAGTCAGAATTGGTTTGCAAGGCAGTAAGCAATGCTTTACAGTGAATTAAATACTTTTGCATTGATTTAACAACTATAAAACTATGCAGTAGTACAGGTTAGACTTTGGTATTCAATGGTGTGAGAAATGCAATGCTATTACATGGAAGGAAAATAAGGTTATGTTTTAGCAGGTATGTACTCAACTTACAGTTCAGGTCTCCAGGGGTTTAGTTGACACTGGACAAAGTTCAGTTTCAGGTGAGTATTGCACCACCAGCGGCACTGGGCAGCCGGGTGCAGAGGTCACTGGGCTCAATGTAAATCAATGGAGGCTAGGGGCACCTTGGATAGGCACGATATACAGGTAGGTACCCTCGGTTTCAGGTCACAGGCCCCAGGGGTAAAGATCAGCACTGGTGGGGGGCAGCACAAAGCAGCACCAACATTACACCACAAGCGGCACCGGGGCGGCCGGGGGCAGGGGGCAAAATCCGCGTTGGGTGCCCAATGCGTTTCAATGGGGAATCTCGGTCGCAGAAAGAGGCTGCAGTCTCGGACCAGGAGGCTGGCTGAAGGTGAACACCTGCTGGGCAGGTAAGTTGGGGACAGTTGAGGAACCGTTGGTTGGGCTCCCCAAGGCCGAGGGGCTGAGGATGCAGGGCTACCTTTTGGTTTCGGGTTTCTTAGTGAGAGCCGGTCGCGGTCAGGAGGACCCTTCGAGTTGAGTCTGCAGACGACTTCGTGGGACCTAGAAGAGGTCAGCCACCAATGGAGATGAGGTCAGGATCGCTGGAGAAATGTCACTGGACAGGTAGGCCACTCAGACTCGAGCCATGGGCATTGGGTCTGAGAGTAGGCAAGAGTCGTGGATCTGCTTGGATCCAGAGGCCTTGCAGGTGGAGGTTTTATCTGGACAGGACTGCTGTCCTCTGGAGATCTTGGTTTTTATTGAAGAGAGACAGTCTTACTGGGTTTTTTGGAAGTTGCTGGCTACGGGACAGGTGTTGTCTTCTTCGCAGGCTCAGGCAGCAGTAGATAGGCCAGTAGGGCTGGGGCCAAAGCAGTAGTCGTCTTCTTGCTGGGCTGCACGGCGTCCTCTTCATCCATCTTCTTCTTAGGTTGCAGGAATCTGAAGATCAAGGTTCACGGGTGCCCCTAAATACTGAATTTCGGGGCGATACAGGCACTGGCAGCTGGTAGCCAATGGACTACTTGCCTTTAGGGTGAATACACGCTTTGAATATCCCCTCCCTTTGGGGAGGGTGACATCCCCTAACCTGACTGGGTAGGATCCTTCCATCCAAGATGAAGGATTTTCTAAGGTGGGGGTTACCTCGGTCCAGGGCACCTTAGGGGTGGTCCTGGCAGAGAGGGGACACACCTCTCCTGACTACTAATTTTCCCTCTGCCCTTGCCTCCAAAAGTGGGGCTTGGTCAGAGGGCAGGCAACTTTGAGGCTCGCTACCCTAAATGCTGTTCCTGGTTGGGGGTAGGCAATAGAACCTCCAACCAAGCAGGCTTTGTTTCTGACCCATGAGAGCACAAGGGCTCTCACCTCAGGGGGTGAACAGTAAGCAACATAAACAGATTTTGTTGACGTGATGTAGGAGAAGGTTCTTCCACCCGTTCTTGCTCTGTGGATGCGTGGGGGTTCAGCGAGGTTGGCAGTTCGGAGGTTCCTCTCGGGCACGTGGAAGGAGATTCTGTTGTTGAGGTATTGGGGTCTGGTGTTGTGGAGGCATTTGTAGGCGTGGGTGAGTATCAAGGTTACTCTTTCCTCAACGGGAGCCAGTGGAGGTTATGCAGGTGCTGGGTGATGTGTTCATGTCGGGGGATGCCGAGGATGAGTCTGGCTGCGGTGTTCTGGATGGTCTGGAGTTTGCAGAGCAGACACTTGTTGATCCCAGTGTAGAGGGCATTTCCGTAGTCCAGTCTCTGGTTATGAGTGTGGGGGTGACGGTCTTCCTTGATTTGGAGGGGACCCATTTGAAGGCCTTTCGGAGGATGCCGAGGGTGTTGAAGCAGGTGGAGACAACGGTGTTCACCTGACGGGTCATGGAGAGGGGGGAAGTCGAGTAAGATGCTGAGGTTTCGGGTGTGGTCCGTCGGGGTGGGGGGCCTACCGAGGGCAGTGGGCCACTAGGAATTGTCCCATGCTGAGTGGGAGGGTATGAGGATGAGGACCTCCGTCTTCTCCGAGTTGAGCTTCAGGCAGCTGCTGCTCATCCAGGATGCAACGTCTTTCATTCCTTCCTGGAAGTTGAGTCTGGTGATGATGGGGTCCTTGATGAGGGTGAGGATAAGCTGTGTGACGTCGACATAGGATATTATGCTGAGTCCATGCTGTCTGACGATGGCGGTGAGGGGGCCATGTAGATGTTGAAGACCCTGGGGCTGAGCGACGATCCTTGGGGTACTCCACAGTTGATTCCGTGGGTTCGGGGAGGAAAGTTAGAAGTCCGATTCTTTGGGTTCTGCCGGCAAGGAAGGAGCGGAGCCAGTTGAGAGTGGTCCCCTGTATGCCGGCTTCGTGGAGTCTGGCGGTGAGTCTGCGGTGGGAGACGGTGTCGAAGGCTGCAGAGAGGTCGAGTGGGATCAGGGCTTTGGTGTGTCCTTGGTCAAGGAGGGTGTGGCTATTGCCTGTGGCAGCGAGTAGGGCGGTCTCAGTGCTGTGTTGTATAAGTGTTCCAGGCTAACAGAGGCACAGGAGGGAAAGTGAAATGGAAAGATCCAATTGTTGATAAAGGCAACCTATAAAGCATCCGAGGGACAAACTCAATGCCGATACATCATGGTCTCGAATTTGGCAAACCGATTCCACAATCAAAGTTCACATTTACATTTTTCTAATGCAGCTCCTGAGGACAGCTATACAAATTCACTCCTCCTTGACAAATGGGCACCAACAATAGAGATCTTAAGTTAAAATGTCCCAAACTAAATCGTAATAATCTCTCTGCAAATGGGGAATATGCCTACGTACCCCTCTAAGCAGGTCATGGTCTGGAACATTAAAATCAGAATCATCAGCTCCAGGGGGTTTATGAGTAGTGTTGGACTAGACTGGGCTACAACGATCACTTATCAAGAGATCTAATAGGCAAATATTCCAAGTGACCAGGAGATTCAACTAATTAAAGTATGTGCTCTACAGCAGATTGTATAAAACAGTTTAGACTGCAACTATTAAGAAAGAGGAGTGGAGTTTGTGAGCCAATATTACCACTTCTAGAATGGGTTCTATTGGAATCTGTGTCCCCTGCATGACTGCATGCTCAAACTGGCCTGCCACACCAATAATTAATTGAAGTAACAGGGCAACAATACAGATGGTTGCAGCTTTCTTGCAGGTATTTGCATACAATGGAACCCAGCCTTGCAATGTCTCCTGCTCTCTCCAGAAGGAAAAGAATGCTATACAGACATGTGAGTTTAGAAAAGTTTCTATCAAGAGAATAAGATATGCTGAAATCACACAGCACTTCTGGAAGTTTAAGGAGAGCTGCATAGAAAAAGGTTTGTATGAGTACTCCTATAAGGAGTCCGCCTTCATGAGTCACACAGGTGGAAATATGGATATTGTTGGTGTGGAGATGAACACCCACCACCACCACCAAACCCCTTCCAAACAAAAGGAGCACAAAGAGAGATGAAGGAATGGGAGGTGAAAGTGTAACAATACCTATCAACTACAGATCTTATGAAGCACAGCTTTATGAAAATGTATATCCAGGAAAACAAAAGGAGCACAAAGAGAGATGAAGGAATGGGAGGTGAAGGGGTAACAATACCTATCAACTACAGATCTTATGAAGCACAGCTTTATGAAAATGTATATCCAGGAAATCAAGGGACACAAATGAGTGCTGCTTTAATACAGGCAGCACGATCTAGGCCAAGATAACCATCTTGAATTCTCATTACACAAGAATTTCTTTGTCAGGTGAAGGTTGAATATGGGGCACAAATTTCTCAAACGGGACCCTTTCTCTTTCTGGACCAATTCTCCAATGTCTCTGCTCAGAAATATGCTGCAAGGGCAGAGGAGAAACTGGATATAAAGACTGAAGGTGGTTATGTGGCAATGGGAAACAGTGCCCTTCTGAAATTAAACAATGGACCCATCAGTGCAAGATAATCCAGTTCAACTGTGGCAGAAACCTACAGTTTTTTCAAGAAAAAGTTTCAGGAGGAGTAAGGCTACAGGAACTGCCCCAAACTCCATATCAAACCAATGAAAACTACAATTTAATGTAGACTCAGAGGAACTAGTTGAGGAAACATTTCACTGTTCAATGGCTTACGTAAGAAACCACAAACGGTGTCTGATCATAGAAGAATGACTCAATAAAAAGCTTTTGCAGCTATGGTTATGGGGGCAGACTGCACATGGCAGATATGCAGTCAATGGGGTCTGGTGAGATGAACATGTTGCTGACACTTCCTTGTCTGTTATTGCCTAGAGTTCTTCGGAGAACGCAGATGCCCTATACAGAATTTTCTTCTCAGGACCAATCAAGATACACGGAGAGAACAATAAAATCCACACCATGTCTATGCTAGTTTGAAGAGAGTGTTTGGTGACATCCATACCATCTTGACGCCACCTGGATGAAAGACTGATGCATTGCAAGGGACAGAAACCTGTGTTTTTTTCACCTACATTGGAAAAAGTAGGCCATCATGTAAAGTAGACTACCAGAGGCAAACGCATTATGGCCCAACCCATCCATACTCTTGTACTCCCAATATGGTGGGAGGCTGAGAAATACATTAGGCTTCAACTTGGCATTTGAGAGCTGCACTGCTAGACTTTACGGCACAGACGGAGAGGTCAGAATTGTGCAAACCTCACAAGTGAGCATGCGTTTTTTTTAAACCTTTTCATTGCCCCTATCTTGTAAAAAAAAAAAAAAAAAGGTATATATATATATACCTTTTTATTGGTGTTTTCTTGTACAAAGATGATACAGACATAATGTACTTTTGATACCTTTTCACTGTAACATTAACATTTTATAATATTACTGAGCTGGTGCTATGTGATGACTATGCATGCACTTAGAGCTGCTACATTGCTATTTGCATGTTGGCAACATAATCTATTTAAGTCTGTAAAAGAAGGATAAGAAAGTACATGATGTTACCATAATCCCTACTTATTAGCATCCTCATCAAGTCAACATATCATCTAAGAGCTATCCAACATTCCAAACTTTTTTTATGAAGACACAACACCCTCACACAAACAGTTTGGCAGACCTAACTGAACAATCTAGGCGTCACTGTTATATATGAGGCTGTATAATGTCTGGACTGTAGTTATGAGTGGGGAAGGTCGGTCCTAGAGGAAGAAAGATTCAAAGTGTAAGAATATCTTCTCCGACAAAGCATCGATTAATTTCAAACATTCTAAGGGAGTTCCCTTCGGTCCCTCCCGCACATGTGAAATATTTGGGTGAGAAGAGGGGAAAACTTTGATCAAGGTTTGTCGAGGCAGTGTTATTATTGCATCTATCTAAACATTGGATGTAAGGGGAGAGATTCAGCCACCGCTAAAGGAGGTCTATTGTCGTTCTGCTTGCATGCAGGCCATCAGCAATATTTGCCATACCATGCTATGAGAGATTTTCGGAGGACACTGACAACGTCCCTGTGCAGTGCCTAGCTTTCACAGTCAGTCCAACAAGTGACTGCCCTAATCCATTATTTTATTGCAGGGCTGATCACAGATTTCCATTTCACAGTGTTCGTCCTATTGTTTAGTATTAGCAAAAGATCACCACATTTTGTCTGTGCTTTGTGTTTTTGGGGTGAGGGCCCAGCCCAAGTATGCAGTAATTAAGTGTAGTTTTGTGGTCGCGACCCAACACAATTTGCAGCAAAGCACCCACCTTCAGCCAGAAGTGTTTCATTCTGGGGTAGTCCAATACCATAAATTTAAAGCATGCCTGTTCCGAAGCACATCTCAGACAAGCCACAGGTAAAGCCCGAATCATCTTCCCGACTGTTTGGGGAGTAATATATTAATTATGAAAGTGGTTGAATTAAATGAGGTTCAGCCTGGCATTTCTTGGAAACTTTATGGAGGTAATTGTGGCATCTTGTCCCATTCTTTATAGTGTAGCACTATCCCAAAGTCCGACACCCACTCTCTCCCATGCGACATAATGGCACCTCTGCTAGCCACAAAAGAGCCCTGTAAAACCAGGTAATCACTCCTCGCCGCTACCAACTGAGTAGAGAGTCTGTATGTAGTTGTGAGTCCGTGGTTCTGAATCGGTGATCTTCCTTCCATGTCTTATGTATGCCTGCAACTAGAGATCTGTGTTTAAGAAATTGCCCATGTGGCAGCCCAATTCCTTCCACTAATGATTCAAAAGTGGACAACATACTCTTGTGGGACAAATCCCTCCTCTCTATTCCCACTTCTTCTCAGTAGTGCTGCTCTTTGCTGGACTGGAATTATGTGTTCCCTGGCAGGTACCCTATAGTGAATGTCCTACAAGAATTTGGGAATATCTCCAGCCTTTCTGAGAAATGGGGGAAACCCTACTTTCACCCAAAACAATGTGGTCTCCCAAGCAATATTGGTGGGAGCGGGGTGAGGAGATTAAGTGGGAGCCCATTATTTTCAGATATCTGGGGATACATATCTGACCTGCTGGAGGAAAACCTGTGTTGTGCGATGACTGTGTAGCGCTCCCACAAGATCTTCTGGAAATCGTTGCCATTATCTGACAATGGACGTGTAGCACTGGTTAAAATGGTACACCCTCAAGGCTTCTTTCTTATTTTGCGCACATCTAAGTTATTGTCCCAAAGATAATCTTCAGGAACTTAGACTCACTGGTTGAGGATCATATTTGGAATACCAGTAGACGCAAGAGGGCTTTGGAAACACTTAAGTGGGTATGTGCGACTTAGTCACCTTTTTACTTATGCCACAATAGAAGCTGCTGTGAGGAGGTGGAGATGAGATCTGAGCAAAAGGTACCACATTTTGCATCTTCTTCAGTATTGGCAATAGTTGCTCACGGGAGACCAATTTCAAAGGCATGAGGTGCCATTTCTTGGAGTGGCATCTGTTGCACATGGTAAAAAAAGTAAGTAAAGGAAAGAGATTAAGGGGAATCAAATACAGTGAGGATATCCTGTACGGCATTGACAAACACTGTTACCTTGTTGATGTATCAAAGATGCCGACGTTACACCAATGCCCAGAAACGTCACTTTGTGGGGTGCATGGGGAGGGATCCCTGGGATCCCTACCCCCCCCCCCCCCCTCCAAGTCGGTCTTGGCATGGCAGTGTCAGTCGGGTCTGCGGTCTGCAGCAACAGTGAGACAAGTCACTGCTGCTGCTGCTGAGTGGGTAGTGGCGGGCAAGCCAACATAATAACAGGGATAGTCGAGTCAGAACTGAGCCAATGGTCGGCTCTGGCTCCGAAAGCTGGTGTACAAGATGAGACATGAAAATATCTGACAAGTAAATCGTGCAAAAAATATGCAAATATACGAGAAATTCGCTTTAAAAAAAAGTGTCTTTTTTTAAATATGCAGATGTGTTTCACCTTAGTACTTCAGATTATATCACTCCATTGAGAGGCATTCAATGAAATATTAGTTTTAAAATATAAACTTAGAAATAGTTATGCCTTCTTCAGCCCTGACCAAAATCAAATAAGAGAATCAAATAAGAGGCAAGTCAGTTGTCATGTGTACCCCATATGTGGCCTAGGCTAGATTCTTACCATAGACGGAGCAACATTATAATATGTTAAAAAGCAAGAGATTTTTGTACAGCGCAGTTCCTGAACGGATTTGAAGGTATTCTCATTTGTGATAATGAAGAAAAAGGAGGATTGGTAAAATAAAATACTTTTGCCTAGGATACTACAATTTGTGCAGGTAGGCAAGTAAGGATTGATCCCAGATTTTCTGGTTTTACATTCTGCAATTCAGCTATTAGGTGGGTATAGCTTTCCCCTGTTTTTTTTAGTTCATTTTTATTTCGGGAAGATCATCATACCCTCAAGAGGAATACATGTATCTGGGTATTACGTGAAATTAAATGTCGTTACAAAGTACTTCAATACTACAGAGAGGCTAAGATTAAATTTACATAAAAAAGTAAACTCCTAGATAAAGAAGAAAAGCCCACAATTATTATAAAGAGTACCCCCAAGAAGAGCCACCTTTAAAAACAATGTATATATATTGTCTCATTGAAATAGTGGTCCCTAGGTATTACACAGCCTTAAATGTCCTGTATTCCCTTTCAATTTCAATGCAGCCGACTCAAGTTCATAGTAGTACCACATTGTGACTAACCAGTTGTCAAAGGTGGGCTGAAGTTTATTTCTCCAATTATGTGCCAGGCAGATCCAACAATGAAAGAAAAAATGAGAGCTGGCATATTATTCTAAGACGTCTTGAATTTTATGGAGAGCATAATTTACAAACATTGAATTTAACCTGAATCCCGAGTTTATGAGTGAGCCACCGGCAAATTTCCATCCAATAGATTTGAATTTGAGTGCAACTCGCAAAGATATGGACAATATTTGCAGCCAGGTTCCCACACCTAGGGCAGCTAATACCTACCCCCCCCCTCCCCCCGTCCCCGTCCCCATCCACTTTGACAATTGCTCGTATTTTACCGGCTAAAATCACGGACCAATAGTATTGAGACCCAATGTGTGCCACTGTTGATAAACAGAATCGTGAAAAATAGGTGGAAAGACGTATCTACATACCAATACATATGAATGAATTGGACCAAAATAAAAAAATGTGCCCCCATCTTTCCAAATACACCATATTACCTGAAATCACGCCCTTTTGAAATTGTTGCGATCTAATCTATAGAAGCAAGCACACGCTTTAATCCCTAATGAACAGGGCATTATGATCGCCAGAATCAGAGACCAGACAATGAATACTTTCCCCGCAAACTGCCCCAACATTTTCCTAAAAGCCTGTTAAGGACCATCCACCCTCTTCCTGTGATGTTTTCAGCCGTTTTATAGCACGCGTGGCTCACTGATAGTCCAACATAAGCCACTAATAACAGAATCCAACTGCTTATAGAAGGAATTTGGAACGTGGAGTGGTACAGCACAAAACAAATATAGGAATTTCGACAGTCCTTTTTTAAAAATAATTTTGCACCTCCCGGTGATGGAAACAGGTAACTAATGCCGAAGTCTCAATGAAGCGATAGTTTTTGCAAGGAGAACCTTATAATTGACTTTAAGAATTTTCTTGCATGTTAGCTGGTATTTCAATGCCTAGATAGGTTGCAGAGCAGGTGACAAGAAAGTCATTAGTGATATTAGGATCATTCAGTATAATTTGACTTTTATTCTTGTTCATCTTATATCCACACACCTTGCAGAATTCGAATGCCTCCTGCTCGTAATGGCGACATCCGAAACGGCATTAACTGAATATGCAGCCATGTCATCTGCACAGGCCGTATGCATGCAATTTGACACCGCTAACAGCTAGGAGTGACAGCGATTCATGATCAAGAATACAGGATAAAAAAGGCTCCAGATAAATTTTGAAAAGTAGCGGTGAGAGATGACAGCCCTGCTGGGTGCCTCGTTGATTTTTCATTGAATCTGAAGTGCCTCAGATATTTCTCCATTAATATGCCATGCAAAGATGATACAATTTATGAACACGGTGCAGACATTTTGTGCCAAACCCCATTCTTATCATTACTTTCCAAAGATAAGGCCAAGCGATCCTATCAAAGATCTGCTCGACATCGAAGAGGATCATACTAGCTGATCTGTGCAGATTATTTGCTACGTCAAAGAAGGAGATCGCCATGTTCGTACTGATAGTAGTATCCCTACCTGGGACACATCCATGCTGCTGCAAATTCACAATAGATTTAATAATCCCTCCGAATCTGAGGACGATAACCTTAAAGAAGATTGTTGCGTCAGTATTAATCAATGAGATTGACGAGTATGAGCCTTGCTCCATGTGGGGCTTCCCTTTTTGGAGAAACAAAGCCATGATTCTGGGGTTCTATACCATACATCGACATTTTGAAAGATTAAAACGAGAAGAGGAATAAAAGCTTCTCCTGCCTATTTTACATCACAGGTCACTGCTTTTTCACTAATTCTTGGTGCATGGGGGCAGGTAGACACCACATGAAAGTTCTGCTAATTTTGGGGTTGAGAGTCCAAGAGACCAACTGGTCCTGGGATTGCAGATTGACCTATGAACATGTGCTATGTGCAACCAAGGTCGAGGGCATGATCTGATAGGGCACCTGCCCATCACTCACCCCACCTCAGTGTGCCACCTGCACAACTTCAAGTGGGGCACTGCCAGGTCTCAGGTGAGGCAGTAATAAAAGCTTTGAACTGGGGTCTCTTCTCTTCAAGAATTAGGAGACTATATCTTAATGCTTCTTTGGTTTCTCTCAATAATCATTTACCTATGAGGCAATCCCGCAACCCTTTGCAGTCATGAAGTGTCTAGCCTGAAACTATGTGGGGGCTCAAAGAATAGCAGCAACTTTAGCTTAGCCCTGTTGGACTTGGCCCTTTTTGGCTAAAGTTCCTTAAACTTTTTGATTTCCTCCTAGACGTTTTTCTGACATTGTGTTGCCGACTTAGATGCTTTGGGCACTTTGCCACTGCTGATCAGTGTCAAAGTGCAAGAGCTCCCTGTATAAAGTGTTATGGTAATTGTTTGTCCATAATTGGTATGTTTGTTTTACTAGTAAAGTCCCTAGTAGAGTGCACTGTGTGTGCCAGGGCTGGTAAAGCAAATGCTACTAGTGGGCCTGCAGCACTAATTGTGCCACCCACACAAGTAGCCCTAGCATTTACGCAAGTTTAAGCTATTGGCATTGTAAATTACAATGCCTTTTATTTATGTTTTAAACGAAAATAAAATAAAAGGCATTGTTATTTGCAATGTCAATAGCTGAAACTTGCCTAAATGCGAGACCTATTGAATTGCAAATGATCGTTTGGATTGAGAAGGGCTGGGGAGGGGTTGAAAAGGGAAAAAGGTGGCACATCTGATCACCGTGACAGACACCTCTCACCAGCACTTTTCAGATCTCAATGGGAAACTGAACACAGTTATTATGTTTTTCTTGGTATGTGGACGTTCGCTATGAATTATGAGGTGGCTTGGAATACAAAAGTGCAGGTACTTGCTAGTCACTATCCGTAAGTACCTGTATGTGCACCCCTGTACAAGGACTTTTCACTTAAAATTAAAAAAAGAAATACATGTACTTGGTATCTGTGAGTAGACACTGGTTTAAAGCGCTGGGGTTAGGTCCATCTGTGTAGCGCATATCCACAATTTCCTATGGCCTTGTAGCGCTGTCAGGAATTCTGTTTTTGGTACGGTTCTGGCACTCTTCCTCCCAGTATAACAGTGTGCCTACAGTGATGTGAATGATTTGAGTGTTGCTGGACGCGATGACATTGAGCCTTTAGCAGCGCGTATTTAGTATGTAGTTTATTGGAAGTAAACCTGTGAGGGTCGACCTAGGTGCAAGGCAGCCGGACCCCTGCAGGATGCTCAGGATGTCCACATTATTTCTATTTAATTACGTAAATATGTCTAATCTAAATGAAAACTATTCACATAGGCAGCGGTTATCCGGGAAAAAACATGCAGGACCTAGCCTTCCTGGACCTGTGATGGACACCCCTTGAAAGCACGGACCCAGTGATTTGCATGTATTTTGACTGACCAAGTTCAAGTCATAACCGGTGACATTACATGCCCTTTGACCCCCAACTGACATCGCAGGGCTGAATCGTAGTGTTACCTTTAACCCATCGATAACATACTTTGTTTTTGTTCCAAAAGGGTGATGGTGTGGAGGGGGGTCGGCAAGGTGTTGAAGCTACAGGGAGTTCTGAACCCCCCTACTCTGTCCATGATTCCCGGTATCAGACGTTGCGAGGGCAGTGCTAGAGATACCGAAGGACTAGTCGGAGGGAGGGGTGTTTGTGTGATTCGTGAGTGCCTGTTTGTGGGCGGAAAGTGGGGAAAAAAACAGCGATGTGGCACTGTGAGCGGCAGCAGTTGGTCCCGAGTAAGGATTCACAGCAGGGACTGGATCTGAACTTTCCTTCTCCTCTCAAGACGCGCGGCCGCCTTGGTGTAACAACGAATGGGAGAGCTGCGCACAATAAGATACGCGGCTGCCATGTGTCAATGTATTTAAAAAATGCATTTACAATGCTATAGGTGTTTCATTGTAAAAAGAAAGAGTGCGGTGTCCCTGAAGTGGGCAACGCGGTTCGAATTAAAGTAATACATAAATAAACGGAGCGCGGTGTCTCTAAAGCGGGCGCCGCGCTCCGAAATAAAGTAAAAATAAATAAATAAACGGAGCGAGATGCTACTTTAGTGGCGTACGTAAACAAGCTGTCCGATGGTTGGTGCAGCATAGGGTGTGTGGACTTTGCCCTGAGTGCTTAATTTGTGTCGATGATGCCATTTTGGGGATTGGGGTTTCTTTTTCATCATCACTCTTGGACCAAGGGCGAGAGAAACAAGCATTGGCATAGCCAATAGGTCTCGCCTTTGGGACCTTATAAGTGTTTAGCCATGCAACAGTTGCATAACTAAATACTTATAAGGTCCCAAAAGCGAGACCTATTGGCTATGCCAAGCGGCCGTGCGGCCGCTAAAGTGATCGCGATCAATCAAAGTAATCACGGAAAAGCACGGCGCGCGCACCCGCGCACATGCACTGTAGCTTGAGGCTGGCCTGGTAGCACTTTTTGGAGCCCACTCAAAAAGTCTCGCCAGACCAGCGCATGCCCTAGGTCAGGCGAGACCTAAAAAAGGCAGAAAAGGGAAGGCGAAGGCAAAGGAAGAGTGTTATTTAGAGACACGAAGTGTGGGCTGGCGGAAGAAAGAGGCATGAGGTGGGAGACTGGGCAGCGGTGGTATTTAGCAACCTCGTCATTCAACAACGCCAGCGCCGGGCTCCTAAGAAAAACATTGGATACCTTATTTTTTTACATATTACGGACTGGTTGTGTTCTCATACGTAACGGAAACGGTGCACATCTTGCAGCAAACGAGAAAACACAAATTAAATATAACTGAACACTTTTCAGCATTTAAACGCACGCTTGGACCTTAAGGAGGGCTCAGTTTACTAGAGAAGACAAAAAGTAATTGTTTAATCCAGTCATTTTTCAATCCATTGCTTGTTTATCGCGCACAGAGAAACACAATTACCAAAGTTCCCCAGTCAGGGTTAAAGTCATAAAATTGTATTTTACTGCTGTATTAGCAGAGCAGTTATGATACGCCAGAGTTTACTTCCTACAGCACCCTCTTAACAGGAACAAACAAGCGCCGCGCTGCTTCTCTTTATGGGGCCATGAGTTTCAAATTAAAAACACATGGCCCCATGAAGATAAGAAAGTGCTTTGCGACAGACACAAAGGAGGCCACTGAGTCCGGCTCGGAGGCGAAAGGGGGGGCTACAGAAAACCTCATTTCCAATGGCTGGCCACCGTTTAGCATATACAGTGACTCCAGCCAATGGAAATGAGGGGCGGGACTTAAAGCCACCTACTGAAATGTCCTTCATTACAAGAGTTCTCGCAGAGCGAGCAGCACGTTGCACTGCAACGCTACACGCGAGACCTAAAAAGGGATCTCAGGCCTGCGCGCAGTTTGTTAACTGCTTTGTTGTCCTGACAAGTGCACCCAGTTGCCAGTCCTTACCCTTCACTTTTTATGCACATCAGACACCCCTATAGTAGGCCTAAGGTACCCCACTGGGCAGGGTGCAGTGTATGTGAAAGGTAGGACATGTACTGAGGTGTGTACCATGTCCTGACAGTGAAATACTGCCAAATTCGTTGTACACTGTTGCAAGGCCATCTTGCCCATACGACAGAATGGGGAATGCTGTGTCACATGATTCCAGCATATCTTCCCATAGGCATAAGATGGAGAGATGGAGTTTAGTGTGCCTGAACTCAGAATTTAATAACACATCTTTTTGTGAAGATGGCTTTTAAATTGTGTGTTTAGAAACCACGCTTTTAGAAGTGGCTGGTTTCTTGTCCTCACCATCCTGTGTGCCTCTGCCTGGTTGTGTATTGACTGTCTGGGTTTGGACGTGACAGGGTCTGGGGAAGTGTCCTGACACCAGGGAGGAGTAGGTGAGACAGCACAGGCTGGCCTACATTTGGTGTGGTGGGAGGAGTAGCCCCTTTGATGCGAAGAGGGCTGTACTGCTGCAACAAAAGAATGGCTCCACCTCCTGCGGAGTGACTGAGGCCCAGAACCTCACAATCAAAGAAAGAAGGTGGGCACTGGCAGGAAACAGGTTTGGACCGGGCTCAGAGCCCCCTGAACACAAAGACTTCAAAGTCATTTAGGGGTATAAATGTGAGAGCTGAAACCCCTGAACTCAAGACTGAACTCAAGCGTGAAATAGGATTGAAACTACTTCATGATCAAGAGGAACCTCTGCCAAAGAAGAACAGCTGAAGAGAAGGACTGCCCTTGCTGTGTGTTCTGGGGCTGGCCTGCAGTTTGCTGATTTGACTAAGGAGAGGACAAGGGACTTTGCTGTGTCACCCTGCTTGAAAGGACTTTGCTGTGTCCTAAAGTAACTTGTCTCCAGGGCCCGAGAGGAGCTAGCTCCCTGCTGTGGAAACTCAGGAATATCAAAGCGACGCTGTGTGCATGTGCTTTTTGCAGCCTGAGACCTTCGTGGGAATTGCCCCGTGACCGTGTGCCCCAGAGCAGTCTTGCGCTCTGCTTCGATCGACAGTGTGACCAGAAGTGATCATTATCGCCATCGGCCCGGACCGTCTTCCCAAGGGGGAGCCGTGAGAATTCACCGCCGCTGGCCCGAGCCTGCTTTTGCCAAGGAGAGACCTGTGAACATTCACCATCGTGGGTACGAGGTCCTTTGCCCAAGATCAGCGGAGTCGCGCCGGGAGCCGATCAGCTGCTAGGCGGTCGCCTGGTAGCCCGACTCCCACTATGAGGAGCAGCTGACGCCAATCCGAAGCAACACAGCATGATGCCCAAGCCGCGAGGAGAGAGAGAGACTGCACCCCCCAGGTAACACTCAGCGAGCGTGCGTGTGTCGCCGTCTGGGGCAGAGTGCGCGCTACGAGAGACCGATCTCTGCCTTTCCTATCTTTGCAGCACAAGCCTTCGCTCAAGTCAGTATCGCGGCCCGTACTCGCCGAGGAGTGGCAGTACCGGGGTCGGATTGTGGAGCTGCACTTTGTTTCCTTCGTAACCGTGTTGGGGGCATATTTTGGCAACCGCTGACCGCGAGTCATAGAGACCTTCACTAGCACCACGATCAGTGCCAAACTACATTATTACTTAGTTTTACGATCCGCATTAGTACTTGCATTCCGAACTGCATTATTACTTGCTTTCACGATCCGCATTAGTACTTGCATTAAGAACTGCATTATTACTTGCTTTCCCAATCCGCATTAGTACTTGCATTACGAACTGCATTATTACTTGCTTTTACGATCGACATTAGTACTTTCATTACGAACTGCATTATTACTTGCTTTTACAATCCGCATTAGTCCTAGCATTAAGAAATGTCTTATTTCTACATTACGAACTGCATTACGAACTGCATAGCATTGCATCAGGACTGCATTAGACCATCGTCAACTGCTCATTAATACTGCCAGAACCTACAAGTGATTGTGGGCCTAATAACCGGCCGAGTGAAATATTACGAATACGCATATGCTGGATATTTTTATCGTTTGGTCGCATCATATTTCTTCTTGATAAAGATACCGCTATTTTTCTAAATCTGTGTAGTGTCCATTTGTGGTGTTATCACTGTGTTACTGGGAGTGTGGTTGCAAATACTTTACACATTGCCTTGGAGATAAGCCTGGCTGCCCGTGCAAAGCTACCAGGGGGTGAGCAGGGGTTATCTAAGAGTGTGTCCCTCCTTTCCCTAACTAGAAGCAAGGGTCCCTATTTGGGCTAAGGTACCTACCTCAGCCAACTAGAGACCCACAGTTCTAACAAGCCCCTGATAGCACTGCCCCCTAAGTGTCTATTTAACCACTGAGAATACCTCTGGCAGTAGTTCTAGAATTATTTTACCTCATCTCTACCTAATATATTAGTGTGCAGGCCTATCAAACAAAGGCCAAGGCTAATAGTTCTCAATTTATCATCCACTCAAGTCTGAAAATCTGCTTTCTAAACTGTAGTTTATAAAGGATTCAACCGTTCAGGGATTCAGTGAAGGGCAGAAATACTGTTTCATTATCTTAAATTTGGGGGTGTCACTTCACTTGTCATGCTTGAGAGGCCGCTCCCCCATCCCTGGTGTCCAGTGGGTGGATACCTACTTGGGGATCCCAGTCCTAGTGCGATCCCCAGCAGTGATGTCCTTGAGAGAGGTACTGTTGTAAAGGGCACATTGTCCCCTTTTTATCAGTACCTCTCCCAGACTGATCGGTGCTCTTCCCGAATGTGGTGGACAACCCGTTGATGTTCTCCACACTAAAGAGGTAATGGGGTGTACATAAATGGGTCATTCACTGCATTCAGGAGGTTAATGAAGACTGCCATCTTGCCTTTAATACAAAAAATATATAAATAAATATGTTGCTAAAGGAGTGTGGGGACCTGGAGAGAGAATAATCTGGGGCATAATGCCCCCTACCTCTTGTGTAACTTCACTTATGCTGACAAAAATCCTAATATCAGCCCCAGGCATAGTGCAGAGGTTGGAGAGTGACAAGAGTATATAATTACAAGGCAAATGATTCTCTTGCAGATACACCTACGTTATGGCTTTTTGGGAAGGTGCGCATTATAATTTTTGCAAAACAAGGGTTCTAATTCAACCCAATTAGGGATTCAAACCTGGCAGAAGCATCTACTACCAGTGCCAATATATACTGCCTAAAAAATAAGCAACACTACTTATAATACGTGCTGAATTTGTAGCTAGAAGCCCTTTGTGGGAATCAGGTTATATCAAATCTAGATGCTGGCGCAAATAACAGAATCCTACCTAGCGAAACTACCAAAAACAAAATATCATTAGCAGGTGACTTGAAACCGAAAATGGATGGTAGGAAAGATGTTTTGGAAAAGGGGAGAAAATAGGCAAAGATCAAACCACACATTCTAATTTTCCAGCACAGCATAATCTTTTGAAGCGAAAGAAGCAAAATTCAACTGTAAAGCATACATAAAGGGTAGGTAAGGCACTACAATAGAGTTGAAAGTGCAAACAGCAATACTGTCGAGTTTATATCCATGCCGGCTGGAATGGGAGGTTTATTGCTGCAAGAATATAAATTGCTACCCGACAGGAAGGCAACTTCATGGAAGGGAACCTGTTGAGATGGGGGAAATCTGGTATTTGATCCAATTGTACCTCCAACGAAAATGTAATTGACAGATATTCTGAAAGCAAAGACCACATCTTTCCTAATCAATGTTGTGAGCTTGATTAAACAGCACAGACAGAAGTCGGACAAGTGAATGCTTTCCGAGATCTACACCAAAACCAAAGAAAGAGTGATCTGTTAAATAACTTTAGTTAGGGATGAATCAATTGGAGCATCTTAGACGATCGATGGAGTAGGCTGAGAATGTGGGTTTCTCATTAAAACTACAGATATAGCTCTATGAAGGAAGAATCAGGATCCTATTTAATAGTGAGCCTGAGACAACTTTAAAGCAATTACACTCTGGAATGTACAGCTTTAGAAGGTGGTTGCTGTTGAGATTAGGAATTGGAAAAATAAAGGTATTTTAGATATTGTCCCAGGTGTACGGGTTAATGTTTATTTGGCTATGTAACAGCCTGGAGGATGGGAGGCCTTTCTTTATGATACACCAATGATAACACCAAGGTTTGATGTGGTCAAGATCTATGAGCATGGACTAAAATTGAAAACCCAGAGACAAGGAGAGCCTGGTCCCCTACTCTGTACCACTAGATATTGTAATATTGTACTGAAATAGACATATATTCTTAATGCAATTGATGACGTCCGAGAAGTACTGGACACTTTAAAGTAAGGAACAGTGAAGATGATATAGTAACTAAAAGAAGTATGAGGAGTAACCTATGCCTACATAAAGTCCTTATCCTGATATCTGGTACTCTGTTAAGTCAACTTCAAACACAAATAAGTTTGCAGGCTGAGGTCATCCTAGATGTTCAAGCCTACTTTACAGACCTTGTGGGAAAAGTCGGTGAGGGTTTTAACATTTTCTATGATCGATTTCAAGTTTGTGATGCTTAAGAATTGGCAGGCTCTCCTTCTGAAACTTTATGGAGTTCATGCAAAGCCCACAGACTAAAGTAGCGATGCTTAAGGACTTGGGCTGTTTATCTCAAGTTAGCGATTTATACATAGAGGGGTTTTTCTACAGCATTGTTGACAGTGTTGACATCAATTGCCTAAATGAATATCCACATATTGGCAGGTAGAGGCCTAACAAATTCTGGCAGGACCAAGGCCAATGTTTTCGGTGGGAGATGCTGTCTTCAAGACATGCACTGATAAAGCCTTGGGGAAATGTGTGTATACCCAATGGTCAGGAAGCATTTTCAATTATTTTGGGAAACCCATTTTGGAGTGCAGCTTAGGAACCATATTAGTTTGAAAGGCATTCTTTTCTGATTTTACACGAGAATGATAATTTTGTGGATACAGTAAGGCTGGTTGAGTGGTGTAGCTGAGAACTGTAAATAAAACAAGGGGACGGTTGGCCAGTATGGATATTGTTTGCAAAACTGGGGCTAAATGTACCGTATCACTGAGGTGTTGAAGGGCTTATAGCAGAATAAATACACTATTAATTAATAATATTTGCCTTGCCAACATAGGAATTCCCTAGATATTTTCCTTTTTGACTAAGGCTGGATATTTTGATGTAGGAATGGATTAATAACTAATAAATGATGAACATTCGGGATTTTTATTATTGTGACTCACCTAGGAATTAAATTTGCTATTTCAATGGTTTTGACAAAAAATGTTTCTTTAAACAGCAACCTAACACAGATGCTTGTCACTGGGAAACACATTTGACTAATTGATTATGTACTAATAAACTTGACTGGTTGATTACAAATATTTTTCTGTCCCACACACTGGCACCACAACTTAAGGAACAAAGTGGGCTTCCTGTATCAGGAAAAACTTTTAAAATATTCTAAAATCACTTATGTTTAAATGCATCAGTTATAAAAATATTATTATTTTTGTGGGTAATCAAGGAATAACAGATTCTATTAATAATTCTAAAGATGCTGTATGAGTGCACATGTTTAATATTGCCCCAACTTGGGATTAGCATGTCATTGATCTGGAATGCAGGTTATTGGTACAGAATAACTGTGGGAATTATATGGACTTCCAACTTCCAAATGAAAACTATGAAAATTGATCTATTACACTTTGGTCTCACATGGTCAAGGATTCTGTACACATCTGAGTTCACCGACGCCATGCCTTCAAACGCAGTGATTATTATACTATCATCTTCACCATGAGGACGTGGTTTCGAAGGGTTTGGGATAAGATATGCTAAACCAGTCACTATGTGGAACATACCTGTGTATTCTGGAAAGCAGATGGTCAGAGGTGACTTCTTTATCTTCTCAGCAAAGAGATCTTTCTTGTTGAGGAAGAGAATGATGGAGGTATCAATGAAGAATTTGTTGTTACAGATGGAGTCGAAAAGCATGAGAGACTCGTGCATGCGGTTCTGGAGCCAGGACAAGCATCAGAGGAAAAGGGACAGAAAGGTAAAAAGAGAAGACAGAGAAAGCGAAAATTAGATATAGGAAAGAGAAACTGTTTGCAGCAACAACAAACATCAGAGAAATATGTTCCAAAGTGCTTCCCTATTTACTTGACAAGATAGCATTCACACAGAGAGGTATGTTGCATCCTCCTTGGATATCACCCAGCTGGCATTAGGAATGCTTTGGTTTCCTGACCATGACTCATGAAAAATGCATCAACATTTAGGCTTAGTTTACAAACAGACTTCACGCACAGCAGACCAGTGGGAGTACACCTTACCAACATGCCAGGCTGCCTTATGCAGGAGATACCTGCTGATTCAGATGAACCACTTAGATGCTTTAAGAAAAACAAACATTTGTATGTTGCGGAACGCAGCAGTTAGGGCGTGGGATTTACAAGCACATTGGTCACCCCAATCACCCACTTCTGTATCCTTCATCATTAAGCCCTTCTTAGTAATCAAGGCAGTGTTATGGCCTTTTAGTGTGTCTCAACTACAGTTATGTGTGGTTACTATCTATCTGGGTTTAAGTCAAACGGTTGTGTTTTGGTGTGACATGTTTGGGTCAGGAGGGTCACATGTATGTTAGTCACGTATGGATAAATCTATTCTGCTCAGGGAGGAAACCTGGGTCACTGGGGCCCTATACTGCATTCAAGCCTTATTATTGGTCTGGGCAAACAAAAGGTGATAATCCTAATGTTACTGAAACTGTTCCGTGCCACTGCCTGTGTGTCCACGGCTTACAGCATAAATAGTATATTCCTTAAACCATTTCAGCTCCTTGAACTGTGACATTTCTCTATGCATTTTTAACTGCTCATTGTGGCACAAAAACGCTCAGTGGACTAATTTGCCTTCAGCACAGATCTATGCGTAGCTTTCAGGTGACAGGTTTAATACAGTAAGACCTACTTTGTCTTTCAAAGTAGGAAATGTGGACAAATGAAAATTGATACTGTTGTAGTTTGATACTGCAGTGGATTTAAAAAACATGTAAAAGTAAGTTATTACCAGATGAAAAGCTAATCACACTAGCTTTAATAGTTACCCAAGGAATACACTTAGAGTTGTTTATATTTTGCTACAGCAGGCACCAGTCAGTTTCATTTCCTTTTCTACAAAAACAAAGCTTATATACTCCTCTAGATGGAGCAGAGCAGCTTCAATGTATTCTTTTTACAAAATAGTTCACTTCAGAAGGATATAGGACTTTCATCTTTTTCTCTTGTTTGGCAAAGTCATAGCTTAAGTCCAGACGATGACACCTTGGTGCCACTGGTGCTCAGTATTGGAGATCTGAGATCTGACAGGCCCTGTTTTGTTGTGAGCTATAGGCTTGGGTATCCAGTTGAAAATAGACTATTCCTGTGGTTGCTGTAGCCCAGAGGTCTGTAGTCCATCTAATCAAGGCGTCACATTTTTATTTAAGATATCAAAGAAAGCACAAGAAAAAAGCAACCTAAAAGGTGTCACATTCTGGCGAATCAAGGCATCTATCTCTTTGGAAGCTTTAGTAGACCTTGCAAACGATCCTTCCATGCCCCCCACCCCACCCTGCCAGTCCATGATGTCGGCATGGGTACCCTATTTACTGAGAAAGAAGTTACTTGACCAGTGGCTTAGCCATGGTATTATGGCAAGGTTAATTGCCAACTACTCTACTTTGATTATAATCTAGAGACATCATTGGGGTTCATTACGCCCCTTACAGCCCTGGCTCCAATACCATTGCACCTGCTGCATGATTGACAGCTTCACCCCAGTACTTGACATAGGGCCCATGAGAGCGGTGCTGATGGCAGTAGCAGATAGTAAGTGTGAGAAAGGCTTTTTGCTTGAGCTCTGTAGTGGATATATATGCCAGGGCCAGAGGCTGATGATGATGAAACCTGTCCTTGTATTTGAATACTAAGTTCATGAGAAGCTTTCCCAGCAAAGGGAACTAAACAGTGTGAATTTGTAAAATTGGCATCCGCTTGTGAGAAGTTAGCAAGAGGAGGTTTAAGGCTTCATTCATCATAAGACACGATTAAGAAAACTTCAGTAAGAAGGAACAAGTCTCTGCTTCCTGAACCACTAGTTTTTCTCAGAGATTTTGCTTAATAGCCACAATTCACTATTGACATTGTAGTAACTGATTTTTCTAGTGTAGGTCAATAAAAGGTGAATAACAAAAACACTGATTCAAAAATATTGTGGTATCAAGTCAACAATATTGTTACTCGAGTGACTAAATATAGAAGGTAAGTTTATCTCTTTGTGTTTAATATTGTTTTTAAAAAGATTGTATGTAATATTTTTCCTTTAATAAAGTTGTATGAAACATTTTCTAATTAATTTAATATATATATATTATATTAATTTTAGGTGTTAATATTAATGTAATAGTTTTCATTTTTGAGTATTCATCATTTAGTAGTGGGTTGTTGGGTTTGTAGAGGAACAGTGTGGGATATTGTAATTATAAATAGTTTATTTAAAATTTTTGTAATGTGTCTGTTATTTCAATTATTTTGGGATTTTTAAAGTATATTGTATTTTTGTATAGTTTATAATTTATATGTTAGCTCTGGGTTGTTTGGTTTGTAGCGGAATGGGGTGGGAAGGTATTTAAACTACTTAATACTATTTATTTCTTTTTAAATATCTTCTTATTAAAGATGTTGAAGAAAATAAATAGCATTTACAACTTTCATTATTTATACACAAACGTTTTATCAATGGTCGAACGCCATGACAATTCCTGTCCAATATATTTTTTTATTTAATTTAAATATTTAACTGCTAAATATGTTAATTTTTACATTGATTTGTTATGAATTGTCTTGTTTAATTAATTAGTGTATTTAACAAAATAATTTGGAAAATGTATTAGATTTATTTTGGTTTTAATTGTATTAGTTTTATTAATATTTTGCTTAATATTTATGGAGGTTCTGCTTTCTTTGGGTAGTAGGCAGGGAAGTGCATTTTTTTTTGTTACATTATTGTTGTATTGGCATTTCTTTTTACATTTCATCTATATAGTATATTTTTTATTTTCAATATTTTTAAATAATTTTATGTTAGGTATTTAAATATTTCCTTGAAATGAGTACATTAAAACTTGACTCATTTGAAGTCCAACACTTTTGCTAGAAGTGTTTTTTATCATCTTTAATATTGTTTTTTCTTTACTATTTTAAAAAATAGATATATTTAATCAAACTAGTAGTTTTGTACATATTGTATTTGTGATAATATGGTTAATATATGTTTGGTAGTTTACATGATTAAAAATTATTTATATTTCTTTATTATCCAAGTGTGCGTGTGTGTATATATATCAGGCTCAGTGGGGATGGTCCAACAATTAGGCAGCACTCGGACGCAAAGAGCGTTACCCCATTAGCTTGATTCGGTACATCAGTCACGTAAAACCGGTGATTGAAAACTGTAGTCCACACCCTAATGCATTTCGAATTTCTTCTTCTTCAGAAGGTGATTGCAGGACCAAGCGCAAAAACACGACATCTTCCTTTGCATTTAAATAACATCGTGAGTCCTGATTGGACGCCTTAAATAAGTGTTCACGTTGGCTGCTGGGAGATGAAGTTCGATATTTGCGCTACCATTACTCCAATTTGAGACTCTGTATGAGCCCCGGAAGCGTGAATGATTCAATCCATATATATATATGGATTTCGAAATTCCGACGTTTTTGGCAATATTCTGTTCCGTAATATTTTTGACAAGATATTGTTGTGTCACAATTTTGTCAGACACCCTCAATTAACTGAGCCACATTAGTCAAGGGAAGACTCAGTAAGAGCATTGTCAGAGGACACTGAGGCTTGTAGAGTAAAATTCATATTACTGTTTCACTGTTTGTACTGTTAGTGTATGTGCTTAAAGCATGGGCAGAGGGAAGGACAGCACAATGATCAGAACTGGTGGGAATATGTAAAATGTGAACGCACTTCTCCCCATCTCTTTCTGGTACTGACACTTTTACTACACAGAAGGCAAGGCAGCTTTTGAATGATATGTCCATGGCCTGATTACATCTGCTATAAGAAGCCCTAGAGTGCTGCTGAAATATGCTAGGTGTGAACCCACCATACACATGTACTGAGACCATGCAGAAGAAATTTAGCCAAAGACTTTTCACATTCACAGGGGAATTGTTTAAGGCTTGATAAATTGACGAGCATCCATGATCTGGAGGTAACATCAGAAATAAATAGGTCATCCAATAGGGGATCTACCTGTCAATTTAGTCTGTACATAAGCTAGAGCTAGTTTTACATCCAAAGACCCAAAGAAATCACCTTAACCACATTCATGAAAGAGATGGCAGAAGGGTCTGGAAGGTACAAAATGCC